>NC_136063.1:1089687904-1090374404 GCF_964261635.1 Lissotriton helveticus
TGCGTGTCACCCGGTCATGTCGGGAGTTTCATCTGAAGAGGTGCGGGCGGCGTTGCTGCCGTGAGGACTTGCTGCCACCCGGCGTGCTTAGTCAGGCTTGGGTGGGGTGCACGAGGGCCCCGCGCGCGGCCTCGGCCGGATCGCGGTGGCAGTCCTGGCCTGCCAGGGCGACGTGCTTCAACCGCAGGGGCAGACGACCGAGCGGAGGGGGGGCAGAGCGCCCAGAGACTCAGCGCGGGGCGGGAAGCACAAGAGCCTGCCCCCGCAAGTCTTCCCTCGTCTTGATTTCCTGCCTGGGACCTCTGGGGCTGTGTCAGGGGGCGTGGAGCCTCCTGTTCGGCCTGAGTACGCCCGTGGGCCGGTGGGCCCAGTCGAGGGGGCGGGGCTGGAAGGTGGGCCTGTTAGTTTACCGGAGGCCATCCCTGAGGCTGGGGGGGGGCGGCTCTGGGCTCTGGGGGGGGAACAGGTAGAGAATCAGGTGGTTGTGCTGGTCAGTGGGGGGGAGCTGAGGCAGTGGATGAAGGGCTGGGGGATGACGCCCCCATTGATTTGTCCACTAGTTCCAGGGCACCTACCCCCGCCCCTGTGGGGCGGGAGGCAGACGGCAGGTCAGAGGGTCAGGGAGAGCCTGGGGCACCTGGGCATTTGGGGGCTGGCGGGTGGTGGGCCCGGGGCCTGTGCTCGGGGGGTTTATGCCCCTGGGGGGTTTACTGGGCTACTGCTCGCTCCCTCCCCTTCCGGTCTGGGGACCCATGTCCTGGGAGGACATGGCCAGGGAACAACGGTTGTTAGAGCAGATCCAGGAGGCCAGGTGGGCGGAGCAAACCATAGCCAGGGTGGGAGCGGTGTGGGGGACTGAGATGGAGGGGCCGCCTACCCCGACCTCGGAGAGGAACAGGCGGCAGAGTTAGAGGAGGCGCAGAGGCAGGCAAAGGTCAAGAAGAGGGCAGTTGAGTGCCCTAAGAGCAGGATGGCAGGTGTAGGGACGGCTAGGACGGCTTTGAGGCCCAAATTGCTGGGGCCCGCTCAGGCTGGAGCGACCTGAGGGGCGGGAGGGGATCCAAGCCAGCGGCTGTCGGCAGAGCCCGGGGGTGCCTGGCGGGGCGCATGATGGCCCCAAGACGCAGGACTGAAGCAGCAGGGCGGTCCGCGGTGGCTGTCCCTCCTACGCGGGCTCGGGCACCGGCGGCACGGGTTGCGACTGTGCCACGTGTGTCAGTGGGAGTGCAGAAAGGTGTGAAGAGGGCGGTGAAGGATGTGTTGGGAGTGCCCGTGGACATGGAACCTGTGCTGCGGTTGGACTATGGTGATGTGAGCGAGGAACTTGAGGATGGGGAGGTGCGGGATGACACAGATGGCCCGAGGGGCCTGGTGGACAACAGCGACCTTGGTGTTTTGCAGGCCCCAGCGACGACACAGACCAAGGTCAAGGCGGTTGCAGTTCAGGCCTCGACTCCCAGAGGACGGTCCCGAGAGCGGCATCCAGCAGTCACAGGTGAGGGGTCCTGGTGGGCGGCCTGGGATGACGGTCCAGAAGGGGTAGGAAGAAGGCGTGTAGGTCAGTGGGTGTGGGGGAGGGGTCGGTCCGGGAGTCGGAATCACCAACGGGCAGTCCACCTGTGGAGGGTAAGAAGGTGGACGGTAAGTCGGTGGCCACGGCGGGGGTGCAGACGGACAAAGGGGACGGTAAGGACGACGTGGGTGTGAAGTTGCCGAAGAAGCTCCCTTACATGGGGTTGGCGATGCCTTTGGGGTCACATTTATCGGAAAAGGTCAGGGCAAAGATTTGGAAGCACGAATTTGTGGATGTCTTCAAGTTGTTAAATAGGGAGGTTCAGACAAAGGAGGGCTCGAAGGAAGAGGAGTGGGAGCTGACTAGGCGACCCAGGGTCCCGGTGAGGATGGAGAACTGGACTTCGGCATTCTTGATATATGCCAGTATCTATTGCAAGAGGTACTTAGATAGGGCTATCGCACTGTTGAAGTATATGGACATCATCCGCAAGGCTAAGATGCAGTTTGGGGGGTTCGCGTGGTTGAGTTATGACGAGGAATTCAGGGCCAGAGTCAGTGCGAATCCTGAGAAGAATTGGGGGGAAGTGGATCAGGAGCTCTGGGTGCAATGGATGGCGTCCACGCATTCTACCGCATCGACGCATACAGCCAGCGGTTTTCCGGTGGCGTATCGGTCTTTTCCGCCGTGTCCCGCCACGGCGGGGCGGGTGGAGGTGCAGTGCCCAGTACCATTACAACTGGTCAGCCCGGTAAGCCAGGGGGTTATACGACGGGGGCCTGTTGGAGCTACAACAGGGGGTACTGCTCCAGATACCCATGTAAGTTTAAGCACGAGTGCTCCAAGTGCGGCGGGAAGCATGCACTCACCCAATGCCTTACGCTGGCCACCCCCTCTGAACAGTGGCGGAACGCCATGGGACGGGGCCACCCTGGCCAGAAGGGCGCCTACACCGGTTAAGGTCGAGGCGATGGCCCCATGGCTCTCGTGTTACCCGGACCAGGAGGCAGCGTCGCGGCTTTTCTGGGGTTTCACGGAGGGCTTTAGGGTAGGCTATCAGGGTCCCAGCATGCGGAGGTGGGCTGACAATTTGCGGTCTGCGAAGGAATTGCCTGGGGTGGTGTCTGCTAAGTTGCTGAAGGAAGTTGAGGAAGGAAGGGTAGCCGGCCCATTTACTGACTGGTCTTTGGAGCATCTGATCGTTTCTCCACTGGGGGTGGTGCCGAAGAAAGAAGAGGGGGAGTTTCAGATGATTCACCATCTCTCATGGCCGGAGGGCCAGTCAGTGAACGACTTTATTGCGGAGGAGGACTCGAGGGTGCTCTATGCTTCTGTGGATGACGCGATCCGTTTGGTGAGGGTGTGCGGGACGGGGGCTGAATTGGCGAAATGCGACATCAAGTCGGCTTTCCGTCTGCTGCCTATACACCCGCCGGATTTCTCGCTCCTGGGAATGCAGTTTGGGGGGCCATCTACGTGGACAAGGTTTTGCCCATGGGGTGCGCCATCTCTTGTGCCTTGTTTGAACTCTTTAGTACTTTTCTGCAATGGGAAATGGTGAGAATTACTGGGTGCCGTGAGGTCACTCACTATTTGGATGATTTCCTCTTCCTGGGGAGGGCGGATTCTGGTGATTGCGGCTGGGCCCTGTCGCGGTTCCAGGAGATGGCTTTCCATTTCGGTGCTCCGTTGGCGCCAGAGAAAACGGCTGGTCCCAGCTGTTGCCTGACGTTTCTAGGAATTGAGTTGGACTCTGTACAGTGGCTGGCGTGCCTTCCGGGGGCCAAGGTGGCTGAAATCTTATCATGTCTACGGTGGGCGATCAAGGAGAAACGAATCCCTTTGAGAGCGGTGCAGAAACTGTTAGGTTTCCTGAACTTTGCGTGTAGAGTGGTGAGAGCAGGGCGGAATTCTGTAGGCGGCTCGGCATGGCCATGTCGGGGGCGGTGCTTCCACACCACAGAGTCAGGATTTCCATGGGGGTGCGGGCTGATTTGAGGTCCTGGATAACATTTTTGACTGATTTCAACGGAGTGTCACTGGATTTTGATGAGGATAGGGCGGTTTGGCAATGTCAAATTTTCTCTGATGCAGCTGGGTCAGCGGGGTTTGGCATCTTCTGGGACAGGAGGTGGTGCGCTGAGAGTTGGCCTGCTCACTGGTTGAAACAGGGGAGGAGCATTGCTTTCCTGGAATTCTTTCCGTTGCTGGTGGCGCTCGAGATTTGGGGGAGTGAATTTCAGAATAGATCAGTGCTCTTCCATGTCGACAACATGACGGTGGTGGAACTGGTGAACCACCAGAGAGATTCATGCTGGCTTGCCTGCGGCTGAAAGTGGTGTTTAGGGCTAAGCATGTCCCTGGGGTGAATAATAACATTGCGGATGCTTTGTCTCGTTCGCAGTGGCAGTGGCTCCGGCACCTGACACCGGGAGCGGATATGTGCAAGACCGAGCTGCCGGACGGCATCTGGGCCTTGGGGGAGTGAGGATGATTGGCCTGGTGGAGCGTTCAGTTGCTGATACCACGAGGAAGACGTATCGGCTGGCATGGTCAGAGTTTGGTGAATTCATGGGGTGGAGTCAGAAGTCAAGTCTGTGTGACCGGTCAGAGGTGGAACAGGGCGTTAAGCATTTTGTGCTGTGCTGTATGGATAAGGGATTGACTGCGGCTACGATATCTGGGAAACTGGCAGGGATCTCCTTTTATTGTACTTTGTTTCGTGGGTTTGATCCGACGAAAGATGTGATTGTGAGCAGGATGCTCCGAGGATGGGGTAGGGAATGCAGGGGGGGTGGGTAGACTGCATGAGGCAGTTACTTTTGAGCTGTTGGTTCGGCTGGTTGGGGTGTTGCCGGAATGTTGCTATGATCTTTTTGAAACAGGGATTTTCCGTTTGTGTATGGTGTGGATGTTTTTTGGTGCGTTTCGGGTGTCTGAATTGTTGGGTACGCGGACGACGGCTGGTAGGGTGTTTGAGGAGATTCGTGTGGATGGGGGGCGCCTGGGGATTTGGTTGGGGTGCTCGAAGACTGATCAGATGGGTAGGGGTAAGTGGGTGTGGCGGAATGAGGCGGGTGGTGGGATAGTATGCCCGGTGGCCGCGTGGCGGGCTTTCCTGGGGGCTGCGCGTGTGACGCAAGGTGAAATCTTCTGTCATGCATCGGGCGCACGAGTGACTGCTGGCCAGTTGTTGGCGGTGTTGCGCATGGCTTTGCGAAGGCTAGGTTTGGATGCTTCTGGATTCGGGACCCACTCCTTTCGTATCGGGGCTGCGACAGCTGCGGCCCGCTTGGGGTGGTCCTGGGACAGGATTAGGAGGATTGGAAGATGGAAGTCGCGCTGTTGCGAGCGGTATGTGAGGAAGTAAGGCGGTGTAGGTAGTCGGTTGGCTGGGATGTGGGTTTGTGTTTTGGGGCTAACATATTTTTCTTTCGTAGGTTGCGTGGGTGGTCCAGGGTCTAAGACGGTGTCCTGGATTGTGGGGCACTCCTTCGTGCACTGGGAGTCAAAATACGTGGAACAGCAGGTGTACGGCCGTAACCTGGGACTGAAAGCACAATTCCAAGAGGTACACTGGTGGGGAAAAGGAGGCATGCGATGGGGTGCACTACTGCCCTGGCTCGCTAAAATGGTCCGTCAAAAAGGATGCCCGGACCTGTTGATTATTCATCTGGGAGAGAAAGATCTGGTGCAGCTGTCAGGTTTGGTGCTTGTGCAGCTGATGCAGAGGGATCTGGAGGTATTGAAGTCAAGGCTTGCAGGGACTTGCATTGCCTGGACTTAGTTGGTGCCCAGAAAAGTGTGGAGGGGGGCACGGAAGCACGGGGCAATTGAGAAAACACGGAGGAAACTCAACAGGGCAATGAGACTTTTTTGCAGTGACAAAGACATTAAGGTGATCTCGCACGGAGGCATTCGATTGGAGGAGCCTTTAGTTTTCAGGGACGACGGAGCGCACCTGTCTCGTTTGGGGAATGCGTATTACATGATGGAGATGTGGTGAGCAAGTTGTGGAATGAGCCGATATGCTGTTGCAGGGAGTGAATACGGATGGGGAGCTGGTTGCGTGGAACGGCGGACCCGTGGGGGGGGGGTGGGGCAGGGAACCGCCCTACAGGGGGTCCCCTGGTTGGCGATACTTTGAAGGGAGAGGGGGGTCAAGAACGGGCACACACATCCCTTGGGGGGGGGGGTTTGAATGGCTGATAGAGGCATGACTGGAAGGTCACAGGATCTGGCAGGATGACAGATGATTGATGGATATGAATGAGGACGGTATGGGGCATGGAGTGGTTCGGAGAATGTAGAACGGGTGAAGTGTGTGAAAAGTGAAGTGTTCTGAGGGTTTTGAAGTTATTTATTGTTGATGTTTACTGTTTGTAAGATTACGCAGCCTCGTCTAAAATAAATGACCTTTTACGCTTAACACTGCGTGGTCTGTTTATTGCGTGATGCCGGGCCCCGGGGGAAGCAAAGTCGCAGACTAGTCTTCCCCCGGGGTCATTCACGCAGGGGATAGGACAGGCAGGGGAAGGGGAGGAGTTAGGTGGGGGGGTATAAGGCACAGGGGAGGAAGGGGACTTCCTCTTCCTGTTGCCTGGCACCATCGGGAGGGTTTAGCGAAGGCCAACCACCCGCCCTGCAGTTGTGGTGTGTTTGTGGGTTGGTTTCTGTGGCGTGCCAGTTTAGGCCAGAGCTGCGTTAGGCGGTACTTTGAAGGGAGAGGGGGGTCAAGAGCGGGCACACCCATCCCTTGGGGGGGAAGTTTGAATGGCTGATAGAGGCATGACTGGAAGGTCACAGGATCTGGCAGGATGACAGGTGATTGATGGATATGAATGAGGACGGTATGGGGCATGGAGTGGTTTGGAGAATGTAGAACGGGTGAAGTGTGTGATAAGTGAAGTGTTCTGAGGGTTTTGAAGTTATTTATTGTTGATTTTTACTGTTTGTAAGATTACGCAGCCTGGTCTAATAAATGGCCTTTTACGCTTAACACTGCGTGGTCTGTTTATTGCGCGAAAGCTTATTCGATTAATCGTGACAAGAGTCAGTTGACTTTGAAGGCTAATCTTGACGAAAGCGGCAACGGCTACAGTAACTGTATTACTAGTGGTACAGAATAACAAACAAGTTACTCATTGTAAATATTTGTAGAGGCATAAGCGGTGTAGACATTTATATAGAAAGCTCGATCTATAGTGGATCTCAGGGAGTTACTCTGTTGGTGAATCCTCATTCGATTCTTTGGCTAAGAGCCGTTTAATTAGCTGCGTCACCCTACTCTATTTCTGGCACAATTTGGTGTTTTGTCTTTTAAGTTACCTATAAAAAAAATTTGTGTAGGCAGTATTTTACTGTGTAAGTCCTTATTCATCTACTAATACACAATATTTCTATCTTTTCACAGCCTTGAAGGATTCTATATTGAAATATTATCTTACGCATTTCCAGATATAAGTCGTTGCCCTAAAAGACTGGCTACATACATGAATGTAGGAGATAGCGATCATTTATATGAAAGGCAAAGGTATCTCTCTTTATAAAAAGGAATGAGTCTTTTAATAAGATCACAACTGTGTTTAGGTATGTTAGTTATTGGACTTCGTTGCTGCTATATTAAAAAAAAAATCTCTTTGTTCCTCATACAGGACTGTTCTATTCTTTTGTGCGATCTAAATACCTATTTATTGTTAATATATTGGCCCACAACAAATTGGAGACTTTTGAGGTAAGATGCTCCTTCACACCTGGGTAGACTATCTGGCTAAGCAAGGTTTTAAGAACTAGGTCATCAGCTTCGCTGTGTCTTGTTTATTCATGACAGAATTCAGTATAAATAAAACTTGTGGCACAGCGGAGTATATCAAAAAGTTGTCGGTGGAGAAACATTGTGAGTAAGTTCCCATATAGGATCTCCTGTTTAATCTGCACCATTTGATTTTATGGTTGTCAGTAGTTGTCAGTAATTGTTGGTGTAGCACTTATGGCCTCTTCTTCTTTGTTTTTCTTTGATAAGCACTTTGTTTGTAAATCGGTGGTGGTGGCACAACAGAAAAGGTAATTTTCCTTACTCATTTTGCCCTTAGTAAGTTTGTAAAAACAACAATTGATGGACTGACTGCAGAACAATGTCATACATTCACCCCAGTACAGAGATCTGGGCCTAAATCTATCGTTTTTTTGCACTCCACACCACCCCAGGTCAGACATGGCCATATGCAAATCAGACTTGACCCTGTGCCTCATGGGAATAGTCCAGCCCGAACTGCCAAGCCATGTCTTCCCTGGACCGGAATCAAGCATCCTAGGACCGGTTTCTGGCTATCAGCCGTCATCAGCCTGGATAGCTTGACTCCAGTGGTGTGGAGAGCATGGGACTCACGTCTGAGCATACCCATCCCACTCTGGGTGCCAAATGCAAAAACGACAATTGATGGACAGAATGCAGAACAATGTCATACATTCACCCCAGTACAGAGATCTGGGCCTAAATCCATAGTTTTTTTGCACTCCACACCACCCCAGGCCAGACATGGCCATATGCAAATCAGCCTTGACACTGTGCCTCACGGTGATGGATTAAACCCAGATCTTTTGACTGGGTGTGAGTGTTTGATTGATTCAGATGCTCCGTCCATCACCACCCCCTTTTGTACCGCTTTTGGCCGCCATAAGTGTGGGAGGGTGTGCTCAGACGTGAGTCCCTTGCTCACTTTGCCACTGGATTCAAGCAAGCCGGGCTGAAGACGGCTGGAATGCCAGAAACCGGTCCTCGGAAGCTTGATTCCGGTCCAGGGAAGACATGGCTTGGCAGTTCGGGCTGGACTGTTCCCATGAGGCACAGGGTCAGACTGATTTGCATATAGCCATGTCTGAACTGGGGTGGAAGAGTGGGCTAAAGAACGGTAATGTATTAAACCCAGATCTTGTGACTGGGTGTGAGTGTTTGATTGATTCAGATGCTCCGTCCATCACTACCCCCTTTTGTACCGCTTTTGGCCGCCATAAGTGTGGAGGGGATGCTCACTTTGCCACTGGATTCAAGCAAGCCGGGCTGAAGACGGCTGGAATGCCAGAAACCGGTCCTCGGAAGCTTGTTTCCGGTCCAGGGAAGACATGGCTTGGCAGTTCGGGCTGGACTGTTCCCATGAGGCACAGGGTCAGACTGATTTGCATATAGCCATGTCTGAACTAGGGTGGCAGAGTGGGCTAAAGAACGGTGATGGATTAAACCCAGATCTTTTGACTGGGTGTGAGTGTTTGATTGATTCAGATGCTCCGTCCATCACCACCCCCTTTTGTACCGCTTTTGGCCTCCATAAGTGTGGCAGGGTATGCTCAGACGTGAGTCCCTTGCTCACTTTGCCACTGGATTCAAGCAAGCCGGGCTGAAGACTGCTGGAATGCCAGAAACCGGTCCTCGGAAGCTTGTTTCCGATACAGGGAAGACATGGCTTGGCAGTTCGGGCTGGACTGTTCCCATGAGGCACAGGGTCAGACTGATTTGCATACAGCCATGTCTGAACTGGCGTGGCAGAGTGGGCTAAAGAACGGTGATGGATTAAACCCAGATCTTTTGACTGGGTGTGAGTGTTTGATTGATTCAGATGCTCCGTCCATCACCACTCCCTTTTGTACCGCTTTTGGCTGCCATAAGTGTGGCAGGGTATGCTCAGACGTGAGTCCCTTGCTCACTTTGCCACTGGATTCAAGCAAGCCGGGCTGAAGATGGCTGGAATGCCAGAAACCGGTCCTCAGAAAATTGTTTCCGGTCCAGGGAAGACATGACTTGGCAGTTCGGGCTGGACTGTTCCCATGAGGCACAGGGTCAGACTGATTTGCATATAGCCATGTCTGAAGTGGGGTGGCAGAGTGGGCTAAAGAACGGTGATGGATTAAACCCAGATCTTTTGACTGGGTGTGAGTGTTTGATTGATTCAGATGCTCCGTCCATCACCACCCCCTTTTGTACCGCCTTTGGCCGCCATAAGTGTGGCAGGGTATGCTCAGACGTGAGTCCCTTGCTCACTTTGCCACTGGATTCAAGCAAGCCGGCCTGAAGACTCCTGGAATGCCAGAAACCGGTCCCCGGAAGCTTGTTTACGGTCCAAGGAAGACTTGGCTTGGCAGTTCGGGCTTGACTGTTCCCATGAGGCACAGGGTCAGACTGATTTGCAAATAGCCATGTCTGAACTGGGGTGGCAGAGTGGGCTAAAGAATGGGGATGGATTAAACCCAGATATGTTGACTGGGTGTGAGTGTTTGATTGATTCAGATGCTCCGTCCATCACCACCCCCTTTTGTACCACTTTTGGCCGCCATAAGTGTGGCAGGGTATGCTCAGACGTGAGTCCCTTGCTCACTTTGCCACTGGATTCAAGCAAACCGGGCTGAAGACGGCTGGAATGCCAGAAAGCGGTCCTCGGAAGCTTGATTCCGGTCCAGGGAAGACATGGCTCGGCAGTTCGGGCTGGACTGTTCCCATGAGGCACAGGGTCAGACTGATTTGCATATAGCCATGTCTGAACTGGGTTGGCAGAGTGGGCTAAAGAACGGTGATGGATTAAACCCAGATCTTTTGACTGGGTGTGAGTGTTGGATTGATTCAGATGCTCCGTCCATCACCACCCCCTTTTGTACCGCTTTTGGCCGCCATAACTGTGGCAGGGTATGCTCAGACGTGAGTCCCTTGCTCACTTTGCCACTGGATTCAAGCAAGCCGGGCTGAGAACGGCTGGAATGCCAGAAAGCGGTCCTCGGAAGCTTGTTTCCGGTCCAGGGAAGACATGGCTTGGCAGTTCGGGCTTGACTGTTCCCATGAGGCACAGGGTCAGACTGATTTGCATATAGCCATGTCTGAACTGGGGTGGCAGAGTGGGCTAAAGAATGGGGATGGATTAAACCCAGATATGTTGACTGGGTGTGAGTGTTTGATTGATTCAGATGCTCCGTCCATCACCACCCCCTTTTGTACCACTTTTGGCCGCCATAAGTGTGGCAGGGTATGCTCAGACGTGAGTCCCTTGCTCACTTTGCCACTGGATTCAAGCAAACCGGGCTGAAGACGGCTGGAATGCCAGAAAGCGGTCCTCGGAAGCTTGATTCCGGTCCAGGGAAGACATGGCTCGGCAGTTCGGGCTGGACTGTTCCCATGAGGCACAGGGTCAGACTGATTTGCATATAGCCATGTCTGAACTGGGTTGGCAGAGTGGGCTAAAGAACGGTGATGGATTAAACCCAGATCTTTTGACTGGGTGTGAGTGTTGGATTGATTCAGATGCTCCGTCCATCACCACCCCCTTTTGTACCGCTTTTGGCCGCCATAACTGTGGCAGGGTATGCTCAGACGTGAGTCCCTTGCTCACTTTGCCACTGGATTCAAGCAAGCCGGGCTGAGAACGGCTGGAATGCCAGAAAGCGGTCCTCGGAAGCTTGTTTCCGGTCCAGGGAAGACATGGCTTGGCAGTTCGGGCTGGACTTTTCCCATGAGGCACAGGGTCAGACTGATTTGCATATAGCCATGTCTGAACTGGGGTGGCAGAGTGGGCTAAAGAATGGTGATGGATTAAACCCAGATATTTTGACTGGGTGTGATGTTTGATTGATTCAGATGCTCCGTCCATCACCACCCCCTTTTGTACCGCTTAGTAAGTTTGTGGCACATTTTTTTCGGTATTATGTATTGTCTAAAGTGAGTCATCACATCAGGTTGAAGTAAAGCACCTGTAGAATAAATCTTGTGTGTCTAGGTCCAATCGATATAACCTTTCTGTTTATGGGCTACATATTTATTGTATTTATATCCTTTTAGGTTTCCCTTGGGTTGAGAGATAGTGGTCTGATATCTGGCAGGTCCTGAGGAAGGTGGTGTCTATTTACACTTCAAGCCACCGAAATGCGGCGACCTATGCTATTCAGATCCTGCTATATGCAGTAGCCTTAAATGGTCGTGGAGACCAAAAAACAATCTATTGTCTCCTATTTTCCAGTGATGAGTGTGGTGTGAATGCAGCTGAAGGGGTGTGCTCGAATGAAAAGTTTGTTGAAAGGTTGTTTGTTGTCTCTCTACCTGGGGTTATTTAATGTTCATATATGACAATGTCATCACTTTATAAGAATATGGGTACATGTTGATTATAATAATTGTATGTGTAAAGTGGATAAAAGAAATGACGAAAATAATTTTGATAAAAGAAATGAAATAATAAAAAAATAATGATAAGACGGATGAATATGCTGATGTTTCTGCATTTTGTTAAAAAAAAAATTGTTTAGCCAATTTTTGTATTTGTGCTGAATTTGAAAAAAGAAATGTAGGTCTTGAGGGAGGTTCTTTTTCTGTATTGATGTTTCGCCCCTCTTCTCCCTGACCTTGTAAGTACTTGCTCAGAGGGGGCACCCTTATTGTTGCATAGCTGATTCTGGAGAACCATTGACATAATAGCTATCAGCGCAGTATCAATAGATAGTGGAGAACCAGATGTACCAGTTGCAAGTTTGTCCACTAGAGTGGCAAGAGTTATAATGTTTAAATTGTGTAGAACAACACCTACTGATGGAATCAGAGGGCCAGAAATGTCTCCTATTATTTGTGAAGCGCTACTACTATGCATAATTCTAGCAGAAAACCTGGCTTCTTGAGCATCTAATCAATCTACAGGGTTAATCTCGGGGGAGGGGGGTCTAAGTAGCATGTATCTGCACAATTTGCAAAAAACCTAAAATAAGCTTGCTGTCTGCAGAAATAATAAACTCCAAGAATAACAAGATCCTTTCCTGCAAGCACCTAATTTGTATAGCCCAAAATGTCAAACGTATGAGCACACTGACGTCATCTTGAACATTCTGAACCTTATCTTCTCCTCTATAGATACATAACTTGCCTTGATGTTGCCAATCCAGATTCAGTTTAGGATATACTGCCATTGTTCTATATTTTCCTTCTCCTCCTTCTCCTCCTTTCCCACATCCTTCATTATGTCCCTTCCCATCATGGTTCTCCTGCGAATTTCAGCTCTCCTATCAAATCATCAATGTTTTCTTCTAAACCAGACTTATTAGGCATGTCAAATTGTGTTCTGAGTTCCGGAAGCGTCAAGCTTAGTTGGGGACCTTAGGAAATGCCAAACTGGCTTCATCTCCTTTGTATTAGCATGGGGATTCAAGTGTTACATTGTCACCTCTGACAGAACTAACCCATATTTCGAGAAATAATACTCAAAGTGACACTACAGGTGATGCCATAGGTAAGGGGAATATGATGGTTGGTGATACCCTCAGCTACTGAAGCAGGCAAAAGGGCAAATACATAACAGTCCTTAATGCCCATCATACTAGTATGTTCAGACAACAGCTTAGAGAAATAATTCAGTGATAAATCTCTATCAGAAGCACCCTTGTATAAAATCCTAAGATCAAAGCTATATCTATCTTCTACTGGAAAGGCATGTGTAGTGGGTTTAGTTGTGGGTCTAATTGGACCAGTTTCAGCATGGGTACGCAACTCTATTACAGGCAATAAGACGTGTAAATTCTGCAGTTTTCTGCTTGTACAAAATTAGCAAAAGGATTTGGTAGGCACACAATTTCATAAGCTTATGCACAGGAATCAGTACTAGCCCTACTCCGACCCCTTATAAAATGATAACCCTACTCTTCTATAGAGACCTGGGCCCTATGGAATCTTCTATATTAAATAAAAGCATAGTTCAGTGATGTTCAGCTCATACACAGTTCGTTATAGTCATTTCAATCAAATTAAGGAATTCCAGCTTCTGCTGTGATAACCTCAATCACGGAGGTTCTGTAGGCACTGTCCTTTGATCATCCAACACATAGAAGTTCAGATCAAGTTAACGGTTCGCAGAGTATGCCCATTCTGGGGCAGAGTACAGTTGACTAGGCCCCTTTGTTCTTTTTGATCTTTCGACTACTGGTTGATAATCTTTGATGTCACTTCACCCACTTGAGTCAGTCTCCTCAGTGACAGTTTTCAGGATGTGTTCAACAGATAGTCTCGGTCTCAGTCTCTCATGATTCCTTGACCACCCTTCTCTTTATTGATGATAATAATACTTTATTTGATTTGTAAAAATCATAAAAGGGTGGATCTTACCACCATGAGATAAACGTTAACATCCTTGAGTCAGCATAGAAACAGCATAAAATAACATTAAAAAATGGCACAATGAAATGACACAAATCGTTAGCAACTTTGCACAAATATGCAAACAATGTGTAAGAAGAAAAAAATAATATTAAAAAACGCCAGTGTGGCTGTGCAAGGGGATGACTGTCTCATTAAGGCTTCAGGACAACAAATGAGTTTTGTGACAAGGGATACAAATTGCTTGGGGGGGTTGAATTTAACTAGATATAACTGACACTTATTGACTCAGAATAAAGTGCATATGCCGGAAGAGTGGAAAAAAGGGTATCTATTAGGAAAATAAGGGAGAGTCCAGGGCCAGCCGTGGGGAGACCATTTGGCCCAGTTCGTCTTTAATTGCTGCCTTGTTTTCCAGTTCTTGGGCAGCGAGAGCCAGGAATTTTATAGTTTTGCAGGAAAGTTGTATCAAAGACCCGCTAAGGCATTTTATCACGGCCGCCCTGCAAGTTCTAACTTGCGCTTCTCTTAGGAGTGGTATCAAGAACATCTTCCTTAAATTTTGTAATACCGGGCAAATACATAATAAGTGCAATAAAGACTCTGCACCCTTGCCACAGAGGTGACAATCTGAAGTTGACCAGGACCGTAGCCATTTGGGGGTAAGGTCTTTGCTCGAGAACCAACCCAGCCTCAAAAGACTTAGTTTCCTCTTGTAATAATCCCTGAAACTTTCTTGCAAATATGGCTGTTGTTTCAGTTGGTTATATGTTTGCATCACCATCCAGGCGTGGCTTTTGCTAGCCACTGAACCTTTGTCCATTTGCAGCGATGCTTGTTTGATAGCTTTGTTAGTAATCTGTTTAAAAGTATTGTAAGACATGGGTGAAAGCCAGGCTTCTTCCAGATTTAACGATAGAAGCGCTTGCCTGAGAGACTTACATGTTGAGTTGGAAAGCCTAGCCTGTTTTTCGACTTCTTGCCAGCAGAGGTGGACAAGTGAGTTATCTTGGGCGTCCCTCCTACGCCAATAGTATTTGGCCAGGGCCCCTTGTCTTGCCGGAATCTGGTTTGTTAACCCGTATTCCAGACGTATTTGGGATTGTGAAATATGTCGCGGAATCGAGAAGAGGTTTTTAAACAATCTTGATTGGGCAAGGTTTAGCACTGTAGAGTCCCTGGTTGCCATCATTTCCGAGCCGTATGTGAGCGAGGGCAGGAATTTTGCTGCTACAACCTTTAACATATGTCCGGTTGAACTTCCACTTAAATGTTTTTGTATAGTTTTGAAAGCAAATTAAAGTTGTTTGGATTTTGATTTCTCTCAAAAAACAATGGGAGAGTAAGGGTTTCTCCACAGAAGTGGAGGGGGGTACTCCTGGTCCCCTAGACCAATTATATATAAACAAAATGGAGGAGTATCACCACAGGACAGGGAGGTGGCCCTACTGGAGATCGGGACATTTATGAAGACTCAAGGAAAATTGTTCCTTGTTTTTAGAAACCCCTCACTCACCAACCTGGTTGGTGACATGCTTCATCATCGGGGCCCACCCGGATTGCCGAGTGCCGTCCGGGTGTGCTGCGACACCTGAATTACAGTGGAGCTGGTAATTTTTTTGTGTGTGGGGGGAGCCATATATCTACGTGAAAAAAGGGGGGTCTACATGTTTCAACCTCTGAGTGGGATTGCCAGGGTTGGGTGCGCTTTAGCGTGCGCAGACCGCCCAGGCTTTTTATGGTCCTGACAAAAACGTGGCAATCCCGCTCAGAGGTTGAAACATGTAGACCCCCCTTTTTTCACATAGATATAGTCGGCCATTGTAACCCTCTTTAATATCTTACACTTTGTTTTCATTATTGTCCAGTACCTTCAGATTAAAGTTTTATTGAAGGTATACTGTCCAATTTTTAAATCACTTTTTTCTGTTTCTTTGACTCCCCTCACACACAAAAAAATTACCAGCTCCACTGTAATTCAGGTGTCGCAGCACACCCGGACGGCACTCGGCAATCCGGGTGGGCCCCGATGATGAAGCATGTCACCAACCAGGTTGCTGAGTGAGGGGTTTCTAAAAACAAGGAACAATTTTCCTTGAGTCTTCATAAATTTCCCCATCTCCAGTAGGGCCACCTCCCGGTCCTGTGGTGATACTCCTCCCTTTTGTTTATATATAATGGATTTTGATTTCCCCAGATCTAAATGGTATTTGTACTTTAATTGATGGTCAAGTAGGATGCTCAAGTATTTGTATTTATCAACCTGTGTTAAAATAGAAGAATTTATCCTCCAGATAAATTTTGGTTGTTTCTTTCGGGAACTGGAGAAGCATAGAATATTTGATTTTTTTAGGTTTATTGTTAGTTGTGCTTTGGAGATGTACAGCGCAAGTTTAGAAATCAGCAGTTGTAAGCCAAGCGGATTTTGCAAGAGAAGCACAATGTCGTCTGCATATTGCAGACTCGCTATGGGTGTTTGTCCCAATTTCGGTGGATCTCCCTGAATTGTGCGTAGGTCACTCTCTAGGTCTGCGGTGTAGATGTTAAATAGGCTAGGGGCCAACACGCATCCCTGCTTTAGCCCGTTGAGTGTTTGAAATTTCTTTGTTAGGCATCGTCCATCTCCTTTTTTTATTTGGACCCAGGTATGCGAGTATAATTCAATGATTGCTCCTAATAACTTTGGAAGCGCACCCCAGGCTTTCATTTTGACACAAAGTTTAGATCTAGGCACTTTATCGAAAGCCGCTTTCAAGTCTAAAAAACATGTGTATAAAGTGGTGGAGTTATCATTTGCCTTTTTAGCAAGGAGAGTTAGCGCTGATAAGTTTGTTAGGGTGCCCATACCGGCCCGGAAACCTGTTTGTGGTAAATGGGATTAACCCTTTGCTGCTAACCCAAGACTCCAGCTCTAATAATAGATTGGATGCGTAAATCTTGGCCTCCACATCTATTAAAGCTATTAACCTATAATTGTTGGGATCTGAACGAGACCCTGATTTGTGAATCGGTTGTAGAATACTGCCCCTCCAAGAGTCGGGAATGTTCCCGGTCCTTAGGCTGTAACAGAACAAGGGGGATAAGTAACTAGCCCAAAACGTAGGATCTTGCCTAAATAAAGCGTTGGGTAGGCCATTTGGTCCGGGGGCCCCGTCTGCTTTCAGGTGGTTTATAGTCCTCGAAACCTGCTTTGGTGTAATCTGATCAATTTCTCCTATGTGCTTCAATGCTGGTTACTTTGGTTTGAGAAGACTTTGCTTCTGCCGTTGTTCTCAAGCTTGGAGTTGGAGTTAACTCTATTGGAGTTGCAAGTGTGTTGTCTGTGGGTGTATCCTGCATAAAGTTGTATAACAGATCAATGTGTGTGCCCCAAATCTGGTCTGTCATGTCCGAATTGAACTGTCGATGTTTGCCGTTAAGCATAACATTTATTTTTGCCCAGAAGTCTTTAGAATTCCGCAGTTTGCTAGCATGGAGTATAGTGCACTTTCTTTTTTCCTTGTGCTTTTGCTTGGCCAATTTGGTCTCACGTTTTAGCTCTTTTTTGAAATATTCTATTGTTTTCAGGGTTTGTTGTGATAGTTGAGGATCCTTTTTACGTAGAGACCTAAGATATGAGTTAAGTTGCTTTTTTAATAAACGCAATTTTGGAGTGTACCATTTCCCTCCTTCATTTCTTGTTGTTTTGTGTCCTCTGTGCTCGGTTTGATATTTTTTATTAATATTCACTACAAAAAAGGACTCCCAGGTCTTTACTATATCTTTTGATACTTCTGATGGTGAAAGCAGTGAGCGGCATGTCTCCATTAAATTGGAAATGCTGTCTTCATTCCAATTTAATCTTAGCAGGTTAAAAAGTTGAGTATTCAATGTTAAAGGCTGCGCTTGCTCGGACTCGTTTAGTTTGATTGATAGTGTGAATGTCTGCGGGTAGTGATCGCTTTCACCCCGTTCCAGAATATGGAAGTATTTGATATGAGGAAATAGATCGGGATCTACCAAAGTGTCATCTATTGTTGAGCCTGAATTCCTAGTGACCCTCGTTAGGGCGGCTGGTCTGTCCAAGTGACCCCTTCCATTTAATGTGTACAAGTAGAGGGCTTCCAATTCTGCTGCACATTTCCTCCCCATTTCACATTGTCTGCTTTGATTGCCCTGCCGTGGCTCAATAGCGGTAGGTAGAATTCCCTCCTGTCCTTGGATTAAGTTCATGTTGAAATCACCAGTTATTAGCATGTTATCACTTGGGTAGGTGGATTTCAATGTGGTAATTGCGGTTATTAGTTGCTTTATCCTTTTCCCTTCATGTTTTCCACCTGGGTGCATGTATAAGTTTAGGATCAATAGACCAATGGTAGGCGAAATTTCAATTTTGATGCACTGCATCCATGTGGAATCTAATTCGATACAACTGTATGACCAAAGGAAATCGGTAGATATAAAGATTGATAGGCCTCTCTTCTCTTTATTGGTCACTCTTGGTCACATTACATGGTCCTTCACCAGAATCAGAGTTATAATCTTCTTGTGTAGAAGGCCTTTGCAGTAGTCGAGAACCATATCATCTGAGATACTCACAAGCGCATTACCAGTCATAGCAGACAACCACATGGCCTTCCCCAGGAAGATTTGGTGTGGCAATAATCTTATTTGCCAGCAGGAGAACTTTGGAGACTCATCAATGCCAAGGCACCTGGCTACTTTTGACAAGTAGACTCACACATATTCGCCAGCTGGTAATTCAGCATTCCATTAGCTTAGGGCACAATCCAGTGACATAGAGCCAGTCATATTCAATCCCCACTCATCAGTTCCAGCCTCAAGGAACGGCAAAAGTGTGGCAGAGTTAAGAAATGAGCAGCTCTTTAAAGTAATGTTTTCTGCATCAAGTATGAGCTGTTCATACTTTGTTAGGCAGCTAGTGGTCAAATGTTGGGTCGTACTACGAGCATGTCTACTGAGTGTGGTATCATCAGCATATGGGGATAGCCCATTAGTATATTCTCACTCTGCTCGATTCTGACACCAACTGCCATAACAGCTTTAGGGCAACCAGGCAGTCCGGCAGCTAAAGAGTCAAATGTGGGAGAACCGTAGGCTACAGGCCTCCAGGAATAACCATGTGTTTGATTAAGCACTGAGAGAGAGCACAGCCCTCACTCTCTTTTACAAATTCAACTGTAATCAAGTGTTCCTAGGGTCGAGGCTCTACAGAGGCTTTCAATTCTAGAAAGGCATTCAGGCTTTTGTTGGCTTTTGTTGTCTCATGATATTGGATAGGACACATCCTTGTGTGTTAACCTCTGTACAGGCTTTGCCATTAGGGAAAAGTAGGGTATAGAGTGTTGACAGTAGCCCACCATTCCGAGAAATATCCAAACTCCTCTCTGCATAGTTGGGGGATTCATGGCAGAGATGCTACTTGTCACACTTTCCTTGCTTTATTCTTAATGTGATGCCCCAAATACTGGACTTCTGTGGGGCAGTTTACTTGGGGGACACTTTATGTCCATTTTCGGCCAGATGATTCAAAAGTGGAAAAGTATCTTGTCTACATGCTTCTTGTAGCATTGACACCACCAATAGATTGTTAATGTATTGAACCAGGACTAAGTTACACTGTAAGTTTAGAGTTTCCAGATTCTTTTTCAGAATCTGATTAAAGATTGAAAGATTTTCTGTATGCCCTAATGGATCCCGGCACCATGACAAGATTCTATTTTAGAATCTGAATGTGAGGAAAAACTGATTCTCTTCATGCAATAGGATGGAAAAGAATGCTTGGCATAAGTCAATAACTGCAAATCACTCGGCTTCACAGGGTATCTGAAACAATATCACAGCAGGATTTGATACCACAGGACAACATGGAACAAAAATGTTATTAATCTATCAAAGGTCCTGCACTATGCAGTACTTGCTGGTGCGGTTCTGGAGACCACACTGGCTCCCCAAAATCTTCTTCAAGATCCCTGTCTGTATCATAGACTCGATCACGGGCAATTTTGTCAGTTGTCTTTTGGGTGAGATGATATTGTGGTATATTAAGTTTAAAAGTGATTTGTACAGGCTCTATACCTTTAATGAGTCCAATGGCTTGCCTGCTCCTTGTTTCCTGCTGGTTGCCTGCCGCAGAGAAAAGTCTGCTGTGCTCTTAGGGCCACAATTCTCATCAACCACAAGGATCCTACCGCGCATAAAAGTGCGTCGCCGCACCGTGGGAAAGCCGGGGCCAAGAGTAGACCCATTCACTCCTGTCAGAGCCTGAAGGAGGCTGAGCTGGATTCCCCCTCATTCTTTCGTCACCTAAGGAAAATGGTTCACCTTCTGAAGATGGGAAAACGAAAGATCAACTTGGTGGAGCGTGGAGGTGAGCCCATTAATACTTTTGATTCTTTTAATTGAGGGCACCAGATGCCCTGGCGAAAGAGATAAAAAGTACGGAGAGCAGGCTCTCTATGGGGGATCAAGGTCTTCCATTGATGCCACCCACAATTGTGACCATTACTAACACCCCTCCTGCTAATTTATTCAGTACCCATCCTAATGTTTGCCTAAATTCTCTTTGGCTTAAATAGAGTCGCCGGTTCTCCGACTGAACCGCCTACCAAGAAGAAAAAGGGAGGGAAATTGAGCAAACATACAATTATAGATACAGACCCAGCTTATGTTACTTTATTTGATCAGGTAGCAATGCTCAAAAGTGTTGAACAGTCAATTACTAACCTGTTGCAGCCTCTTACGGATAGACTAACTAGAAAAGAGGTGATTTTAGCCTACCTGTCTTCTCGAGGGGAAAGATCTTCAGCAAGAGAAACTACTGGTCAGATTCCCATTCTAATCTCCTCCAATCACATTGGCGTGATAGGGCCTGTTTATGGCCCTCTGACTAAATCTTGCACTATGGTATCCAAAAAAGATGGAGCAGAGAGCCTGCTAAAAAATGTGGGTCCCCATAAGAGTTCCAGTCTACACCCGATGGTGAGGGAAACATCGAGTTTATGACAATTGCAACAACAGCCCTCCTCTTCTATACCCTCTCCCCATGTTATTACCCCATTTGAAGAAGTATTAATGCAGAAAACATCATAGGGTTCGGTCTCTTCCATCCAACTTCCAAGGATGGAAGGCATATGAAACGCAGAGTAGAAAGGACAAGAAGAACGGAGTGGGCTTAACTCGCAGATGAGACTAGATGTGCAACCAGAAGGTTGTCCCTATGTGATCATTCTGGCCAATACTCCCGAGTTAAAAACCACACAAAGGAATCAACTGCTCAACTAATTTTAAAAGCACGCCATTGGATTAACCAACATATGGAGGGGTGGTCTCAAGGCTTTTCTAGCATCTTAATGGCCAGAAGGGTGGGTTGGATGGGACACTCAGATAAAACAATTAGGGGGGAATGTGTTGTACTACATTTGAAGCCACATTTCTTAGCTCATAATCTCCTAAAATTATTGCCCAAGGCTCCATCATCGGCGACACAGACGTTTGTATTGCCGTTAGACTGACTTATTTTTACAAACCATTAATTCAAACCCCTTGGGTAAGTGAATCTAGGAATCTTGCCAGTCTTTCCCATCCAATAATCCACCAATTCTCCTTGAGGAAAATTGTTAACCCCTTACCAACTAGCAACCATTTCTCCATATTGGCAAATCTGGTAGCTTGTGATTGACAGACAAAGAGGATACCAAAGAGGGTGTCTCCTAATAATTCAATAAGCTGTGGCATAGAAGGGATAGCGTACCTTTTGCAAATCACCGTGGGAAATGACCGGTTCTTGTTGATTATATGGAATATTGCAGGGTTAAGTTCAAAATTGTCTGATCAATCTTGGAACGTGTACATAACCACTTTTGATGTAATCTGTCTTCAAGAGACATGGGAAATAGACCCCATTTATATACAAGGTTATTACACCTTCCACGCCTCTGCTCTCTCGTCAAATTTAGGTAGAGCAAAGGGTGGTAATTTGACACTGATAAAAAATACTCTCAGATTCCAAGTCCTGTCTTCGCACAATGATTGTCCATAATATAACATACTATACTTAACAGGGGTAATCCAATGCTTTTACTAAATGATTACCACAACAATTTTGGGGGTGAGATGTCAACAGCCGTAGATCTCCTTGAAGGGAAAATATATGTGTTACTTAACACCTGCAATAAGTCATCTAGTATTTTATGGGTGGGTGACTTCAATGTGCACAGCTGTCACTTTTCAACCAAGCCAATATGAGGGTTATCTGATGAGGAAGTGGAAGTCATTGTCCACTTTACTCACAACTTGTATGCTGATGCACTTAACGAAGTACTTATTGTAAAAGACTTAGGGCCAGATGTAGGTAAATATCATTTACCAATTCTAAAATACCGAATTTTACCGATTTGGTATTTTAGAATCTGTAAATGATATGTAGCTAATAATTCGGTAAATTGTACTGAATCGGTAAGATTCGGTAAATACCGAATCGGTATTTACGAATTTGGTATTTCCCATTCATCCCTATGGGCCTCCAGGTCCATAGGAATGAATGGGAATTACCATTCGGTAAAATGGGGAACACATTCAAGGGTGGCAGGGTGTCACTTTGACACCCTGTTGCACCCCTGAATAGGGCATGGGTGCACATGTGGTACACATACATGCCCTAAGGGCATGTATGTCTGCCATATGGCACTGTTAAAAAAGCACAAAATTGCTTTTTTAACGGTTTTCGTTATTTACCACCAACTTGTAGTTGGTGGTAAATAACGAATCCCTACAAGTGAAAAGCACTCACTTGAGTGCTTCCTACATTAAGGATTCGGTAATTTACCGAATTGGTATCTAAGAATTTGGTAATTTACGATTCCTTAAATTACCGATTCAGTAAATTACCGAATCCTTAAATTAGGCCCCTACATCTGAAAAGCCTAATACCGGTCGGTAACGGACGAAATTCGGTAATTTCAGCCGTTACCGACCGGTATTAGGCTACCTACATCTGGCCCTTAGAAATAATTAATCCCATTAATGAAAGCACAGGCTTGCTGCAAAAAATGTTTGGCACTATGTCCCAGGGATCAACCATCGATTTTTTCATTGCATCAGTATTTGTTAAAAGGTCTATAAGTAATATAAAAGTCAACTTCTGTAGATGCAGCGATCATGCGACTATATCGGTCCTCTTGGCATGGTAAAGCAGATGAAACACATAAAAACCCTTATAACGAGGAAAAGGGGGATTGTTTTGCAATGGGGAAAATTGATAAGAAAACATTGGTTCCCCTGGTGATCGTAAATAGATACAATGAAATTATGAGATGCTTAGGAACAAATAATGATCCTACCAGGGTTGTGACTGCCTTTGAGTCTATCTTGTCAATCTAACCAAAAATGGTTCAGTCCCCAAACCTATAGCTACGAGATGGTTCAACCAAAACCTTCACAAGGCGCTTAGGGCATAACCAAGAGATGGTGTACAGTTCAAACTATCCCGCAACTTTATAAGGAAGCAAGGAAGGCTAGATTAAAAACACTGAATGAAGAAGCCTTGAAACAACTTCATCAGGTTTACACTTTAAATATCTCCGGGAAATTTGGATGTTTATTAACGGCCCATTTTTAAAAGCATCTTCAGATCCTTACTTGGATCGCCACGTGGAGGAAGAAGCATGGGTTGCCTACTTTTCCAAAATATTTGGGTATAGACATGAGGGAAGGCACCTGCCTATGAATAATAACAAGCTTAATTTAAACTCCTTATGGAATCAAAAAAATATAGGCCCATTTCACTACTGGACAGCACGGCTAAGCTTATGGGACTGGCTCTATTGAACAGAATAGGGGAATGGGCCACTAATAATAATATTTTGATCCCAACCCAATATTGCTTCAAAAAGTGAAAAGGTACCCAGGATCAGTGTCTAAATTTGAGTCTGCTTATCGCCAAGTATCCCCAAGCTAAACAAGGCAAGCTCTACTTGTCATTTATGGACCCATCCACAGCTTTTAACTTCTTTGCTCACAATCAACTGTGGAGAATCATGAAGGAGATGGGGATTGATGTGGCAATTATAGTGTTTATAAGACAGTTCTATTCTAGCGCTGCAGCCTTTGTTAGCTAGGGGAAGCAGAGAGAGTGCACTAGGTGGTTCCCGATGAATTGGGGGGGGGGGTTCGACAGGGGTGTGTCCTCGCCCCCTTTCTTTTTTCATTATACACCAATGGAATAGAGGCTCCTCTCCTTGAAGCAACCTCAGATGCCCCAAAGATGAATAAAGCATGCATCCCCATCCTTTTTTATGCAGATGATGCGGTCCTAATTGCACACACTGGCCTGGCACTTCAGAAGCTTTTAGATACATAAGTGAATTTTATGCAACAACTAGATTTACAAACTAATGAGGCAAAATCTTTTATCCTAGTGACTGGTTCTAAGAAGAAGAAAGTTCCCTCTTTTTATATAGCAGGTCGGAAAGTGGCACAGACAGACATGTTCTACTATTTTGGGGTGACATTTAATAGAATGCTATCATGGAAAAATGTACTGGCGCTTTATTTTCTTTTACCAAATATTTAGGATCTAAACTCCTAGACGTTGTAAATAAAATGTATCTGGCCAAGCCAAGTCTGCCTCAGTGGCTACGTATGGAGCTGATGTGTGGTGGCATGTTAACCATGTAGCATTGCAATCTACAGAAGATACCTTCTGGAAGAAACTGGTGCGTCTCCCAAAGAGTTCCTCTAATTATAATTGCCATCTTGAGCTGAAAGCTCCTTACATTTCAGACCAGATATGCTTGCCACCAATCCTTTTGGAGAAGGAATCTTGTTAACCTTTCTCAGCAGTTTTTGACGAATTGTCTTGCATTGGAACGGGGAAGCAGGATCCCCTTGATCATGTATGTCAAAAATACCCTGATTTCCCTAGGATTAGTATCTATATTTGAAACACCAAGCAACTGCCAGAACATCTCAAAAAAGCAAATAAAACCTGCTTGTTAATTACATTGCAAATAAAAGATATGAAATAATAGTACCAAATATATTGTCCAAGCCTATCTAGAGGGACCGACACCTAATGAGGGGCAAGCCACATACCTGATGACCCTTGACAAATTCTCATCATATATTTATATTATTGAGGTTCTGGATGAATTTGATTCCCTCTATGTTAGGTCACCCATCATGTATCTATTTCATACAAGATTTACCCTTCTGTCCTTGTGACGGTGTGTTATGGTGTTGAATCCTTTTTATGCCTTTCCCTAAAGACCAGGAGATTGCACAATTATCTAGAGTGAATCATATCTATTTTATTTGTTTTAATGATTGTTTTTAACAGAATATTTTATCATTATTCAAAAAAGTGATGAATTATGTATTGATATACTTTTACGACTTGTATAAATACAGTTCAAATAAAGTGAGTTCTGATCTGATCTGAGTCCAATGTTCTTGCCTGAGAATTCCCAGACTTCAGGCTTTACAGTGTCTTTCAAATTAGGAAGTACACCTTCCACAATCATCAGGGGAAACTGCCTAACATCTTCATTATAAGTCTGAAATGTAACACCCTCTGGTGTACAGTAAACTGTGCAATTTACCTTGCACAATAAGTCATATTTCAAGAAATTTACCTAATTAGACTCACATATCAAAAATTGGTGATCTTCTTCAAAGAAACCTATTTTAACTGGAACTTTCCCTGACCCAGGATTTAGGACTTGTTTGTTTTTAACGCCTACAACTTGGATCCTGAGAGGGGTAGTTTGGGACTTCTACTGTCCTAACAGTCAATGGGGTAGTATCAGTGTTTCAATCAAACGTTGGACACCTGGGGGACATTCATCTTACTTTCCATGAATAGACCAGGTTGGTCTGCCTCCAAGATTGTGCCAAGTATGCAACCTTCCTCCCCCTCAGGCACTGTCATTGTGATTGATCAGGCCCATAGTGTCTGAATGTATCGAAGACCGGGAACTGCTGGAAACTAGCTTGATTCTCAAAGGTGCTTGATTAGCTATTGGAACTTCATTTGCAGTGAACCTAGGTCCTGCACATTCTGTGGGGCAATTGGGGCTTGGGAAACTTTCATCATCAGTATCTACGACAACGTAAGATTCTGAGGTCTCTGCATTGAAACATTTTGCATCTTCATAGGATGAACAGTTTACATTTGACCATCACTAGGCATTCAGTTATGATTACATCAACACTCTCTCTTCCAGTGCCTTAACTTATTACAATAATGGCATGGATTAGACAGCTTTGAAGTCGCAACCTCTATTTCGGTATTTAGATCAATAGTAACACTACCACCTCTACCTTGTGGAACACCATTTCCACCTTACATCCCCTATCATCCCCTATAGGATTAATCTTCTGTAGGATTTGAAACACAAAACACCAGTGTCCTGAGTCAAATGGCTTCTCGAAATCCATCAAGGCCATGGCATTAACATCACTGAGATTGTTTTCTTGCGATAGGGCTAACTGCAGGCATCAAGGACAGTTTTGGCTGCTCCATTCAGGCATAAACCCATTCTGATGTTTGTGAACTTAAGAAGCAAATGACAATGACCATTCCATTACCAAGTACTTTTTCATTATGCTGGCCTCAACATAAGTGACATGGGTCGGTAATGAGAGGCAATTCGTTGGAGATCTATTGAATTTTATTACAACAGAAACAGTGGCATCATAAAGGTCAATCGGCAGAGAGCTGATTGATGGAAAGACATCCAACTCCCTGCATTTCACCACCAAGACCATTTTTAAATCACTTCTGTATAAGTGTGGCATGCACCAGCATAAACTTCTCTTTGAACCATTTCTACTTCAGTTCCTGCTCATCACTACAATACTTAGCATAGCGAAGTATCTCCTTCAAAGGTTTACCTTGCTAAAAACACGTTTGGAAGAATGTGCAAGCTAATCTCCGGACACAACCCAAGAACAAATTGCAACACTAAATTGCTTATATATTCTCCTCCATGGAAGTCAACACCGCTATGTTGTTTAAACACCTGCAGCGAGCACTCGTAGTATGTATGCACTGATTTGTTCGCTTCTTAAGCCCAGAGGGAACAGACAGGGGTCTCACTGTGACTCCCCAGGGCTATATCACAGGCAGGGTCAGCATATGGACATGCAATATGTTCTGCTGGAAGCTCACAGGGTATTCAGATCCCCTGCTTCATCCTGCCTGAATCAGTAAACACACAGTGGTATATCTGTCAAGACTTTGAGCCTCTGTAAAGTTACAAAAAGTGACTTTAAGGAGTGCAAAAAAGCATTAGTAGGGTGTTTCCTTTTCAGCAAAAAAAAATGTTGTGCTGAAAGAGCGTCCTTTTTAGGTCTCGCCATGGCAGCGCATGCGCTGCACGCGCTGTCTCCGCGAGACCTAAAGTAATCTGTATGTTGGCTGAAACTAATTTGTTTTTCCGCTTGGGATTGGTTTACTTGGGCCACTGCTGTTGTTTTTGTGCTTTCTGTTGGCTGTTGATCGTAGAGTTACTTCCGTGTAGTCCCGAAGCAGTGGCGCCTAAGTGCAGTGTGCCATCTGTTTCTCACGCTGTAGTCTGCGTCTGTAACTGGAAACTCGCCTGTTGCCGCCGCTCTCCCTACAGTCATAAATCACTCTGGCTCCTTTCTTGTGCCGTCTTCCCTGGCGCTCGTTCTCCTGCGTGTGCCCAGACACGGCGATAATTAATAGCCCTCCGAAACTCGCATCTGAAGAGCGGGTCGAGGCTGTGATGTTCATGGCGCCCAAGAGAAAGAGGCTGCTTTCACCTCGAGGTTATCCGGCCGGAGACTGTGCAGACCCCTTTTAACGCAAAGGAAGCCCCAGCGCAGTTCAGAGACCCACAACTCTGTGCCCATGTGTCCTGCCAGCCGCACGCCTCCCCTATCCACACACACACCACCCCCCTACTGCTTTCAGTTTCTAAGGTGCCGGGACAATCACAAGCACATTTTTTTATTACAGATGGAGTCAGCAGAGTAGCACTTTTAGGGCTGGGGAGCAGTGAGGTGTACTGTTTTCTCTGCACCCCTCCCATTCCCCCAGCCCTGCTCCCTGCTTTGTCAAGACCCCTCCTGCCCCCGAGTTCCATGTTAAACATGAGTGCCCTTGCATGCTATTTGTTATTTGGCGCTTGGAGCCGAGGCAGATCTCAGAGCACCTTGCTGGCGCAGGCACATTATCTATACAAGTTATCTTATGCCCTTACATTTCTGAGAAGCTTTTCTTCTTTATAAATAGAAACTGTTTCCGTGCCCTGCTGATGGCTAAAAGTGGGTGGGCATCTTCTGCGGGGGGATTAAGAAGCGGCAGAGTGGCCAGGTGGGGAGATGGAGTCAGCAGAATAGCGCTTGTAGGGCTGGGGCGCAGTCAGTCATACTGGTTTCTCTGCCTCCCCAGCCGGGCTCCCTGCTTTATCGAGACCCCTCCTGCCCTTGAGTTCTGTGAGCTCAGGACCCTTGGCTCAGGCGCCCGTTGCTATAATCCTGCTCGGATAAAATCAGGCCTTAAGCAGCCACCGTCACAGTGACCTGCGGTGCTCAGACTGGAAAGCTTTTCACAGCTTTGCTGTGTTCTGTTTTTAAGCTTTTACTTCCAGCCCTTTAATAGCCTTTAATTGCCCCATTCCATCTCCTTGGGGCGGAGGAAAGGCATTCAGAGAGGCCACAGGGCAGTGGCTTAAACCACAATGGCCGCGCTACATGAGCTCATAAAAGTGCACTGTGCACTAAATAGCCTCAAGGCGCTATGCTAGCAGCACACTGTTATATGAAGCCGCTCACAGCACATGATACAGTCTGCTTTACACCCCCATTTGTTGCAGTTCTTGAAAAGTTCTTTAAAAATATATACATACAAGGTTGATGTATGTCGAAGAGGTTTATTAACAAACACCCCATCCATCAGCTACCAGCGAGTAACTGATTTCCAGGGAACATCAGAAGGCATAACATTCCAAGTTCTACAGAATCTTATGTCATGAAGATAGAGAAGACACTACACATCTTCTTTCTTATAACAAAGCATAAACTCACAATATAAGCATGAAGAGAAAAACAAGAAAAAGAACAATGCAAAAAGAAATTAAATCATGTTAAACATAATGCCACATATTTAACTTACATAGTCCTTGAGATATGAGGGCATTTTCCTAATGCGAGCAGAATCCTTTCTACAGCAAATATTTGACTCGTTAGAAACAGAAGACCTACTTTTCACAGGAACCGAATTAAACATACCTTCATTGACTACCACAACACGATTAACATTCCAGATTTTCCCATTCTCCAATTTGACAGAATTCTTAAAACCTTTCACAACCTGCATGGGAGTAGAATACTTTGACCAGGACATAGCTCCAACTGGAGCTTTCACACGAACAAAATCTCCAACCACTACAAAACTTTCCTTTACTCTTTTCCTTGAATCATAAGAAATTTTATTTTGTATCTGCATCTTTTCTTCTCTTTCTCTCCAAGCATTAAAATGTTTATCCTTTACCCCAATACATCCAACCAGGAGACAGACTAGTATTGGGATTCCTACCCTTAAATATCTCAAAAGGAGTTTTCTTAGTTGTTGTTTGAGGAGAAAATATGTGTGCCAAGATACATTTCTGCAACTCTTCTTTCCAATCCAAAGAATTTACCCTTGAGAGTTGAATATTTTCCTTTATAACCCTATTGAACCTTTCTACAACACCATTAGATTCTGGGTGATATACAGATGTTCTTTTATGTTTAATTCCACATGATAACATAAATTCATTCATCATGTTCAAACAAAATTGAGGTCCATTATCAGTTAAAATTGTCGTAGGAAATCCTTCCCTTCTGAACACCTCCTTAAGAAAAGAAATCACACAAAAAGATGTGACATCCAATACAGAAGAAACTTCAACCCATCTAGAGTAAAGATCGATTAAAACAATTAAATAAGGAGTTCTCTGTTCACCTGAAAGAGGACCTACAATGTCAATAGCAATATCCTCCCAAGGACCACAAGGTAAATCTCTACAAACCATAGGTGCTGTCCTTGGAACCAAAATGTTATCACTTATTTTACAATGTACACATTCCCTCACTTCCCTTTCTATTTCCAAATCCATGCCAGGCCACCAGAAGGAACTGCAAATTCTTTCCTTAGTTTTTACAATACCTAAGTGACCCTGATGTGCTTCTTCAATTATTTTTTCCCTCAAAGTATTTGGAGGAATTAATTTTGAACCTCTTAACAATATATCATTTTCAACAGATAATTCATTAACTACTAAATGCCAAACTTTATCAAAAGTTTTATTGAGCACTGAAGTATTTTGAATTACATTTTTAACCCTAGAAATCACCTCATCTTTCCTACATTCTTCCAACCACTCTTCCTCAAGTATTACACCAGATGTAATCTCACAAACATTCACTTCATCCTCACAGATCTCATCTTCTTCAGATTCACCATCAACATCTCCAACTAATCTTGAAAGACAGTCTGCAGACACATTTTCTACCCCAGGAATATAATTTACACTAAAATTGAATTCTTGAAGTCCAATCACCCATTTCCTAATGTGTGAAGATACACAATCCAAACCTATTGTCGTGAAAATCTCTTTTAATGGTTTGTGATCAGAACAAACCTTGAATTCCTGACCCCATAAGACATTTTTAAATTTCTTAAGTGCCCAGAATATGGCCAAAGCCTCTTTCTCTATAACAGAATAGTTTAACTCTGCACCTCGCAAACTCCTAGAAGCACAGGCAATAAGTTTCTCTTTTCCAACTCTATTCTGTTTTAAAATTGCACCAAGTCCTTTTGAACGTGCATCAGTTACAACAAATGTTTCTTCAAAAGGAATAAAAGCCTGTAGATTGGGAGCATTTTCTAAATCTTTCTTAATACACTCAAATTCTTTCTGGCAAAGCTCTGTCCAAATAAATTCTTTGTTCTTAACTATTAAACCTCTCAAATTACTAGACTTGCTGGCTAAATCCTTTATAAATTTTCCATAATATTCAACCATTCCTAAAAATGAAACAATTTCCTCTTTATTTTTAGGACATTCCAAATTTTTAATTGTATCCACCAAATCCTTTTTTGGAGATATTCCAAAAGCAGAGATATTATGTCCCAAGTAATTTACACTTTTCACTGAAAATTTACACTTTTCACATTTCAAAGTAAGATTTCCAGGGAACATCAGAAGGCATAACATTCCAAGTTCTACAGAACCTTATGTCATGAAGATAGAGAAGACACTACACATCTTCTTTCTTATAACAAAGCATAAACTCACAATATAAGCATGAAGAGAAAAACAAGAAAAAGAACAATGCAAAAAGAAATTAAATCATTTTAAACATAATGCCACATATTTAACTTACATAGTCCTTGAGATATGAGGGCATTTTCCTAATGCGAGCAGAATCCTTTCTACAGCAAATATTTGACTCATTAGAAACAGAAGACCTACTTTTCACAGGAACCGAATTAAAAATACCTTTATTGACTACCACAACACGATTAACATTCCAGATTTTCCCATTCTCCAATTTGACAGAATTCTTAAAACCTTTCACAACCTGCATGGGAGTAGAATACTTTGACCAGGACATAGCTCCAACTGGAGCTTTCACACGAACAAAATCTCCAACTACTACAACACTTTCCTTTACTCTTTTCCTTGAATCATAAGAAATTTTATTTTTTATCTGCATCTTTTCTTCTCTTTCTCTCCAAGCATTAACATTTTTATCCTTTACCCCTTTACCCCAATACATCCAACCAGGAGACAGACTAGTATTGGGATTCCTACCCTTAAATAACTCAAAAGGAGTTTTCTTAGTTGTTGTTTGAGGAGAAAATCTATGTGCCAAGATACATTTCTGCAACTCTTCTTTCCAATCCAAAGAATTTACCCTTGAGAGTTGAATATTTTCCTTTATAACCCTATTGAACCTTTCTACGACACCATTAGATTCTGGGTGATATACAGATGTTCTTTTATGTTTAATTCCACATGATAACATAAATTCATTCATCATGTTCGAACAAAATTGAGGTCCATTATCAGTTAAAATTGTCGTAGGAAACGCTTCCCTTCTGAACACCTCCTTAAGAAAAGAAATCACACAAAAAGATGTGACATCCGATACAGAAGAAACTTCAACCCATCTAGAGTAAAGATCGATTAAAACAATTAAATAAGGAGTTCTCTGTTCACCTGAAAGAGGACCTACAATGTCAATAGCAATATCCTCCCAAGGACCACAAGGTAAATCTCTACAAACCATAGGTGCTGTCCTTGGAACCAAAATGTTATCACTTATTTTACAATGTACACATTCCCTCACTTCCCTTTCTATTTCCAAATCCATGCCAGGCCACCAGAAGGAACTGCGACTTCTTTCCTTAGTTTTTACAATACCTAAGTGACCCTGATGTGCTTCTTCAATTATTTTTTTCCTCAAAGTATTTGGAGGAATTAATTTTGAACCTCTTAACAATATATCATTTTCGACAGATAATTCATTAACTACTAAATGCCAAACTTTATCAAAAGTTTTATTGAGCACTGAATTATTTTGAATTACATTTTTAACCCTATAAATCACCTCATCTTTCCTATATTCTTCCAACCACTCTTCCTCAAGAATTACACCAGATGTAATCTCACAGATCTCATCTTCTTCAGATTCATCATCAACATCTCCAACTAATCTTGAAAGACAGTCTGCAGACACATTTTGTACCCCAGGAATATAATTTACACTAAAATTTAATTCTTGAAGTCCAATCACCCATTTCCTAATGCGCGAAGATACACAATCCAAACCTTTTGTCGTGAAAATCTCTTTTAATGGTTTGTGATCAGAACAAACCTTGAATTCCTGACCCCATAAGCAATTTTTACATTTCTTAAGTGCCCAGAATATGGCAAAAGCCTCTTTCTCTATAACAGAATAGTTTAACTCTGCACCTCGCAAACTCCTAGAAGCACAGGCAATAAGTTTCTCTTTTCCACCTCTATTCTGTTTTAAAATTGCACCAAGTCCTTTTGAACTTGCATCAGTTACAACAAATGTTTCTTCAAAAGGAATATAAGCCTGTACATTGGGAGCATTTTCTAAATCTTTCTTAATACACTCAAATTCTTTCTGGCAAAGCTCTGTCCAAATAAATTCTTTGTTCTTAACTATTAAACCTCTCAAATTACTAGACTTGCTGGCTAAATCCTTTATAAATTTTCCATAATATTCAACCATTCCTAAAAATGAAACAATTTCCTCTTTATTTTTAGGACATTCCAAATTTTTAATTGTATCCACCAAATCCTTTTTTGGAGATATTCCAAAAGCAGAGATATTATGTCCCAAGTAATTTACACTTTTCACTGAAAATTTACACTTTTCACATTTCAAAGTAAGATTTCCAGGGAACATCAGAAGGCATAACATTCCAAGTTCTACAGAACCTTATGTCATGAAGATAGAGAAGACACTACACATCTTCTTTCTTATAGCAAAGCATAAACTCACAATATAAGCATGAAGAGAAAAACAAGAAAAAGAACAATGCAAAAAGAAATTAAATCATTTTAAACATAATGCCACATATTTAACTTACATAGTCCTTGAGATATGAGGGCATTTTCCTAATGCGAGCAGAATCCTTTCTACAGCAAATATTTGACTCATTAGAAACAGAAGACCTACTTTTCACAGGAACCGAATTAAAAATACCTTTATTGACTACCACAACACGATTAACATTCCAGATTTTCCCATTCTCCAATTTGACAGAATTCTTAAAACCTTTCACAACCTGCATGGGAGTAGAATACTTTGACCAGGACATAGCTCCAACTGGAGCTTTCACACGAACAAAATCTCCAACTACTACAACACTTTCCTTTACTCTTTTCCTTGAATCATAAGAAATTTTATTTTTTATCTGCATCTTTTCTTCTCTTTCTCTCCAAGCATTAACATTTTTATCCTTTACCCCTTTACCCCAATACATCCAACCAGGAGACAGACTAGTATTGGGATTCCTACCCTTAAATAACTCAAAAGGAGTTTTCTTAGTTGTTGTTTGAGGAGAAAATCTATGTGCCAAGATACATTTCTGCAACTCTTCTTTCCAATCCAAAGAATTTACCCTTGAGAGTTGAATATTTTCCTTTATAACCCTATTGAACCTTTCTACGACACCATTAGATTCTGGGTGATATACAGATGTTCTTTTATGTTTAATTCCACATGATAACATAAATTCATTCATCATGTTCGAACAAAATTGAGGTCCATTATCAGTTAAAATTGTCGTAGGAAACGCTTCCCTTCTGAACACCTCCTTAAGAAAAGAAATCACACAAAAAGATGTGACATCCGATACAGAAGAAACTTCAACCCATCTAGAGTAAAGATCGATTAAAACAATTAAATAAGGAGTTCTCTGTTCACCTGAAAGAGGACCTACAATGTCAATAGCAATATCCTCCCAAGGACCACAAGGTAAATCTCTACAAACCATAGGTGCTGTCCTTGGAACCAAAATGTTATCACTTATTTTACAATGTACACATTCCCTCACTTCCCTTTCTATTTCCAAATCCATGCCAGGCCACCAGAAGGAACTGCGACTTCTTTCCTTAGTTTTTACAATACCTAAGTGACCCTGATGTGCTTCTTCAATTATTTTTTTCCTCAAAGTATTTGGAGGAATTAATTTTGAACCTCTTAACAATATATCATTTTCGACAGATAATTCATTAACTACTAAATGCCAAACTTTATCAAAAGTTTTATTGAGCACTGAATTATTTTGAATTACATTTTTAACCCTATAAATCACTTCATCTTTCCTATAATCTTCCAACCACTCTTCCTCAAGAATTACACCAGATGTAATCTCACAGATCTCATCTTCTTCAGATTCATCATCAACATCTCCAACTAATCTTGAAAGACAGTCTGCAGACACATTTTGTACCCCAGGAATATAATTTACACTAAAATTTAATTCTTGAAGTCCAATCACCCATTTCCTAATGCGCGAAGATACACAATCCAAACCTTTTGTCGTGAAAATCTCTTTTAATGGTTTGTGATCAGAACAAACCTTGAATTCCTGACCCCATAAGCAATTTTTACATTTCTTAAGTGCCCAGAATATGGCCAAAGCCTCTTTCTCTATAACAGAATAGTTTAACTCTGCACCTCGCAAACTCCTAGAAGCACAGGCAATAAGTTTCTCTTTTCCACCTCTATTCTGTTTTAAAATTGCACCAAGTCATTTTGAACTTGCATCAGTTACAACAAATGTTTCTTCAAAAGGAATATAAGCCTGTAGATTGGGAGCATTTTCTAAATCTTTCTTAATACACTCAAATTCTTTCTGGCAAAGCTCTGTCCAAATACATTCTTTGTTCTTAACTATTAAACCTCTCAAATTACTAGACTTGCTGGCTAAATCCTTTATAAATTTTCCATAATATTCAACCATTCCTAAAAATGAAACAATTTCCTCTTTATTTTTAGGACATTCCAAATTTTTAATTGTATCCACCAAATCCTTCTTTGGAGATATTCCAAAAGCAGAGATATTATGTCCCAAGTATTTTACACTTTTTACTGAAAATTTACACTTTTCATATTTCAAAGTAAGACCTGCAGATTCTAATCTCCTTAAAACCATTCTCAAAATCTTATCATGTTCTTCTTGACTTTTCCCATGAATCAACAGATCATCTTGATAACATTTTACTGACTTAATTCCTCTCAAAATAGAAGCCATTACCCTTTGAAAAACTGACGCAGCAGACACAAGACCAAACGGCATCCTTTTATATTTATAAGAGCCCATAGGCATGATAAAAGCCGTCAAGTCTTGTGACTCCTGCGTCAACTCAATCTGATGATATGCCTGAGTTAAGTCTAAAGTTGTAAATATTCTTGAATCACCTAGAGAAGTTAAAATCTCATCAATATTTGGTAAAGGAAATTTATCAATCACTACCTCTTTATTTAGCGATCTAAAATCACAACAGAGTCTAATTTCACCATTGGGTTTGTTTGCGACAACAACTGGCGCCAACCATTCAGTTGCCTCAACTGATTCAATTATATTTTGTTCAAGTAATTTTTTAAGTTCCTCTTCAACTTTTCCTTGTACAGCGATAGGAACCCTTCTAACTTTTGCAATCACAGGAATTGCATTCTTCTTAATTTTAATGCAATGTTTGTAACCTTTTAAGCATCCTAACTCTTTTCTAAAAAGACGAGGAAACTCCTTAACAAAAGAATTCCCATCTGACTTTATCTCCTGAATCTGAATTTGTGGATTAGAATTAAGATTCAACATAACCCCCAACATGCGTTGATGTGGCCAACTAATCAAACAATCACCAACCTTTCTGATGGCACCTTTATAGATTATTTGTGTTTTTATCCAGTGCTTGTGGCAGTAAGAAGCATTTCGCCTGCTGGACATGCTCGCCTTTTATTTATTTACATGTAGGAGTGTTATATAGCGCAGACAAGAGGATGTCGCATATTAGTCTGCGTTTTCCATCAAATGAACCTACGCTGCCTGCATCGCTGTCTTACATGCAGGAGCAGGTCCATTCTTGGATCCCTGTGTCTGCCAACCCCGTTCAGCCCACAGTTTTCTAGTTTTAAGTGCGAACATAAAACAGCAAGGAGTCCTCTCCATGCCTCTGCAAATGATACCCGGCTTAAATGAATTGACAATACTCCTCAAATACTTGTGCCCTGACGTTACGGTACGTGGCTCGTCTAAAGAAAATGGCGTAGCTGACATTAACGTGAAAGCTCAGCATGGGGGCCTTTTCCAAAACCTGCATTTTAAATGCAATCGGTCCCGCATTTGCGAGAGTTTAAGCTACTAGCAATATCATTTACAATGCCAATAGCTCAAACTCTCGTAAATGCGAGACCTATTGCATTGTAAATGCTTGTTTAGCACAGGTGTTGCTTTCCATTGCTTTCCATTATGTTGCAACAAGGGGGCATTCTATGGGTGGTACTCCACAGCAACCACACTTTGTTTTTGATTCAAAGCCCTATCCACTAAAATTGTAAGGCTGGTCATTGCATAAAAAAACTCCTCCTTGAGGCAGTTATAGAAATATTTGTATTTGTCTTAACATTTCACACATTTTATTTATGCTGCAATGTACGATGCTCATCCAATGTGTGAAATGTTTTGAAGTTTATCTAGACGCAGGATTTTGTACTGGCAGGGCACTCTCCCAGTACAAAACCTTTGCTAGACATGCAAATACCTTTGTACTATGGTGTAAAGACGTTTGTGTGGTGTTAGACACCTGTTTCAGTATCAATGCAGGGAAAGAGAGCAGCTGCAGGCCATATTTAGGAAATATTGTTCAGCCCTGGTCTCTCTCCTTAGCATAAAACAGCACAGCAACTTTGGTTAAAAAGTGAATAAAATGAGCACTCCAACCATCATTATCATGTGCGAGGCTGAATATATCCTTTGCTGGAGCGGCTTCTGGTACCACTGTGGTGTCCACTGTAGTCAAATACGATGACCTTTGGTTCAGCTTCCCAGCATGAAAAATCTTCCTCCATGTTAGAAAGTGAAATAATGTAAAGCAAAGTCTTGTTTATTATGAGTTGCATTAGAATTCATATGTGTGACTATAAGGTTCGAATGGTTCAATTGTAGGGTACCAATGATAGTAATGTGATGATCCTTTCTCATTCATGTTTGATGAACTAAGGTACATGTACATTACAAATATGCACAGATTCTAACAGAGGAAGTCAGTTCCACACTACACAAGAATCTATATTGTTACATTATGCAAGACAGGCCAAAAGCGGCTAGGAGACATATGATGAGGTGAAAGGTTATAGGCCTGAAGTGCCCACATGTAATACCGTCAATAAGACAGGATGATTAGAGATTTGTTGTCGGAAATGGGGTTAACCAAGAGAGAGGACAGGCATCATTACTGACCCATTGCATCCCGGTTATTCTCTAGTCAGGGACTGATAACACAGTACTGGGTTTCATGGACATGGTGGGGGGAAAACCCAAACATGAATAGAGGGAAGGTAATCAGATGCTGACCACCGAAGGAGAATAGCTATCCTGTTTTGTCATGGTGCATAAAGCATACTGAGAGTGCGTCTAGCTCAATATAGGTCAGGTGCAATACACAGGTAGGGTGTACATGCAATAAAACAAAACAAGAAGTAGATAAGCACAAATACTGAAGCAACACGAGGACGTAGCAAGGGAAGGACAGCAAAGGTACATAGCAGAGTTAGGATGGATAAGAACTTGAATGATACAGAGGTAAACCCACAAAATGCTAAATCTTTAGATACAATCTAAATAGAACTCTCACTTCTTGTACTGTTACAAAAACTTGTGCCCTGTAAAAGAAAGTGAATGCAAATGGCAGCCATACTGGATGAGAAAGAAAACCTTAGAACAAGATATTGTTTTTACAGAATCCAATATGGGCGATGAGTATGGAAACAAGACTTGTTATATATTGAATCTTTCAAGCGAGAGAGACACTTCATGCTTCCCCTGGCCACCAAAGTCTCAAACCCGAGAACACCTTTGCTCCCCAATCCTCCAGGTAAATTACTATATTTTTATTTTCTCGAAATTTAGGGAACCTGTACCTGCACTTCCTAACCATATTAGTCTGCATTCTGACATATATAGAAAGCCTGCGTAGTGTTTTGGGGGGATGGCAGGGAAGTGGCGCTCAAACAGTAGTGAGAGTAGAAATAGTAGTTAAAGTTTGTGCGAGTAGTCACGGTGCGACAAGTATGGAGGAATACCCTAAACCTCTCATGGAGCCAAAGATCACAATCCCTAGCATTTGAATCTAATACAAACAGGTACTGTGCACACGTGTAAGGATAAACAGTAATGATACAGAGCAATTTGCAGAAAACACAAAATGACACCGGTTGTGTGATATGCACATTGTTTATGTGAACATTTTCTTCATGAACATATGTCAGCTGGCAATATATGTTCATGAATACAATGTTCACATAAACAATGTGCATATCACACAACCGGTGTCATCTTGTGTTTTCTGCAAATTGCTCTGTATCATTACTGTTTATCCTTACACGTGTGCACAGTACCTGTTTGTATTCTGAAATATATACATGTGATGGAGAGGTAGTTGAGAAACACTATGGGGTCAATTAGGATGGCGGCCGGATCGCCACCGCCATGCAGTCGGTGGCGATCCGTCCCCCATCCTTGCCCGTTTGCCACCTATTTCCCCCACGCCATATTATAATGGCGGGGGGACCATGGCGGACGGGATGACCGTCCGCCGCTTTTCCGCCGCGGTCGCCTTGCGACCGCGGCGGAAAAGCTCTAATATGGTGGCGGTGTCTATCAGACCCCGCCAGCCATATTAGGATGTGCTGGGGGCTATGCCTCGAACATGCATACGGTCCTTGCTTTGGGGGCCCGTTGCAGGCCCCCAGGGTGAAGGGGTGGGGAGGTGGGGGGTGCACATGGGGGGTACCTATGGTACCCCCCTGCGTTTCAAAATACAACATGGCAGGCACCGCCCGGTGCCTGTCATATTGTGCTTTGAAACGCACAACAAGCATTTTTAACACTGCGGCAGGCGGTGCTTTCAGCACCGCCCGCCGCAACGTTAAAAATGCGGGGTGAACCCGTCACTGTGGCGGGTGCATCCTAATTCCACGGACGGGTCCTCTGCCCCTGTGGCGAAAGGTCCCGTCCTCAGACAGGATGGCGGACGGACTTTGTCCGTCTGCCATCCTAATGGACCTCTATGTAATCCCACCTCATTTCAGTAAGTGTGGAAAAATTGTGTAAACACAGTGCGATATTTATATGACGGTCACTAGTAGGTATCTATAGTTAGGACCATGTTTCTATCTTTTTATATTTTTAAACATATTTTTATTGAAATATTATCATATGTGACGGATGAATAAGTATATCAGTATCAACGCTTATATCAGAATATAAGTATTCCCATATGTGAGAAGTAGAGGGTCCTCCACTTGAAGGTAGATACCACAAGGCATGGCAATATAGGGATTATATAACAATATATAACCAAGCATAACACATTTGTTATCCTTTGAGCTCTACTTGATGCAGTGACAATAGAGCCCCTATACAGGCCCGACATATTTCCTAATTAAGTGGGTTCCGCATCACAGAGAGACATGTCCTCAACAATAAAGGATATCTGAAGAGTAGCCTATAATCTACGTGTCAACAATATAAACCTACTAAAACCAATGCAGGGAGCCCAGTGCGTTACTATTAAAAAAGTGTGTAGTCGAGGCTCATCTGAAGGGAGGGTAAAGGTCTCAGAGATCACGTTTAGTTCAATTGTGCCCAAAGTTCCTACCTTTGCATTGTTGGGGGGCTGTGCAAGGTTCAAAGGAGGGTCTCGTCCATAGCTTCCCAACATAGCACTCACACCACGCTACTCTCATGGGGGGTGCCTTTCTTCAACTGGGAGACCCAGTCGGGAGCCATCATTCTCCTGTTATCTCCTCAGGTGCTCACATCCTCCTCCCCTCCTGATCCCTCCTCACCCTTTAGGCTACTCTCCAGCTCACTCTGGATGTTCCCAAACAGCAAGAATCTCCTTCCATAAGTTCGCAATGGTGCGCCTTCTCAGACCCGGGACTCCTCTCGAAGCAGCACCCAACCCTCTGTTTCAGCCCAATGAGTCACCTCCCTCACCCAGGTCCCGGGCAAGAGTCTGGTATGGGATGTCCAAACTCTTGCTATCTGTCTCTTTGCTAGTGACCGGGCCAGATCTAAGAATTTAATTCCAACTTTCCATTTGGGTGGGTGTGAATGGATCCCCAACAAGCATACCTCCACCTTCGAGTCAAAAGTGCGTCCCAGTATTCTCCCCAGGGTGGTCATAACCCAGTGGAGAAGTGTGGCTCAATGGTGAGAGCGGCAGACCCTGATGCAGAGGTCTATCCTGGGACCAGGGTTCAATTCCCCGCCTCGGCGGGTCTTGGGTTCAGAAATTCCACGGACCTGATAATTCTCGCCTCGGTGCCTATTCCAATCATGGAGTCCACTCTGCAACTCTGGGCAATAGCTTGCTTAATCTCCACAACGGCCCCCACAACGCTAAGGATGCATGGCCTCCACCTTGGGGGTGCCCAGGAGTGGACACCTCACAGGGAAAGCCAGGATGGGTTCCACAGCGGTATTCGTACAAGCGCCTTGAGACCCTTGCGGGTGAGTAGTGCGCTATACAAGTATCAATTTACATTTACAATTTACATTTACATAACCCCCATCAAAGAACCATCTAAGCACCATGCATTACCATGTCATATGTATAAAATTTGCATCTTGTTGATATGCCATGTGTAGTCAATGCGATGTCATGTGTAAATAATTGAATTGTATATATTTCAGTCTCGTATTTCTCAAGACCTTCTTTGGGTATGCCAGGACTTTCAATCAAAGTTTGAAACATCTCTGACCAAGAACCCCCCCATTTCTGGTGGACCCTCGTCAGTGCTTTCCGACTCATCTCCATAAAGCCATTTTCCTATTTTTCCTGCTCCGCCCAGGGTGGGTAACATGCTCAATACTGTATGCATTGTCGGCTCACCTCAGCTGTACCCCAAAGACCCTGAAATGTGTGGATCAAACCTTGTATGTAGGAAATTGAAATGCCGAGAGACCAGTGCCAGCCGCCAGCTCCTCAAAGGGAATCCGGTTGTGTTGTTCGTAACAGTTCCCGACAGTTACTATCCCAACTTCCATCCAAGCCGTCAGCTGATCTACTGTAAATATTGTCCGAGGTCCCATTGTTGCAGTTCTGAGGTGTACAAGGTGGCCCCCACCGTCTTGGCCAAACAACGTTTCCAGGATTATAACGCCATATTCAGCAGTAATGTAGGGCGCAGAGTTTCCCCAGCTGTGTTAAGTAGTCTAGCCAGTAGCCTACCCATGTATATAGATGATCCTTCCGGGCCTAGGTCCTCCTGCCGCAACCCGTCCAGCCACTGCATAATCCACTGCAGCTGAGCGGCTAGGAAATAAAACTTGAAGTTCGGAACTCCCAGTCCGCCCTCAACCATCAGATGCTGCAATGTTTCTAGGGACACCCTGTAACAGCGAATCAAGGGCGCAGAACCAACTGGCTGGGACAGTCACCTGCAAATTAACAAAGAAGTAAAGCACGGAATATCCCATAGTGCATGGACACTGTCCTTCCAGTCCAAACTCGCACCATGGGCCTCTCATACAAGAGTTTCACCTACCTGAGCCAGCGTTCTCCCAGCCCCATCCTCTGCATGACCTCAAACAGGAAGTCCTAATGGACTGTGTCAAAAGTCTTTTCCAGGTCCACCAACAAAAGCAGCAGTCGGGTAAGATGTGATCTCTAGGAGATAAAGCACCGAGTACAGTCGTCTGAGACTGAGGGACATAGCCTTAGCAGGAATAAACCCATTTTTGTCAGGAGGCATGTGGGATGTCAGTCTAAGAGCTAAGATCTTACTAAGGAGCTGTTAATTCTTTTAATCCGTTTGATCATACACTGTCTCACCTTGCGGGATCCTCGAGACTTTTACCCATTGCCTAGGCCAATACCAGTATCGGAGACAGTAATAACAGTAGGGTTGGTCCCAATGTGATGAATCGTTTGAATGCTAAGAGCTCTGGAGACGTACTAGACTTACCCCCGGCTCCATGCCCGTATGTTTTGGTCTTGGCTGGTGTGCGCCCTCTTAGGCCAGATCAAACTGAATCTTGGACCCAATTGCGTAACAAATCTGTAATCAGGTTATCCAAACACAAAGAGTTTAGGGTACCTGTAAGTAATAACATCATTATGGTTCGCAGAATTGGGTGGGTGGGACAATCTCCAAAGAACATCGATGGAGATTGTGTGGTTATTAACTTCTGTAACCCATCGGTTGTTAAATCAATACTAAGGGCCCAGGATTCTTGTTTTAAGAATCTCACTTGTATCTGGGCTTTGCCACTGGGATATTTTTATAAGCCTTCTGTAAGATTCCCGTTGTTAGTTGTTTCTCCTATTTCCATATCTAACAGGTTTCAGGCCTATTCTGGTATGGATGCCCAAGACCGACTACCTCTCCCTGACGCAGCATCTGTTGTTATGGATGGCTCTTCTGAAACAACGGATGAAGAAATCCTTGTTCCCATGGTCAGTTTGCCGACTTTCACCTCTTCTTGTTCCTTAAATCAACAATCTCATGTTATTACAGCTAATACAGTAAAATCCGGCTTCACGCCGATCATAACTGACGATGATATAATGAAAGTTTTAACATGGAATATTGCTAGTCTAAGGGCAAAAAAGGGCAATGTCTCTTCGGAACGTTTTCTTGCTACACACCACATTATAGCTTTACAGGAAACTTGGGAGTCTAATGATCATGTTTACCTGGTGGGTTTATATCCTTTTGTAAATTTGCTATACCTTCCAGTATGGGCAGAGCACGGGGGGCTATTATTGCTGATCAACCTTAAGCTTTCTTATAATGCAAGGCTGATTGATTCCTGTTCTCCTCATATGTTAGTAGTAGAATTGACAGGGAAGAACCTACCAACTCTTTTAGTGATTAATTTTTACAATTCTTTTACTAGAACTCAAGAGACAGAGCATCTTAGGGCTCTTACGGCCTTCTTGGAACATTATGGAGATAGCTCAGTAGTACACTATGACATACTAGTTCTGGGAGATTTTAACATTCATTTTTACCCCACTAACTGTTCAACTGTTCAGCCACGCGGGAGGAGGAATGTGGCCCACAGGGGCTAAACCTTTTTGAACACACCTCGTTTGGTATTTTTTTTAGAAAGCCTTTTATCAGCTCATAACTTGATTTGCCTTGAACAATCGGACAAGACTGTTCCCGTACCTACTTATGTTGGTCATGGCCGGGAAAGTATAATCGATCACATTTTGGTATCATCTCCGTTGTTGACGGTAATAGGTAGACTAAGTGTAATAAAAAACTTGTGTTAGTGATCATTATCCACTAATATTGGACCTTAATTTAAATGCTGTCAACAAGAGAAGGACCATGACTCAACTTACTAATGCTAACATTGCTCCTAGAGATCAAGCTCGTAGAGTGAGGTGGGAAAGGATTGCCCCTGAAAGTTGTATTGATAGTTTGTTTATCAAATGTGCCCAGGAGGTTAGGATCTGCACAGACCAGGAGTCCCAACCAAGTTCCCTGTTAAATGCTTTGACCTAATTGGGAAGCAGGTTGTTTCAGATTTAACTATAGCCAGTAGACTAAGGCACACAAAATTTTAAAAATGGTTTGACGAAGCCTGTATGAACACTAATAAGGAACTAATGCAGGAGCCTAAGCAAAAGCCAAGGGTGGCATCACGGGTCAAAGACGTAAGGAAGGCTTATAAACTTGCAGTAGAAAGTAGAAAAAGGCAACTAAGGGAGATGGCTTGCGAGGAGCTTAGCCAAGCCAGTGAGCTGGCAATAGTTCTACATTCTGGTCTGTTGTAAACAGTCCTCTGTTTGACGACACACCAAACTCCAGTAAAGATTCTTTAGTCTCCGCAGAGATGTGGGTGCAACATTTTTGGAAAAATGTACAGCGATACGACTTCAGGGGTTTCCATTGAGAAACCTGTTCATGGTCTAGTAGGATTCCCCATTGTTTTCACAATCGATGAAGTTCACAAAGCGATTATCACAACTCTCGGGGGAAAAGCTCCAGGTCCTGACGGAGTACCGGCAGATCTTTACAAGGCAGATTCCAAGCTTTGGGCCAAGATCTTAACTTATGTTTTTGATGCAGCTTGTGAGTCTGGCTTTCCCCCATCATGGGCAAAGGTGGTTATCATACCAATCTTCAAAAAGGGGCAAGGGGTGACCTGTCTTGTTACAGGCCCATTTCGCTCCATAACTCTGCGGCCAAAATCATGGGGAAAGTCGTGTTGGAGCGTTTAACAGAGTGGCTTGACCAAACAAGCATAGTCTCTGACCTCCAATATGGTTTTAGGTAGGGGAAGGGTATTCTGGACCAATGCCTTAATCTCCATTTTGTGATAGGGAAGTATACAGTTGCAAAGCGCAGGGATCTCCACCTGGCCTTTATGGACTTAACCTCGGCCTTTGACCTTGTTAATAGGTCAAAGCTGTGGCTGATTCTTCGAGACGTAGGGCTAGATGCTGACCTGATCTAATTTCTGGCTGCCATTCATGAAAACACAACTGTGGCGGTACAATTTAACGAAGAGGGCAGCCTGATCGATTCTTGGACAGTAAAAAGAGGGGTCCGGCAGGGGTGCATATTGGCCCACTGGCTGTTCACTCTCTATATCAACAAACTAAGGGATTCTTTGGTTTCCTTTTGTAAAGACATATCCAGAGCCGGTACCAAAATGATTTCCGCCATTCTGTATGCCGATGACGCCGTTTGAATGGCCAGAACTGCAAAGGGGCTGCAACTGCTTTTAAACTGTTTTATAGATTTTATGGAGTCGTTGGACTTAATTACTAACTTTAAAAAATCGCAAGCCATGACCATAGGCTCTAGGAGGGCAGCGAAGGCTAAATTCTATTGCAAGGGAGTTAAGTTTGTAGAAGTTCCTGTTTTTCCCTATTTAGGGGTTCTTTTTGATGATCAACGCTCTTGGTATATGCAGCGTGTCCATAAAAAGAATGTGTAAGTTAGAGCATCGGGGGCTACCCTAGACTTTGCAAAAAGAATAGGATCAAAACCGCTTCCCGCACTCATAAAGATTTATAAACCTAAGTGTATCCCCATTGCGACTTACGTTAGCGATATTTGGGGCTACACAGACGTGAAAGAAATTCAAGGGGCCGAGAATATCTTTATGCGTAAATTGCTCTCGGTCCCCGCATCCACCCCAATTTTTAACATACATGAGGAACTGGGAGCGGGTTTTATCTCCGATCTGATTGCGGCTACACCTTTATTACGTTGTCTGAGAATCTGGGCCCAACCGACCCCAAATTTAAACCAACTGATCATTAGAGACTGCTTCATCCTAGAAAAGGTGTTAGAGATTCCATGGCTGAAATATATTAAGGACCAAATGGAAATCATTGGCTGCCCAGACTTATTCTTGAGTCCTATTGCACTGGGTAAACTGGCCATTAGAGACATCAAGCAGCAGTTTCTGGACAGACGAAAAGGATTAAGGGAGGAGAACAAACTGAAATAACCTATGGTGAGAAGATTTGTCACATTGAGCTTGGGCCAACATATGCAACCATATCTATCCTATAGAAATAAACCGTACCATCTGTTTGTCCTAACAAGATTTAGATTGAATATGGTTCCCTAGCTACTTGCCTTCCCTAAAGGTTACTTTAAGGAGGGCACACTAAATCCCTGCCTCCGTGACAACTTCTCAGAGCAAGACACTATTCATATAATGTTTTTCTGCGCACATTACAATCTACTGTGCAGAAAGTTTATCCTCCCTTTGCTTAGCAGCTGCAACTTTGCACAGGTTAGGCCGGCGTTGGTCTACCTTCAAACACTAGCGTCACCTATGGTCTGTTTTGGGGTAGCCAGTTTTCTATCGGGGCGATTAGAAATAGGAATAGGTTGTCCTTGAGTCAGCCTGCAAACACTGTCCCTAATCATGCTATGTAATTAAAAGAAAGAAAAAAAACAAATATATATATATATATATATATATATATACATATATATATATATATATATATATATATATATATATATATATATATATATATATATATATATATAACATACTCTCGTTCTCTATATGTTGCAGTCTTATTTAATATGATTTTTTCTTATTTTTAACTCTATATATGAGCAAGTGTATGTGGGGCAAATTTTATTCTGTACTCTCAGGTCTAATTATGTTACGGTGATTGATCTCTTATTCATGTTCTGTCATGGTTTTTATGATGTGTGTTTTAATTCCCTATGTACTGTCACATTACATGACGGTGTGCATCTTATTTTGTTGTTCTCCAAGGGGGCTGCAGATCATGAACTTTGTCTTGAGTAGGATTTTATGATGATTATCAATTGTCCTATGGTTTTATTTTTCACTTATCCACTTTATATGTTTGTTTTATGGCTGTTAAAACCAGTGGGACCTCAACTGATCATGGACTATATATCAATGGTTCATAATGTTTGCTGAATGTCCCGCTTTTTTTGTTTCTTTTTTTGTTGTTGTACTTTTATGCTTTTAATTAGCCGAATAAAGTTAATTTTGACTTGTGGGCACCATGCTCAGGCAGCTTGGGAAGGAGTATCACCACCACATCCCTCATGGATTTTGGTATTCTCCCCAGGCGAAAGGACTCCGCATAAAGGAGGTCCAAGCGGTGGGGCAACTTCAGGGGATACATTGAGTAAAACTCTACATGGAGGCCGTCTGGGCCCGGAGATTTCCCGGATGCCATGCTCCATATAGCTTCCTGTATCTCTTATTCATGTTCTGTCATGGTTTTTATGATGTGTGTTTTAATTCCCTATGTACTGTCACATTACATGACGGTGTGCATCTTATTTTGTTGTTCTCCAAGGGGGCTGCAGATCATGAACTTTGTCTTGAGTAGGATTTTATGATGATTATCAATTGTCCTATGGTTTTATTTTTCACTTATCCACTTTATATGTTTGTTTTATGGCTGTTAAAACCAGTGGGACCTCAACTGTTCATGGACTATATATCAATGGTTCATAATGTTTGCTGAATGTCCCGCTTTTTTTGTTTCTTTTTTTGTTGTTGTACTTTTATGCTTGTAATTAGCCGAATAAAGTTAATTTTGAATTGTGGCCACCATGCACAGGCAGCTTGGGAAGGAGTATCACCACCACATCCCTCATGGATTTTGGTATTCTCCCCAGGCGAAAGGACTCCGCATAAAGGAGGTCCAAGCGATGGGGCAGCTTCAGGGGATACATTGAGTAAAACTCTACATGGAGGCCGTCTGGGCCCGGAGATTTCCCGGATGCCATGCTCCATATAGCTTCCTGTATCTCTTGTAACTTCACTGGGCCTCCCAGTGACATCCCAGAGTGTCGATCTAGTTCCTGTACCCACAGCATATCCAAAAAGGTATTTTGAATTTCAGCAGGAACGTCTGGTGGCAAGAAATATAAGTCACTGCGGTAGTCTTGGAATACATTGTTAATAGGCCCTGGTGCGTGTAGAGATATCCCTGCATTCATCTTGATGTACGTTATTGGGGCCCCTCGAGACTCTGGCCTAATAAGCCATGCCAGCAACCTACCAGATTGGCCCTCTTCTTCTTGTAACTTAGTGAGGTAACCTCTATAGTTATGGCATCTGAGTTGTTCTAAGACTTGTCCTGTACCTCCCGGATGACCACTGGGTCCATAGACTCCAAGCCCTGGGTGATATCAAGATCATGTAGCCTACTCAGCAAGTCCCCTAATCCATCTGCACATACCTCTGTACCCCTATAGACTGTCCCAGACAATTTCCACGCACCACAACCCTGAACACCTCCCATTCCGTAAAAAGTGGAGGATGCTGAACCTGTATTCATCTCAAAATAACTATCTATAGTGTTTCCCAGTGTGTCCCGAAAACACATGTTTTGTAATGTAGTGGGATCAAGTCTCCACAAGGAGGATCAGAGGCCTCTACCCTATAGTGCTAAGGCTATGATCCAAGGAGGTGGGCTCCAGGTATTCCTTTGTGTAATGGAGGGACCAAGTCTGGGCGAGCACATGAAAGCATCTATACGTGTGTGTAGCTGATGCACCTGGGAATCAAAGAAGTAATCCCTAACTTCAGCATGTTGCATCCTCCAGATGTCTGTGAGGATCCAGTGTCCCAGCTAATACTGCAGACCCGCCACCACATGATGGATGGGGGCCCCAGGCAACCAGGGATGGGAGGAGTCCAGGCTGACATCCACCACACAGTTAAAGTCCCCCCCAAGGATCATGTCCCCAGCTGCCGAGGCAGCCATTGGGGCCGAGAGCTAGTGCAGAAAGGCCATCTAGTTATTGTCGGGGGCATAATGGCTACCCAGAGTTATTTTGTGCCCTAGCAGCCTGCCCGCCACCAATATGTACCTACCCTCTCTAACTACAGAGGCCTGGAGGAGCTCAAAAGTAACTCCAGCCCTAATCCAAATCAAAGCCCCTCTGTAATACGAAGAGTAGGTGGTAGCATATAACTGACCTCTCCACCTGCGGTGCAGCTTGTCAACCTTGATTTGGATGAAATGTGTCTCCTGAAGTATAGCTACCTGTATCCCTTGTTTCCTCATATATCTGTGTATAGTATGGCGCTTGGTCACAGAACCCATACCCCTGATGTTCCAGATCAGACAATTCAGCTTATTACATTTAGTTGTCATGTACGAACAATTCCCCAGATCCCCTCCCGATCCCACATTTCCCATTCAATGGTCTTAGAGGCATCCATGAAAGCATAACCAGAACCAACAACCAGGAAAATCTCACAAACATGAACACCATTTCCCAAGAGCTGCCCAGCAACTGCCAGCCACCCAAACTGCTTACGCATTAACATTCTGAAACAGAAGGTTCCCATCTATCCAAGGTTGAGACTACCCTGAGGGGGGTAGGCTCCAGTGCAAAGGCAGCAACTCTTAGCTTCATCCGCACTGGCCCAATTCTCAGGTGGCGCCCAAGTGTGGCATAAACCTTTGACCAGATATGCACACCCCTCCCGGCCCTTGCTTTCTTCCTGGGCAAACAAGGTCACAGGAGGTAATCCATCGTCCATGGGGTTATAACTGGCAGTTGCAGACTGTTCGCTTGTGAGGAGTCCGAATCAACCCCACCTGACCCTTTAACTGAAGGAGTGACAGTACCCGGATGGGACTTCTGTGTCCCCACCATCTTGGCCACAACCTGGAGGGCTGTAGCTCTCTCTTTCTCTGTTTGAGAGGGATTAGGTTTCTTCCGAGCTCCCCCACGGGTCTCAGCTGGTTATGCTTCTGCGCCATCCCTCCTCATTCCCTGGGAGCAGCGACAGCCATCATGAGGAGGCCCCCAGCCACGTGTGCCTCCAGCAGCTCCCAAGCTTCTTTGGGATCATTACAGAAGTGTGTCTTTCCATTGAGGATAATTCTCAGACATGCAGGGAAGATTGAGTACTGTAGGCCCTCATCCCTCAGAGCCTTCTTGACCTCTATATAGGAGGCCCGCTGCTGTTTTACTGCCATCATGTAATCCGGAAATATGAAAACCATGGCATTGTCAACAACTAACGGGCCCTCAGAGCATGCCCTCTGGAGTATCCTGTCTCTACTTAAATCACTACAGATGGGAATGGGGAGCCTAAAGAGGTCCATTACCCTAGCTCCCATGAACAGGTATATAATACACAAAGGGATAGCTGTTCCTAGGAAGATAGAGATATGCATGTGGGGTAGTACAAGAAGAATGCTAGTGGGGAGAGAAGAAAGGTATCTTCCTTATTAGGAAGTGATGCCATTGCACACCCTTGAGGGTGTCATGCTTCCTCATTAGGTGTTTTTCTCCTCGTGGGTTGGAACTGCAATACCCCATGGGACCCATGAGAGGGCTTTTTGGTGGAGTTCTTTTAAAGTAAAAAACACTGTAATGGTGAGTGCAAGTGTGTGGAGTGGGTGAGAATGTGGATTAAAAATACCACGGAGGTGCCCAAAAGGAGAAATGCATTCCTGGGCCTCCTGGTAAGGTTAAAAGCAAAAGCCAAAGTGTTACTTCCCAGCAATGAGGAAACACAGTTTAGTCGTGAGTGTAAGTGATGTGGGTCTGGTCGACATGTTTCACGCCCTATTGGTCCAGGAGGGATCCATAGCATTTCATCAGGATCGAGTGATAGCGTAGTAAAAATTAATATCAGTACCTACCATATAAGAAATGGGAAAGTCAAGGTGTGGGTATCTGTGGATTACCAACCTGTACACCCGTCAAGGTACGAGTGGTAAATTAGGTGAAGGAAAAAACCTTGATGGTCAGTCACCTAAAAAATATATATATCCAACCCTCTTTGTTAAAGGATATAACTCCTTAGGTCAGAGCAGGCGCTTGCTATATGAGATAGTTATATCTGCAGTGGTCGGTATAGTCAACTACTCCTATGCCTGCTGACCTCTCGTGTGGGGGCCATGTGGTGTTGCAGCACCAACCCCACAAGGAGCAACAAATTCCAATTAGGAAGCATGACACCCTCACAGGTGTGTGAGGGCATTCTTCCTAATAAGGAAGCTCCCATTATTCTCTCCCCCTATCATCCTTCCTCTACTCTCCCACCTGAAATGTTGGGTTTGGGGTTTGTCTGTCACGCATCGAAATGAGAACGTGCTGCCTATGCCCTTATCCCATGTTAATAGTTGTGAGGGATGGTTTACCTAACTTGGTTTGATCTGCTCATTCTCTGGAACAAAGAGGCACCAATTCCTGTTCTTTGACAATGAATGTGTATTCCCAGCATAGGTCCCCACCTGGTGCTTCCCCTGGAGATGGGCAGTTCGATCGAGTATTCCTGGACTTGCCTCAGGGTGGCAGATCGAGGTAGAAAGGCAAACAGAACAGGGATGGATAGAGATAGGTAGTCGCAGTTCAATGTATCAGATATTACCAATTTTTCCAAGCCCACAATGTCACAGAATATAAGCCTATACCCCCAAGGGTATGGTGGTAGATGTACTGGCTCCTTTTTGTGTACTAGGGGCGGGAGACATCGTGGTGGGGGACAGTAGATGCAACACTACTTCCATATTGAGGATGCCTAAAAGTCCACACTTAATCCCGCCACCTAATGTTTATTTTGTTTGTGGTGCTCGTGGTTATGTGTGGCTCCCTGAGGGATTGTCTGGCCAGTCCTATCTTTCTTACCTCCTTCCCCCAGTCTATATAGCCCCTCCCAACTACCACAAACCTCATCGCCTACATTTAAGAGACTAGTAAATACAGACGATATCGATCAGACAGATTCTTCCTTACTGCAATTTACTGACATAATGAAGGACTTTCTGCCGTTTTGGGGTACCATGTTCAATAGCAGTAATATTTGTTGCCTTGCCAGAGTAGTTGAGGGAGTTATTAATACTACTGCAGGTATACTGACCAATATAACAGTCGAGCTTCAGGCTATGAGGCTCATTGGTCTTCAAAATCGGATGGTTTTAGATGTCGTTCTGGCTGATAGGGGTGGAGCCTGTCACTTCATCGGCATCAGATGCTGCATGCACATGTCTGATAGCGCCCCTACTGTATACTCTGCAATACAGAAATTACACAGACTTGCTTCGGACATCCACCAAGATAATGGTTCATGGTCCCTCACTGGGTGGCTCTGGGGTCTATTGACATCATGGGGTTGGAATATACTACTTGTCCTAATAGCGATTGCAGGTGTCATCTTTACCTGTTGCTTATGTATTAATTGCCTTCCAGCATGTTGCACCTATTGTGTGAGCAAGCTCACTCCTTTTCCTAAGTTCTCAGGACGTGATAATAAAGTCTCTACTATGATGATACAAGACATCCAGGATATGATGCACATAAATGAGGGCATTTTTGAGTATTAGTTGGATTTTCATACTAAGTGTGTTGCTTTCTTCTCCATTGTTACATGATTGTCAGATGCATACTTATGCATTTGCCCCCCTCTTAGAATTGTAAAGACCCTACCGGATAGCAAATAAAATATTTAGCCACGCATGCTAATAGGAGGGTCTGTTTGGTTTCAAATTCACATTCCTGCAACACATTGGTTTCACGCTATATTAGGTTAGCAGTGTGTGGCTAAATAGTTGCTATTTGTATTCATGTTATGCAACCCACGGAGTTATCCCAGTAATGTGCAGGCTTCAGTTAGCGAGTGTGACTTCATTTTGCATTTCGTAATCCCTATTAGTCCACTTAGACTGTGCCTGAGTTAGGCCTCATTACTAATATTGCGTGTATCAGCAGAATACTGTATTTCGTTATTATTTTCTCTTTTGTGCAAGGCTGTTTCTCGACCTACTAATGAATAGGCTATTCAGCCCTCGCATACCTATCTGAATATGTAGTTTCTGCTCCCACGTTAGGAGATCCTGAGACCCAGTACCGTAGCCTTGACTCCCTGATAACGTCTACCCATCTGGCATGTGCTGGCTCATCCTAATGTGCCTCTTAGTTCATGTTTGGCCCAGGCTGGTAGTTTTCCATTGTGGGCATGGTTGGAGACTTCCCGGGAGAAATGATTATTCACTGTAAGCTGCTGGGGGCCAGTCTCTCGACTGACATCTTGAGGTGCAGGTTATGATGGACTCCTCTGCAGAGTATTGCTAATAAACATGTAAGTTTGTATTCTCCACTGTCTGTACTGTTAAGGGCCACTTCCTTCAAACTGACTCCTAAGTTAAGCCTGACTACTCATCTCCAAGCTATCAAAGGTTGAGCAAGGATTCATTTATTGAGACTTGATGGACCATTTTAGTGATTGTGATAATATTACTAGCTACAGGTACATACCTCCACCTACTAATAACCCACCTTCCTACAGCTGTTTTCCCAAACCCACAAGAAATTCAACTATGCCTCTGACTGAGAAGACTAGGTGTATTGCACCAGGTTGCCTCTTCACATGTAATGCACTTATATAATTCCCGACACATTCATTGGAGATAACACACATCTGTCCCAGACCCATAACATCTTGTACTGAAACTATGAGCCTATAGAGCTAAGAGTAAGCTGTCAGGGAGGATTTGTAGGCTCATTGCTAGGTAACGTCCAGGAAGAGCTGAACAAATTGCAACAGTTTCAACTCTATCCAATTGAAACTGAGTACATCAAGCTCATCATCAAACTACTGTTGTGTTTGTACCACCACTGTGGAAAAATAAAATAATACTTTTTGCACAATAGAGCTGCGTTTGGGTCCCTCCTAGAGGAGGGGTCAAAAGGGAAATGACAGAGGTGTCAAGAGTCATGGCAGTGGTCACAGTGATGAACCCTGGTTACCCCTTAATGACATCCATGTGTGACAGCCAATAAGGTTGTCATCAGAAAGTTAAGGAGGCCTCGGAAATATAGAGTAATATGCCTCACTCTCAGATAATTCAGTTAAAAAGTACCCAGGCAAAGAAAACAGGTATAGATGATAATCCGTTTATAAGGAGAAAGAAGCATAGTTGTGCTGGAGCTACGTTGAGGCCAACATTTTACTCTCTGAACCTGATATGGAAAGTATTGGGGATAACGATTAGGAGATTACTCTAAAGTGGGACCATTCTGCTTCAGCTTTGACACCCACTTCAGCAATTCAGTTTGGTAGTGGTAAAGCTGTGGTTGCAAATTAGAGACGAGGGTCAAGATGCCCGCTCACAATAAGTATACTCTCAACAGATTACAACAGACTGTGCGATCCACACAATATATTTCCTAGTTGCTACCCACAAAAAGGAAACGGCACAACTTTCTGGCTTTTTAAAATGTGATCTGTAAGACTCAAGCCTTGGTATGGAGGTTTTCTAAGTATTGTGAAGGTTGAACAAACAAAATGAAACAACTGGAGACAAGGATGCATGAGAGAAATACAGCAGCAACATAAGTAGCTCACGTGGTCAAAGATCACAAGAAGTAGGGGGGGGTGTGGCCAGCTGTCGACAGGAATGGCTGCACGATAGCTGAGCTCTGTCGTACCACTCCCATTTTCTACCATCCGCCCTGGCCCGACACGCACTCTGATGGATTCCCTGACTGCCAGTGGTCCTGCACGTGTGGCGCTGTGACATTGGGGCCCATCAGAAAGTTTGCCGGCGGACGCTCCGCACGCTGGCTTCACTAGAGGTGGCTGGGCTGGAAGGAGGTGCGGCTGGGTAGCCACGAAGTACTACATGAGGCTGTGGATGCGGCCTAGTCCGCAATGCTTATTTAAGACCTGCATGTATTGCATGCGGTGCCCAAGACTGTGTAAGTGTCTATATGAATCTCTAAATGATTCTTGAGCCGGAGGGATAAACAAGAAAGGCTTGTACTACCTTTCCTCTTATATTGTATCCCTTAACTGGCCGCTGACTCTGTATCCTGTTCTTTTCTATTGCTCGGGGGCCTGGTTGACATATCAACCAGGCCGACTATCCGACTAATTGCTGGTTAGTCGGTTGGAGGCAGGAGCGATCCATGCTTTACAGCGGGTCCTAGGACAATATCATCTTATACTACTCCACTGGAAGTTTTTGTATATAAGAACACGTCATTGGTGACAATTATCCCACCTTTGAAGAATATTGATATGTCAACCAGGCCTCCGACCAATAGAAAAGGAAAGGATACAGATAGACACTTACATGGATGAAGTTTTATATACTGCGGTCTATCGAAATCCCCAACATCAATTGATGAGGGTTGTTTTCTGTTAACAACATCTATGGATACAGCGGAGTAACCACTGGTATGAAAATCCTGAAGAAGGCTTTGCCGAAATGTGTTGGTGTTCAACATATACTACCAGTGTCTACATATTTGGCCTTGATCATATGTTAAGTTGTATTATGACAAAACAAACTATCATGAAAATAACACACTGTTAGACCAGTTATCACTGAATACAATGAATCATCAAAATGGAAATAGGCAATATTGAAAGACCTGGTTTAGTGTATTTAATTTGTGTTTAAAAGAGACATACTTTCTAGGCTATTCCGTAATATATATGTATATGTGGTTCTAATTTGCACTATATCATCGGGATTGTGTATTTATTCATGTTTTGTAGTTAACTATATATATATTGTATTTATTTATATAGCTTTTTTTTCTACTTAAAAACACCAAAAAGAAGATTAATAAAAGCAAAATATTTATCTATATTACAATTGTTATGATTTGTATAATGTCCTTGTGTTTCTAGAGTTTATATGCCCTTCTAGAGTAAATTAGCACTGTGCCCGGTGCTCTTGTTTTTCAAATAAGTTATTGGCAGGATTCCCACTTTAGAAGAAGACGCAATCCTATTATCAATGGATGCCTCTATCGCATTTGATACCATAGAGTGGGATTTTCTCTTTGCCGTTTTGGCCCGCATGGGGTTCAGGCCCAAATGGATGCACTGGATCCGACTCTTGCATACCCAACCCACGGCACATGTCGTTGTCAATAATCATCGCTCCGCCACTCTTACTCCTCATCGGGGCACGAGACAGGGGTGTCCCTTGTCCCCGCTACTCTTCGCTTTAGTACTAGAACCGCTTGCGGTGTGGGTTCGGGGTGACCCAGGAATACGTGGGCTTAAGTGGACAGCGACTCCTGAGGACCCGATCTCACTCTACGCAGATGATATTCTCCAATATCTGGCTTCCCCTGTGCGCTCACTGCGACGGGTGCACCATATTTTCCACATCTTCTTTGCCCACTCTGGATATTGTATAAACTGGTCCAAATCCCAGATGTATGCATTATGGGGCGCTTCCCCGGTGAGTCCCAGGGGTTACGAGATTGGGGTGGCCCCTCTGGGTTTTCAGGATCTAGGCATCTTCATCACCCCAGAGGTCGACCTCTTCTTTGAAAAGAACCTGCTCGGTCCTCTTCAGCGCTTTAGGTCGGATGCCCTCCATTGGCGTTTTCTCCCTCTGACTCTCCTGGGGAGGACGTCCTTATTTAAAATGCTTGCACATCTGCGCTTCCTTTATGCCTTTCAAAATACCCCGAACCCGGTTCCAGACTCTTACTTTTCTTGTTGTGGGAGGATCGTACGCCACGTATTGCGATGAACAAGCTCACTATGGGATGGTATGATGGGGGCATTGGTTTATCAGATTTAAGACTTTATTATCAAGGGTCCCAGTTGATCGCAATTAACAGATGGGTATTTGGTCTTCATGATTACCCTAATTTCTGAACAGACCACTGGTTAATGGGATGGGGCGGTTAAAACAGAGTATTATATACTAATCCTCGCAAACTTAACTTAACCAGATCCACAGCATGGCCGGTTGAGACTTGGCATAACCTCACCAGAAAGTTGGGATGGCATAATCGTTTGACGAAAGCGACTCCCCTATGGGAACCCGATATTGTTGGTCACCTTAGTACATGCTCTGGGTTTGAAAAATTGGATACCATGGGGATCTCTGGGCGAAGGGGAGGCTGGCCACGTTCACAGAACTTCAGGCGAAATACCAATTGGCTCACTCTGAGGCATTTAGATATTTGCAGATAAGACATGCTGTATCTTTTGCTCTGCCGAAGGAGGGCCCCCTCCCCGCCTCTTCCCCCTTGGAGGACCGGTTGGTGTTGGACCCTAAGGAGCTCAAATACATCTCACTCACATACAAGAAACAGGTTAACAACTGTGTAGACCCGATGCAAAAATCACGACTGGGCTGGGAAAGGGATTTGGGGGAGATGGAGAACGACATCTGGTGGGACGCACTGGCCTCCCCTTGTGAAGTTGCTATTCCCATGCGCATGCAACTCCTTCAGCTCAAGATACTTCACCGGGTCTACTTTGATGCCACACTATTGTTCAAAATAGGTAGACGCCCTGACCCACTCTGCCTCTGCCACTGCAATAAAGTGGGTACCTACTATCACATTCTATGGGAATGCCCCCAAATTCAGGGATACTGGGGAAAGATTGCCTGCCAGCTTGCGAGGGCGACTTACAAGTCAATTGAGATATCTCCCCAACTATGCCTGCTTAATATTTGGGGGTCGACTGACCTATCCCAAGCCGAACAGACTTGGGTCTCGACGGGCTTGGTCATTGCAAAACAAAATATGGTGCAAAAATGGGGGGCGGAGGCGGTCCAGCTACTAGTCGACTGGGCAAAGGATATGGACACCGCAATGATTGCAGAGAAGTCTGTGTTTAAGAGTCAGGGTTGCCCCAGGAAATGGGATCAAAAGTGGGGAAGATGGAACACATATAGAGGGGAAATTTGCATCTCCCCAGCGGTGGAGCTCCGGAGAGACAGACGACTATTGATGGCCCAGTTGACGGCAGAGGTGATGGCTTCTCTCCCTTAACTGTATTGTCTCCGCCATTCCCTAATGTATTCTACTTATCATATTATGTTCCTGGCTCTTTGGGTTGCATTTTTTCTTTTGAGGGATCAGATATGCCTGTAATGATTTTTATTTTGTCTATTTGTGGATATTGCAATGCTGATATTAGTATTGGAGGGGGGAAAGTCTTCTAGTAACTTTGTACTGCTTGTACCGGCATCCGGTTTTTGCTGTAAACCAATAAAACTGATTTTTTTTTAAAAATCACAAGAAGTGTTTCTTCAATATACATTGGAAATTTGAAGATTATGAGAACAGACAGCAAAGAAATAACCTGAGTATTCTGAAGTTGAGGAAGGTGTAGAAAGTTCATATCCAAGAAAATGTATAATTGAGCTTTTTCAAAAAGCTTTCACAGATCCTACTGAACAAGAGTTTAATCTAAAAATACAAAAGACTCACTGGTTACCCTTGCAGCCAAAACCACAAATGATGATAAAAGAAACTAATGAAAATTAATAATGTGGCAGGAAGTAACACTTTACAAACAATTCATGACAAGGTCCCTTGATTCCATCTGCAGGGTGAGGAAAGGAATTGGCTAGTTTTTGTTGCCAACAAGCTTCTATAAAGGGCTAATGTCTGTTAGTGTACCATAGCAACATGTATAGCATGAACTCACATGACATTAAATTATACCATTATGTATTTATATCATTGTTTCCGGTTGACAATAACAGATCCCAGTCATCTCCCTCTATAAAATTGCCCACTTCAGCTGAGGAAAAACCAACTCACACCTTTAGTGCGAGCAACAGTACTCTTGCCAACAAAGAATATCTTGATGACCAGCCTGGCTCACCAGCCAATACGGATATACCTACGACCAAGAGAGCCAAAAAGTGATGTCCTATTCTGAGCCTCCGAACAATTTACTTTATCCACTTGATGGCCGTGCAATTCCTGTCTACACATTGACTTTTGTCTGAAAATGTATTTAAAAAGACTGTTGTCCGATCTGAGCTTTCCCATCAAGTTGCCTCATTTTCTGTGATTCTTCCATAGGATACAATGTCCTGAATTGTACAAATTTTTATATAAAATAAAAACAATAATGACCTGTTATAGGGTTTCTGATTAGGTAGGGTTGCACGTAAGCCAGGCAGAAACCTTCACTCTAGACAGGGCAAGGGAGTTACATGCTGAAGATAACCCCTGCTCACCCCTTTGGTAGCTTGGCAGAGCAGTCAGGCTTATCCCAGAGACAATGTGTAAAGAGTTTGCACAACACACTCACACAGCAGTAACATGCTAGGCACACCACAAAAGAAAACCCACACAAGGTTATTTAAAAATATTATTTGTATTATTCATAAAACACATTAGACCACAATCACATATATCACTGTGTCACTAGGCACTTGTCACAGGGATTTACATAAATCACTTGGCCAATCGGGCCATTGTCATAATCATCACATTCGGGGCAGGATTATACTGAGCATGAAACACTATGCAAACACATCACCCACATTGCACCATAGTAACTACCTGTAGCACACAGATTGGAAAAGCATTAGGTATAAATCACATCAGCAGTACCCTATCATGAACACTTATAGAGTTTACACATTACCTAATTATATCATGCCCACCTTTGGCATATGCAGATCTTTGGGAATTACCCCAACTTACAGGTGAACATCAGGAAGTTAACGTTGTCCTTGGGGGCTCTGCCCTGGGCTCGCCCCGTAATACCCCTTCCGAGAGTAAGGACTTCCCAAATATGTGTGTCCCTCAGGCAGCTGCCTCTGATCCGACGACGCAGCTGCGGACACCGATCTCGCGCTCCCACCCATGGAGCAAACAAAAGCGGCTCAAGGCAGTCAGGCCCAATGTCCGGGCAACCCACCCCTCGCAGGAGATCCTCACTAGTCCCACTGATCTGGCTACCACTAGCTGGGCCTCCTGTTCTGACTTCTTCAAACGTGGCTGCCTGCAATCATGTGGTGCAGCAGCTCCAGCCTGGAGATGTGGAAAGCTTATGACAGGGCACTGTGCAAAGCCTCTGTCGGCTCCGTAGTCATCGGCCTCACCAACAACCAGGCTTCACCTCCGCTTGACTACCAGCGGATCCTTGCATCTCAACTGGAAACCACGGAGCGGAGTCTCTGTCGGCTTGTTCTAAACGGCAGGACCTCCCTCGCCGGGGAGGCGGGGCTGGCCTCTCTCCACAGAGTGAAGCCTCTGTCGGCTTTGCTCTTCCCTGCTCGATCATTCATGGAAGTGGGCTTGCCCACAACCAGGCTCATACACCTGGCTCCAGTTGCCTTTTTCTTCTTTTTGGAAGCCCACACCACAAGTTGAAAACAAAATGTTTCAGCACGTCTCCCCCAGGCCCTGGATGTGACAAGGGAAGCACCCTCTGGCGCTCCACTCACACTGCTGAATAAGACCACTCACAGGGTGGAAGAGCGCGGCACTTGCCCAGCGTTCTTTCAATTTATTCAAGGCTAGACAGACAGCTCTGGTAGATCCCAGAGAACCGACCCCAGACAGGCCAGCACTCTGGGTCCCCTTTGCAGAACAGCTGTCCCTTCAGCTGCCCAACAAGCAGCAGGTTCACCCCACCACAAGTAGGGAGTCCCAGATGTGCTTCCTCCTGGTGCACAGCAGTCCTCTTCTTCCAGTACAGTTCCAAGCACAACTTTTCCTGGGCTCACAGCCCCAGTACTTATAGTCCACAGTGTCTGTATTTTCCCCTGGCAGAGGTCTCTGAGCCCAGTCCAAACTAGTTCTGGGGGCAATTTACAATTACATTTGCAAGCACACAACAATCTCCATTGTTAGTGTAAGCCTTGGCCCCAGACACACCACAGGGGGGGGGTGGCAGAGCCATCATTGTTGAAGGCAGGCACAGCCCTTTTCAAGTGCAGGTGCTACTCCTCCAGGGCCGGACTGGCTACCGGGTGTTTTCGAATGCTGTCGAGCTGGGGGCTGATGTCACTGCGCGGGGGCTAATTTTGTTGATGGAGACCTGTATGTGCTTTGAAATAAACAAAGCAAAACTAGTTTTGTTCAGGACACGCAGGTCCCCAACAACGAAATCAGTTCCCAGCTCGGCAGCATGCCAAAACACCCGGTAGCCAGTCCGGCCCTGTACTCCTCCCACCACTCTAAATGGAGACCAGGCCTATTCAGCCTAGCTCTGAGTCACCAAGGCCAGGCAGGACACACCTCAACCCCCCCAGGGACTGGCTGGAGTGAATGCATATCCCCTCTCCTGTCAGTTAGAACCGGATGGTCAATATGTAGCCTGACGGCTAGAGTGGTCGACCTCGAAGCGGGGGGACCAAGTTCGATTCTTTGCAACGGTGCTCAATATCCTGTGATTCTGGGTTAACCGCTTGATCTCCCCGTGCCTAACAAAAATTCATGTGTCCATCTGTAACGAAACTAGTGCTCATGTAAAGGGCTCTGATACCTGATCTTTTCGGGTCTGGTTTGCGCTATATAAATCTCTAAGAAAAAAAAACACATCAGGCAGGCACAAAGACACAAAGCACACAAAAATGCCCACTTCCAAAAGTGCTTGATAGAACTGCTCGGTTAGTGGTATTTCGTATAGGTCAAATGGCGCCACTTAGAAAATCACACTTTGTTTTGAAAGCTCACTATTGTGGACGGTGCTACAAGGTAAAGAGAACCACAATCCCTCTTTAAGTTTGGCAAACACCTACACAAGAAAAAACTCCCTAGCACACGTTTTAAATTAAATGTTGTTACAATGTACAAGTGTTTCCACCATTCGTTAGACATGCAATCATAAATAATTCTCGTCCTTGAGGTCCAGTAAATTATTTTGTAGTTTATTTCTGGAATTTCACAGCTGACACGTGTTTCGTCCACACTTTATAGCAGAAGCACATATTGACAATAACTTAACAGAATAACGATGTGAGATAATACCACGTATTAATTTTAATGGTTATTGCGCGAGCTTGGGGATCTGAGTCTACACATTGTTGAGAAGACTAAGAATTGAATTGAATACACGATATAATCCTATATTGCACTACGAATCTAAAATCTTTACTCTTAAACAAATGGTACTTGATTACTATTTTGGCTTATAATAACATCGACAACCTTATATCTAATATTTATATTAAGATGCGCTCCAAAGTTTGTATTTATCGTGTCTAAACTCCACCAACACGCACATGAACTAAGTATGAACTAAGTATCACAATACACGTAGGGAACTGCAAAATGGCCGCCATAGTTATCTATAGTTATCTATTCGAATAGCTACTTCCACAAAAAACACTAGGTGAATGGGAAAAATCGCAAGAACACGCTCACGTGACTGTGAGCAAACGTGAGCTTCGGGTGTACGTCGTAAATACATAAAACTTCAATGTAGCCGGAAATCTCGAGCACAATTGCATAGAGAGTACGGGGGACTCCAGTGAATACTGTAATGAGCGGCGAAAGGTAAGAAACTTGCTGTCCTTTGGAGCAACAATAAAACAAGAATAACCGTCCGTTTACGTACCCGTTTCAGAGCGAGTGACATTGGTTTAATGAAACAACCCATTGATAGTGAGTGCACGCAATGCTTAGGAACAAGCTACCGTGTGAGCGATAATCAAAGCAAGATTAACTGCGCAGTAACTGGCCGGTTTTCGGATTAATGAATTGGGAATTTAAATACATGTCCAAAAATACCGCACAAAATACTATATTGTTCCGGCTAAGTAATTTTTTGCGCATTCAGGCGGCGTAACTCCGCAATTTTGTTATTAACTAATGCGATGGAAGCATTTAAATTCAGGATGTAGACGTAGAGGCAATTATGGCTTTTACTGGCAACTGGAATGTCGACTATCTATGGCTACAGCGCCTCATATATTTGTTATTTTGAAACCGTCATTGCAATAGACTAATGAAGAATAATTTAAAATTAAGTCTTAGAGACAAGGGTTGTTAGTGTAAATGCCGAAATTAATATTCTTTACCAACTTACGCGCATTGACCAGTGGGTCTAAATAAAGCTATTACATTATTCCCACAGCCACCTTAATTGGAAGCCATATATAGGCAGCCTTTACCCAATAAGAATAACATACAACAGATGCCCCCAGAGAACTCCTATGCGGGTTGGAATTATCACCGCATATTAAGTAAGTGGAATTAAACGCACCATACCTAGATTCTACGCACTTATGTCAGCTTTATATATTGACTACAACAGTTTTCCCTAAACCATCTATTACAGATGCGACTGATCTGAACTGGAAATAGCTATTTGCATGTAATTTTGAAAAACCTGATCATATAGTGCATGCGGCGCTCCACCAAGAAATACCACTATCTTTACCTATAATGAATTTTCCACAGAGCACTATCCACGGTTAATAATAAATCGACACTTGGTCTCTCCGTTCTATAATAGGGTCATAGACCTACTGATTTTCAGAGGTGCACTAAATGTTAAACTTCAAACATGTAACCGGGTAACTGTTTGGAAATGTACTAGTATCTATTTTTCTTTCTCACCACCGCCAAGATCTCTAGACCACAGTATTAATGCATAATGATAACGTGGTGTGGGTAATAATTTACCATCCTTTTTTCGAATGTTTTGCACAAATTCATGGACGGTGTCAGAAGTCCTTAAACGATACCATTTATGTTCTTTTCTTTTACATGTACAGCCTTGAGAAAGTCGTGGGTTACATTCCCAACACGACGAAACACGTGTCGGCTGTGAAATTCCAGCAATAAACTACAAAAGAATTTACTGGATCTCAAGGACGAGAATTATTTATGATTGCATGTCTAACGAATGGTGGAAACACTTGTACATTGTAATAACATTTAATTTAAAACGTGTGCTAGGGAGTTTTTTCTTTTCACTTCCAAAAGTGGCATTTCTAAAATAGTAATAATGAATCGCTTTCACTAATAAGCAGGGTTTATCACTACTATTCCAAACATATCAAACTTGATCACGCTACCCCTATCATGTCAGGAATTACCACTGAAGCACATATCAGGGAATCCCCAATGCATCCCTATGAGAGGGCAGCCTCACAACAGTGAGAAGACAATTAGGCTGTTTTTCACTACCAGGACATGCCACACAGTTATGGTACATGTCTTACCTTTTACATACACCACACTCTGCCCATAGGGCTATCTAGGGCCTACCTTAGGGGTGACAGAGATGTATTATTTTTTTATTTATTTATTTATTTAACTTGTAACGCGCAACAGCTACCCGCAGTGGGTTTAAAAGGTGAGTCGCAGAAGTGGCAACCACTTTATATGCCACGTCAGAGCAGCAGTGAACTGCGCGTGCAGGCCCTGCAGTGGCAGAGGCCTGAGACAAGTTTGAAAGGCTACTTTGGTGGGTGGAGCAAGCAGCGCTGAAAGCCCACCAGTACCATTTAATTTATTGGCCCTGGGTATATGGGATACTACTCTACAAGGGACTGATAGGTAAATTAAATATGCCAAACAGGTGTAGACCAATCTTACCAAGTTTACCATAGAGAGCACATGCACTTTAGCACTGATCAGCAGTGATAAATTGCCCAAAGTCATAAAACTACCAACAGGTCAGAACAAAATACAGGAGAAGGCAAAAAGTTCTGGGATGACCCTGCAAAAAGAGCCAAGCACAACATGACCCAACTCGTGTGTGGGTTGTAGGGGTGTGTGACATTTATTTAATTTGTTTTCGTGTAATTGTGCAAAATTGTGGGAAAGTTAGGAAAAATAACCAGTAACTACGTGAAATACAAATCAATCTTACTTCTTTATTTGAGCTCAAAACGAGCCCCTGCATCACAATTTTTGCACAAAAGCACAATTGGTGTGAGCAACAGCTTCTTGCATTCACGTTGTTCACACTGTTCCTGCATTCCTATACAATAATTTTGCCACCACAGGTATCATAATGCAACATGGTATAATATACATTTCATAAAAACATACAGCAACAGTCAAACCAAAATATGTCTGAAATGAGCTAGACATCCCAAACCTTAGCAAGGGACAAGAACATGCCAACAATTTGTACAGACACTCATGTAAATCCACACCTTGCATAAAATATACATTAGGAAGTATAGCTATGGGAGGCAAGATGGCGATCTGACACGGATCGCAGTGCTCACACACCAGGTTCCTGACCAGTCATGCTGAAGGAACTCTGACAGCGCTAACATGATGACCGGCTGTAAGGAAGTAGTAACAAGCAACCACGCCAAGATCACCAAGATCACCAAGACCACCACCTAAAGCACTTGAAGTACCCCTGTCTATGGAATGTTCGGAGACATAGGGGATTGAGTTTTGAGTGACTAAAACACTTATACCGGTGCAGACTAACCATCACAATTGTGTGCATTCAAATGGATTTCAATCCCTCTGCACGCCAAACGATCTGGGCGTGCTATTCTTACATCGGCTGGGCTGTCATCAAACATATTTTATGAAATCCAGCAACGCCACTAAACAATTCGGACCCTGAAGTCAGCCGTACTCACCTCACAGTGGCCACAGTGATCCAGTGCGCAGGGATGCAAGCTCCAGCTCCAGTGGAGATGGCTTCCAAAATCACCGCTCCACCCGTCCCGTCGGCAGCCGCCCGTGCGAGGGCCGCGAGACAAGCACAACGCGAGGCAGCTGAGCGCCGTGGGACAGAGAGACTGACGGCCGCACAGGCGAAAGCAGAGAAGACTGATACATCCGCACGGCTCCACAGGATCGAGAACTCGACAGCGCTCAACTCTTCCAAGCAAGGGGTCGTGACCCGGAAGAAAGACACATGGAAGGACGCCGCAGGGCCGTCAGTAGTGGAACTCATGCGGAGAGGCTCCAGTACGCTTCCGGGCCAAGGGAAGAAGCGTCAGGTATCACACACTGGCAGCGCGAGCAGCCCCGCTCTGAGTCTTCCAAGCAGCCCCGCCTCCCTAACGACGATTATTGGAAATAGAATCACCGAAGCAGAAGGCTCCAGGGGCATTGACAATGTTGCAGGCAGCTTGACTACATCACAGACATCGGCTACCACTGAGGTGAGCTCTGTAACAATACTTAGTACCAATAGCAATATTGTTGAAATGTATGACAATGAGATACCCCCCACAACAGCGGGAGATCCCGGTTTTGAAGCGATTTCTGATGCTGGCACAGGCGTAAAGTGTGGTTTAACCAGCGACCAAACATTACTACAGGCTGGTCCTGTAACAATGGAGCAAGACATTTCAAACCTGTCTGGGTGTATAGCCATCAACCTCAGTCATGATTTGGAAAATAACCAGGATTTGTCCAATACCAATACCGGGGGGGGGGCAACAACTAACGCTCCAGTCAACCCCGACAAAGCCAGCACTTTACACAATGACCATGAAAAAGAAGCCAGTGATTTTTTCTCTTTCTCTGACGATGCAGAATTGGAAGCATAATGGGGGGACTCCTCGGCTTCATATTTAACTGATGAATGGGACAGCCTGACCGATGCGGGTGCTGAACCGCTTACTGTAAAATCAAAACAAAAAATTGCCAGTAAGCGGGGGAACAAGTCTCATGGGGCAGGTTTATATTGGCACCATACTCACACTGAACAGTTAACCCCAGCAATTCCAATTGTTCCAACCACTCCAGCACCCGCATCTATAGACGCGGTCTTACAGGCGATAGCTGCACATCGCGAAGAGACCTCGCAGGATTGGCGCAGGGCGCAAGCAGCTCTCCGCAAAGTACAAGGTGTAGTGCGGAAACTGGTAAAAACATGTAGCTCTTTTGGGGACCGACTGACTGAGGTTGAGGCAAGAACCCTTGCTAACGAGGCCGAAGTTGTGGCCATTCAAGAGCGGGTTGAATCAAATGAAGCACAAATAGGGGACATCAGATGGAAATTGGAGGATTTTGAAAACCGGCAGCGCAGAAACAACTTGCGCTTTTTGGGTGTACCGGAGAAATCTGAGGGGGATGACACCCGTACCTTTGTGATGAACCTCCTCCGCGATTCCCTGCCAGAGCTTTCCAACTGGAACTGGGACATTGAAATACAGCGCGCCCATCGCATGCCACTCACCCTAAAAACCCCCGCTAAACCCGGAGCATACCCGAGGGCTATCCTAGTTTATTTTGGCAATTTTTTCCTTAGACAGGCTGTGTTCGAGAAGGCCAGGCGCTAAGCTAAACGAACCTCCCCAAAGATATTACACGTCCCGATTTCTGCCATACCACTGTTGAGAGAAGGTGGAGGCTGCGCCAACTTATAAAACCTTTCCAAGATAAAAAGGCAACAGTGTACCTCAATAATCCAGCACGGCTCAAGGTTATATATGGGGGTCAGACAAGGTTCTTTGTCTCCGAGATTGTTGCACAGGAATACCTTGATAGCCTAAAATAACTTTACGAAAACAGAGTGTGGCTGGAATATTTGATGAAGTGACCGCCTGTGATTGCTGAACTATATGGAACTATATGGACACTCTTCACCTATAAAAAATGTTGATATCGTGGGTGGTTGGTGGTGGCCTTCAAATGTTTAGCACTAGCACGTGGTGTGGGTCACTAACACAGAGATAGCCAGATAGGCATTCTGAATGATAAGCACTCAGCATCATGTACTACAATATATGCTATTTACTCTACAATGAGCTCCTTTATGTTCTTTTTCCTATATTTCTTTTTTTACTCTAAGCATATTGGTTAGGACCTGATAGCGTGTAGCACTTCCATCCCTTTTTAGACTCCAACGGAGTCTTTTTGCCTTAATTTGGGAAAAATGGGGGAGGGAATGGGTGGACTGGGTAGGGGGGTAGGGGGAAGTTGGGTGGGAAGGGGAATAAAACTCTAAAAATGCAAACAACTACATACCAAAGAATCCGAACTAAATTAATGAATCACAGAAACACGCCTTCCAATGCAATTATAAATATCAGTAGAAGCAAGGGAACAAACTACTTAGCTTTATGGGGAGGATAACTATCTGTAGTTGGAACGTAGCAGGGTTGCATGACAAAGACAAGCGTGGGCGGCTCTTCGAGATAAGAAAGCGGAATTCTTTAGACATTATATGTCTTCAAGAGACTCATCTACCTTGGGGAAAACAAAGTCTACTCAAAATTCAGGGGTACAACATTCTCGCAACCACAACTCAAACGACAAATACCCGGGGGGGTAGCCATACTAGGTAAGAACTATATAGGGAAGCCTATACACCAAGCCTTAGATCAACACGGTAGATGGGTAATTGTAGAGCTAGCTCTAGGGCTCACCCTTTGCCCAGTCTATGGCTCAAACCTGGACGAACCATCTGTGTTTGAGAGCCTAGAATTGGAACTGGCAGGGTGGCCCGGCTCATTGATCTTTGCTGGGGATTTTAATATTACACTTGGTCCTATCTTTAGTGACCTAACCAACCACAACTACTCAGGTCGTAAACCTAGGGTATTCAAGGCAATTAACTCACTTATAACTAGCCACAACCTTGTTGATATCTGGCTCTTAAACACCAAGGGGAACCAGGCTACACATTCTATTCACACCCCCACAGCAAATACACCAGAATTGATTACATATTCACTACCAGAGACATTTCGGCCCTAGCAACTATTATAAAATATCCAAAGTTAATTTCTGACCACAACACCCTGGTTCTCACTATAAATTTAACCAGCACTACCAGAAAACCCTCAATATTGACATTCGATAGGAAACTCCTGGTCAATAGAGATTATATTAACTTTATCAGGAATTGGGCTCAGGGCTACTTTGATATTAATCGCTACAGTGCTCCCAGAAACGTGGTATGGGATTGTTTTAAAGCTGCACTTAGGGGCGAAACCATTAGCTATGTAGCCAGACTCAAGAAACAGCAGACCACTGAATATACCAAGAAAGTAGGGGAGTTAGCGAGATTTGAAGCCGCTCATACAACATCAATTGCTCAGAAAACAGATGGGTCAAACTTACTTCGTCAGATCTTAGTTCTCAAAACTGACCTAAATAAAGGAGTTACTCAGAAGTCTGCCGAAAATTTTAGAACTCATAAAAAAAACCTTTATGAGAATGGGGAAAAGGTTGGAAAACAACTAGCTCTACGAACAAGACAAAAGGCTTCCTGCAATGCAATCTCATCTATAAAAGTGAACCATCAACCAATCAATCATACAAATTTGTATAGCGCGCTACTCACCCGCTAGGGTCTCAAGGCGCTGGGGGGAGGGGGAGTCGCTACTGCTCGAACAGCCAGGTCTTGAGTTGTTTCCTGAAGGAGAGATGGTCCTGGGTCAGCCGTAGGTGGGTGGGGAGGGAGTTCCATGTCTTGGCCGCCAGGTAGGAGAAGGATCTTCCTCCGGCGGTGGCTTTGCGAATTCGTGGGACGGTGGCGAGGGCGAGGCTGGTGGATCGGAGCTGGCGGGTGGGTGTGTAGAATGTGAGGCAGCTGTTGAGGTATTTGGGGCCCATGTCGTGGAGAGCCTTGTGTGCGTGGGTGAGGAGTCTGAACGTGAACCTCTTGCTGATGGGGAGCCAGTGCAGGTCTTTCAGAAGGGCAGAGATGTGGCTGTGACGGGGATGTCCAGGATGAGTCGTGCAGAGGCGTTCTGTATGCACTGGAGTCTTTTCTGGAGTTTGGCTGTGGTTCCAGCGTAGAGGGTGTTCCCGTAGTCCAGTCGGTTGGTTAACGAGGGCCTGAGTGACCGTCTTCCTGGTTTTGGTGGGGATCCACCGGAAGATCTTTCGGAGCTGCGCAGGAACACACACAATTAAAAGCAATAATGGAGGTTTTTCAAGACTATTATCAGAATTTATATCAGAATGATATCGCCCCAAACAAGGAAGATATAAAGAAATTTCTTAATGACTTCCTAACCTGCTTAGACAGCAGCCTAGATAATACCACTAAACATTATCTGGAGAAAGAGATATCAATATCAGAGATTGTACTTGCACTTGCAGAACTAGCCTCGGGGAAAGCGGCAGGCCCCGACAAGATACCGCTGGAGCTATACCAAATTCTAGGTAAAATTATACTACCACTGTTATTAGATTTATTTCAAGGGGTACAGTGGAATGGAAATACACCCACATCTTGGAAAGACACTAATATTATCGTTTTTGCCAAAAAGGGAAAACCCACCGACTCCCCGTCATCATACCGCCTGATCTCACTGATAAATTCAGATTCAAAATGATACGCAAAAGTTTTGGCTAATCGGCTAAGGGGGGTCATTGCGCATCTGGCTAGCCCGTGGCAGCACGGTTTTATTCCAGGGAAGGGTACCACCGACCATATTCGTAGAGCAATCTCACTATTTGATATTATGTCAGCAACGGGCGGCCAGATGTCAATGATTCTTCTCAATGCCGAGAAGGCATTCGATAGAGTGTTGTGGGAATTTATGTGGGCTATTTTAGAACACTACAACTTAAGGCATAGTTTTATTAAGTCAGTTAAAGCTATGTATATTGACCCAAAAACTAAACTCCAAATTATGGGGTGCGAATCGGGCACTATCAACATCTCAAGAGGAACGAGGCAGGGCTGCTCATGCTCCCCGATTTTATTTGCCCTCTACATCAACCCTCTGATACTAAAAATCCTTGATAACACTGGAATCAAACCAGTGGTGACAGGACTATTTGAAACAAAAATCTTAGCCTGCGCTGACGACGTAGCAATTTTAACACCAGACCCCGATACAGCTTTAACTGAGATTGAGGCGATCACGCATCAGCTTGGGTCTTATTCAGGCTACTCTCTTAATAAAAGTAAAACTGTCATATTATGTACAGAGAATATTCACTGGATGGATGCCAGAAGAACAAATAAAGCGACATATTTAGGGGTTTGCATATCTGCTGAGGTTCATAATATCACTAAAATCAATTATGAACCACTTATTAACTCTATTAAACAGGATCCAACGAGAGTAAATAGCCTTCATTTATCTATTATAGGGAGAGGAAATTATATAAAAATGACTATCTTTCTTAAGATATTATATCTATTTCGTGCAATCCCTCTATTAGTTGAAGACAATTTTATTAAAATTCTCGGCTCCCAGATCTCTAAATTTATGTGGCAACACGGCAAGACTAGGAGATCGCTTAAATTCTTTTCCCTGCCATTTGACAGAGGGGGGCTCGCAATTCCGCAGCTACTTTTATAACTTTGTCAGCCTTTTTGCCACAATTCGCTCCATTGGTCAATCCGGTAATTAACGGGGAGGAGTCGGGAATACCGTCAGTATATGAATTAGCCCTTGGCCATAAAGCTAGAGGACTACTTTTAAGACAACTAGAGCCCAGTTATTTAAAAAAAGTCAAGTTTAAAACTGTCATTGGTGCGTGGAAAATATGGTCAAAAATTTGCAAACATATGCAAATTCCTAAACTAAGCCGCTACACTCCACTCTGGCACTCATCTTTGCTTCCTCAAAATGTGAATGATATGATTTCATCCAGCTGGGAAAGACTGGGAATCATCTCCCTTTTGACTTTCTTGGTACAGATATGAAGGCTAGCTTCACCACCCTTCAGAACCAATTTAATATACCCGTCACGGACTATCTAAAGTTCTATCAAGTAAGAACTATTATAAACTCTAAGCTGTCTGGAATAAGTTGGAATAGCATACCCCTTATTGAAGACATCATCAGGCCCTCCACCAGAATTGGCACAATCTTTACCTCCCTACATGAAAAATCACCAGACGATATAGAACATACCGAAATATCATGGACAAATAGGCTTGATAATCCAGACATAGACATCGATAAGGTTTTGGCATTGATGTCACAACTACTACTCTCCACTAATCTAAAAGCACAACTCTATAAAACAATATGAATGAAAAAGCTTTATTCGTTTTTAAATACATAAAATCATAAAAGCAACAGATACATTACACAGCAACATGGTTAAAAAACATTCATATATTAACAAATTGTTAAGCTTTTCCTTTTCTTTAAAATACTCTTTAAAAAACCTAGCATGACAGTCACACAGGTTGCATCATTTAGAGATAATAAAAACAGTAGGGCTGGGCGACATTGCCTCCATGTACCGAACTTTTTTTAAAGTGGTTTGATCCATCTAGACCTCTCCAACATATAAAATTTACAAAAACAGATAACATGCAGAGTAGATTGGGTAGACTAGTTGTCACACGGGCATTTACAGAGATTTCTACCCCAATCATTTACTTTAGGGAATGAGGTTGGACGGAAAAAGACATCGAACCTGAAACGTGTTAAAAGATACCGGTCAAAGCCTTCCAGGCACTAAATCAAATAAGGCTGGATAGTATAGGTAGCTAGGGTGAGTTGATGCTGAATGACAAGATTTTTATTCATTTCCACACCTAGTCTCAGGGATTCAACATGGTACCAACACAACTGCTTCAGGTCTTTTCTAGTAATATTGAACAGTGAGTCTGGCTGGTGGTAGTACTCCGGTTTACCTAAATCCCTTGTGAATTTCAATATATACTTCAGCCATGGAATCTTACTGACTTTGTCCAACCCCATACAATCCGCAATAATGTCTCTATTTAACAACAGATCAGGGGTAGTCCAGATTCGATGCCAAAGCAAAAGAGGTTGCATGCTAATTAAATCACTCACATATCTAATGCCCAGCTCTGCATGACAATTAAAAACAGGGGAACTTGCCAGGATAGCCAGGATAAATCTTAAAAAAGCATTCTCTACCTTTTGTATAGTAATACAATTGCCAATTCCCCAAATACCCGCTCCATAAATAGCTGTGCTAATGCATTTAGCATTATAAATTTTCAACAAAATTTCTGGCGGTCTTTTTTCCATCTTTTTGGAGAATGACATAAGTGCAGCAGTGGCTCTCTTGAACATCATCGTCCTATTTCTGATAGCTGGCCCCCAGGACCCGGTTTCTTCAAGTACTATGCCCAGGTAAGAGAAAGATTTAGTAGAAGCGATTTTTTACTTCCCAACAAATAATCGACACTCTTTATTCCTGGGTCTTCCACACGTCATTACAAAAGTTTTGGACACATTAAGTTTGAGGCCCCTGCTATCCATAAACTTCAAGTATGCGTTCAGGGCCGCTTGTAAACCAATTTGAGTCCGTGACATAATGACGGCGTCATTTGCGTACAAGAGGGAGACAATGGGTTGGTTCTTAACTTGCGGGGAGTCACGTACTTCAGCCACTAGTTCCTTTTCTAGGTCGTTGGTATACAGGTTAAAAAGAAATGGGGCGAGTACTCACCCTTGCCTCACACCCCGCATGACATGGAAGGGCTTAGTGCATTCACCCTTAGTGCCAAACCTCACTTTGGCCCTAGCGCTAGCATATAATTGTCTTATGAAGGAGATTAGTACTTCGTCCACCTTCATGTCTCTCAGAATCTGCCACAGACGATCATGAATGACACAATCAAACGCAGCGCTTAAATCAACAAACACTGCGTAGAGTTTGCCATCCTTTGCTTGTGTGTATTTTCCCAGGAGTAATGTAAAATTTAACACCTGTTCTGTTGTGCCCCGTCTCTCCCTAAACCCATATTGCACAGGGGATAGGATATTGGTCTCTTCCGCCCATTATTGCAAACGGTTCAAAACTACCCTCCCTGTAATTTTCATAAAAGAATCCAGGAGGGATATGGAACGATAACAGGAGGGATTCTCCCTGTCCCCTCTCTTGAATATGGGGATGATTATTGATTCTGCCCAAGTATCTATAAAGCCCAGTTCACAGCTAGCATCAAGTACACCCTTAAGAAGCGGAGACCAAAGGTCGATCTGATGTTTAAAAAGATCGATGGGGATGCCATCAGCGCCCGGGGCCTTATTGCCCTTACTCTGATCAATGGCGTTTTGGATTTCAGTTAGTGTCACCTCTAGGGCAATTGGCAGAAAACCAGCCTCCCCAGGTCCCTTTATCTTACTCCCGCTGTCTACCAATTTATGGACACCACCCGGATTGTAGACTTCGGCAAAGAAATCTATCCATGCATCTTCTGTTATTGCCACTTCCAGACTGCCCTTATCTCCCAAATTAAAAAATGGGGCCTTAACAGCTGCCCAGAAAGCAGAACCATCCCTGCTTATGGAGGCCTCATAGAGGTTTGCCCAGGCTTCATTCTTTATATTACGTTTACGTAATTTTCGCTCCAGATTATAACTACGCCTGCACTGAGTAATTTCCCCCTGATTTCTTGGCTTTTTACTCAACGCCCTCTTTAATTGGGTGTGGGTTTGGGTGCATGTCGAGTCAAACCACCCGTTACTAGGCGGATTCCGTTCTCGAATGGGACGGAAAAGAATCATTTTAATTATCCTGGTGATCTCTAAGAAAGAGTCCTTCACCTCCAAGTTTAAGACCTCGTCCTGTAGGCATCTATTAATAGGTAATAATGCTTTCTTTATTATATTCCCATTGGTAATCTCGGGATTAGTCTGGGACCATCTAAGAGCGTACCCATTTTGTCTGCTTAAAGTACAGTTTCTAGTCCAGACAAGTCTTTCAATCAAATTGCAATCCTTGTATACAGGGAACTGAATACCAAAGCCAAGTGGGAGATGGTCACTAACCCCAATTATATGTGTTGAGAAATCAGTTATCCAACTTGAGTGGGAGTTAGAAATGGTGATAAAATCTATCAGAGTATTATGACCTCTCCCAACATAAGTGGGACTAAACTCTACCGGGGGCCTACACAGCATATTAACAAAACCCATATCAAATGAGGCCATCAAATCGTTAAAAGAGTCTCCCCCGTTGTGATGGTCGAAATGGGGTTGATTCTCTGATTTATAAGCTTCCTGATCACCGCATCCGCTCTGATAGTGCTTACAAAGGTGCTGATTAAAATCACCTCCCAATATCAAAATGGAATCCCTTGTTCTCTTATCCACCATCGAACTGATTTCCCTGGTTAGGGAATTTACCATATCAGTTACCATCCCCTTTTCCACATTATTATACATGTTGATAATTATTAACTCGACCTTGGGTGTCACCTGCATTGCAATGATTTGGTAATTGCTGGACGTGGCCTCTACTCTCAGAGATAATACCTCCATCAAATTTGATATGTAGACAGTCAGACCGCCTTTGGACCTCCCATGTCTGGAAGAGCTTGCTGGTACATGAAATGTTTTGAACCCATTCATATGGATTGCTTCGAGAGACCATGTCTCCTGAAGGCAAGCACTATTTCTCCAGCCCCCTAATAGGCATACGGTGTTCTCAAAACAAATCAAACCTACCACGACCTGGGAAATCCCCACAGCCATTGTTTTGATTTAGCCGAGAACTTCAGTAAAGAATGTGCGAACGACCAGTTCGTATGACATCCTTATTGACGTATTTATGTCCAATCTCGGCACCTTTCAGGTATAAATAATACCGACATTGCCTTAAGCAAACACACGAGGTGGTGACAAGATTGGAGCAGCGAGACTTGCCGAGGAGCCCAGCTGACAGCGAAGCCCACAGACGCTGCCCCTCCTTTCTGATGCGCTGAGAGAGAGACGCTGCCTTTTCGAATGCCGAGAAATCCAGCTCCGGCGCTTCCGGCCGCCCTTGCAGGCAGCTGGGATATCAAGACCTGAGATAGAGATACCAGCCCTCCAGCCTTCTAAATCCCATGTACTGAACTGAATAACCCCTTGCAGAGAATTCCTGAAGCAGACCCTTGGCAAAGCAAACTTAACTTAAACTGCTACTTATCTACTCCCGCCCACGTATTAGGCTTAGGTCAGGTATATTGGGGTAGGCGTAGTTAGAAGCACCAGTTGAGTACAATTAGTCAATGTATATATGTATGTATCTATTTTATCCATTTTAAGTATCATATGGCTAAGAAACCATATCAATGCTTTTACAGTAATATTTTATAATTCTGTTATTACTGTATGCACTTTACTTAACAATAAGTATTGCAATAATAGCGATTCATTTCTCTTGTATGAGAAAAGAGACTGATCAATAAATAACATCTTTTTATTGAACACGCCCGTCTCTTCCTTTTCTCTACAATCTGGTGAAACTAAGAATGCACTGAACTGACTGAGTAAAATAAGTTGTCTTTTGTTTTCACACGACTCTAGAGATACACTCTTGATTAGGGGAGAGCAAAGTTGTCATGTTCTATGGTTGTCAGAAACTAAATCCCTTCTTGTCTATCCAGGGAGGTTAAACTCCTCCTTGTCTATTCGAGAAAGTTTCTAGTGAACTCTGAGCTAGCTGGCAAACATTAAACTTTAAGTCTAATATCGACAGTAGAAGACCTAGTTAACCTCTGTCCTACGTCTATACTATTGAAGATATTATTCCAATGCGCAGAGCCTATTGGGATAATAGGAACTACACTACATGGCGCCCAACGGTTTGGATAGGCGATAAATCTAACGTAAGACATTAGAGGAACTCAGTCGTGCTTTTTCACACAGACCCCCTTTTTCCCCATAATACTCCAAAGACGTCTGGAGTGGGTGAAAGGTTATATCCGCCAAACTTAGTAGGAGGAGACTCCTATGTATGGTTCTTGGTTTATTCAACGTTGAAGGATACACTGTTCCAAAATATTGTGCATCTAATCTTTGTTTCCATAGAAACCTGATCTGCAAATAAATAAAATAACTTTCTTGACATTAGATTGTCACAAGCTGAAGAAGAAAGGGAGACAGCTAGAATAGCAGCTCAACTCCTAGCGGCTGACAATAGTCTCCTACAGCAAGACCCGGATGCAAAACTCAACCCGGTCAACATAAGGAAATCTATAACTTTAAAACTTATAGAAAATGGGCTGATACCGAGAGGTGGTACAGTCATATTCGTAATTGAGGCACACGAATATCGGCAGACAGAGGTATTCTAGTCATGGATAAACTTTCCAGCAGCAAACGCTGTAACAAAGGACTTCCACTATTACAAAATAGAGGAACCTCCTAATGAGTACACTCCTTTCGAGGAGGTGGAAATACCACTCAAATACCAAGAGCACCTGCTCTGGTTTAATGGCGCCCTAAAACATAATAATCACATCACCAGGCTCGGTCCACTAGGTAGACCAGGAGCAACGTGGCCGGTCCTAGCCGGATACACACCACATCCAGACATTGAAGAAATGTCTGCACCAGAACTTTTAGCACAGCTAAAACAATTAATTAAAATACATAGACAATTAGTCTAATATGTAATGCGGACTTCAACAGTCCAACCAGCTATTAAAATTCCACAGCTGATCCCTCACCAGGGGAACACAAATAAAATTACACCTCAGAACATACAGTCCTGTCTAGGTAAAGTACCCGCAAAACGGGAACAAATTCCATTCTGGTTAGCACAAAAAATCACTCAAATAGAAGCGGTATTTCCAGATACCACCCCGGTTGAGAAACACAGGATTCTGACTATCTGTCTTCCAATGGGAATCGCACCACATGTGGAGGACTGTGACACTTGGGGTACAGTCTTTGCTTCCATTTACACAAAAACACATGGTGTTCCATCCATGTCAGTAATACCAGATGTGCTAAAACAAATTCAAGATGAATACGGTCCAGAACCTGCTTTAACTCTTGGTATGAAATTACTAAAAGACTTCAAGCAGGTCTCGGCAATATTATTAGCCAATATAAAGGGAGAAGCAGCAAATGTGGCGATCCGCCAGAGGTTGAAAGAGACAGATATAGCAGACCAACCATTTGAAATTGCCAGAATCATAGAAAAATCCTATGAAGAATTAGGAAGAGATAGTTTGGGTGGAAAACCGGTGAAACCCCAACTAATTGAAAAACCTGAAAAGGTATTTATTAAAAATAATCTAAACACTCAAAAAAAGAGCTGGGATGGAAATAAACAATCCACTCCTAAAGAAAAAAGATTCCAGTCCAGAGGAAGGTCTCCTCGGCGGAGAGAAAGATCTCCGGACCAAGGACACAAGTCTCCCCAGAGAGAGCCCTCTGAGAAAAAATACAACCTTAGAAATAGGGATAATCTGAAGAAACCTGATAGATATCAAGATATTGATACACGTCCCTCTCAATCTTTTCAGACTTCCTTGCAGAAATCGGAAAGAAGAGGACGATCAGAACACAGGGAAGAGCACGTCAAGTCCAAAGACAAGGAACCTGCTCATCAAAATAAAAAATTACAGTTTCCAAAAAAGAAGGTAGCCAGTATTAAAGTAATCAACCATGCCGAGAATACTGAGGACACAGCTGAAAAACGGAGAATGGGCTCAGACAATGCTAGACAGCGCAGCAGAAGTGAGCATAGCTCGCAAGATCCTTATGAATCATCTGGAGACAGTGGACACGAATGAATACATTCAGGTGGAAACTGCAGATACCAGAGTTAGCAAACCTCATAAAATATATGAAATAACATTGCGTATAGAAGGGGATAAGACTAGGAAAATAAGGGGTCTCTTTTGGGATAATCTCTCCAAGGGCTATGACATCCTTCTAGCTGAAAGAGACTGGCCACCAGAGTTTGTCGGGGAGTGCCCTCATGGCGAAGAAATAATTATGCCTGCCTTCTCAAATCATATTCCAATTCATAAAAAGTATACACTTGCAAGAAAGTGGGCAGTAGCCCAAGCTCCTGCATTATATAAAAAACATGTGGGATGGGATGAGGACTCTCCTCCTCACAAAATCCAGTTAAAATCACAACCTACTGCACAGAGGCAGTACCCAATTAAGCAAGAAGCAAAAAAACGGGTAAAAGAGATCCTAGATCAACTTGAATACCAGGGGGTGATTGAAACTTGCACCTCACAAATGAATAATCCTTTGTTTCCTGTCTCCAAACCAGACAATTCATATCGTCTTGTTTTGGACTACAGACACCTTAACTCATGTTGCAAAACCTTTGCAGTACAAAACTCGCATAGTGCTGCACTAATGAATAACATAGTGCGCAAAAAATACAAAACAACATTAGACATCTCTAATGGATTCTTCTGTCAAAATATAGCACCAGAGAGCAGATATTTGACCGCGTTCTCAATAAATGGCGCGCAAAAATTTTTTTGTCGTTTGCCCCAGGGGTTCAAGAATAGCCCAGGATTATTCTCAGCAAGAGTAACAGAGTTACTACAAATATATGATGATGAGGCATTATCTTATGTCGATGACATCTATCTAACAGATGATGACTTGGATACTCACTTGAAGAGAGTGAACACCATAATACTTGGGTTCGCAGCAGAGGGTTACAAATTCAACTTTAAAAAGTCAAGAATTGCCCATCTAACTGTCCTGTTTTTAGGATATGAACTATCAAGTGAAGGCAAAAGCCTGGCTGACAATTTCCTAGAGAAATGTGCTGTAATCCAAGCACCTAGAACACTAAAAAACTTACAATCAATTCTAGGTTTCCTAAATTTCGGAAGAACTTACATTATAAATTATGCAGAGAGAGTTAAACCTCTCTATGATATTATAAAACCAGATTTTAAAAGAATCAATTGGACTCAAAAACACACAGAAATTTTGAGATCTTTACAAACAGATATGTTAGTTAAAACAAAATTACAAACACGTGACAACACACGCAACCTTGTGATTCGAGTCATCCCAGGAAGATGCGGATTCACATACCTGACCTCCAATGAAGGAGAGAAGGTCCCGATTGCATACAAATCACATTTGTACACAGAAGCTGAAAAAAGGTTCAGCACTAAGGAAAACATTGTTCATGCGGTTCAAACAGCTGTAGCAAAAGAAAAATACCAAGCCGACGGTAGACAGGTTACAGTCAGAACAGCAGAATCAGCTTTTGAGGCATTAACAACACCATGTAATTTACCGACAACTGCACTGAATCCAGAATGGATACAATGGGTAAATTCTGTCGCTACAGACAAAGTAAAATACTATTTTGACCCGGAAATGAAAGAATTAAAATATCTAGAATATGAGAGAGAATACCCTCTGCCAATCGACATTCTGCCTTTACGACAGTACGCCTGTGTAATATATACAGACGGTCATGCTCAACCCTCAGTTTGGGGAGAGCTGGCTTACAACGCCACATGCGAAATTGTAAAAGAAGTGTGGCGTGGAGGTAAATTAAGACCTCTAATTACAAAGACACACTCAGTGGAAAATATTTCAGAACAACAAACTGAAATAATAGCGTTAAAAATGGCGCTAGATAATGCCGATCGCGAATTCCCGACACTTATAGTGTGCGATTCGTATTACTGCGTCAAATCATACAATAACGATTTACAGAAATGGATTCAAAACGGTTACAAAGATGACACAGGTGCAACAATAAAGCAAAAAGTGCTTTGGGAACAAGTAGTTCTTTTACAGAAAGAACTACCAAAAACTCACGTGATACATTCACTGAGTCATCGGCGTGATGGCGTTCACGTTGCAGGGAATTCATTGGCTGAGACAGCCACAGCGGTAGCAACTAAATCGGCTTCCGTAGCTACAAAAAAGCGTGCAGTAAAATACATTGACGGAGAAACTGTGCTGGCAGTAAAAACGTCATCAAAAGGCGACTGCTCAGCGCTACCGATCAATTACCCACTCAATTATACATACATAATCGATGCAAACTCCGTTCCTTTTGCTCGAATCCCTGGAGTGGGGGATAGAGTGATTCCAAACATGAACAGGAGAGGCTTGTTAATAGCAGACGCACATATGGGTGAGGGTCTCAGACACCTTAAGCTAAAAGATTCTCTGGAAGAATTACAATCAGTGTACTGGTGGCCAGGCATGAGCCTGCATCATCACATTTTTGTAAAAAACTGCCCAGACTGCAACAGAGATCGCAGTGGCGAGAGAAACGGTTTAATACCATGGCGTTTCACTCCAGAATGTATCAAATCAACAAAAAATAAAACCCAGTATGAATAATGCGTCATATTAACATGTAGAGACTATTTTCACTTATAATGTAGACCCCAACTTTCGGCTGACGTCGGAACTGTTATACAAAGATTTGCAAGTCTAGAATGGCATATACGCTAGAAGCATGTTACGTTCTGACCAAAATCTTTCCTTTAGCTCTAAAACAGCCTATGGGGGGTGCCTGGCCAGAATGAACATTGCATTGCGGGACTCTTCTCACTTCCTTCCTGAGGGAAACAGGATGGTGTAAAGAAAAAACCAAGGCATAAAGCAATCTATAACAGCAAAGATATTAGGTTCAGGAGCTGGGTGGGTCAAACATTTAATAAGTGTCCAACGTAGTCTAAATAACCAGCCAAGAAATTCTCTGAAAGGACTCAGTCCGTACGAACTATTGTTTGGGACTAGAATGTTAATCCAGGACTTAGATAGTCAGACTTCAGTGGTTAAAGAAAAATGCTTTGATATCAAAGATCGCTTGGCTATTTTACAGGACTTAAATGAAACAAGAAAAGACCTGAGCAACATAAAGTTGAAACAGCAGCCAACAACCACTGAAGAAAAACCACCTGTCCCAGCAAGGCCTGTCTGGATTCAAAAAGTCGGGGATCTGGTCAGAGAGAAGATCGCGGTAAAGAAGGAATTTGGGCCTTCTTACAGAAAAGCAGTTCCTGTCTTGTCTATCAACGGGACAAGATCAGTAGTACTACCGCCCCTTGCTGGTAAAAAGGAGAACCGAGTCATATCCATCGACCTGGTTAAACCACAACCATGTGGCCGATAACAAATAGTAGGCCAAGTGGACTCCCAAGAAGTAGCAGAACACCAAAGTTTGCTACATCAACAGAGGTTCAAACTGAAAGACTGATCACATTTGAACAATCTACAGTGAAACAACAAGGACTATGCAATAAAGCAATGGAACTTGAACCTCTTAAAACCCAAATAAAAGCTTTTCATCAAGAAACACCGACCTACGATGATGTAACTACAGACTTTTCTAATGAAACAAAGCAAAGCCAAAAGCAAAAAGTAATCCAGAAGCAATTGGAACAATTGACAGAACGGCATCCGGCTACTTCATCAACTTCGATGATTTTTCTGAAGATCCAAGTGAACCAGAAGTACAGCCATCAACAAAAACTTTTAAAGACAAAGCAAAGGAACTTTTTCATCAACTAAAGGGAACCTATCTGACCTCTCCATGGATTGAAATTTGGGTGACATTAGGTGCATTTGTCCTCATACTTTGGCTCATCATGGTACTATGCTTGGGACATTTCATTGAGGGAAAATATGCTAAAATGGACACAGCAAGCCAGAAAATCAACTTGGTCCTTAAACCACACACATCTTCACACGTCAAGAAAAGAGAACTTTCTTCAGTGAACTTCACAGCCAATCCTATACCAGGCGGTGTAGCATGGGACAATACTGATTATGAAATCTATGGCCCGGTTGAAATCCTGAAGTATCCACATCAATTTAAGATCTCGCTAAGTGACTTTGTAAAACCAAGCACATTTGCTGATGATTGGGACTTTGAAAGTATTAATGATATGATGTCTGACCTAGTAATGTCTGCTAAATTTACAGAACATGATTATTTGCAGGGTTCGTCTAATTATGATCAAATGTTCTGCTACAACCACTATGGTAACCATTATCTCCATAAATCTGCACAACCTAGAAATGTTTTTAATTATAACCAATGGGAACATTGTGCTACTCCTCCAAAGGGTAGTTCTAAAACATTTTATGATAAATATTCATATTTTTCAGGGTTTAACACAAGTAATGCAGAAACATTTTATTTCAAATTGTCGAATAAGACAGGTATGAAGACCATGCTTACAAACACAAAATGTATATATTCAGATTCATTTTTTGAGCAAATGAATACATTTGGTTTTGATTTCTGGAACAATAACATTGAAACAAAAACTGTTTGGGGTACAAAAGATTGGCAAGTACAAGGTATAGAATCATTGTTCAGAGCCTGCATAATCCCAGAACAAATTATATTTTTGAATGACACTATTCAACAAACTACCTGTCTTGGCTTAGCCAAAATCAAAGACTTAAACAAACCGTCTATTCCAAAGCCAACAACGAACAGTAATAGCTCTATAGATGTTGAGATAGACGTGAACCATATTTTAAACCAAAACAGAACACATCCTGATTGGAAACAATGGTTGATCTGGCCCACAGACACAAATAACTGTCAAGACAGATTCCTGAACAAAATACAGGGGTTCAAATTGACCAGGCCAGACCCTAGATATTCCCAAAGACAACATACAGGGATAGTAACTACTTACAGTGTGGGCAAGCTCTGACTTCAATGGCTACAAACATCCACACTGGCAGAAATTAAGCAACACCTAACTTTACTTCAAGAGGGTGCTGACTTGCGTGATTTCATTATGGGACCACGCAAACAGCGTCAAAAACGTTTCATAGCGGCCTCTATATATGCAGCTTACAATGAAGCTTGGAAAGTAATTAAAATTGAGACAGCAGAAAAAATACTGGAAATTGACCGTATTAATTTGTAAAAATCACTTTCTGTTGTGGACAATGGGTTAATGACTCTGTCCTCCAGAATATATTCACTGGACAGTATTGTGTCTTCAGCAATCGATATAATAGAGCAAGACTTACTGATGTTACAACACGGTCAGTCCCAATTGCGTTCTATTGTACAACTTGGCTGGACGTTACAAAATCTGCGTTCAGGCTATGTGCCTTGGCGTTTAATCAACACAATGTCACTATTTAATATCTTTAACCTTACTGATAAACAAATCAGTTTGGCACAGAAGGGTGCTGACTATACAATTCTGAGCATTGAAAAACTTGAGAGATTACCATTGACAATGTCAGAACGACCTGTCATTGAATGGATAATACATGGGATAATAAATATTCCGATAACAACTTTCCAGTTTCAATACTGCCAAAAATATATACAGGCAGGCCAGTATGAAAGGTTGGGTAAAGGGTACATTAAGTCAACATGGAACCTGCCCTATACACACACATGTGTTAGTAATAAAGGCCAGAATGTGTTTCTTAGTGGCAATAATTGTGCAAGATCGCTAAGCGGTACACTTCTGTGTCAGGGTATTAGTTTGCATGGAGCCTGTGAAGGGACTACAAATAACCTTTCATGTCACCAGCTAGGCACACCTGCAACACAAATAGAACCATTCTTTAGGAGACTCTCGAACGGGAGTTACATTCTAATTGTAGATCGCAGATGTTGCAGTCTGCTGGCCGGAAAACCTTATCTCATAACCGTGACTACGAAGGTCATGTGCTGTGAACGAGTATTGTTCCCAAACGATGCTCGAGACAGGGAGGCAAGGTTATGGCCCAGTTTGAAAATTTCTTCTATTCGAATTGATACTTTAAGTAGAATGAAGACTGTGCTCCTACAGACGCCAACCCAGTTAACGTCATCAAAAGAAACGTATGATCTCTAAGTTGCAAGGACAACTGCAGAGATTCATTCACTGTTATCAACCAATTCCCCCATACATTTCGCAGAAATACTGAGCGAAATCTTAAATATTTCTGATACAAGTGGAATCTCGAGTGTATTTAAGACAGTGTTTTCGGGAGCTTTAACCCCATTCAAAGCCATCCTGGGTATTTTTCCTGATTTTGTCCATTCCATCTTTGGCGGACTTCCTCTCCTTTTGGGACTAGTGGCAGGCATCCTATTTTTTGATCCTGTTACTTCGCTATGGCAAACCACGTCACAGACAAGACACCAGCGACAATGGAAGAAACGATCCTAGCCATACGCTACAGGGACCGCATAACTAATGTCCTTGGAATAGCCCGGCTTAGAGACCTGAACATGACTTGGTTTCTTTCATTTAGACCGATGTGGCAAAGTTGTGTTATGCCTGTATTAAGGTGTTTGCTATGCGGCGAAGAATGCGTGTTGGACACCTGTCTGACACTACAATCGGATATGCCAATGGACGCAGAGACTTTGTTGGGTCCGGTAACGGCTCATGCATTGTACTGTCCCCAGCGGCTACCAATCCTGATTACGGCATTCGTGGAGACTTCACCACTGCGATTGAGGAGTAGTGAAGTACAAGATGAAAGCAGCATCGATCAGGTACGACCTTCTGTCAGCTGTGCTGATCGAAACATCAATGAAGGCAATCATGCTCATGAATGCATGTTACAAAATTTTTCCGAGTTAGTGGAACTTTCGCAAGAAGCAGTTGACAGTTTTTTCGAAAGTCTCAACAATATGATGTTTTCACCAGAGCAGAAAGAATGACTTTGAGCAAACTAGCACACGGCATTCCATACACCCTGAATTTGGCCTTCAACTTTGAAAATAAAGCAATAGGAAATTTTCTCACCAGTTTTTACAGAGAGCGAGACATTTTTTCCCCTTCCATTTCCAAAAACATTTACGATTTTTTGGGACACTTATCTTCTGCCTAAAGTAAAACTATTCTTAGAGAACAAAATTTCTATTTTTAGCTACTCTAGAGACATTAGCTACCCTCTAGCATGTTAACAAGTATTTATGATTTTGTGATGAGATGGTCTCAAATTTTTTCTTCTGTATTAAGAGCCATTTCATGCGTAATTTCCGCATTTCGTTCATGCTGATTTCAAAATATGCATTTAGATTTAGCATTATTATACTGCTTGAAGTGCATATAGTAACTATATTCATCTTTTCGTGTATTTCGCATTTTCCAAATTTCAAAATGCATTTGATTGTATTTTGGGGTGGTTCGGTATACACATGCACTACTAGTTTTGTTTACTATGCCTAGATTTGTAAATATGGACATAGATTACGTGGAGTGGGTGTGATGTATTTACTATGGGTACTGTATCGATCCCCCTATTTCTGACCTTTGTCTGGTTAATAATTAACTAGCAGCCATTCAACTGCACAGAAACCCGTTATCTGATTAGCCATACAACGGCACAGAAGCCCGTTATCTGATTAGGTCATAGCGCATGCCATCTCATTAGGCAAGCACTATTTCTCCAGCCCCCTAATAGGCATACGGTGTTCTCAAAACAAATCAAACCTACCACGACCTGGGAAATCCCCACAGCTATTGTTTTGATTTAGCCGAGAACTTCAGTAAAGAATGTGCGAACGACCAGTTCGTATGACATCCTTATTGACGTATTTATGTCCATCCTTACGTCAATCTCGGCACCTTTCAGGTATAAATAATACCGACATTGCCTTAAGCAAACACACGAGGTGGTGACAAGATTGGAGCAGCGAGACTTGCCGAGGAGCCCAGCTGACAGCGAAGCCCACAGACGCTGCCCCTCCTTTCTGACGCGCTGAGAGAGAGACGCTGCCTTTTCTCCTGCCGAGAAATCCATCTCCGGCGCTTCCGGCCGCCCTTGCAGGCAGCTGGGATATCAAGACCTGAGATAGAGATACCAGCCCTCCAGCCTTCTAAATCCCAGGTACTGAACTGAATAACCCCTTGCAGAGAATTCCTGAAGCAGACCCTTGGCAAAGCAAACTTAACTTAAACTGCTACTTATCTACTCCCGCCCACGTATTAGGCTTAGGTCAGGTACATTGGGGTAGGCGTAGTTAGAAGCACCAGTTGAGTACGATTAGTCAATGTATATATGTATGTATCTATTTTATCCATTTTAAGTATCATATGGCTAAGAAACCATATCAATGCTTTTACAGTATTATTTTATAATTCTGTTATTACTGTATGCACTTTACTTAACAATAAGTATTGCAATAATAGCGATTCATTTCTCTTGTATGAGAAAAGAGACTGATCAATAAATAACATCTTTTTATTGAACACGCCCGTCTCTTCCTTTTCTCTACAATCTGGTGAAACTAAGAATGCACTGAACTGACTGAGTAAAATAAGTTGTCTTTTGTTTTCACACGACTCTAGAGATACACTCTTGATTAGGGGAGAGCAAAGTTGTCATGTTCTATGGTTGTCAGAAACTAAATCCCTTCTTGTCTATCCAGGGAGGTTAAACTCCTCCTTGTCTATTCGAGAAAGTTTCTAGTGAACTCTGAGCTAGCTGGCAAACATTAACCTTTAAGTCTAATATCGACAGTAGAAGACCTAGTTAACCTCTGTCCTACGTCTATACTATTGAAGATACTATTCCAATGCGCATTGCCTATTGGGATAATAGGAACTACACTACATTTAGTCCCATTCATTGTGGATATTACTGCAGGTTCTGACAAGGGTATATTCTCAAGGGGACAATATAAAACAATATACAATCTTTATTATACCCCAGCAAAATTGTACTCATGGGGGAAAAGTAGCAATGACAACTGCCCTAGGTGTAACTGTGGACCCGCTACACTTCTACATATGTTTTATGAATGCAATAAGCTGATACTATATAAAAAAATTATATGGGAATTTTAGGAGGACGTTTTTGGGCGAGTTTTGCCCGAGTCACCCACTATTTGCTTGCTTGGGTATGATGGTACACTAAATTTGAATCCCAGTGAGGAAGCTATTCTTTTCATTGGAGCTGCTGTATACCGAATTACACTTGCCGCACGTTGGAAGGATAGCGACCCCCCGAGCTTCCAAATGTGGCTAGCCCGCTTCTTGGGCGTTTATAATCACGAGACAGCAATCTATGCCACCAGGGGTTTGAAGTCTAAAAGACGAGGCGAAAAAATCTAGTCCCCTATCACAGCTTGGATTGCAGTGGCCATTTCAAATTAAATGTCTAAAATTCTAGTCAGTAAGTTTTACATATGACATTATCTGATCCCTTTTCTTTTTCCAAGTTTTGTTTTCTTTTTTAATATCTTTGAAAGTATTTATTATTGTAGTCTTCTGCTTCTTTTTCCTTTCCTTCTTGTAGTTCTCTTAACCTTTAGACAATTTTGCATTATCTTGCTTTTGCATTTATTATCATGTTCTCTTTTTGATTTTTGTCTTTCTTTCTTATGATGTTTCTATTTTTTTGGTTTACGTGCAAAGTTTACTTTCTGTTGTATTGGAGTTGTTTACAAAAAAAAAAAAAGGAAGTATAGCTATGAACTCCAAAGCGTCCTGAGCACTCTTTAAGGTCTACTAGAAATGTTTCAATGAATGCTGTATAAGAATTTCTGCTATTGTGAAGATATTAAGCCAGTACTACATACCAGTGTCAATTGACCATTTTCCTACTTAAGGAAACGAAAGTAGAGTTTCTAACAACACATTTGGCTGCCAAAATGTTGACCACATACATTATGCTCAGACGCAGGAATAAGGTATGGCAAATGTCCATGGCTATCTCAGAGCCTATAAAATCAAATCAGAGTTCAAGGCATTGAGATACCCGAAACATGTGTCAGGTCCATTTGTCTACACTCATGTACATTGGCATCACAATCTGACGCATCACTATTTCATTACTGGGCTGACAAGTACATTGTAGATCTCTCCAAAGCCAGTATCAATGCCACATCCAAATGTATCCAGCAATGGCTTGCTAGTGCCCCAGCAGAAGACAAGATTACATGCCAGAGGTAGAAATAAGAACTGCAGATCATGAGTGAAAGACTAGTATTGCCATTAGGAATATTGACTGTAAAAACAATTTACAAAGGCTTCTTCGATAGGTAAACCAGCAAACATGGCATTGGGCATGCACACAATGTTGATTGTTGTCAATATAAGTAGATATCATACGCACAGCAATTTCCATAACAGTAGCCTGTAAGCATTTTGAGTGGAGCGTTGGCCTCATTACAATAACCTACATGTTAATACACATATATCCAATTTTGTATCAAATGTTAAAACAAAATTAATACAGGTGTTCTAAATTCATACATTCCGAACATTATTAATTTGTATTACTTTATTTGATTTTCCTTAAAAAGAACAAGAAAACAATTTGCCACTCAGAAGAACTTTTGGATTAATAATTTTGCAAATTTTTTAAAAGCTCTGTTAACTTTTGACTGAACCTGATCTGTTGGCAATGACAAAAGCAACATCATAAATGGCTAATTATTTCCAACAATTACGTACATCCTGTCTGCCATATTGTCAGTCGATTTGAAGTGGTACATGATGGAAGCGTTGGACCAGTTCCCATGAACTAAGTGTATGTTTTCACTATGCAACCCCAGAATGGTCTTATTGGTCTTATTCAGGATACAACAAAAAATAAGTTTGCTCTGTACCTAGTGTCACCTCCAAAATTTCAAAAACAGTATCCAATTATAGGCCTATGTCCTATATTCAAACAAATTCTTGGGAAATAATGTTAACATAATAAATCACACATGTAGGGCCAGATGTACAACCCTTCAATTTTGTGACTCGCAAATTGCATTGTTTTGCGACTCACAATTTGTGACTCGCAAAATGGAATTTACAAAAGTCTCTCAGACACTGTTTGCGATTCCTAATGGGGTCGCAAAGTGCCTGCCTCATTAATATTCATGAGGCAGGTAGCAATTTACGACCCATTGGGAATGGCTATCATTCCCAGGGATTGTGGCCTGCTGGGGTCAGCAGAACACCATGTCTGTGACTGCTTTTTAAACAAAGCAGTTTAAAAAAAAATGCTGCCCGTTTTCCTTGAAGTAGGCAGTTGTCCCTGGGAACGCTAAAATATTTTTGCTGCCAGTCACCCCATGACTCCTTCCCATTTGCGAGTAGCTTACCACCTTTTTGAACTGGGTAGTAAACTACGATTGTTTTGTGGGCGCAATTGCAGACGCAAAACAATTGTACATTGAAGTATGACTTGCTATTGAGAAGAGACGCCCTTGGCAACCCCTTTCTAATAGCGAGTTGCAAACCCTATTTTGTGGGCCAGTAATAGGTTACCGGCTTACAAAATAGGGTTTATACATAGGGCAGACCTATTTTGCAGTCCAAATGGGCCGATATTCTGTTTGCAACCGAAAAAAACGGCCGTACATCTAGCCCGTAATCTTTTAGATTTTGATGGTTCATAGTAAGTCGTCTTTAATTGCTTTTGTTTCTATGTTTTGATCTCACCTCTGTGGTGGTTAGCCCACAGAGAAGGAAAAAAATGGGTGGGCCATTGCCAGTAGGGTGAGCGAACCTGTTGATATTCAAGCGCTGCTCCAGACATGCCTGAAAAGGTTGGGAGGACCGTTGGTGCTAGACATGATTCACAACACTGCATAATTTGGGAATGTCCTCCCAGCAGAAAGAAAACAGATGTAGCATAAAATGATCTCTATGATGAGGTGTATTCTTGGGGTGAACTATCCAGACTTGGCTAGGGAACTGGAGGTTCAGAAGCAGTGACAAGGAGATTACTACCAGCTGACTACCAAGTGGTGTTCCTTAGGTGAGGAAATACTAGCTATGCTTGTAATAATATATGGATGTTGCATTGCATATCATCATGCTGTCTATGTGCTATGTGTACCAGTGCCTGCCTATGCTATCTAACAATCATATGCAAATATGTTACTTCCTGTATAGCTTGTTTTGTGGCATTGAGCATACAAGAATATAAGCTGGGTTTGCTACATTAAGGTTTGAAAATTAACTAAGCCTGCTTATGAAAACCTAAGTGGACATTGGGTCTTAATTACAGTTTGAAGGAAGGGATACTCCATCAAAATGTGGCATATATCCTAGCCACCATATCACAAGTGCCATAATACAGTAGACAGGACATCTACCATGTTTGTGATGGAGTATCCTGTCCACTAAATTCCAAACAAGTCTCATTGATTTGTATACAAAGGTAATTTTTGCAAAACCCAACCACTCTGCAGGCCACATGAAGAAATCTGATGGTCCACTTCACATACAAGCTGAACATTAGCTGTGTGACTCCGCAATAGAATGTGTGTGTGTTGATATCATTTGCCATTACTTTCCCATCTTGAGTTGTCCTTCAGAAGGACTTCAGTAAGGTATTACTCTATTGATACACCTTTCATTTGCATGCACATAAATGCATTGGAGGCTGGAGATTATTAATGTCTCTATAGAGCCTTGTACATTTCCCATGGCCTTGGATTCATTGTAAAAATCAATATGCCTTACTAACAGTCCCAACTGTCACAGACCTGCTGTGTTCCTTGGCCATTGTGGTACACTAAATGGTGCCTGGGACTGTCGGGGTAAATGTCTTACTATTTGAACTTGCTACATCTCACACTGATAATGTGTTAAGGGGGCCCAGTTACATTGTGATAAAACAATACCCCTGTGCTACGTGACTAGTTGATATTAAGTACATTCATTATTCATTTTTGGAGTGTGACAAAGTACTTCTGTCCCGTTGATATACTACAAGATATGTGTAGGTCAAGGTCATAATCTGCAAGATGGAGGATGAGGCAATTGCCTATGCATCAAATACAATACCGTAGACTTCATTTATGGACATTTCACTAAGACAGTGCTAACTAGTTATTAGATACCATTGGGGGTCCACATTGCAAGCCTGATCTATGCAGCCACTTCCGTGGAGGTATGGGGTCATTGAGGGTCATTGGAGTCCTGGAATTCATCCTGCTATGGTTGTGCAAAACTGGAACAAGTACACCACCTTTAGCATTTGACTCTCAATTATGGTGATAGGGAACAGTCATAGGCTTTTCAGGGAGGTTATTGGGGGGTTACAGCAGGATCAGGTCTCAAGAAACTTTCTAGATTGCAATTACATGACTGTCCAGCCTAGTTCTTATCCTTCAAGTACAATGTCACACTACAAAACTAAAAAAATACCAGATCCCTGATGTGTGTGTGTGTTTATGTGTTTGTGAGCATGCATGAGGCTAATACAGCTAGTTTTACTCACTCCTTCTCACTCTAACCCCCACATTTGCAATCTATGGTCAAGTAGACATGCCAGACAGAACATGTGCAGCACTTCCCCTCAGGTAGCAAATAGTCTCTGTGGTTGTATTAGTGGTTCAGTCTCTCAGCTGTTCTCTTGGCAGTGATATACTGCAATTGACCCTACTGCTCACAAGAGGTATGTTGGCCTGCGGTCAAGTCACAGAGTTACCCTATTTTGTTTGCATGGGTGCAGACTACTCAGCAGTGTCCTGCAGCCAGTGGTATGGTCTACCTTTTTTTAAATGGTGGCCCTCTTCTGGGCTTGAACACAACAAGTGTGCCTCACTGTTGCAGCAGGCCTCTTTCCACCAAACTAGTGAGTCCTGATGATAGTTGCCTAGGCCTCCCTGTAATGTGACAGTGATGCAGTCCCCTTTCCAGGCGGTCAGGTCAGCAGTGCTCCTTGGGTGAGCACCAGAGATTCACAAGGTTCTTCTTACATGAAGGTGACCACTCCAGAACAGGTTGAATAGTTCCACAATCATGTTGATAACAGTGATTTAGTGTATTCAAACAGGTACCGAAGAGCAACATCAATCCCTTCATAGGTTGTGCAGGCCAATCGAGCACACACAAGTAAGTTTCCATGGCGATGAAAGTGGGGATGATGGAGGATTCTTTTGTGAGTGTTACTGGTGTCACAGACCTGCTGTGTTCCTTGGCCATTGTGGTACACTAATTGGTGCCTGGGACTGTCGGGGTAAATGTCTTACTATTTGAACTTGCTACATCTCACACTGATAATGTGTTAAGGGGGCCCAGTTACATTGTGATAAAACAATACCCCTGTGCTACGTGACTAGTTGATATTAAGTACATTCATTATTCATTTTTGGAGTGTGACAAAGTACTTCTGTCCCGTTGATATACTACAAGATATGTGTAGGTCAAGGTCATAATCTGCAAGATGGAGGATGAGGCAATTGCCTATGCATCAAATACAATACCGTAGACTTCATTTATGGACATTTCACTAAGACAGTGCTAACTAGTTATTAGATACCATTGGGGGTCCACATTGCAAGCCTGACCTATGCAGCCACTTCCGTGGAGGTATGGGGTCATTGAGGGTCATTGGAGTCCTGGAATTCATCCTGCTATGGTTGTGCAAAACTGGAACAAGTACACCACCTTTAGCATTTGACTCTCAATTATGGTGATAGGGAACAGTCATAGGCTTTTCAGGGAGGTTATTGGGGAGTTACAGCAGGATCAGGTCTCAAGAAACTTCCTAGATTGCAATTACATGACTGTCCAGCCTAGTTCTTATCCTTCAAGTACAATGTCACACTACAAAACTAAAAAAATACCAGATCCCTGATGTGTGTGTGTGTTTATGTGTTGGTGAGCATGCATGAGGCTAATACAGCTAGTTTTACTCACTCCTTCTCACTCTAACCCCCACATTTGCAATCTATGGTCAAGTAGACATGCCAGACAGAACATGTGCAGCACTTCCCCTCAGGTAGCAAATAGTCTCTGTGGTTGTATTAGTGGTTCAGTCTCTCAGCTGTTCTCTTGGCAGTGATATACTACAATTGGCCCTACTGCTCACAAGAGGTATGTTGGCCTGCGGTCTAGTCACAGAGTTACCCTATTTTGTTTGCATGGGTGCAGACTACTCAGCAGTGTCCTGCAGCCAGTGGTATGGTCTACCTTTTTTTTAAATGGTGGCCCTCTTCTGGGCTACAACACAACAAGTGTGCCTCACTGTTGCAGCAGGCCTCTTTCCTCCAAACTAGTGAGTCCTGATGATAGTTGCCTAGGCCTCCCTGTAATGTGACAGTGATGCAGTCCCCTTTCCAGGCGGTCAGGTCAGCAGTGCTCCTTGGGTGAGCACCAGAGATTCACAAGGTTCTTCTTACATGAAGGTGACCACTCCAGAACAGGTTGAATAGTTCCACAATCATGTTGATAACAGTGATTTAGTGTATTCAAACAGGTACCGAAGAGCAACATCAATCCCTTCATAGGTTGTGCAGGCCAATCGAGCACACACAAGTAAGTTTCCATGGCGATGAAAGTGGGGATGATGGAGGATTCTTTTGGGAGTGTTACTGATTCAGCAACAGACTCTAAGTTAGGAGTATGCAAGAAGCCCTCTACATAAGTCTCTGGAGGATGGACCTGAGCACCTGTGTCAACCGCTTCTATCCACACCAATATTCAGCTTCCTCTGGTTATACTCGCTCCCTCCGCTATCGCTTAGACAGCACTCTCCAGATGTTCCAGGACAAGGCAGTCATTTCCTCCCCCAGATCAGACTCCAGGTGATGTTACCTCACCTACAGGAAGAGTACATCAGCTCTGGTTGCACAGTAGTCCTCTGGTTTCTCTGTGGAGCACACCCTTCTTGTTTAGAGACAGTTTGGAGCAACAAGTTGATCAACAGCTCCAAATCTATAGCGGTACTTCACATGGGGATGTGTATGCTCATTTTACACCTACAGATTTGGTTTTGACTGGTTCTCCTTTCATATGTCCTTCTCGGGCTGTCTTCTGTACTCAGCCTTTGTCTTGAATGATGTGCTTCAAAGCAGGGTCATCTTCAGACTTGAGCACCCACAACAGAGGCAGAAAGAGGTATAAGCAGTCTGCTGCTGACTGTCACACCTACACCTGACAGTGATCAGGAAGAGACTTAAAAGTATGACCCTAGTCTAATGATGTGCACACTGGAACTGCAGTCCCACCCTTAACCCCCACCATCAAACAAATGGCAATCTCCAGGAAGATGAATCAACAGCCCTACTGTTTACATTGATTTAATTACATTTCTAACTGAGAGCTGTCTCCTCCTTCCCCACTTCAGAGTCTAGGTTCCCTCTCTTTAGTCTCAGGAAATTAATTGACACTCTTAAAGTGTCTGGGAAAGTAACCTCACCTCAATCGTATGCAAGACCAAGGCATTCAAAATGGAGCCTCATGGCCTGTATCATTGTGGTTCACTCATACCAATGTAAAATGTGTAACTTTACTCATGCCAGACGCATATGTCCATGTACTCAGGAACTCCAACGAGTTTTCAGGGTTCATCGTTAGCAGTATAAATTAACATTAGTGGTCCAGTAAGCTACCTCTACCATGACACAGATACAAAAGGCCTGACCACGCTAAGATCTCTAGAAAACTCATATACTGCCAAGACCTTTTACGCCTGAACCTATGACAGGGACAGTAGTCCCACTACCAAGGGCACATTTGGTGTGGCCCTCCAGGTCCAGGACAAGACTCTTTTCACAAAAAAGTCCAGGCCTTTGCACAGGTTTGGCGTGAGGTTGGGGCTACAAAGTTCAACAACCAGGATACCAGATACTCACATTAGGCGCTCTGAGCAGGGCACACGACTGTACACCATGCAGGGGACATTATTGTCCATTCATAAGTTAAGTTGAAGTGGATGTTATTCAGAAACTTGATGACATTTTTGACATATTTCATACGCACCATGTGCAATCAATCAATCAATCAATTAAGGGTTTTTAGAGCGCAAGCTACTTACCTGGAACAGGTCTCAAGGCTCTAAGGGAAAAAAAGGCGGGGGGGGGGTTTCTGCAGATCCTGGAGGTTCACTGAGTTCCATCGAAAAGCCAAGTCTTGAGGTACATAGGGAGCGATGTCGTCTGTGGGAGGTGAAGACGGAGGGAGTCCCATGCCTTGGCTGCTTGGAGGGAGAAGTAGCGCTCTTGTGTTCTGCTTTTCTTGATCTGAGGTACTGTTGCGAGGGAGAGCTGTTCCGAACGGAGAGAACGCTGGGGAGTTTGGAACACGAGGCGGTGGTTCAGGTGGCGGGTCCGGTGTTGTGAAGGGCCTTATGTGCTTGGGTGAGAAGCTTGAATGTGACGCTCTTCTCAAGGAGGAGCCAGTGTAGGTTTCATAGGTGTTGGCTGATGCGGCTGTGACGCGGTAGGTTGAGGAATAGTCTGGCAGTGGCATTCTGGACGGTCTAGAGTTTGCGGGTGAGGTTGATGTTGATCCCGGTGTAGAATGCGTTGCCGTAGTCCAGTCTGCTACCGATGAGGGTGTGACAGTTTTCCTGTGTTCAGGGGGATCCACTTGAAGGCATTATGGAGGAGGCAGAGGGTGTGGTAGCAGGAGGAGGTGAATGTGTTTATCTGGTGGTCCATTTTGAGTTTGGAGTTCAGGATGATTCCGAGGTTGCGTGCGTGGTCCGAGGGGGCAAGGGTCTCTGAGGGCGGGGGGCCACCAGGTGTGGTTTCAGGTGCCAGGGTGTGGGCACATGATGAGTACTTCGGTTTTGTCCATGTTGAGTTGAAGGCAGCTGTTCTTCATTCATCTGCCGACAGCTTCCATTCCATCTTGAAAGTTGTGTGTGGTGATGTTGGGCTCGTTATATAGGGAGATGATTAGTTGGGTGTTGTCTGCATATGATGTGATGTTGGGTCCGTGTGCTCTGACGATGGACACGAGTGGGGCCCTGTAGATGTTCAACAGGTTTGGGCTGATGGAGGATCCTTGTGGAACTCCGCAGGTGGTAAGAGTCGGTTATGAGAGAAAGGAGGGAGTCTGACTCAATGCGTTCTGCTGGAGAGATAAAAAGAGGATCCAGTCTAGGGCCTTGTTCCGGATTCGCGCATAGCAGAGTCTGCGGTCTAGGGTGCAGTGAGAGACAGTGTTGAAGGCTTCGGAGAAGATGAGGACCGCAGTATCTCTTCTGTTAAGGAGGGTGCAGATGTTGTCTGTTGCTGAGGGGAGTGTGGTTTTGGTGCTGTGGTTCTTCCTGAAGCCTGATTGGGAGGAGTCAAGGATGTTGTTTACTTTGATGAAGGCAGCGAGTTGGCTGTTGACAGCGTTTTCCATGACTTTGGCTGGATAAGGGAGTAGGGAAATCGGTCTGAAATTCTTGAGGTCGGTGGGGTCTGCTGAAGGATTTTTCAGGGGAGGGTTGATCTCAGCGTGTTTTCAGTCGTCGGGACGGAGGCGGTCTCAAAAGGAGCGGGTGATAATACGTTGAAGCTCGGGGCGATGATGTCTGCGGCTTTGCGGTAGATGTGGTGGGTCCAGCTGTCTAGTGTTGGCTGCGTGCTGCTGGTGAGCAGTGAGAGGGGATTCCCCGTGTGGGTTGTTGTCATCGTAGTTGTCGTAGATGGTCTTGATTTCTGTGATGGAAGAAAGAGCGGAGTCTTGTGACAGAGATCCTGGGAGGGGGGATGTCTGTGAATTTTGTGTTGCATGAGTATTGCTAATTGTGGCATTTGGGCCCTTACAGATTTCTTCGCTGCCTGTGCGTTCACGTGTTATGAGTATTGCCTGCCTGCATGTAAACAAAGATGTCTTGATAACAAAGTTCAATTGTTCCCTTTTAATCTTTCCCCAAGTAAGTCATTTTATATGCAGTTGGAGAGTTGAACTTAGATGTTCACCTTTTCTTTAGATCTGATTAACTTTATTTGATGAGATCCCTTCATTTTGCTATGCATGTACCAAGTCTAATGTTTAGAGAGTGATTTTTTTGGGAGAGTTGTTAGTGTAAGTACTGAGAGGTTAGCAAATTGTATATATCGAGCCTTTTTTAATGAACAACAATCACGTTGATTATTAAGCAGGTAGGTTCTGATTAGTTTTTGTCCAAATGATCCAACCTTTGTTTTATAGTTGAAGGTGGTATAGTCAGATGTAGCTGACTCTGAGCAGTTCCTTGTGGTGGTGGCCAAACCACCTGTTGAAACATCAGAGCCTGTGACAGCCACAACTACCACCAGCACCATGCTCATTCCAGCCCCCCAACATGGAGCCCTCACCCAGTCTAAAAATTTGAAACTGGGATCTCCTTCACCATTGACAGCTCTCCTACTTCTCTTTTCTAGCAAATGCTGGTGTGTGAGGATGCACTGCAGTTGTTGCAGAATCTCTGTGGGACTGAGCACATTGATGGGTGCTCTCCAGAGTATCAACCAGAGATTGGATCTGGTGATTGACATACTGGGATATATGCAACTTAGTATGCTAATTAGGCCTGGGCTGTAAATTCCGTTCCGCTCGCGGACTTTGCAGCATCTGGCTAATTTCGCGTTCTGCAGAGAAGGCGGAATTAATTGCCAAAAATTACGCGATCCGTGGTTTCGTGGAATTTTTTGCTTGTCTGCTCTTTCAAAATGTGTGTTCACGAGATATTTCTCCCCGAGCATGCAAACAGCGTTCGCGAACAGGAAAAAAGCATCGAGAACGGGCGGACAAGCAATTCTGCGTGTTCGCGGAACTTTTGCGTGCTTGCAGAGATTTTTTACCATTTTGCTGAGATTTGCATAGCGAGACTATGCAAATTCCACCCACCCCTAACGCTAATAGAGATGGGGTAGTGTCCCCTCAGGAGACATCAGGCCAAACATCTGCCTTCTCAAATTCCCTAGGTCAGTCTGTCCAGTCCCTCCCTCTAAAATTGATAAAAGCACATTCCCTGCCATACAAGAGCTGCAAAGACCACCATCTGCTCCAAAGGATGAACACCCCCTGAGGAGGAAGAGCGATGATGTGTTGGTAGGCAGCACCATGGCAAGTTTTTTTAACTGACACCCCACGCCTCCTTTTATTATAAATATTTTTTGAACAGTGAAAAGACACTTCCCCCCAAAAAATGTTTTTTTCGCTTTAGATTGATTATCTTGTAAGAATACTTTTGGAATTTGAACTTTTGTTTTTCCCAATTTATTTGCACTTGCTCCGTTCCTCCTTGGAATACCCAGAGAATTTAGATTTCTTTTCGATTTTTGTGTTCAAATGTATTAATCTTTAAACTTTGTTCCTTTTTCTGGGTTTGGGTCATGATAAAATATTTTGTTTTGTATAAGTGACTGTGGATTCCCATATGTTATCACGTTAGACATTTGATTCAATTCCCATGTCTTGTGATTTCCCAGGTGTTGCATTGTGGGAACTAATTAATTATTTTTTCTATGTGTGGGATTGGCATCGGGAGTGATGCTGTGAGTGTATAGTGTGGGTGCAAGGCAAGAGTGCAGTGTTAAATAAACATTTTTAGCTGGGGCTTACTTTGGGGGTAGACCTTCAGGTACTGGGATTTCAGTACACTATTGGAGTTATTATGATGTTGGGCAGATTTAATGGTCCCGACCGACTGATTTCTTTTTTCTTTTCTTTTCTTTTCTTTTTATTGAACTTACATATGCATAGCAAAACATCACAGATTAATAACATTCAATATATTGGGTCCTTTTCCAGGCCGGAACATCGCTTGGGTCACCCTATCACTTGATCCACTATCTACCTTAGTTGGCAATTCAATTCAATAACAGTTGGTTTCAATTGCATTCCACTAGGTCCCTGCAGCTTGTATCCACTACCCTGCTACTACAACTCAGGTCCTTCTGCACTCCACCTACTTATCCCATACTTTACCATATTTCTCGGGACATCCTTGGCTTTGATAGACCACTTTTTCAGCCGCACAACATCAATCAAGGTAATTCGCCCAGGGGAGACTCTGGGTGGCTGTACTGCCCCAGGCTCTGGCTACTTTCCTCTTTGCAACAACATCTTCTAACAGCAACCACAAGTTGATGTATCTTGGCCACTTAGCCTCACCAGTGACACATAATATATGCCATCTTGCATCCATCGGACCCAACTGCCCCACTCCTGCTGTAATTACCTGCATGACCCTGGTCCAATATTTCTGGCCAGCTCCATAGCATGTGGAAGAAGGTACCCTCTTTCACACATCCCCTCATACAACTGCTCGAGGTGCATTTACCCATTCGGTATAATCTTGTTCTGGGTCTGTAGGACCTATGAAGTATACGTTTAAATCGTGCTCTTATGGCCACTTCCCTGGGACTCTGTATGATTGATGTGCTCTCAATATTAATAGTAACAAGAGCCACCCATATGTCCTTGCAAACTGGGTAAGTACATCCGTACCAAAAAACAACGTTCACAAGGAACTCATTTTCAATATAAATGACACTTTGTGGCAATTGAAATAATTGCAATGCTTAATAAACAATTATATACTGGTTATCTCATATACATGTCAATGAATTAATCATATAACCCTTTAAGACAAGCTCACAGAACATTCAATTAGTTGTACCAAACTTCAGCCGAAGTAGGCACTTTTATTTTTACAAAAGGTAAACACTTTAATACATTTTCACTTAAAAACTGTTTTCGTGACCCCAAGTGTAGTGACCATAACCATATTTACAGTGAACATTAAGTGACATATTCCAACAAAAAACGGTTATCAGTAAGTTTAACAAAAGGACAAACTATAAGGATAAAATTTTTTGTTTGTTACGGTTGTCTCTTTTTGCAATTTTGTCGACGGCCTTTCGACCCTCTCTAGATACCGGGTCTCATCAGGACAGTGTATCTGGGGACAGTACTTGAATGTAGTACAGTGGAGCATCCAACGATAAGCAGTCTCTTAATCTGAGACAGAAGAGAACGGTGTGTTTCTCGTGTTGGTAACCGCTTCAGAGCTCAACTGCTCAGTAACAGTAAAGCATTCTGGCATGTAATTCACGTCTTTAGCTCAGAAGTAGCGAGAGAAGGGGTATAGTTCTCATGCAGGATAATAATCCGATATCTCCAGCGATAGAAACCAGCGTTTGCAGCAGCCGAACCGAGGAGAAGTAATAACTCCTTAACCTCGCCACTATCTAGTGGTCGAGATATCGGATTATTATCCTGCATGAGAACTATACCCCTTCTCTCGCTACTTCTGAGCTAAAGACGTGAATTACATGCCAGAATGCTTTACTGTTACTGAGCAGTTGAGCTCTGAAGCGGTTACCAACACGAGAAACACACTGTTCTCTTCTGTCTCAGATTAAGAGACTGCTTATCGTTGGATGCTCCACTGTACTACATTCAAGTACTGTCCCCAGATACACTGTCCTGATGAGACCCGGTATCTAGAGAGGGTCGAAACGCCGTCGACGAAATTGCGAAAAGAGACAACCTTAACAAACAAAACATTTGTATCCTTATAGTTTGTCCTTTTGTGAAACTTACTGATAACCGTTTTTTGTTGGAATATGTCACTTAATGTTCACTGTAAATATATCAATGGATTTGTTAAAAAAGGTCTTAAAAACGTGGTGCTTTTCCAGAGCCTACTAATGATAGATTGCTTCGGTGTTGCTATGAGCTGTTATGTATGAAGTAGGCGCCTTGACGCCCATTGGGCTAAGTTCGCGCATGACAGGACTCCTATAAAAAAATATATGGTTAAGGTCACTACACTTGGGGTCACGAAAACAGTTTTTAAGTGAAAATGTATTAAAGTGTTTACCTTTTGTAAAAATAAAAGTGCCTACTTCGGCTGAAGTTTGGTACAACTAATTGAATGTTCTGTGAGCTTGTCTTAAAGGGTTATATGATTAATTCATTGACATGTATATGAGATAACCAGTATATAACTGTTTATTAAGCATTGCAATTATTTCAATTGCCACAAAGTGTCATTTATATTGAAAATGAGTTCCTTGTGAACGTTGTTTTTTGGTACTGATGTGCTCTCAAGGCATGTTTCATTTGTATGTAATATACTGTTCTGTATCTGGCATTTGATAATCTGCCTGCATTCTGAGGAACTTCAACATTGTTTGCCCTTTCCAAACATCTCCTAAATATTCTATGCCCAGTAACGTCCATGCGTTAAAACTTGGCAGTCAGTGCACTTCCCCCAAGATTTGCTACTCCACAGGGAGGTGCATTCTGTTAGTTAGCCTTCTCATCCAAGGGACCTCGTTGTCTCCCTCCAGATTCATATTGTCATTTGGGTATGTTTAGGTAGTTTATTTGTTAATTCCCTACCATACAGTGCACCCGGGTACCCTTTCTGTCCCATTGAATGATGGTCTATTCTATATGCTGGTTTCTCCCTCCCTGCATAAACCCAATAGTTGACCACGACCTGTTGTGCGGCCCAATAGTACCAGTGGATATCTGGGACCGCTAGGCCCCCTCATAGACTTCCAGCTGTAGATTGTGAAGTGCTATCCTGGAGTTCCCTCTATTTCATAACAGCTGTTTCACTTCCGAGTCTATTTTATGGAAGAATTCAACTCAAATTTTATATGGAGTGTTCTGGAGGACGATTAGAAGTCGCCGCAGCGCCATCATTTTAAAAAGAGACGCTCTTCCTACTAGCGAGAGTAGTAATGTTCTCCAGTGTAGAATGTCTTTCCGTGGCCAATTTAGCGGGGGGAGTAGGTTGTCGTCCATAAATTCTGTCTCCGTCTGTGATACCATGATGCCTAAGTATTTAAATTTGTCTCTGACCATTATAGCTTGTCCACTGGGTGACATATCCAGTGTATCACCCATAAGTGAAAACACTAGAGACTTATCCCAGTTCATCTGGGAGCCGGATAAGCTTACAAATAGATGGAAGATGTGCAAGATACAGTGTATTGTAGATCTGGGTTTCGTGGGATATAGGATTATATTGTCTGCTTATAATGAGATCTTTTCCTCCCATTCACCCCCGATCATTATTCCCCTTACTAGTAGGTCCTTTTTAATCCACTTCGCCATGGGCTCTAATGCTATGTCGAAGAGCATTGGCGAGAGTGGGCATCCTTGCCTCGTACCCTTGCGCAACATCAATTGCCTGGATATCACGCATTCACCCTCATCCTTGCCAGTGGCTCTGGATATAGCAGCTGTAACCAGGCTCTGAATTGAGGGCCAACCCAAATTGCTGGAGTGCCACAACCAGATATCTCCATTCAATACTGTCAAATGCCAAACGCGCGTCTAGTGACAGCAGCACAGCATTCTCCCTCGACTCACACTTAGTTGCATTTAGGACTCCATAAAGTCGCCGCAAGTTCAATCTAGTACTCTGGCGTGGCATGAACCCAGATTGGTCAGGGGGAATTACAGCGGTTATTACCCTAGTGAGCCTTGTTGCTAAAATCTTGGCCAGGACCTTTGTCTCAGTATTTAACAATTAGATTGGTCTGTACGAGGAGGAGTCTTCCGGTGGTTTGCCCAGTTTCAGGATAACCACAATTGTTACCTGCCTTTGGTCTTCCAGTTAGTCTCCTTGCTCCAATGAATCATTAAACATATTCAGCATATGTGGGGCTACTAGCGTCACAACATTTTTGTACAGTTCAATCAGTGGACCATTGGGGCCGGCTGCCTTCCCAGACTGCAGAGCCCTAATCGCACTCTCAGACGTCCTCTGTGGTGACGTCTTTATCTAGATCTTCTTGATCATCTTGTGTTAACATGAGGAGGGTGGAATCTTCTAGGAATTCTACACAGTCTGTTTTAGTTCTTGTTGACGAGGATTGGTATATCTGTTCATAGTATATTGCAAAAGCAGCCGCTATACTCTCCCCTGCCCCATAGGTTTCATTCTTTGGGCCGGCTATTTTAAGTACCAAATTCCTAGCCTTGTCCCTATTCTCCAGCCATCCCATCAGTTTAGTAGCTCTGTCCCTATTTCGTACAATTGCCTCTGAGTCGCTCTCGCATAGTCTCTAGCTTTTCCTTCTACAATATCTCGCATCTCCTGCTGCTTGAGACGGATTACATGATTGGTATGCGGGTTTGGTTCACCTGACTGCCCAACAGCTACCTCTAGACTATTAAACTCCATCTCAAGCGCTTCATATTGGAGTTGCCGCTCTTTCTTCTGTGCCCCTTTTAGGGCCTGTGTGGTGTTTCCTTATTACTGCTTCATAGGCTTCCCACAGAACTCTTAGTAAGTTTACTGTCCCCTGATTATCCTGGAGGTAATGTTTGGTCCTTTCACGGATGTTGTCCACGGATCAATTTGAGTGGTAGTGAATTCGTTCTTGTAGGCCCCAGAATTTTTACCTCGATCAGTAAATGGTCTGATATGCCGTATCAGTATGTGTTAGTACATAATCTAATCTGGAGTACCCCTGTGTGGTGCCAAGAAATAAGTGTACTGTCTAGCCAGCGGGTGTGTTCACGCCATAAATCAGTTAGTCCCATGGCCCTCTGTAGAAGCCTTCAATGCATCAGTTCCTACCTTTCGTCCCGCTTTCATCAGTCTATCTCTGTGTGGGTCCATTACTGCATTGAGGTCTCCATCCAGCACCAACACTCCATTTGGGTATTCTAGGAGCAGTTTACTTAGCTCTGGCAAGGTGTCCGAGTGCATCCTAGGCGGTACGTACACAGAGCACAGATTGAGGGCCTGACCCTCCCACGTCCCAGTGATGGCTACAAATCTGCTGATTTTATCTTTCCATGTCCTGTTGGGTGTAAATGGTAGTCTAGTTCTTGCTAATATAACCACATCCTTAGACCCAGTGGTGATTCCGGAGTGCCCTATTAGTTTTTATCCTAATCTATCTGAGGTTTTACAGGTATTACCTATTAAGTGTGTTTCCTGTAGCAGGAGTCTGTCCGGAGCATGCTGCTTAATATACTGCATCACCATCGGGCGTTTGATTTTATACCCCGATCTGTTAACCTTCCAGATCATGACCACTTGGGTCTATACCTACAGGGTAGGGCATAGTGGATGATGTAGACGGGTGTACATTAATGATCTGTGAGTGCATCAATTCTATATAATAGGGTTTGAAATAAAGCTGCCATTTCTGCGGTAGTGATGTGTTGGGGGGCGTGTTACCCCTCTCCCCCCCTTCCTGGATCTCCCCATTACTGCATGTTAAGTCTAGGCATCTATCATATTGCACCATCAACATACAACTTACTATTCCCAGATCTAGTAACTCCCCCTCCATGCTACCCTGCACGATGGGCTTTGAACTTCCCACCCCCAACTCTGCAGAGTGCCTGTCCCCATAACTAAACTTTCAAACATTGGGAGTGCTTCAATCCTAGGTTTCTTCACTTATATGCTGAATCCCCACCCCGTTACTATTATAAGATTGTTGAGTTATTTAGCATATGGAAGTATGGCCCCTTAGTTCCGCATACAGTCTGATCCATATCTTCCCATGAAAGGCACAAGTTTAAGATCTTATCGTGGTGTCTAAAGTCAGTCTACAGTGAACATCTCAAATGGATAGGATGTCATCTTAGTTCTTCACACCTCCAATGGCTGTCTCACTGCTCATCATTACTTATCACTGGTCCCGTTGCCGACTTCATTCATCTGGGCTGGATGAGGGTCCTCCACGCTGAGGGGATTGTCGGTCAGTGTCTACAGACTCATTTAGCACTTGATTCTTCTCTCCATTGCTGCTTCTATTCGTGCCCCGTGGCTTTCCCACATTATGCTATCCATCGAACCAGTCCTAGACATCTGCCGGGGTGGTGAATCTCAATACCTTGCCTTCTGCTGTTACTCGAAGTGTTGATGGAAATAGCATAGAATACTTTATCTCTGTAGCACTCATGGCTTTATTGACCTCAAGAAAGGTTTGTCGTGCTTGCTGCAGCTTCATGGTGAAATCCGGGAAGAAGGTGACATCTGCGTTGTCTATCTTGAGTGGTGGTGCATTTCAGGTGGCCTGCAGTATCATGTCCCTATCGCGGTAGTTGAAGTTCGGGGCAATAATGGGCCGCGGTAGGGCCTCGGGTCGTGGTTGGGTGCACTGGACTCTGTGGGCTCTTTCCACTGAAAAGTAGTTGGACAGCCCTTCCGGCTTGAGCTTATTTAGTATGAGATCTTCTATGAATATGTCCAAACCCGAGAATGGTAGAAGCTCGACGACGATTTATAAAACCTATTCAATTAAAGCATAAAGCGACTCTAGCTCATGACTTAATTATGCTGTGTAACTCTCCAGGCAAGTAATTACTTAGTCATAATTTGTTTAAATATAAAAAAAAGTTTAAATTGTTCTAAAGTAGAGCACATAATTGTAACATTTTTATTCAATAGAATGTTGCACAGGTGGATTTTAAAGCATTTTTATTGTTCTATCTTATAATGAATTTTAAACGTTTTGTGACTGTATTTTAATAAGGATGAGTTCATGTTTATGTATTTGTTCATCTCAGTAGAGGTCTGAATCAAATAAAATATTGTATTTTATTATATTGTACTGACCCCTCTGCCCTTTCAGGGACTCCATTGATGCAAATGTTATTCCGATGCGAGCGCCTTTCCTGATCTTACAGCTTCAACTCAATGGCCCTGGTTCCAGCAGTAAGTTCTTGTACTTTACCCTTGAGTGTCTTTGTGTCGGCCACAAGGTAGTTTGTGGTTTCTTCCACCTCCTTCACTCGTGGACCCATATTTCTGAGGTCTGTCCTAATCAAGGAGACCTCCACTGTCATGCTGTCGATTCCCCCCCAGCTGCAGTTTTTTGCCTTGCAACTCTGCCATTATGTCCTGCATGGTAAGGTCTGCTGTCACCACTGGTGCTGTCTAGTTCTGGTTCGTGCCTGTCTCCTATGCGTGGCTGGTCACGGTTTCCCTGAGCAGTGCATACTTATCTAGTTTGGTCTGTTGGCCGCTTCGGGCCCCCTTCCACCCATCATGGCACATTGTTGTGGGCACTACCAGATGTGGACCTCGCGAATCTGCCTTTTTTTACACCTCTTCCTAGGTTGGAGGAGATTCTTCCTGCAGAGCCCCCGGCAGTACTCACTGCTGCCTGCCCAGGCGCACACTGCGTACCTGTCAGTGTGTTGGGTTTCTGACAAGGACTCACCCCTCTCTGGCTTCCCATAGGCTGTATCCCTCCTTCGCCTGATCTCCCCCCTTTCTTGGGGTGAGCTGGTCTCAGAATCTGAGGCCTGCACCCGCTCACCAGGATTAGAGCACTCCACTTGCCTCTCAGGTAGGGTACTTGTTCAATAGCCAATCACCCCTCTGGCATATGTTTGTGCTTCACAGCCCACTACACCTGTGTCTGTCTCACTCTTCTGCTGACCAGAACTGTTGTGTCTTTGGGCCCAGTAACAAACCTTAGGTTGTGGCTCGATCTCCTCCTCCCAGATCCTGTACCATTGCATTGGCACCTCTGCTAGGGGCTGGGCATACCCTGCCCCGGGAGTTGACTTTAGGGAGTGTCCCGATATTCTTTGTCCTGACCTTGCACGATCCTTCCTCCTCCGCCGATCTGGCGATCTGGGCTCAGGGTGACGCGGTAAGCCGGAATGGTCTCCCCCCTCTGTATCTCAATATTGCTGCAATATCGGCCAGTGAATTGTTTTATGGAAGAAGGGGATCCTATATGTGGAAATAGACTCGCTATACATAGGGAAGAAACATATTAGGTAAGAGTGTATAGCTTAGTCAGTCACAGTATTACCTAAAACAGAGACAGGTCAATGACCTGTCTCTGTTTTAGTTAATACTGTGACTGACTAAGCTATACACTCTTACCTAATATATCAGCCAGTAAAGCCTCCTCACTGCCTCTCAGTACTCACGTTTCCTGCTCCACTTCTTGACGTTGAGTACGTTGTGCCGGAATCTGCCACTCGACTCCCGGGCTTTCGGGCCTATCTTCTCTGCTTCGGACTCTGCGGCTTACTGAGTGGGCCAAGGCTTCTCATTGGGGTCGCTGGTAAGTGAGTATCTAAGTCACTAACATTAATTCTGCAGTTTCAGCAGATGCTGACCGGATTTATAGGGAGGTTATCAGGATCGGCTCGGCAGAGCCTCGTCAGGCTGCAGCCTTTTCTCTTCGTTGCAAGCCATGCCCAACCCAACCTTACCTCAAAGGAGCTCGTGTTACAGCCATGAACCGGTCGTAACAAAAGCCCCCATTGAGGAAAGGGAGGTACAGTTCATCTCTGCACCCCGTGGCAGGCTCCTCAAGGTACCTGCCACAAGGTGCAGGTATCAACAGGGGGGGCGCCATAGGTGCTGCCTCGGTCTCCATCTGGAGGCCGTGCACCAAAAAGGTCCCTTCTGGGGGCCCCCAAACACGCTTTCTGACATGGTTTCCAAGTCAGACAGAATGTTGGAAACCGTTATCATAATCTCAAGGGCGGAAAGACCCACCCTTGAGATTTCTTGCCGGCTTCCGACTGGTGGACGGGCTCTCTGAGCCTGTTGGAAGCCAGCCGGAATGACCGGCCAGTTTACTTTCTGACCGCCTCCAACATAATGAGGCAGTCGGAAAGTAAAACGACCGGCCCATTATGATGCAGCCCTAAAGGCTCCAACCACAGGTCAGAGGCTTTATGGGCCATTTCGTAATTGGCACCTATGTATCATATATTCACTAAATGTACACCTAGGGCACATATATTTTTCCAGTTTATGGTTTGTTGGTTTCTTACCTGCTGGTTTATGAGCAGTCTTTTAAAAAGGAGCATTGCCGTTTGGGGATTGTCACAATGTATATTTGGAGTATGTGGTTGTTTAATATTGTGAGATAGTGTGAGCTACATGTTTTGACAGGGATCTAAGGAAGCCTCATGATAGATGTACTATGCATACCATCCACTTATGTATAGAGTTATTAATAGTGTGCATATATCTTTTCAAAAATGATGAACATGTTAGTTATAGTGGTTTTGCCTTTGTTTGGCTGTCAATGTGTATTAACAAGAAATGTGCATTGACTTACAGATTGAGGTGGGGAGAATAAAACTGTAATCATGAGTGCTTTATATGGCTGGCTAGTGTGAGGCATTTAGTGAAGCATTGCTGCTAGATATGTTTTGTTGTACATAAATGTATGTTTAGTGATATTGACAGTTTGCCTGGTGCTTTAAAAAAACGTTTTAAAGTTGCCCTTACTTTCGCACAGCATTCTGTGACAGGTCCTCCACCAGCATCACATAAGTTCCCAGGGTTTGTAGTATCAGGTACTTGCTGTTTGAGTAGGTTTGAGTGGAGATTTGGCTATTTGTATAATTTTTTTATTTATATATTTTTCCTCCAGCTCGTGTTGGGGAAAAACCACCATGGTTCCGCTGGCAGAAACACAGTCTAAACACAGCAAAAGGAGTTTGGGCTTATAAACAGTACGTCCTCCATTATTCAGCAGGCCCAGGGTCACCAAAGTGATTGAAATGCAGTGAAAGGGGTGGATGAATGATTCAATTCATCCACCAATGTCTAAATACAGCAAACAAAAATTCTTTGCGAAAGACAGTAGAAATAAACTTCGCCAAACTGTAAAGCAGGCCCTAAATCTAACCCCCACCTTCTCAAATATATGTAGTTACCGCCCTTTCTGCACGACAAGAGTCGGATCAGTAAATCAGATCTACCCCAATCTATGTTAGTTTCTTAAAGTTTATGGGATTGACGTTATAGCAGTAACACTGACCCTGAATAGAGACCGGTTACAATAGTAAATCTTTATTACCTAGACATGGAATTTAAAAGGTGTTTCTTTGATTTCAGTTTGATGAGTACATTTATTACACACAATATCTAGAATTAGTGGCATATTGACTAGAAAGGATTTCATATATTATAATTTAACATTTGTTATATTGTAAGATTAAAATGAGATCTGACGTTTTCTTCTTTAGCAGCTGATTTTTCAAAAGGTGCATCCCAATAATCCCCTTTAAGGCAACTATTGATTATTGTTTGCCTCATGCGGCTTCTGTCATAAAACAGATGAGAGGCTTTGGATACCAGGACAAATGATAAGCCCCATGTAACATGTCGGTGCCCAGGTTTATCTTCAAGACCTTGCTCGACTTAAGATCATAAAGGAACAGTAGATCTATTTTTATACTTTTGAGATCAGGACTCAGTACTTGGAAATGACATAGAAAACCTCCATCATTTATCCAATATGATTATGGATGCACTGCAATGTAGGACTCTCATGCCAAACTACAAAATAGATATAGTGTTCGAGGTGCTTGTGATTGGTGGCTTTTTTCCTGAATTAGGGGAGAGTGTTGGAATGGGAGACTCTATTTTGGGAGTATCATGATGACTGTCAACACAGTTAAAATGTAAATTATTTTTTCTTGTGGTGGACAGAGGGATGGAAGGGTGGGGCGAGATAGGGTGGGTGTGTGGGCATGATCTGGTTAGGGGCAAAGCACAGTATTGGGGAATAAAGAAAAGCGAAGGAAAATCAGGCAAATCAGATTAAATTCAGGAGGTGGCCAGTCTTTGTAATGAATCAAGCTACACCCGACGGACAAGCCCTAATCAGGTTTACGCGAATTGGCCTGTCCGAACGGGCATGACTGCTTCTATTGGAGCAGGATCAATACTGATTTGCATATGCCTGGATCCAAACTGAGGTGACATGGTGTTCAAAATAGAATGTACTGGGATGTAGCCTTGAGTTATTACCAGAAGCAGAAAATAGTTTAAGGATTCTATCCATCACTTTTTTCTATACTTCAGTGTGATGGGTAGGCCTAAACGCGAGTCCTGTGCTCACTGCGCCACTGGAACCAAGCAATACTCAACTGATAAGTCCAGTCAGGTTAGACTGTATCTATTAACTCTGAAGAGCAGACAGATTGTAAGTAAAAAGTGATAAGGGGCAAATAAAAAGAAAGTAAGACTTTTTTGGTCATCCAATTTAGTTCTAATGCCTCATTGAGTGTTGGGCATTTATCAAATGGAAGAAACTGGATACTTGTTCTAGTCATAATCACAAAAGCAGTATTCACAAATAGATTAATTCCTATGCCCGATGAAAATCTTAGGTCAGACCTGCTAAAGTATGTTCAGATTACCTTCGCTCATGACCCATTGGAACTATTACTTAGGTTCATTCAAAGCAGAGTCAAGATAAACAGATGGACGCTTGACCAATGAACTCTTCTCTGACTCTTAATATGAAAGAAGAATGCACAAATGGTTATAGGATTTTTTTCAATTCAAGTTAGGCTCTGCTCCCCTGGTTATTTGGGACACCCATATAATGCTAAATATAAGTCAGCAGGCTCCCTAAGTAAGAACTTAAACAATGTCAAGATGATGCACATAGGGATGAAGATGCTAAAATGTGCACAAATTTATGGTACAAGCATACATATACGGGAAGCAAATTAGGAAGGTCTTGGCAGTTACGTTAAAAAGGAAAGTAAATAACAAGAAAGTATTGGCTGTTTCAGAGAAAAAGGGGGAAATGTATTTCACAACTATTACTAAATTCTCTATTTATAGGAAAGTGAGGCAGAAGATACTGACACAGAGGTCTCTGTAGGACAAGAAGCTGTTGAAACAATAAGCAAAGAGGATTCTCAATGTATTGAGTCATCAGTCCCACTAGAAGACGCCTTAGAAGCCTGTAGTACCCAGTCAGGATACAAAGCCATAGTAACATATCATTTTGGAATTCTATCAGACTTTAAAAAAACATTTTGGCATTGATTTTCCATCTTTTAATTGACTATGTGAAGCATACAGGTAGGATTGGACTCATACGAAAATAAGTGTGCTTTTGAAAAAGGGAAACTTCATGACCACATATGGATCACACTGTCTTCTTTCTCTGATCAACTCAGACACACAGATATCTACTAAGATATTTGCAAGGTGGTTAACAAGAATGATCTGAAAATGGTATTTCCCATTTCAATATGGTTTTAAATCAGGTCAGGAGTCATATCACATCATATTAATCATATTGATACATCTATAACGTTACACAGGTAGCTAGTAGTGCATTTACAATGATAATGCTCAGTGCAGAAAAGAGGGATCCATCAGTGATGACTTTGGTGTGTAACGAGAACTATATGACTTTCTGTAGCATTTATCTTGCACATTCAGGCATTGCATCAATCACAGGTGACAAAGGTCTGTATTACGGGTAAATTATCACCCAACATCCATATCACCGGAGGTACTCGCCAAATATCTAACCCTTAATATTTGCCAAATATTTTTTTTATATCCAAATTTTATTGAATTTCAACACATACAAACAAATCAGCAAAATCACGGTTAGTAGATAATCAGGTACATCACCAAACTCCATATGACCCCGGTACTGCACGCTGTGAGGCGTACAACCACAGATAGAACCGAATGATACTCTTACTCTTCGACAGCGCCCAGCCATTTACCCAACACCCTCCAATATTTCTTGGGGATCCGCGTGCCACATATAGAGCTTTCTCTTGTGTCACGCACCAGTCCACACCCTTGCGCTACTTTCCCAGAGCTGGTGGGTCGGGACAATTCCATGCTGCCGCTATGTCGCGCTTGGCAACTATCATAGATGTGTTAAAGAAGGTCTTATCGTTCCGGAACCCGTCTAGCCCATCCGTTATCCCCAATAGTGAGTGTCGAGGGTCGTGAGGAACTGTCCAACCCAAAACCTCCGTAAGTTCTTCCTCAATGGCTCCCCAAAAATTTGCCAGTTGGGGACAGGACCAGACCACGTGGAAAAAATCTGCTGGAGCCTGGCCGCAACTAGCGCATGATGCGTCAGAGCGTAGACCCGCTCGGGGAAGGCGTAGCGGAGTGAGGTAAGTGGTGTGCAAATAGTATAATTGAATTAGTCTAAGTTTTGCGGAGGCGGTAATCATTTTAGGCACCATGAGCGCTTCGCACCAGTCCCTTTCATCCAGGGGCCCCACCCAGTCTGTCCATTGGTCTTTCAGTCTGTCCAAGGAGGTGGGAGTATTGTTAATTAAGGTACAGTATATACGGGAAATGCCCCCCCTGCCCAAATCCCAAATAATGCCTGGGCCTCCGTGGGACTGTAGTCCGGGAGCCGAGTGCCATCTGGGACGTGTGTGTGAAGGGCGTGTCTTAACTGTAAATATCTGTAAAATTGGGATGGGTGTAGGGAATAATGGCTGCACAGATCTTGGAAGGAAAGCATATGGCCCCCGCCCAGACATCCCCAAGCTGTGTTATACATATGAGGTCCCAGGTTCTGAACCCGGGTAGACCGCTCACCTACCGGAGCCAGGCCCCATGCCAGAGGGGGGTGCATTGGCTCATTTTGCAGGTCCAGCCGGTATGGTGCAGCGAAGCCCGGCAAGCCAGGAATACCGAGCGCGTCACGTCTAGCAGCCGGATCGGGACGGGCCCCCCGTACAACATGGCTTATACTTTAGAAAATCCCAGTTTGCACAACTCCAACTGGTAGGCCGGGTCAGACCATCCCCCGTTGAACCAATCATGAACCACCAGCAAATGAGTGGCTATATAGTATAGGTTCAGGTGCGTCATGCCCATACCCCCGTCAAAGGAAGGAATCCTGCATGTGGAGAGAGCTAGACGCGGCCTCCGCCGCCCCATAAAAATAGGATAAGTAGGCCGTCCAACTCCTTAAACCAGGATCTGGGGAAACAGAACGGGGTGTTCTGGAGGACATAGAGGAACCTAGGGAGGATCAGCATTTTAAACAAGGCGACCTGCCTAGAGCGGTCAAGGGCAATGTCTTCCATTTCTGAAGGCCTTTTTTTGTCTTTTTGACCAGTGGAGCCACATTGAGGGACCAGCCAAGTTCCGGGAGCATGGTGATCCTTATTCCAAGATATTTAAAGGAATTATGTTGGATTAGAATATTGGAATGCCAATCGTAACAATCCCTTGACAGGTGAAAAGGGACCAGTACTGATTTCCTGGGGTTCAGCCTAAGACCTGACGCATGCCCAAATGCGAACGTCATCCGCATAAAGCGCAATCTTGTCCGTGTCGGTATTCGGCCACTCCCATCCCTTAACACGGACGTTAGCCCACACCAGAGCCCCCAGGGGTTCCATTGCCAGAGCAAACAACAGGGGTGAAAGGGGACAGCCCTGCCGCATGCCCCTAGCAATGGGAAAGGCCTGGGACAGGACGCCGTTCACCAGCACCCTCACCCACGGCTGCGCGTATAGCACGCGGACCAAAGCCCGGAACTGGGGCCCGAATCCCATCTCCGTCAACACGTCTTGGAGATATGCCCAATCCACCGAGTCGAAAGCTTTTTCAAAATCTATAAGGAGGAGGGCCAAATAAGGGGTGAGTCCATGTCGGTGGGCCAGAGCCAATTGTACCCTCCGGAGGCAATGACGGGTCGCGCGTGCGGCCATGAAGCCACATTGGTATGGGTGGACCAACGTGGGCTGGTGCGGCTTTTGTGCAGTGATGGGAGGGGCAATGTATGTCTCCAGCGGGAAGGAGCCCCGATCAAGGGCCTCCTGAAAGAGGCCAGCCAAGTGGGGCACTAGTATGTCACGGTAAGGGGCGTAGTATTCATTAGGAAGACCATCTGGTCCCGTAGTCTTACCCGGGGATGTAAGAGAAATGGCTTCCTCAATTTCTTTCCTAGAGATGGGGCGGTCCTGGTCTTTCTGGGCTGCCTTCTCCATCCAGGGGAGACTGACGGGACTCCCACCAAGGAGACCATGGAGCGATGATTTGGGAATTTGTGCAGCATACAAGCGCCAATAGTAGCTAGAAAACACGTGTGCCATCGCTGAGGGGGAATTGAGTACCGTTCCCTGTTTGTCCACCACTTCCAGAATTATACGGTTCGCCCTAGGAAAGGTGACGAGCCTGTGCAAAATCGTGCCATTTTTGTCTCCCCAGCCTTAAATTCGTGCCACCGAGGACCTCTATTGGAGGTGGGCCGTATCTAGAGACAGTTGTCTAATTTCGGCCCAGATAAGGGCCAGTTGTCGTCTTTGGGCGGTGTGGGCAAGCAGGGAAGGGGATTGTTCCAAACGAAGCACCTGCCATTCTTTCACGGTGATTTCTTGCCTCTGCTTCTTGAGTTGTCCCTTGGCGAAGCCCCGAATGGTTGCCTTTCCAGCCTCCCATAGGGTCCCCGGGGAGAATACGGAGCCCTCGTTGGTGTGGAAGTACTGTTCGAGCTCCTTCCCTATCATCTTCTTGAAATCTTTGTCTTGGAGGAACCATGCATTCATCCTCCGCATTTGGCGAGCTGAGGGAGGAGGTGCCCCCGTACTGAAGAGCACCGGAGAGTGGTCTGAAATTCGCCTGGGTAGGATACGAGTGTCTACAACTGTTGAGCAATCAGTAGCAGGGAGAAAGATCATGTCTATGCGTGCCTGCGTATGGTGGGCTGCGGAGGTGTGAGTAAAGTGGGATGCCCGCGGGTGCCACGTGTGCCATACATCACAGAGGCCAATGACTCGGACCATGACCTCAATTGTTTGGCTTGCGTGATGCAGGCCGCAGAGGGAGCGCCTGCTGTGTCTTGTGTTGGACTGGAAACTGCGTTGAAATAACCGCCCACAACCATGACGCCTAGGGGGAGAGTGTCGAGGGGGGCGGAAGTCTGTGTCAGTGTAGAGGTAGGCATAGAGGGAGGCGAATATATGGACACAAGCTAGAGCAGGGAGCTGGCCAGAGAGCCGCATACCGTTACGAACGTGCCTTGAGGGTCGTGGATCACCCGGGACAAAACAAAGGGTAGGTTGCACCGCAAGAAGATGGCCACCCCACGGGAGCCCCTGGAGAAGCCGGAGTGCCACACTCTGTTGTACCCGTACCGGGCAAGAAAGGGGCAGCAGTTACCCAAAAGGTGAGTCTCCTGGAGAAGAAGGATGTCAATGTGGAGGAATTGCGCATAGTGCTGGACCGCGGTGCACTTCAGCCTGTCCAGGAGATCGTTAACGTTCCAGGACAGAACGTGGAGGAAAGCCGCGGTCATGGTGTCGTCAGTCATGCTAGGTGGTGTCTGGGGCTAGGCCGCACTGCTCCCTTGGGTGGTGTGAGTGTGAGCTGGGGCTGATATGTGTGTGGTTGTTCATGTGCATTAAGAGATAGTACAACCTTTACAGATGAGGCATCTACCTGTCCGTGGGAGCTGAAGCAACAGAACAAGTGAAAGAACAAAAACTGGGGAAGAAATCCCCCCAAACCCGCCATCCCCCTCCTCCACCCTACACTTCGAGAATGGAAGCATCTGTCAACCCCCCATTTAACTGAACCAAACTAAAACGTTCTGATCGGTAGCGTGGAGGACCCCTCCAGAAGAACGGATAAGAAGTGCATCGGCATGAAGCAATGTACATTAACATAGAAGTCCGTCAGAATCTGACGACCCCCCACTGAAGTGTTGCACCCCATTGGAGGTCATTTGTCCAAAACTGAACACTTGGCTACTAGAGAGTGGGAGACCGGCAAAGGCCCAAGTCCACCTGGGCCTGTGGTAGGGACGATCCCAGTAAGTTTTCAGCTGATTGGGGCCTGCCACGCGGTTAAGAGCTTGATTGACTGGAAGAGTCTCTGCGGTTGGAAGCCGCTACACTGAGGGATCTGGATATCGAAGCACGTGACTGGCGCCCCTTACGAGACCTTGTGCGACGCAGGCACTGGCATCCCGGCAATCTTGGCCCCACCGGCTGCGACCCCGTGTGATCCAAGGAGCCCTCATGTCGGGGGCAAAGAGGGCTTTCCTCTGTCAGCCATGTCCATGCCGCCTGGGGAGATTCGAAGAATTGTGTTTTGCCCTGAAAAATGACTCGAAGGCGTGCCGGAAATTGGAGTTGGTATTGCAGGCCCAGGGTGCGCAGCTTCTTCTTGACCTCCATGTAGGAGCGCTGAAGATCTTGGACTTCCCTAGTATAGTCTGGGAATATCATAATGACGTGGTTTTGGAACGTGAGGGGACCTCTCGCCCTGGCCACCCGCAAGATGGTGTCACGATCTTTGAAGTTGAGGACTTTCAGGATGGTGGGGCGGGATGGGGCACCAGGAGGAGGCTTGGGCGAAAGGGACCTGTGGGCCCTCTCCACAACAAACCTTGTCGACAGGGCATCATCCGGGTGGAAACCCCACCAGGCGGAGATTGTTGCGACATGCGTGTTTTTCTGCATTCTCTGCACGCCTGTGAAGCTCCCCAGTACGAGCATGAAGTTGGGCCACTTGATCTTTAAGTTGAGAGATGTCGTCCTGTCTGACACATCCATCTTGATTTCTCCAATCTTCCCCTCGACAGGCGCTTGAGAAGTACTAATAGCCTGGAGGATGGAAGTCCACGAGCACCCCAGGGGGCTCGCCAGATTGAAGTGTTCCGGTATCCACCCCGGGAAACCAGGTGACCAGCCGGCCCGAGGGGCACCCGCTCAACAATCAGCCAGAGGACACCCACTCCTTTGATACAACTGACTGCGTTCAGACCTCAGGGAGCCAGTGAGAGGAGGTCCAGGGCAGCGTATCCAGCTGCCATAGCCCTTGGGCAGTCTCAGATTAGGAGGGGGGACATACTGGGACCACACCCCACTCACACCGTTGCCGGTGACCTGCCGCGGAAAAGGGAAAAGCTCCGGCCTCTCCTATGCAACAGGCCTCATTCCAGTCCCCAGAGCCCCAGGGTCTGCATGCTGCGTTGGGGGGGGCGCAAAATGCCGCACCACGCCTAGCCCAGGGGGCACGCAATATCACACACGCCGCTGCCCGATCAGACAGCCGGTCCCCACCCCTACCCACCGGAGGAGAGGGCCGCCTGTGGTCTCAGGATGATGGTCGCTGACGCAACCAGCCTAGAGGGCCAGCCACACTCCCACAGCGGGCCGCAACATGTGCACCCCCATTCCTCACCCAACGGGAGCAGCAGGAATCGCCAGGGCCCACCAGATCCAGAGGTCGCCACCTCTCAGAGAGTCAGAAATGTTAGGCCTGCAGTTCCAGGCCCAGAGGGGGAGGGGGGCACGCCTCTGCCACGTGCGCCACTGCCCGGGCTGACAGCCGAACCCCTCCGCGCCCCGGGAGTCAAGAGCATCTGTAGACTCAGCAGGGGGATCTGTGCACCACCCATGATCTCAGGATGATGGTCGCTGTCGCAATCAGCCTTCAGAACCAGCCGCACTTCCACAGCGGGCCGCGATGAGTTCACCCCTACTCCTCACCCAACAGGAGTGGCGGGAATCGCCAGGGCCCACCAGCTCCAGAGACCGCCACCTCATAGCGAGTCATAAATGTTAGGCCCTCAGTTCCATGCCCAGAGGGGGAGGGGGGCACGCGTCTCCCACGCGCACCGCTGCCCGAGTTGACAGCTGAGCCCCTCCGCGCCTCGGGTGTCGAGAGCGTCTGTAGACTAAGCAGGGGGATCTATGCACCACTTCAGGCTGCCCGCCGAGACATGAGGCAGAGCCGGCAGCAGGGAAGGACGGACAGAGCACCTCGCCGGACCGGGAGAGAGCGCACTCACCCGCCCTACGGCCCGAGCCGTCAGTCAATCTCAGCCCCACTCACCACCGGAATTTGCAGCTGATGCCCACAGTTGGGGGCCAACCCGCAATTGGGATCTGCAGGCGTCCGCACCTCTCCTCACGCCAGCCAAGGCGCTGGAGGTTCACCAGGGGTACCGGGTATGCTGCTCGCCAACGCTTACACTCGCTCCGCAGGCGATCGGACCCCTGGAGTTCCTCAGGTTCACCTCAGCTCCCCACACGCCGGCACCGCCACCAAGGTCAGGGTGGCAGCGGAGTCCCAACCGCCACCACCTGTAGAGCTCCGGTCCGCTCCAGCACACAATGGGCGGCCCTGCAGGATCAGCAGGCTGCCACAGGCCGCAGGTCACCGCCACCGTCACGGGCTCTGCACCGAAACGCCGGACCCAGGAAGATGATGCCACTGTGTTAGGGACTCCTCAGATGCAGGTTGGACACTCGGATGATTGCCGATGTGGGCCGGATTCAAGGTGGATGACGGAGGGGTCCGGAGCACTCTTAGAGTGCGACTGCCATCTTGACGCCTTAAGCCTCGCCCCCATTTTCAAAATATCTTAAACCTATGTTCAAGCATAATCAGATGACAATGCTGTTCTTAATGAGTATTCAGATGAAAGCATTACAACCCTTGAGCGGGAAGGTGCAAGTTTTTTAAAGGTATCAGGTTGCCCTTAAAATGCCAAGAAAAACTCAAATCATCTGTAATTAAACCTTGATCCACATGGATTTTTGAGCTGTTTCAACTGTCACATACTTAGAGATTATCATCAAGTTGGATATTACTGTTAGCTTTCAGGCAAATCTTGTGCCTTTATTGAAAAGGTGAATCATTAAAATGAGGGATCGGTGTTGGTTGAATGAATGAATGAAAAAGCTTTATTCGACTTTAAAATGCATAAATCATAAAAGCAACAAGTGCATTACATGAGCAAAATAAATTTAAAAATACATATATTTTAGTTGATAATTAAGCTTTTCCTTTTCTTTAAAATACTTTTTAAAAACCCAGCATAACGGCCACACAGGTTACATCATTTAAGGATACTAAAAACAGTAAAGCTGGGCTACATTGCCTCCAAGTACCATGTTTTTTTAAAAGTGGTTTGATCCATCTAGACCTTTCCAACATATAAAATTTACAAAAACAAATTACATGCAGCGTAGATTGGGTAGACAAATTGTCACATGGGCATTTACATAGATTTCTTCCCCAATCATTTACTTTAGGGAATGAGATTAGACGAAAAAAGACATCAAACCTGAATGTTGTTAATAAATAACGGTCAAAGCCCTCCAGACACCAAATCAAATCAGGCTGAATAGTATAAGTGACTAGGGTGAATTGATGCTGTATGACAAGTTTTTTGTTCAGTACCACACCTAATCTCAGGGATTCAACATGATACCAGCACAGCTGCTTCGAATCCTTTCTTGAAATCTTATACAGTGAATCTGGTTGGTGGTAATACTCTGGTCTTCCTAGATCCCTAGTGAATTTAAGAATATACATCAACCAAGGTATCTTACTGGCCCTGTCCAGCCCCATGCAGTCCTTAATGATTTTTCTATTTAACAAGAGGTCAGGGGTAGTCCAAATTCGATGCCAAAGCAAAAGTGGTTGCATACTAATCAAATCAATCACATATCGAATGCCCAGCTCTGCATGACAGTTGAATACAGGGCAGCTTACAGGGATTGCCAGGATAAATCTTAAAAACGCATTCTCTACCTTTTGTATTGTATTACAATTGTCAATTCCCCAAATATCGGCTCCATAAGTGGCTGTGCTGATGCACTTGGCCTGGTAAATTTTTAACAAGATTTCTGGGGGTCTCTTCCCCATCTTTTTTGAGAACGACATGAGTGCAGCAGTAACTCTCTTGAACATCATAGTCCTGTTTCTGATAGCTGACCCCCAGGACCCAGTTTCTTCAAGCACTATACCCAGATAAGAGAAAGATTTGGTGGGAGCAATTTTTTCCTTCCCAGCAAATAGACGGCACTCTTTATTCCTAGGTCTTCCGCACGTCATTACAAAGGTTTTAGATACATTAGGTTTAAGGCCCCTGCTATCCATAAACTTTAAATATGTATTCAGGGCCGCTTGTAATCCTTTTTGGGTCCGTGACATAATCACGGCATCCTCCGCATACAAGAGGGACACAATTTGTTGGTGGTTAACCGGCGGGGAGTCACGTACTTCAGCCACTAGTTCTTTTTCCAAATCGTTGGTATACAGATTAAAAAGAAATGGGGCGAGTACGCACCCTTGCCTCACTCCCCGCATTACACAGAAAGGCTTGGTGCATTCTCCTTCTGTGCCAAACCTCACTTTAGCCCTGGCCCCAGCATAGAGTTGTCTTAAAAAGGAGATTACCACTTCTTCCACCTTCATGTCCCTCAAAAACTGCCACAAGCGGTCATGGATAACACAATCAAACGCAGCGCTTAAATCAACAAACACTGCGTAAAGTTTGCCAACCTTAGCCTGGGTGTATTTTCCCAGGAGCATAGAGAAATTTAGTACCTGTTCTAGAGTGCCCGTCCCTCCCTAAACCCATATTGCACAGGGGATAGGATGTTGGTTGCTTCAGCCCAATGTTGTAAATGGTTTAAAACTACCCTCCCTGTAACTTTCATGAAAGAATCCAGGAGGGATATGGGGCGATAACAGGAGGGATTTTCCCGGTCCCCTTTTTTAAATATGGGGATAATTATTGATTCCGCCCAAGTGTCTATGAAGCCCAGTTCACAGCTGGCATCGAGTACACGCTTAAGTATCGGAGACCATAGCTCAATCTGGTGTTTAAATAGATCTATAGGGATACCATCTGCGCCCGGGGCTTTATTACCCTTGCTTTGAGCAATGGCATCTCGAATTTCAGTTACTGAAACCTGTAGGTCAATTGGCATAAAGCCAAAATCCCCATGCCCCTGGGTTTTACTCCCCATATCTACCAATTTGTGCACACCACCCGGGTTATAGACCTCTGCAAAGAAATCTATCCATGAATCTTCCGATATTGCCACTTCCAATCTGGCCTTATCTCCCGAATTAAAGAATGGGGCCTTGACAGCTGACCAAAAGGCAGAACCATCCCTTTTTACAGAAGCCTCATATAGATTTACCCAGGATTCGTTCTTTATGTTGCGTTTCCGTGATTTTCTTGCCAGATTATATTCACACCTGCACTGAATAATTTCTGCCTGATTTCTTGGATTTTTACTCAACGCCCACTTGAGTTGAAAGTGGGTTTTTGTACATGTTGAGTCAAACCACCCATATCTGGACGGTTTCCTAGCTCTAGCGGGACAGAGAAGATTCATTTTAATGATCCTTGTGATATCAGAGAAGGAATGCAAAACCTCCGAATGTAAGACCTCATCCTGAAGACATCTATTAATAGGCGTAAATGCTTGTTTAATTATGTTACTATTGGTAACCTCTGAATTACTCAGGGACCACCTAAGAGCGTACCCATTCTGTCTGCTTAAAATACAGTTACTTGTCCAGGCCAATCTTTCTATCAAGGTACTATCTTTATTTACAGGGAGCTGGATACCAAAGCTGAGTGGGAGATGGTCACTCACCCCTATTGTATGTGTTGAAAAATCAGTTAGCCAGTTTGAGTGGGAATTAGTGATGGTGATGACATCTATCAACGTACTATGTCCTCTCCCCACATATGTGGGGCTAAACTCCACCGGGGGCCTACATTGCATATTAACAAAACCCATGTCAAATGAGGCCATCATGTCATTAAATGAGTTGCCCCCGTTATTGTGGTCAAAGTGAGGTTGATTTTCCGATTTGTGCATTTCATGATCACCACAACCACTCTGATACTGCTTGCAAAGATGATGGTTAAAATCACCTCCCCATATCAGAATGGAATCCCTCACTGTTTTATCCACCAACGATCTTATTTCCTTGTTAAGGGTATTTATCATATCATTTACCAACCCCTTTTCAGTGTTATTGTACATGTTGATGATTATTACCTCGACCTTGGGAGTCACCTGAATTACAATAATTTGATAGTTACTGGACGAACCCTCCGATTTCAGTGATAATACCTCCATCAGGATTGATAAGTAAACAGTCAGTCCGTCTTTACACCTCCCGTGTCTAGAAGAGCTTGCTGGTACATGGAATGTTTTAAAAACGTTGATGTGAATGGCTTCAAGGGACCAAGTCTCCTGGAGGGAAAGTATATCTATGTCCTTAATGAAATCGGACCAAATTGGGTTGTTTATCTTCGAGCGGAGACCCTCAATATTCCAGAAGGTAACCCTCGTCCCTTTCTGTGAAAGTACCCCTGATGGATCTTTAGTGAGATTTCCTGTTAGGCCGTCACCCTCACTATCTACCGCTAGATGTTCTATCCCATTCTGTAGAAGTACCACTGATGTCTCCAGCAAGGACTTTTCCTTATGGGGGTCGCCCTTACTCGGCACCTCAATTCGTTCTGCCGCAGTTTCTATACCCAGTCTAAAAACCTCCCTATCTTCATTGGTTCGTCGTCAATCGACTCCATCCAGCCCGCTCAAAACTGAGTAGCGATTAACCCCTTCAAATCTAGGGGGTTGCCCATCTGTTCCTCTATGTGGCTGATTTGGATAGAATTTAGTGGGATATTCCCAGCCCTGCCTAGTTAATTTATGGGTGTTCTTGTTATAACCCTGGTTATTTTCTCTGCTTGAGTTAGGTCTATTCAACTCCCTGCAAAAATAATCAAGTGGGAGAATCTCAATACCCCTCCTTTGTGACTTGGCATTAAACATGATCTCACTGATGATACGTCTTACTGGGTCAGTTCTTTTAAAGTTCAAAACGATACAATCCCCTGCTTTATTCTTTTTGCTTCTCCCTATCCATGACACTTTACGGGCCATAATTATATCTTGCCAAATATAATTGCCCTCTGAGGTGTTATTTATGATCCAATGAACCGCCTTGTTTTTTAGTTGGCCAAAGTTCTCCCTCGTGCCTTCGTTCAAAGCAGGGACGTTCACAAGCACTAAAACCAGGGGTGCCGATTCTGGTGGAAGATTAATTACTGGCAAGGAAACCTGTTCTGTCTTTCTCGCTTCTACTATTTCCCCCCCCTTATTCTTATCTATTGCAGATGATTGTATGATAGGTGGGGTAGATTCTGGGGGTTTACTTACTAATGGTAGCAGTGTTTGAGCAGTATTTCTTTTACAGCCTATAGGGTCCTTGTTTGTGGTGCTTAGTGCTGGGGCTTTAGGATCTATATTGTTGCTAGGCATATTCCCCCTATCAGTAGTAGGCTTTGATAGTGCTAAGGTATCAAGCCTAAGTGTGTTGTCATTGGCTAGTTCACTCAGGGCATCAATCTTCCCATTTATAATTTTCAGCCTTTCAATCAGAGGAAGAGTAAAAGAACGCAACAAGTGTGTCATATTGGAAAAAGATATCACTAACTCATCCTCATTCCCAGGATTTGTAGCTGTTTTTTTTGTCTGTGGGGTTTGAGCACTAGAAGCTGGCGGGGCTTTAATAGGCTTTTTAAACTTTTTAGATGTAATACTAGATTTTTTCAAAAACATTGCACTTAAAAAGCCTGAGATCCTTGAAACCTTGGGTTTTCTGCCCACATGGCGCCCCCCCCTCTTCCTTTTACCATTTAACATCGGACAGGATGATACTTTTTCTGGAATAGTTTGGGTATCTATTGGCTGTAGGCTTTTCCTAGGTTCTATCGAATAAAAGCCCTCCGAGGAAGCACTACTACAGGAAGAAACATTCAAAGACGGAACAGCTTCGTCCCCTGACAAATAGTCAAATTGTAAGTCAAGTTTTTCCAAGTCAATGGGGCTACAAGTAAGTAGAGTAGAAGGTTCAATGTTGGCCGGCGAGACAGCATTTATCAAGCCCCCTAGAGAGGAGCGTTTGGCACTCAAGAGCTCTAGCGACAAACGCTTTTCCGTCAGGGCGATTTCTCTGCCCACAACTCCAGCTGCTCTTGTGAAAAAATCATCAAGGGTCCCAGTTGGTCTTTCCCCTACAGGAGCTGGGGTAAGGCAGCGCTTCCCCTCCATACCTGGGGTATGTGTCGTGAACAAAAAGGGACAAAATACGTAGTTCGTAAGAGGGCTTACCCAAAATTGGTGGCTTTAGAGGGCTGGACCAGCCCAGCCTTGTCCAGCCCTGGACGGCCTAGACGGCCCGCCCTTTGCCCGGGCTTCACCCGGCGTCCCGCGAGGCGGGGATGTGACTGAATTTATGCGCCTCCTAGTGCGTTCTGGGCATGCGCGGCTTCAGGCCACCAGGAATTGTGGGGATTGTAGTCCCACTGGGCCCACACGCCTCACGGCGGCCACACCAAGGGTCTTAGCGGTGCAGCGGCGGGCGGCGGGAACACAGCGGGACAGCAGCTACCAGGTCACCCAAGCAAAAGGTACTGCCAGCGATCATCCAGGACTTCCAAAAAAGCTCCCCACTCTGCAGGGGATGTGACTGAATTTATGTGCCTCCTAGCGCGTTCTGGTCATGCGCGGCTTCAGGCCGCCAGGAATTGTGGGGATTGTAGTCCCACTGGGCCCGCACACCTCACGGCGGCCATACCAAGGGTCTTAGCGGTGCAGCGGCGGGCGGCGGGAACACAGCGGGACAGCAGCTACCAGGTCACCCAAGCAAAAGGTACTGCCAGCGATCATCCAGGACTTCCAAAAAAGCTCCCCACTCTGCAGGGGATGTGACTGAATTTATGCGCCTCCCAGCGCGTTCTGGGCATGCGCGGCTTCAGGCCGCCAGGAATTGTGGGGATTGTAGTCCCACTGGGCCCGCACGCCTCACGGCGGCCACACCAAGGGTCTTAGCGGTGCAGCGGCGGGCGGCGGGAACACAGCGGGACAGCAGCTACCAGGTCACCCAAGCAAAAGGTACTGCCAGCGATCATCCAGGACTTCGACAAAAGCTCCCCCGGTGTTGGTTACCAATTGGATTAACTGGCATATGTGACATTGTCAAAATACAATTCTGCCAATTATTTTGGATAAATGTCACACAATACCTTTGTGTGTTCCCATAGGATATTTTCTGACAGATAGACTCAATACTATGCAGTTTTATATGGGGATACTGTAAACCATAGAGGGCATCAAAACTCAAAGCTACCAATGTAAAATTAAGGATGGACCCACCTAGATTTCAGATTTATTTTACTACGCCAGATTGGCAAAGTGAACAGACATCTTCTTTAAACTGGGGATGCAAGGCCTATAGGGACAGCCTGAAGGACAACACTCAATATTCCATCTCCTATTGATGCTCAACGCCAGGCTGATTTCTTGTACTTTTCGGAAACCAACTACATTAAAACAGTTAGGCTCAAGGCAGTGGAAGCAATTTCCCATAGCTTGAAGGATTATCAAAAAGTATTTAACGTTACTGGCAATAATGTCAATAGCCTACTCTGGGACTCTTTATCCATGGTCATCGAAAGGCTATAGTGCAAAAATATTGATCTATTGATTTCAAAGGACCCCTAACCCAGCAGTCGAGATGTGGTGAGCCAAAGTGTTGAACTGGTTTAAGGTTGAAACTACTCTGTACATGCCTAAAGGGAAAATAACCTTATAGTATTCTGTACTTATCTGGGCAGGTTGCGAGGGCTAGACTGGGAAGAGAATATCTAATCCAATACAGACTATACAGAAGTGCAATTTCAACTTTTATCAACATTTACTAAGTACATGAAACCTACTGATTTGCCGATGTCTTTTCGATAAGTAATCCGTTTTGTTTCCCTTTCTCACAAAAATAATAAAGGCACTCTCAATATGGTGGAAGCATCTGCCTATAATCTATATAAAACCCTTAATCTCATTACACTGAGAGGGGAGACCACTTACTTCCTGATTGCTATCTGTGAGGGAAAGGCTCATAAAAATACACAAAGATGGTGGTTGAGTTCATGTTTTTGATGTCTTCATTTTTAGATCGAGCCTAGGCTGCACGTATGCATTGTCTGCAAGACCTGCTGTTCTCAAAAAAGGACTTAGCTCCTGGCTGCAGGCTTCCCATTGGTTCAGTGCAGTGTCACTGTTTTTAGCTGCTTCCTAACTGGCTTATGCAGTGACATGTCACTTCCATTTTCTTGTACAAGAGCGCTGCCCAAGTACAATTTCCTTCCGCTTTCTTTGGTCTTCTGAAGAACTCTATTTTATAATAGTTGCAGCATGGCATGCTGAACTGTATCTTCAAGTATGGCAACCATGCCTATCTTTAGTTTTTTGCAGCTTGCACACCTCCATTTTTTTAAAGTCCTGCTCCGTTAGATCCACCCCCTACCTGATCTCTCTCCCTCCCTGGCCATGGCTTCGCTATTCCACCGTTACTTTCCACCCTCGTTTATTTTTTATCTTTCCTTTTTGGAGCGCTTTCCGTTAGTACCACCCTCTTCCCGGCCTCTCTCCAAGCATGCCTATTGATTTGCTTTTCTACGGTCACTTTCAGCCCTCAATTTTTAAGTTTCCTTTAGAAGCACTTTTCATTGTTACTTATGTTGTCCCTGGAGACTGTGGTACAGGTAGGCTCGTACTAGGGATGACAAGGGGGCCCACTTGCAATAAGGACACGGAGCCTGATGTGATGCTTGCAATGGCTACCGCATACACACGTCTCCTGATGTCACGTCTGCGTTGGTCGTTTTTATGAATTCTCTATCACGTGACCGGGACCATACCATATGGCCCGGTCACAGCAGGGGAGCACAGCATGATCCCCATTGGGATGTGCACTTGGGAGCTCCCTCACAGTCACCGAGTTTACGTCACAGCTGCGACACAACATACCTCCCAAAAACAGAAACTTATTCCAACAATAGTTCATGAAACTTTGCGACGACTCTCCCCACCAAATACTTAATATGAAATCCCAAAAAGAACAGTCTTACATGAAATAGACTCTCAGCTTCTTGTTCAGCTCAGGGTTGCGTCGGAGCTGATACTGGGAACTTCCCCGCCCACTGGACCCAACTCCAATCTCCTTACTCGATGCTTGGGGTGAGGATTCTCCAGAGCTTTCTGGCTTTTCCTCATGCCGCCACCCCGTTGTCAGTATCCATTGATGAACTAGGAGCCATCCCCAGTGTCGGTGACGGGGCACTTTCCGCTTCCTATGCAGCCATAGGGAAAAACTGATTGTCGACAGGGAGCTGACTCCGACTCGCCGCTCGTGTGACGCAGTGGTTTCCGTGAGATGATACTTCTTAAAGTGGGAAATGTTCCGCGTTATGATTTCTCCGCTCCTCTGGGCCATCACTCTCGTACCATGTACTCTGATAACAGTCCAGGGGCGCCTCCCATACGGGAGATGGAACTTGCTTTTAGTCATGCGGTTTATTAGCAGCACCGTATCTCCTCATTGCAGATGCATCTGTTGAGCTCCTCGGCGCTGAGTGACATGCTCATGCACCCTACGCCTCTGCTCATCTGTCCTGCAATCATTAGGGCATCTGGGCACCATCAGGGATGATATGGAATGGAGTCCAGGACCACTCGGCCCATCGACAGATGTCCCGGGGCTAGGCCTGTCGTTGTATGGGGTGTTTGTCGGTTATTCCTCAGGAACGTGAATAGGGCTATCTCAGGGGCTGGTGGTGCTCGTGTGCTATGCGGATGACCTTGTTTAAGTTCTGCATAAATCGCTCCACTTCCCCGTTCGCTTGCAGCCAGCAACGGGTAATCTGCCGATGTTCGATGCCCAGTGATGCTAGATAGGTGGCGAACTCCTGATTTTGAAAATACGGTCCATTGCCGTTTTTGAGTTCTTGAAAAATGCTGAGCGTCAATATCACCTTTTCTAATTTCGGGATTATTTCAGCAGCACTTAGTGTGTTTACATTCTCAATCTCCGGATACTTGGAGTAGTCATCAATGGCCACAAAGGGATGTCTCCCATCCGGTAGGCTTCCAAAAACGAGAACATCCATGGACGAGGGGGCCTTGGCTCTGTGATCACAGGCACAGGTTTGGGGCTTCCTCCAGTCACCTGACACCACTGGCACTCACAAAGCCACCACAAGCTCATCTATCAAGGGAAACCACACTTTGTTTTGCAGCCACAATTTGGTTTTAAACATCCCTTGATGTCCGCTATGGGCCTGTTGAATGACCCGGGCAGTCAGTGAGGCGGGAACTACCAGCCGGTGTCCTCACATTAGACATCCTGTGGTATCTTCCGTCTGTTCTTAACGGACATTGTACAGACTCTCCAATATTCTACTGGCTTCCTCGGTAAGTATCTTCCATTCTTCTCTGGCTCTGTGTTGTAGTGTAGTTCCTATATTCCCAATAGGCTCTGCGCATTGGAATAATATATCCTGTAGTTTAGACGTAGGACTGAGGTCGACTAGGTCTCTACCGAATATATTAGACTTAATTTTGAGTGCCAGCTAGCTCAGAGGTCACTAGAAACTTTCTCAAATAAACAAGAAGGGATTACTTTCTGACAACCGCATAAACATGACAACTTTGTTTCCCAAGAATAAGAAATATATCTCTAGAGTCGCGGAAACAATAGATAGTTATTTCACTCAGTCAATCGTGCATGCTTCGTTTCACCAGAGGTGCAGAGAAATAGAGAGATGGGCGTTTTCAATAAAAGGGTATTTTATTGAATGGGGGCGTGGCCGAGACAGCCAAGATGGCGGACGCACTTCTCTAGTGCTCCGGTCGCCTGCCCGCAACACGGATGACTAACATCGCGAATACTGCCGTGAAACACCTCAGGTTCAGGTGAGAGATTCCCACGAACATCTTTGGTGCCTCGGAAAGTGACCACGCTCCTGTCACAAGCCCGGAATGACGAGCGGCAACCGCCGCCGGGATCCACCTAAAATGGCGGCGCCCAGCACTTGAAGCCGGGGGACCCGAGCTACCGGTGCCTGCCTCCTGGTGATGCTGCCCAAAGGTCCCACTACGCCCCGGGAGATACCCCGAGAGCCCTGTGAGTGCTGCCGCCCCGGCTGCGGGGGCTGCGTGGCCGTGAGGGGTGAGATCAGGACAGTGGCAAGCCTTCCTTGCCCCCGACCCGCCTGGGCGGGCTGTCGGGCTCGGGGAGCTCGCAGTGACGACAGCGACGAGAGGGCTGGTCCCCATGAGTGGGGCTCCTGAATGCGCCCCGTGTGCATCCCTGAATGCGCCCCTGCTGCCCCCGAGGTCACGGCGTTACCGATGGGGACCCAATATGACGTGCGATAACGGGTGCGCCGGACCTCCTAAAATGGTGCCATCCAGCTTGCCCTGTCGGAGGGCCATAAGACGAGGCCTCTGATGCCCGAGGCACTGAGGACACGATCCCGGTGGTCACGGGAGACACCCTGAGCGGTTCGCCCCCGAGAGCACCGCAGCCACCCGCAGGTACACTGGCGCGGGGGCTCACACACGCTTTCGGTACTGGCGGTCCCTGATTGCCCGCGGCCCACCTGAGCAGCCCCGCACACCACCATCAGCACTGAGGCCCCCGGCAGCCCCATTGGAGATCGGTGGGAGACAGAGGACCATCGGGGTCGCCACCCTGGAGGATTGCGGTGTCGCAGAGTGTGCTTCACTGTGGGGGAGCACATTAGACGGCGGCGAGCCCTCCCAGCCCCCGACCCGCCCGGACACTCCGGAGAACGTCAGGCATCACACGCAGCGAGAACACTGACCCAGTACTGAGCCCCGGAGAACCCCCCCATGGTCCCCAGCGTTGGCGCTCCGCTGACACAGGCCCACAAAGGAGCGCGGCGACTAGCCCTCCGCTCATCTGAATTGGCGATCTCCGACCTGTCCTGCGGGGGGGGTCCGACGGGGAGGATACCGCTGAACGGAGACACACTGACTGGAGCCGGGTGATTCCACTGGCGACACTGCCACGACAGGTACGACCCACAAGGGGAGCAAAGACAGGTTGCGACGTCTCTGAAAGACCCCACCGAGCCAACAGGCTGCCCGCGTCACCAATGGGGAGACCTCAGCGAACAGTGACCATGACGCCGGCCCCGGCCCAGAGGCGCTCACCCTCCCCGGGCCCCTCGGGTAAGCCAAACACCGGAGGGCTGTTGCAGGAGGTGATATGTCAAACGGCGGACAAGCTCATCTGAATGGCGTCAGACACAGAAGGCGGTAAGACCAGGGCACTCCGACCGGTTGGCCAACGGAGGACATCGCGAATCTCCAACGCAGGTAATGGCAGTTGCGAGCACACTCACAGAGACATAACGCTGCGGGCAGCCCGACCCCGGGCCTACGACAGTGATGCTGCCCCACCTCCCATACCAAATGAACTAGAGACAGTACGAGATGTACGGTTTGGACTTATTGTGCCAAGCAATAGGCCCCTTTAGTTGGGACTGTTTCCCGAACATTGTTCTTACTTTACCCCCTCTCCCATTCATCCCTAATACCTCAGCGGGAGTGGACAGCGGGACTCCGAATAAAAATGTGTGGAGGGATTGTGCGGGCGGGAGTGGCTCTGGTCATGGACCGCGAGATGGGGAAGTGGAAGTACTGGCCTACACGACTAGCTACCGCACATGACGAAAATCCCTAATACAGACATCACATTCATCACGCTAAATGTCAGAGGTCTGCACACGGCGAGTAAGCGCTATGCAGTCTATGCTTATCTAAAAAGACAGCAGGCACATATAGCCCTCTTGCAAGAGACCCACTTGATGACGACGGAGGTTGGACGACTACAGAAAAAATGGAGGGGCATATCATGCGCCACAGGGTATTCTGCATTTGCTAGGGGGACATTGATATGGGTTAGGCCAGGCGTCCCGTTCAGAGAGCAGATCTCAAACAACATGGAAGGGGAGTTCCCAATATTAAAAAGGGACGATTAAGTTCCCATATTAGACAGAACACGCCCACAGACCAGCTAATAGTTTTTCAATTTTATTTTAAAGTTCTATTTGTATTCTCATGAAAAAATATATAGGACATATAAATAGTACAGGTCAAAACATAATTCATTTAATTATCTCATTTGTATATAGAATTTCATATTTTTTTTTAGAAAAAAGACACATAAAACGCACATCATCAGCCCAAGAACACAATGAGTAATAGAAGAGGGCACACAAATCATTCACTCATTCTATCAACCACTGATTCAATCCCAAACCACTACACACATACATGTTCAGACAATAACAACATTCATTCAACCGTACAGAGAAAGCGCCAACGCGCGTTTCGGAACAGTTCCAATAAGAGCTTCCTTCATCAGGGCGCATATCATCAATACAGTGATCAGCACGGTCTCTCAAGATCCATAGACTCAATTTTTAGACATGTGTCCTAGTCAAGTTCGGGGCTGACAAAGCTTATCTGTGGGCGAAAAAAGTATATTTATCAGATTTCAACAAGAATAAATATAAAAAACTGGTCACAACCAAGAGCAAAGCAGAGTGTCCTCACATCTTCAAACAAACAGTCACATCCTTCATATTTAAAAAAAAAAAAAGAGAGAAAAATTCAGGACAGGAGCGCGTGGCCGAAGCCAAAACAAAGTACGCAGAAACATTGAGGGATTTACGCAAATATAACTTCAGGACCTATGCAGCCAGGGTACACCGGGAGGGCACCCGGGGGGAACACTTCTAGCATGGTTAGCTCTGCAGGACCCCGATCTAAAACCCATTACAGAAATCAATGATCAGTCCGGTAGGCTCCAAACCTCCCAACTCGCAATCATTCAAGTCTTCTACACATATTACTCCCACATATACCAAGCCCCGAGGCAGGGAGACGATAGACAGTTTCTTCCTCACTCTGCCAATCCCCCAAGTCTCGCCAGATGTTCAGAAGGACCTTGACCAAAAAATAAGACCTGCCGAGATTAAAATAGCGATAGGAACACTAGCCAGAAACAAGGCCCCGGGAATGGACGGCTTCCCCCTCGAATACTATCGTACATTCTTGACTCACCTAACCCCACGATTGGTCATTATGTTTGAGGACCCGCTCAAGACGGGGGTCTTGCCAAGATCCCTCAGGGAGTCGGTAATAGTCACATTTCTGAAACCACACAGGGACCCCAAGCTCCCGTCGTCCTACAGCCCGATCACGCTACTCAACGCGGACTGCAAAATCTTAGGTAAAATGCTAGCGGAAAGATATGCCCAGGTCCTACCCCAACTGGTCCATCGCGACCAGAGTGAGTTTGTGCCAAACCGCAACACGTCTCACAACCTCCGCAGACTATTTCATATCCAGGATACGACACAAGATCGGCTCCCTAACACAGCTTGCCTCATATTAGACCTTGAAAAGGCGTTTGACACTCTCCTATGGCCATACCTGTTCGAGGTCCTCAGGAAGAACAACTTTGGCCCGCTCCTGACAGCATACACCAGGCTCCTATATACGCAACTCACATCCAGAGTCCGGATGGGAAGTTACATTTCCTCGGAGTTCGCGGTAGAGAGAGGGACTAGGCAGGGGTGCCCACTGTCACCCCTCCTGTTCGCCCTAGCGGTTGAACCTCTAGCAATTCGCCTGCGACAGGAGGGCGCAGACTGGGGAATTCCCCTGGTGCAAACATGGCACTGCGTGTCCCTATACGCAGATGACCTCTTAATCTACATTAGGGATGCTACGAGCGACCTGACACGCATCTGGGCAACGCTGGAGGAATTCTCGGACATCTCGGACATCTCGGGCTTTGGGCTCAACTGGGGGAAGTCCTCACTGTACCAGCTGATCTCCCGTATGGCCCAATTTGGAGCCCAAATAGGCGCCCAGTCACTTGCATGGAATGCAGAAGCTCCCTGCTATTTGGGAGTGTGATTGTACCACACCCCAGAGGACCTGTACGAGGGAAATCATCGTAAAGTCCTAGCCGGACTACGGTCAGCAGTGAACTTTTGGAAAACGCTACCGCTGGCACCTATAGGCCGAGTGGCCCTGGCAAAAATGGTTATGGTCCCCAGACTACTATATCATTTCGCGAATCTCCCAGTGGTTCCACCACGATCGTTCTTTAAAGAACTGAACAGCCTCCTAACGGAGCTGGTGTGGGGCGGAGGACGGCGGCGTGTAGCGTTGTCTACACTTTACCTGCCCACCACGGAGGGGGGACTGGGAGCACTAGCCTTCGAGGCGTACAGTGGAGAAGTGTGGCTCACTGGTTAGAGGAGGCAGACCCTGATGCAGAGGTCAGACCCGGGACCAGGGTTCAATTCCTGACGCGGCAGGGTCTTGAGCTCAAAATGTCCACGGACTCGATAATTCTCGCCTCGGTGCCTACTCGAATCATGGGTTCACACTCTGCAACTCTGGGCAATAGCTTGCTTAATCTCCACTACGGCCCCACTGTGATGGGATGCCTGGTCTTCACCTTGGGGATGCCCAGTAGGGGTTATCTCGCAGGGAAAGCCAGGACGGGTTCCCAAAGCAAGCGCTAAGAGACCTGTCGGTGATTTGGCGCTATATAAATCGAAATTAACATAACATAACATAACTTCCTGGCGGCCCAGCTCCAATGGCAATCCTACTGGACGGCGGGGCATCACATAGGAGAGACCATCACTACTGACGGCGCTATGTCACAAACAGCGATCTATCGAATGCTGCTGCCGTCCCCTACAACTGTCCATTGCCCGCACCTGCATGATGCGCATCCACCGCATGTCCAAAACACAACCGCCATATTCGGCCCTGCTACCACTGGTGGGCTTCCCACGAGGAGACACATATTACACACAGGGAACACTTTGAGTCTGGACAGAATTGTCAGTCACGGAGGTAGAATCATTGTTTGAAGAAGGACAGCTGAAAACATTCGATCAGATGATGGAGCAATATGATCTCCCCCTGGGCAATTCTTACTCCATAGGCAATTAATAGATAGCAGTCATAGGCACCTAAATCCAGACACAGGGGAACCCACGCCACACCCAGTGATACACACGATCTTACACATGGGAGTGGGGCGACACCTGATAACTTGGCACTATAAGGCGATACGTACACTACTCCTCCCATCCGTTCAACCCTTACACCAGAAGTGGGAGACGGACATCGGCAGGGTGGTCCACGAGAAAGAATGGAGCACTGCCCTGGAATACCCCAAAAAAGTATCCAGAAACGCCAGATTCCGTAACATACAATTCAGCATCCTCCATAGAGCCTACCTCACGCCACACCGACTACAGCGCTTCTTTCCAGATACACACTTTGAGTGCCCCCGCTGTCAAACCCCGGGAGCGGATTTCAGGCATATGTTCTGGGATTGTCCTGTGGTAAATAAATAAATAATACCCTATTTTTGAATGAATAAATGAATAACAGATAGCTCAATAAATAAGAGTCAAGATTCGAGGTAGTAGGAGTTTTGCAGGTTTAATACAGCATAAGGACAGGAACAGGACGACCTGCACGGGAATAGGATGGCAGCTGCCGGGGACAGGATCGGGAATGACGGCGTAACTTTTAATAACAGTACATGAGCATATATACATAACGCAAACACATAGCATTACATTGCAATAGGCGTAGCGGTGGGTGGAGCAATAGGCGTGACGCGTAGCAGTCGCGAAAGATAAGGGTGAAAGTAGGTGTAACAGGGCGTATTCACAGACATGTGATGCAAACGTAACAGAATATGTCATGAATGGGGCGGAAACCATGGAGGGGGCTACCTGAGGAGCCGGGACCTCTAACCTGATGGTGCGCGCAAACTGGCAATGACGTATCACTAGGAGAAGCTGGGGGCTTCTAACTCTGTGCTAGGAGCAGAGACTGAAGTCTGGAGAGTCAGGGCGACATGTACCTAAACAGTATCTAGTATCTGATGTTTAGGGAACATGTTGATATAAACTAGAAGTCAGGAGGGGAAAGGCTAACAGACACTAAGACTGGACCATGCATTATTCTACATGTAGTGCGTGATGAAGAATATTAAATGACCATTAATACAGTATTTCTCTAACATGGGGCCGTAAAGGCTAGACAATGACGGAAACTATTGATGCGATTCAGTAGCTTAGGAATGCAGGGAAGGAGGGCTGAACTGATAACTGGAATCATAACATACTCTTGGCAGACTCAGAGGCAGAGCCAAGCGGAGCCGGGCACTGCGAGGCAGGAAGTAAGTGAAGGGTCGAGGATACAGGTGGGGGCTGTATCGCTCCTCAGCGAGGGCTTCAGGAGACAGGAGCTGAATCTGGTGTCCAGGCCCTTTTGAGGCCTAGAAACGGGGACTTTACAATGGAATAACGTGCTCACTGAGAAACGTGGCAGCGTAGCTTTACATAGGCCTAATACTCGTATTATTCACGAGAACTGGAAACTGGCATACTAGAGGTGGACACAACTGTAATTGCGTCTTTAATCGAACATGGGGAATACATATGCATATTAATCATGCACATATAACATATGATGGAGGACGCGTAGGGACACAGAACATGGCAAAATTTACTTTTCCACATTCCCTCCTTGTCACTACGTTTCCTTCAGGAAACATCAATATTCATGATACCATCTATCATTTCATACAGTATCATTTGCTCGTCTCGAATTTTCTTGGAACGGGATTTAGAACGGGGCTTGGGACTGGGAATACAAGAGGTAGCACAAATGCCGCAAATCGCAGGGCCACATTGTATACAGAGGCAGCAGCTGAATATAATCGCTACTGCAATACCTAGAAAGGACAAGACTTTCCATCCCCAGGCGGAAATTATATTCCAGAACCAACCGGACCATGTCCAGGTGCCTGGATCTTGGTGTAACAGATGGGCAATTTTATGGAGTCTGGTTATAGCTGAATAAACAGACGGCGCGTTATTTGGAATGAAAATGCAGCAACTAGATCCGATGACTCTACAGGCCCCGCCCCTATCGGCCAGTATGACGTCAAGGACGAGACGATTTTGCAAAACTACAAATCTCATAGCAGATTGCTCTTCGGTTAAGTTACCTAGAGCAGAGGCAGTCTCATTTACTACAGCTTCAAGGGTTCTGGTTAACCTGCGGATTAGTTTACTATTCTGGATAGGTCCTATAAAGAAAAAGAAACCTCTATTGAAATCTGTATACTGTTCTAGAGCAGTTTCAGTATAATCGACAATTGGGGACTCCCTTCTATGTCTAATGTGTACGGAACCATTATTTCGGACACATAATTCGCCTTTGACTGGTAGTACTGAAATTGCAGGTAAATCTGGAGTCGAATCAGACTGAACATTCAGGACCATGAAATTCGAAGAATAATTACCTAAATTGTAAACTTCATTTTCTAGATCTAACCCTGTTCTGTGGGGAAGACCTTGCTTGTCTGGGAAACATGTACTGTTAAGAAAAGACATATCTGTTGAGGATGACGTTAACGTGGACCATGCTCCACATGAACCATTATGTGAAAAAGGATAAGGAAAGAGTGGCAGAACTCCCTTCGGTGTCTGGAAAGGGGGGAGTCGACCACACACCCAACAATTAGTGGCATTGCTGGTTTGGTGTGAGTAATGTAGCATGCGGATAAAAGAATTATTTCGCATAGCGAGGCGGTAAGAGAGTTCATGAGGAGGCAGATCACTAAACGTGTGTTCTACTGTAGCATTAGAAGACGTATTTACATGAGAAACTGGGAAACACAGGTAAAATGCATAACTGGTGCAGGAAATCATAATGCTGAGAAATAATATGAAACATAGAAAAATGATACATCGGATTGAGTTTTGACTAACTCTCTCACTATGGGGGTCTATTTTATACATGTCAGAAACAGTCTAACCGTTTCACCTAGGGGAGGACTTAGACAATCAAACTGGCTGACTTATTTTACTAGACCGGAGTTTCAACTTATACTCCTGCTGCGGAGTTTTCTCTAACAGGGGAGGGTTTGTAGCAATGTCTTTTGCGGGACAGTCCTTGAGAACAATATTTTGGCAATCCTTCAAATCCTGGGAAATGTTCTTTGAGACGGGTTTCAGTCCATAAAACTTCTTCACGTGCGAAAGGTGCACCCAGCCTTTGCGACCTTCCAACTTCATGGCCGTACGGGTGGCGAGGAGGACCTGTCGGGGCTCCTTCCAGCGTGGCTCCAGCGGACTTGGACCATGGATCCTGGAACGATTTCATGCGGTGCCACCTCGGTATTGTCTGGAAATGCGGCGGCAACCTGTGAACGACAAGAGTTGAGGGCAGACATCAAGGAAGCTAGGTAATCTGTCAGCATATTACTTGAAACATCGGTAATACTTCGGGGTCTAGGAGTACCCCACATGTTAGGGGGGCGGCCGAAAACGACCTCATACGGGGACAGACCTGATCTGGAATGTGCGACCATGCGCATATAGAACAAGGCAACTGGCAGAGCTACTAGCCAGTCCACACCTTTCTCTTTACAAATTTTTGCGATGCGAATTTTCAGGGTCTGGTTATGTCTCTCTACGAGACCGGCTGCTTCAGGATGGCGTACACAATGGAACTTCCACTGGTACCCTAACAATAGGGAAACGTGTTTCATTAACTCTGATGAGAATGGCTGGCCGTTATCAGAATATACGACCCTAGGGAGTCCATAACGGGGGAAGAACTCACGAACCAACTGCTTGGCAGTGGTCGCAGCTGTGTAATCTGGGACTGGATATGCTTCTGTCCACCTGGACAAAGCGCATACAACTACAAGGACATACTTGAAACCTCGACATCGCTCCATCTGAATATAATCCATCTGGAGGACTTCAAAAGGGTGGTCAGGAGGCTGGAATCCCCCTTGTTCCACCGGGACACTTTTACCTGGATTAAACTGACAACATATCATACAGCTACGGACTTTCTGCTTGGCTGCAGCTCGTAAATGCTTGTTGAACCAAATGTTCTGGATACTGTCTAACATAGCTTTTTCTCCTAAATGTGCTGGACTATGTGCGGTATTGATAATGACTTGAACCATAGAGTCGGGGAGAAACCATGTGGCTCTACCCTTCGTCACCCATCCTTGATCTGTCTGGATCCCTCCTTGTTCGGACCATTTCTTGATTTCATCGGGAGTAGCATGTAACTGTATGTCTATGACATCTTGTGTAGGGTCCTTAACTGTCATGCATGTAGTCGGATCTGGAGTGTGTGTCATGGTAACTGGAATGTCTGGAGTCTGTGCTGTAAGCTTGGCTGTGCGATCTGCTAGATCGTTACCCTGGGAAATAATGTCAGTAACTTTCGTATGTGCTTTGCACTTCATGATAGCAATGGATGTCGGTAAATGTATGGCATCTAACAGAGCTTGAATAAGGAGACCATGCTGAATCTTGGTTCCATGAGAAGTCATGAAACCTCTCTCCTGCCAGAGCACTCCAAAGTCGTGTACAACTCCGAATGCGTAGCGTGAATCTGTGTAAACATTAACTTTCCGGTTCTTAGCGTGTATGCAGGCTTGTGTCAGAGCAACTAGCTCTGCTGCTTGAGCGGACAGAGTGTCAATACGGTGTGTCTCAATGACTTCGGTGTCAGTAGTCACTGCATATGCGGCGACTAGTTCTCCTGTACTAGTTCTCATACATGAACCATCCACATAAAGTGTCAGGTCGGGATCTGGTAACGGAATATCTGTCAGATCTTGTCTTGGCTTTGTCGTAATATTAACTACTTCCACACAGTCGTGTGTGTCCGGACTTAAAGTAACTGATGGTAACAGTGTAGCAGGGTTCAGGATGTTGCAGCGTCTGATTTCTATGTGTGGCTGGAACAGTGTCAATTCATAACCTGTTAAACGTGCAATTGTCAAGTGCTGAGTCTGTGTTCGGTTTAAAAGAACTTCCACGGAGTGTGGAACTTGTACTGTCAGGGAGTGTCCTAATACTATGGAATCACTTTGTCTGATAGCTAGTGCTGTGGCTGCAACTGACTTGAGGCACGCAGGCAGAGCCTGGGCTACAGGATCTAATGTGCTCGAAAAATAAGCACATGGCTTGTATTGTCCTGCTTGATCTTGTGTGAGAACAGATAATGCTGTACCTTCGCGTTCTGTGACGAAAAGTGTAAAAGGCTTACTGTAGTTCGGTGTAGCTAGAACTGGAGCTTGACATAAAGCTTTCTTTAACTCATCGAAACTGAGTGTATGTTCAGACGTCCAAGGGAGGACAGTCGGTGCGGCTGCCTCCTGTGTCGTTAACTGTATCAGTGGTTTGGCTAGAAATGCATACTGAGGAATCCATTGTCTACAATAAGAAGTAAGGCCGATAAAAGCACGTACCTCCTTCTGGGTCTTGGGCTGAGGAAGACTCGCTATTAACTGGATACGGTCTGGTGTCAACTGCCTACCCCTCTTGGACAGTAAGTGTCCTAAGTATACCACTTGCTGGACACAGAATTGAAGCTTCGAAGGGGACACCTTATGCCCCATCTCGGCTAGAAAATACAGAACCGTCAGTGACGCTCGCTCGCAGTCACGTTCAGAACGGGCTGTGATCAGTAGATCATCGACATACTGGAGCAGGGCAGTGTCAGTTGGCATGTGAACATTATCAAGTTGTCTCTTAAGTGCTTGACTGTAAATACTAGGACTTTCTGTGAAACCTTGAGGAGCTCGTGTGAACATATAGCTCCTTCCATTTAAACAGAATCCGAAAAGGAACTGGCTGTCTGGATGAATGGGGACACTAAAAAATGCATTCTTGAGGTCTATGACAGTGAAAAATGAAGCTTCGGAATCAATGGCTGTTAATAGGGAAGAGATATCTGGGACTACTGGATACTGGGGAATAATACATTTATTAAGTTCTCGTAGGTCAATCACTAATCGATATACTGGGGGTGCATTTGGATCAGTACGTTTCATAACAGGAATGATCGGAGAATTGCATACATTGGAGTCAGTTTCTACAACTACTCCTTGAGCGATGAGCTCGTCAATAATTTTGGATAAGGCTGCTACAGCCTCAGGTGGCAATCTGTACTGTCTGATTCGTGGTAACACTACACCTGGCTTGAGAGTCACACGATGGGGTGTGATTTGCATGTACCCTACATCAGTTGGACCTTGCGCCCATAAATGCTGCGGAACATTAGACAATCTTGGATCAAAATCTCGTAATACATAGTGACCCTTAAAGTCACGTAGGAACAGACGTATTCCCTCTGGGGAACAGCATATAACTGCACCTAACTCTTTCAGTGTTTTAATGCCTAACAGATTTTCTGGACATGACTTAGTAAGTAACAGATCAGTAGTACGGGACAATGGACCTACTTCTAGAGTAACTGGCTTTGAAATTTCATTTACGATAGGTTTTCCTGAAAATCCAAGGGAAACATTTCTAGAGCCTGTGAGCGGAGCCCCTGGAACTTCGGCGTGGCTAATTGTGGTCCTACTTGCCCCTGTATCAATCAAAAACTTTCTGTCTTTCCCTAATACTTGACTATGAACATAGGGACCTTCTTGATCTACAGGTATCTCGATGAGAGGCAAGCCTACCTCCCTCTCTAGGCTGTTTCATGAATACTGCTGGTACTCTGGATACTCAGACTGTGCATACTGGTACATCTGCTGTGTAACATGCTGTGTTGCAGCGATGGGCTGCGGTGCTGTAACTGTCTGTGGTGTATTCTGTGGCTGAAGAGTCTGTGAAACTTGTTCTTGTCTAGGCGGACGTGGTCTTTCTTTAGTCTTACCGGTAGCTATGTTATGTTTCAGAACTGCACACTCGTTTATAAAATGACCTGGCTGTTTACAATAATTGCAGTTCCCTTTAACGGGAGCTGCAGGATGACTGGCTTGATTCGGACCCCTCTTCTGACTGTCTTGAGGAACAGATTGTGCAACTAGTACTTTCATTTTCGTGTCTTTCATAGGCTTCCTTTCGTGGTCTTGCTCTTCCCTGATTCTATTCTGGTGGTATTGGAGCATCTGTAACATCTGGGACGGGGTATTAGCTTGCCAGGTACTTTCGACTTTCAAAACTAGATCTTTAATTTGTGGACTTGAATTCTCGACTAATTTAGTAACAAAAAGGTGAGGGTATGACTCACTACTTGTCTTGAGGCCACTGTTGATGCTAAAACATTTCTCAAATCTAGAATAAAAATCACTAATGTCTTCATCTTGTTTCTGTTTACAGGCTGAGATTGCATCCCAGTCTTCTTTTCTAGTTGTCAATAATCTGGGTAAAACTTGTATTAATAATTCTGGTAATTCTTTACATTTCGCTCCAAGACCGGTACCTGGTACTCGTGCCTTATCTTCAGCTTCTAGAACTGCCCAATCGATCTTTTTCTCTCCCACCTCCCATTCTTTTTCCTTGAGCTTTTCATACACCCCTGCGGGCAACAGAACCTTTAACATTTTAATTATATCTGGATACGTGTATTCTCCCATACGGAGCATGTCTTTTAATTCTCGGTGGAACCCTGCTGGATCTTTATCATGACAGGGAATTAATTTCTTCATCTCTAGGAGTTCCATCTTTGTAATCGGAGTGTAAACAAACACTCGTTCTAGTTCGCCACCCGTTCCTCTAACTGGGTGGACTTCTCGTAACGGATTCTGTCTCTCCATGTAAAATGGTTTACTTTCTGGGGGTGAGACATGAACAAAATGCGGGTTCAGAAACGTTCTATATTTGTGACGTTGTTCTAGAACGACACTAATTAAATCGGTACCTAAACCTTTCCATCTATACTGGAGTAGCTCGTTCAGGATATCATGTAACGGACCTGGATCAGAGTGTTGACCCTCATACAATGTAATGAGGTGCTGGATCATATACATACCCACCAGTCGCTGCTCGGCTGGGGGCAGTTTCAGAAACATTTGTGCCACTATTTCGTCTGGAAAAGTGGTAGAATCAGTAACCCATCGGACTGCTGATCGGGCTAGTTCTTGTTCATGCATGGTACTCAACTCACTGTAACCGATTCGTGATTTCAGAATGTGATCGGTAGCTTGGAATACTTGTTCTAGAGAACCTTGTTCTGGTGCTGGATGATGGAAAGTAGACTTGTGTTCTAGGCGTAAATGACGATCTGGAAATCTAGATTTTCCTACATACGCTATTCTGTCGGGATTCTCGTCCTCTACCTCTTCAGTATCAGAGTTACTTTCTTTCTCGCTTACTTGTGCTGCTTTACGTTGATCGTGTAACCTTATTATTTCTTTACGAATTTTCTTGTACATACTGTCCATAGCACTCATGGTTCTGTGCTTACCCTTGGCTATATTATCACTCCACTTTGTCAGGGTTCTCATTTCGGCTTGATCTTTGGACGGGTAATCTTGTTCTCTTATTAGACAATTGATCAGAAACTTTAATATCATGAGCTGGGTCTCAGCTTTCCTTTGAGACATGGCCTCGCCAATGCTTTCTGGATCATCCCCTGTACGGATGAAACGATATATTCTGTCTAGGTCTTCTTTCATATTCGGTAGGGTGACTAGATACTCGGCCACCCTTCTTACACGTAATGAATATAAAACCATATTATCCTCGCCTGGGACTGGATCATAGCCGCATTCATTAAGGGCTTTTCTTATTTCTGCTACAGACTGATGTCTGGGCGTACGCTGTGACGCTTGCATATGTAATTCGGCTGTCGTTAAACGCTTATGTGGCGGCGGGGTCTGAGGAGGACCTCCTCCTGCGGCCCCTAAACTAGAGTCGTCTACTGATCCTCTTCGTACTAGCAGAGTGGGAAATGGAAATGTAGGCTGAACTTGTATGGCGGGCTGGACCGGGGGTACCGTAACAGGTACTCCGGTGTCTGGAGGAGCGGGAAGTGCCTGATCTACAGGGACTGGCGGAGCGCGAACAGGATTTGCATATTCTGGGACTGTGTCGTCCAAATAGGACGAAATAAAAATATCAGTTGCGGTCGGTTTGTGACATAGCTTGGTCGGAACTAATGGTGGCGGGAAATTACTGGATGCCTCCGGGGTCGCTTTTGGCAAGCCCTCGGCAAGAAGAGGGTACATACCCTTAATAAGAGCATTCCTCTGTCTCTCTGATTGTTCAGTTCTAATTCGTTCACCTATCTCGATTAACTCTTTTTCTTGTGCTCGTTCTGAGGATTCTCTACTTAATTCTGACTTTCTGATTTCTTTTTCGGTTCTTTTATGAGCTTCTTTGCGCCATAACTCAATGGCATCTTTCTGTGACTGTCTGGCTTTCTTTTTCCATAATGCTTCTTCTACTCGCATGATGCACTCGGCATCCCATGTGCCCGATACGGGCCATCTATACTTTTCTTCTAACTGTTTGGTATACTCTACCCATAAATCTAGATACAATATGGCGCTTATGCCATGCTTCTGATACATAAAATGACCTGGACTGTCCCTAGGCGGAACTGGAACTGCTGCTTCCAGCAGACCCTTTCTAGTTTTTAACTGACGTAACTTGGAAAACAGGGGCATGACTGAACTGTAATCTAGACACAATACAATACACAATGAACACGATACTTATTCCCCATTCATACCACGACATTAAAATACATGAAGAACATTTAAAATAACAGTTCGAACAGAATACTACCTGGAATACTGAGAACAGAACACATGAATTTTCTCGAGAACAGAACTGACTAGAACAGAGACTAGATGCACTGCTGAAACAGTACGAAACTTACCGGTCTCATAAAGAGACACGTTCAGGACCCGCATCCACCGAAGTGGACACTTCGTTTGTGAGTCTGTGTACCACCAACCCACAGACCAGAGTCAATTAGATTGACCCTGTCTAGATACCACCCCAGTAACGGTACTCACCGGGCAGCAAGAACGGAAGGCCTCGGACTGGACTGGACTGCTACGACGACGGACGACGAACTTCGGACTTTAGTTACGGGTGGACCTCCGGATACCTCGGACCTTGGACTCTCGGCTTGGGCTCTGGTCGGGACTCGCCGCGTTCCTCCACCGTCTCGTCTGGATGCTGGACCGCCTCCTCCGTCTCCTCCGTGGGCCTGAGGGATACTTGAAGCAGAAATATCTGCCGGTGCGCAGAAGAGTTCCGTCACGACTGCAGAGGGTCAGGGGGTCGGCGTGGCTTCACCGACGCGTGGGGAAAGGGCAAGTCCCTATTCGGGCGCCATTATGTGGTAAATAAATAAATAATACCCTATTTTTGAATGAATAAATGAATAACAGATAGCTCAATAAATAAGAGTCAAGATTCGAGGTAGTAGGAGTTTTGCAGGTTTAATACAGCATAAGGACAGGAACAGGACGACCTGCACGGGAATAGGATGGCAGCTGCCGGGGACAGGATCGGGAATGACGGCGTAACTTTTAATAACAGTACATGAGCATATATACATAACGCAAACACATAGCATTACATTGCAATAGGCGTAGCGGTGGGTGGAGCAATAGGCGTGACGCGTAGCAGTAGCGAAAGATAAGGGTGAAAGTAGGTGTAACAGGGCGTATACACAGACATGTGATGCAAACGTAACAGAATATGTCATGAATGGGGCGGAAACCATGGAGGGGGCTACCTGAGGAGCCAGGACCTCTAACCTGATGGTGCGCGCAAACTGGCAATGACGTATCACTAGGAGAAGCTGGGGGCTTCGAACTCTGTGCTAGGAGCAGAGACTGAAGTCTGGAGAGTCAGGGCGACATGTACCTAAACAGTATCTAGTATCTGATGTTTAGGGAACATGTTGATATAAACTAGAAGTCAGGAGGGGAAAGGCTAACAGACACTAAGACTGGACCATGCATTATTCTACATGTAGTGCGTGATGAAGAATATTAAATGACCATTAATACAGTATTTCTCTAACATGGGGCCGTAAAGGCTAGACAATGACGGAAACTATTGATGCGATTCAGTAGCTTAGGAATGCAGGGAAGGAGGGCTGAACTGATAACTGGAATCATAACATACTCTTGGCAGACTCAGAGGCAGAGCCAAGCGGAGCCGGGCACTGCGAGGCAGGAAGTAAGTGAAGGGTCGAGGATACAGGTGGGGGCTGTATCGCTCCTCAGCGAGGGCTTCAGGAGACAGGAGCTGAATCTGGTGTCCAGGCCCTTTTGAGGCCTAGAAACGGGGACTTTACAATGGAATAACGTGCTCACTGAGAAACGTGGCAGCGTAGCTTTACATAGGCCTAATACTCGTATTATTCACGAGAACTGGAAACTGGCATACTAGAGGTGGACACAACTGTAATTGCGTCTTTAATCGAACATGGGGAATACATATGCATATTAATCATGCACATATAACATATGATGGAGGACGCGTAGGGACACAGAACATGGCAAAATTTACTTTTCCACTGTCCCACTCTCCAAGGATTCTGGAGCACAGTCCATCGAGCCCTTGAAGAGGTTACTGCCATCACAACCATGTCCACATGGGAAGCATGCGCGCTCAGGATTTTCCGCAGGCGGAAAACCGAGAAAGTACAGTATCGTTTCCTCTCACTAGCCATTCTTTTGGCAAAACGGGGAATAGCTATGCATTGGAGGTCCCCCACGGGACCACCGAAAGCAGCGTGGATAGGCGCGGTACACAAGTTGGTCAAGGCAGAGTAGGAGATACTCCGGGAGGAGGAAGTGAGGGGTCACCGCAAACACCCCATATCCTTAGACTGGGCCCAGTTAATGTACAAATTTACACAGGCAACACACCCCCCAGAGTCACCTACAGCCTCGCAGACTCAGACAAGAATAGCCACACCAGCCTCCGCACCTCAATGACACAGCCACAGACACTACCCGAACATCGCCAGAAGCCACGCCCCGCAACCCTTGTGACTTGACGCGCACCATTAACTCCCCGCACGCTGTCATACCATATGCCCCAGGAGCACCGACACTACAACTCGGCGCAGCGACTCGCCCCCGCTTCCCCCCAGACTCCCCCCACCCCACCAAGTTTGCCCCTAAGTTTTTGAAAGAGTTAGAACGTTTAGTTTGGAGGGGGTATCCCCCCCACCACTGGTTCATTGGGAAGACCTATAGATGACGAAGTCACAACAACACATGCAGCTATGGATTGCGCCGGCTCTGTCGGTGCTCCCTGCGACGACCAAATAACAGTTGCTACACCACGAGGTCACTACCTTGCCGAGAATAGCAGACCACTCGCCACGGACAGTCTTCACTCTTCTCAGGGGTGAACAACCGACCCTGTGTGGGATCATGAGGTAAACGCTACTGGATCACACGGTTAGGTGTGGTCGAAGGACACGGGACCACCGAATGGGGTAGACTACTGAGCGCTTTCTCTGGAACAATGTACTTATGGTCATGCATTACTGTACCGTGTAATCACTGCCATGTTGGTTGTAAAATGCAAACAAAAACCCAATAAACAAATTTAAACAAAAAAAGGGTATTTTATTGACTACTCTTCTTTCTCATGCAGAAGAAATGAACTGCTACAATCATAATACTGGTTGCAAAGTATAAAGTGTACAGTACGAAGAGTATTATAAAATAATACTGTAAAAGCATGATATGGTTTCTAAGCCATAAAATACATAAAATACCTTAAATACATACATTAATAAATATACACTAAAAGTACTGAACTGGTGCTTCTAAAATATGCCTACCCCGGTGTACCTAACCTAGGTCTAGTACGAGGGAAGAAAAAAAGTGAGGTGTAGCTTAGTTTAAGTATTCTTTCCCAAGAATCTATCCAAGAATTCTCTAAGGGTCTAATCAGCTCCGTACCTTGGTTTCAGAATGAAGGAGGTCTTGTATCTCTCTCTCAGGACTCGATTTCCCAGCAACCCGCAAGGGTAGCCTGGAAATACTGGAGCTGGATTTCTCGGCCAGAGAAAAGACAGCATCTCTCAGTGCGTCTGCTGGAGGGTCAGCTTCCTTCGGCACTTGCTTCAGCAAGGTGTGTCAGGCAAGTAGATAGTTGAACTGCTCCAAACCACCGTGTGTTTTCCTGGGCAAGTGTGGGCATATTTATACCTTGAAGGTGCCGAATTTGACGTAAGGTTGGACATAATAACATCATCAAAGACTCAGTTCTTTGAAAACTCCATGAGTTCTTGGATAAATCAATATTCAAGCAAGGGGAAGTCCCTGACTGCTGTAGGCGGGTTTTTCTCAAAAATCGTTGTGGATTTTCAGAACTAGTGGAAGTAGCCATGCCGTATTTGGACTGCATAGGCTAAGTCTAAATATGGTTATGATTTCTATGCCTATATAAGGATAGGGTGATTTATACCTATATATGGGCATGAATCGGGAAAATTACACTAGGGTCCTAAATTCATATACAACACCCACTCCACTTTAATATGTTAAACATTACTAAACTATAAGTACTAAAACATACCTAAAGCATGTGTTTACAACCCCACCCAAAATACACAAAATGCATTTGAAGAAGGTTTGTACACGAAAAAATGAGCATTTGACTGTACGTATTTAAGAATAGTGTTTTCATCCGAAGTATAAAGCCTGAAAGCATTAATGCTAACTGAAGCAATAATCAAATGTACATTTATGAAAATGGCTCTCAATAACAGACCATTGCATTGCAGAAATATTATACTATTTTGGTTTTGAAGACAAGGTCAAATATTGTCTCTAGGACGTATTCAAAAGGAATTTCTTGTTCTCTAAGAATAGTTCTACTTTAAGCAGATTACTCTGTGCCAAAAAAGTTAATGTTTTGGAAAAAGAGTCAAATCGTAGAAAAAATAGAGTTCCAAAGTTAGAAGCTTTGTTTTGAAATATGAAGGTCGAATTCAGAGTTCAGAGAACGCTGTGTGCTAATTTCAAAAGTTATTCTCGGTGTCAGGAGAAAACATCAAATCGTCTAAGCTGGCAAAGAAATCGTCTACCACAGTAGGTGAAAGTGGAACTACTTCATTAAGTAGATCAATTGTGCACAGATGAGAAGCATCGCCGTCAGCGTCATTCCCATTAGCAATGTTCGCAGTAGATGGTACCTGTGTGCCTGTTTTTCCACGTACCTCACCATTAGCTGGAATTGCCGGTGAGATCTCAATGAATGCCGTCATCAGGATTGACAGCCATTGGGGGCAACACATTGCATGAACCGTTACTGGACCTAGCAAAGTGTCAACATCCATTGGCAGTGCTGATGGAAGTGTAAGACAAATGTCTAACACGCATTCTTCTCCGCAAAGCAGGCATCGTAGAACAGGTAAGATGCAATCTTGCCAGATTGGTCTGAACGAAAGGAACCAAGTGGTATTCAGATCTCTTAAACGAGCCAAGACAAGAATCTGTGTAATTCTGTCACGGTACCGCATGGCTAGGAGAGCGTCTTCATGGTCACTGGACTTGCCATATCAGAGCAGAATAAACAAAAATAGAATTCCTGCTACGAGTCCTAAAATGAGAGGCAGGCCACCAAACACAGAGTGCACGAAATTTGGAAAAATGCAGAGGACTGCTTCAAATGGTTCTAACAGCCCCCAAAAAATCGTCTTAAATACATGTGCAATACAGCTGGTATCAGACATGTTTAAGATTTGACCTAACATTTCTGCGAAATGTACTGGGCAGTTTGTTGATAATAAGGTATGTATCTCAGACAGCGCAGACAGGGGGGGTCTACGCAGACAGCGCAGACAGTAGCGCAGAAAGCAAGCTTACCAGCACCTTGCCAGCACGCCAGCACGCAGCTTCAGCCCCTGGGTGGGGAACGCTGTAGGTCTCGCCGCATTTTGTCTTCCACCGCGGCTGGAGACTACAGCTCCCAGCGGGCTTTGCGAGAACTTCCGGTTTCCCGCTGTCTTGGCGCCCGGAGGCGCTACAAAGAAGAGACGCTCCCTCCGCGTCGCGGGACGCGCCCGGGCGTCGCCGGGCGGAGCCCGGGCAGGGGGCGGGCCGTCTAAGGCCGTCCAGGGACGGGACGGGCCACATCCCTTTCACCATGCGTAAGCGCAAACTGGCAACAACGGCGCCTGGCGAGGTTAAAGCCAAGGTGCCAAAGTACACGACCAGCATTATTACGTACTTAACAACTAAGGTGGGGGAGCAATCAACGCAGATTGCAGAGTCAGAGCGTGAGTTGGGTCCTGCTACCAGCCCTGGGGCAGTTAACATATCTAGTGCGTCTGTCATAAACTGCATTCCGTTGGAACCTAGGGTCATTATTGATTCCTGCAGACCCACCCTGCCACAATCCCCCACAATTCTTCCTTTACCGGTTTTGCCCGAAACAGTGATACCATCTTTACCTACGACCCCGGGAGTTGCATGTGAGTCTGCTTTAAACCAGCCTGGGCCTTTACAGCCAATTTATGTAACTGAGGAGGGCATCGCGTCTTTACTGGAAAAACTGTTTACAGAAAGACTGGAAGCCGCATTAATCCAGATTACTTCTGACATCACTGAGACTCTGAAGGATTGTGTCAAGACTCTTGTGGCAAAATGTGAGCGTATCAATGATGCTCTTAATAGGCAGGCCCCCTCTTCTCTTACACCTATGGCACCATGTCCTTCAATTGTCCAGGTTCCTGCCCCTAATGTCTGGGGTCTTCCATAAATAGATCAACTGTTACTTCTAATGTGGTCACTGATAACCCTGTTAAAAAAAAAGGGAAAGTGGAGGAGGGGATATATATTCCCATGACGGAGGCGGTTCCTAGTGTAAATACCTCAGTAAGGCCTAGAGACCAGCGGGGGGCTGTGGCGAGAAGGGTACCCCCAGTAAATCTACCTCCGGATGCAACACCTTTTGTAGCAATTCTGGTTAACGTGCCTAAACTCACAGATGGGGTGGTGGAACATCAGGACACTCTTTTTAGGCATGTTAAAAAATGGTGTAATGCTAATTGCACGGGAGAGAGTAACATCGCAGACAATATTGTAACAAGTAGAAGGGTCAACTGGGTGGGCTCAAGTAAGAAAAATGTAGAAGGAGATTGTGTAATTGTTAATTTTAAATCTAGAAGTGTCGCTAGCCGCCTCTTCTGGGATGGTTCTCCTTTGGACCCTGTAGGAACAGGTGTCCGAGCGATGCCCCTTGGCTTTTTCTACCCTCGAGCCTATAGGCCAGGCGATAGTGAAAACAACAAGTCGCATTTTTCCAAAAATACCTGGGCGGATGACAAACTTATCTCGCCTATGTGCGGTAATGACGGCAAGGGCAGTAGCCTGGTCAATTCTGTAAGGATCAGTCCTTCAAATGACTTATTGTTGTCAAATAGGTTCACGGCTCTAGCCGATCGAATAGATATTGAATGACTAGAGCCTGAGCACGATAACCTGACTGTCCCATGCCTAGTTAATGCAGAGGCCACCACATTAGATGTTATGGTTAATACTGCTATAAACGACCCTCTAGAACTGGATCGGGGGCACATTAGGTTATTATCATGGAACATCGCGGGCCTACGGGCCAAACAGGATGATCCGATTTGGCTACAACAAGTGAAGGAACACGATATAGTTGCCTTACAAGAAACTTGGTCAAAAGAAAAGGGATTCTGGGTAGATGGCTATATTTCATTCTCTGTCAATGCGCAGAGTTCCACGGCTGGAAGGGATAGAGGGGGACTGCTACTTCTAGTTTCAGTAAAATTAGCAGGGACAGTCAAAGAGATCCCCAGTTCCTCACACTTTTTTCAGCTGGTGGAAATTCTTTTGGCAGACAAGAATAAGCTTGTGTTTATAAATTGTTATAACTCCATGCAGGGGGGACCCCCTAATTTTGTTCTAGAAGGTTTATCCTCTTTTTTAAATAATTACATGTCAAAACAAACCACTTTTGTTCAGTTAATTATGATGGGAGATTTTAATGTTCATTTGTGTGAGTTACACTGCCAGATCATAGATGATACCGGTCCAGATCACACATCACTGCCACATTTTGAACATACCCCGAAGGGTGTGGCAATGGAAAATCTGTTATCATCCAGTGATCTCTACGAACCAGGGTTCTCAGATTTAACAAACCGTGTGGTCACGTACAATGCAAGAGGGAGCGAATCGATTATCGATTACTTTTTTATGTCCCCGGGGCTCTTACGTCATGTATTGTTTTATAATGCAATTGTAAGCGGGTTTAGTGACCACAACCCGGTGTTGTTAGTTCTGGATGCTTTTTCTGGCTTGAGCAAAGGGGATTTGAGGGCTACCGCTGCGAGGGACGTAAAGAGTAGAGACCAGGGAAGGCGCCTCAAATGGTGTAAAGTTTGCCCTGAGGATTTTCATGCCCAAATTGAGCAAAAAATGGCAGTAGAAATTGAGAAATGTAGGGACGGAGAGAGGGGGGGGAAGGAGGTAGTTAGTGCCTTCGAAGCTATTTGTGCCAGAGTAGAAAAGGAACTCATAGCTAAACCAAGGAGGGGTCCTGCTCCAGCCTTTGGGTGGTTTGATCGCTCCTGCTCCAAGGCACATTCGGCTTTGTTGAAAGCCCTTAAACAATCCCCTAGAGACAGGTCTTTGGTGGCACAGTTGAGAAAAAGATATGCTTTGGCGGTTAAGTCGCGAAAAAAGGCCATCAAAGATGAAGCATGGGATTCATTAATGGATTCTGTAACCCTTAAACAAAGTTCCAAATTCTGGTCCATAATTAACAATCCGTTATTTGCTCAAACAAACAACACGGATCTTGAAATTAACATCCCTGAAGCTGAATGGATTAAACATTTTTCTAACATATATGGCTCAAATGAACCAGTTGAGGCATTTACAATCCCCGGCTCCCCAACTCCCCCTACTAAGTTAAAATTTAGTAAACCTGAAGTAGAACTGGCAATTTTAGGTTCTGCTGCTAATAAAGCTCCCGGCCCAGACGGGGTACCTTTGGACCTATACAAACTCAATCCTGAGATGTGGGCTGAGATCTTAGCCAATGTCTTTAACTGTGTGTATGAGGCCAGGTTTGCCAAAAACCTGGGCATGTTCAATTATAGTACCCATTTTTAAAAAGGGCCTAAGAAGTGACCCCAAGTGTTTTCGTCCAATTTCCTTATTGGATTCCTCCATGAAGATTCCGGGCAAAGTTTTGTTAGCAAGAATTAACAGCTGGTCTCTAGACAACGATATTTTATCAGATGCCCAGTATGGGTTTCGTGCTGGTAGAGGAACAGAGGACCAATGCTTAAATCTTCATTTGTTAATATCGAAATACACTACTGCAAAAAAAGGGTCAATTTTTGTAGCATTTATGGACCTGTCCACGGCCTTTGATTTGGTAAATAGAGCTCGGCTGTGGACCATGTTGTTAAAATTGGGACTTGATCCTCCACTTGTATATTTTTTGGCAGAACTCCACAAGGATTTAAAAGCTTCTATTAGAATGGATCATGACGGAAATCGTACAGCTTGGTTCAAATCAAGTAGGGGCGTGCGGCAGGGCTGCATTCTTGCACCCATGCTGTTCACTCTATATATAAATTCCTTAGAGAAGACTCTTTTAACTGCTACCTTGGACACTCTGCGTGCAGGGGATACACGCATCCCTGTTCTCCTGTACGCGGATGACGCAGCTTTGATAGCTCTGACCCATTTAGGTTTGCAAAGACTTTTAAATGCTTTTAATGATTTTATGTCTTCACTTGACTTAGTGATAAATAACTCCAAATCTCACGTCATGGCCTTTGGGGCCGCCAAAAATAACACAAAGCAGTTCTATTGCAATGGTGACGTGATCACAAATGTCAAAATTTTTACTTACCTGGGTGTAATTTTTGACGCCAAAGGATTCCTCAAATTACAGCTAAAACCAAAGCAGTTAGGAGCTCGGCCAATGCTATTTTAAGTTTTTCGAGAAGACTGGGGGGGAAGCCAACTGGTGCTTTATTAAACTTGCACAGGGCAAAATCGGTGGCTATAGCCAGGTATGGTTCAGGTCTGTGGGGTTATGTGAATGGCGAAGCTATCCAAAGGGAAGAAAATAAGTTCCTTCGGTCAATATTAGGGCTTCCCCAATCAACAGCCTCGTTTTCAGTTCACCAGGAACTTGGTTTAGGGTATATCACTGATACCCTCTTAATGGCCCCTATTTTATTATGGATTAGGACCTGGGCCAATAACAATCTAGGTTTGAACCATAAAATACTGGCCGACTGTTTAAAATTGGATAACTCAAAAAAAATAGCTTGGCTATCATACATTCAAAAGTGCTCTTTGGACCTTGGTCGACCAGAGATTTTCTCTGCCCCCCATGGTCTAAAGAAATCTGATCTAGATTGGGTTAAGCTCAACTTTTCCAAATTGAAATTTATGGAGAGGGAGGAACGCCAACTTACTAAACCCACGATCAGAGCCCATTTCCTGACCATCACCTGCTTTACTATACAACCGTACTTTGCCATTGTTAACATCCCTTTTCACAGGTGGCTTCTGGTTAAATTTCGGTTTAACCAGATTTACATGGTCCTTTGTGATAGTCAAGGCTGGTACAAGGAGGAGGATGCTCCTGTTTGTAGTTGCGACAATTTCTCAACGCAAGATAATATGCACCTTATGTTATTCTGTCCTATACCCTTACTGAAGGACAAAGCCTTCCATCAGGCCAAACCCGCCCTCCTGTATCTCCAATTGTTGGATTCAGCTTTGGTCATGTTTAGCGTGGCCAATTATCTTGTTGCTGCTGTTAGGATCAGGAGGAGATGACTTAAAACGTAACACAAGGGTTTTGCTCGAAAGGTGGAAATGGAAAAAAAATTTTGTACCTGTAATTTTTTAGCTAAATATTTATTCCTCTACAGATGTTTTTTTTTAAACGTGAATATATAATGATTGATGTTTTTAAATTGTGTATTTATAAATTTCTACTGATGTGTGTTATCTCTAAAAATAATTGCTAAATGAATATGTACTGTCCCTTTCCCTTTGATTGTAGAATGCTTTTATGATTTTTAACTGAATCGAATAAAGTGGTTTTTGACTTGACTTGATGTATCTCTGCAGAAGTCCTTGCAAGTTGCAGATCATACGTTTCCCTGGACGAGGTCAGTGGCACAGTTTTTTGCAAAAGAATGGCTTTTATTGTGCTTAAAGTATCAATCCGTATAGAAGAGATATTCAGTGAAGGCCATAACGCCAACTTCCTGTCTGTCTTGCTTTTTGGATACAATACTTGCATACAACAAGTGACCCTGGCTGACACACTAACTAGATACGCTTTACCTGGCAACATGCCACAACAGCTGTGATCATTGAGCATAACCTAGCTGCCATTGGAAAGCTGCCTGAAAATGAGTTCTATCACTGCTGCTGGTGAACCGTGCAGGTGACAAGAGAGGTTATTTGAAGCACCTTCACAGGCTCCGTGTAAATTAATACCTTCACATAAAAGTGTACCGCTTAGTGAGGTTTTACAAGTTTTACTACTAAGAAACACTTCCTTTCCCCCACTGCAACATTTGTGTGTGTATGATCAATTCCAGGTTGACTTAATGTATCCTTTACCCAACCTTTCATACAGGCCTGCTGGTATATGTTGTAAGCAATACTGAAATTGGAAAATCGTCACTGTTATCGTGATGGTGCCATGTATTATCCATTCCAAGACATGTTTCTCAGAAATGGTTAATGGTAATCTTTCCAGTTTTTCTATGCTCAGCACCATATAGTCTGCTCCTCTTTGTGCCAACGAGATTGGTTTATCTGTAAGGTTAAACACAGTAAACAATGACCTGGTATTGATTATACGCCATGGCACGTAGCCTGAACGCAGATTTTGTAACGTCCAGCCTAGCAGCATTATAGAACGTAATTGAGACTGGCCATGTTGTAACATTAGCAAATCCTGCTCTATTAGGTCAATGGCAGATGATACAATGCTGTCCAAAGAATAAATTCTGGAGGACAGAGTCGATAACCCATTGTCCACTACAGAGAGAGCTTTCTCTAAATTAATACGATCAATTTCTCGTGTCGTTTCTGCAGTTTCCATTTGCGTGATTTTCCATGCTTCATTGTGAGCAGAATATATACCGGCGTTTATGAAACGTTTTTGACGTAGTTTACGAAGTCCAAGTAAGAAGTCTCGTAAGTCAACGCCTTCTTTAAGTAAAGTTAAGTGTTGTTTAATTTCTGGAAGTGTGGATTTCTGCAGCCACTCAAGGCATAGTTGTCATACACTGTATGTTGTAACTATCCCTGGATGTTGTCTCTGGGAATATCTTGGGTCTGGCCTAGTTACTTTGAACCCTTGTGTTTTGTTCAGGAATCTATAGTGACAGCTATTCGTGTCTGTGGGCCAGATTAACCATTTTTTCCAATCAGGAGTAGTTCTGTTCTGTTGTAAAATCTGCTTTACGTCTACCTCCTCATTTGCAGTGCTATTACTGTCAGGTGTGGCTTTATGTATGGACGGTTTGTTTAAATCTTTTATCTTAGCCAATCTAAGACAAGATGTTTGTTGAACAGTGTCATTTAAAAACATTATTTGTTCTGGGATAATGCAGGCTCTGAATAAGGCTTCTAAACCTTGCACCTGCCAGTCTTTTGTGCCCCAGACAGTTTTTGTCTCAATGTTGTCTTTCTGAAAGTTAAAACATAATGTAGACAGTTGAGCATAAAAGTTCGCAGAATACATTTGTTTAGTAGTGGTCAGCATGTTTTTCATACCTGTCTTATTCACATTTTTTAAATAAAATGTTTCTAGATTTGTGACATTAAACCGTGAGAAGTATGGAAACTTTGCATAAATGTTGTTGAGCTGCCTTTTGGCGGTGTTGGACAATGTTCCCATTGATTATAAGTAAAAACATTTCTAGGGTTTGCAGATTTGTGTAAATAATGGTGACAATAATGATTAAAACAATACATTTGTTCATAATCTGATGAACCTTCTAAGTATTCATGTTCTGTGAATTTAGCTGACATTTCTAAAGCTGTCATCATGTTATTAACAGTTTCAAAGTCCCAATCATCAGAAAATGTGCTGGGCGAGACAAAGTCACTCAAAGAAACATTAAACTGGTGTGGAATCTTCAACAGCTCCACCGGGCCATAAATGTCATAATCAGTTGTGTCCCATGCTATACCACCAGGTATAGGAATGGCTGTGATGTTCACTGATAACAGGTCTCTTCGCTCACGATGAGATGATTTGTGAGGCTTCAGGAGCAAGTTGATGTTCTTACTTGCTGTGTCCATTGTACTGTATTTTCCATCTATCATTTTTCCCATACTTAAAACAAGGATGAGCCATAGTAGGAGAAAAAGTACACCTAACACAATCCAAAATTCAACCCATGGTGAAACCAGATATGTATTTTCAAGTTGATGAAAGAGTTCTGTAATCTTTTCTTTGAAAGTTTTGTTTGCTGGTGTATTTTCAGGTTCACTGGGATCCTCAGAAAATGTATCAAAGTTGATGAAATAGCCAGAGGAAGTTCTGTCAATTGTTGTAATTGCAACAGGATTGTTTGGAATCGTTGGAGCTGCTTCTTCCTTTGTCATATTTGTATAGTCAGAGGCTATATCATTGTAGACAGGTGTATCTTGACGAACTGTTATTTGGGTTTCAAGAGGTACAAGTTCCATGGCTTTGTTGCATAGTCCTTCTTTTCTCACTACAGGTTTATCAAAAGTGATAAGTCTTTCAGTTTGAACCTCTTGGATTGTAGCAAGATTTGGTCACCTGCTACATCTTGGGAGTCCACTGGGCCTACTACTTATTATCGGCCACATGATGTGGTTTCACCAGGTCGATTGATACAACTCTGTTCTTCCTTTTACCCGCAAGGGGCGGTAGTAACACTGATCTTGTTCTGTGGATTGCTAAGACAAGTACTGCTTTTCTATAAGAAGGCCCAAATTCCTTCTTCACAGCGATCTTTTCCCTGACTAGATCCCCAATCTTTGGAATCCAGACAGGACTTGCTGGGACAGGTATTTTTTCTTCAGTGGTCGCTAGCTTCTGTATCGTGTTACTCAGACTTCTTCTTGTTTCATTTAAATCCTGTAAAACAGCCAAACGGTCTTTGTTATCAAAGGGTGTTTGTTCCACCACTGAAGTTTGACAATCAAGATCTTCGATAATCATTCTTGTACCAAACAGTAATTCATATGGAGTGATTCCACCCAGAGAATTTCCTGGCAGATTATTAAGACTACGTTGGACATTAGATGTTTGACCCACCCGTCACCCGAACCTAATACCCTAGCTGTTATAGATTGCTTTATGTCATGTTTTTTCTTTCCACAACCGCATTTCCTTCAGGATGGAATGGACTTGAGTACCGCAATGCAACGCCCAAGCTAGCCATGGCCTCCTTGTAAGCTCGAGAGCTAAACGCAGGACCCTGGTCACAATGTAGTGTGCCGATTGCGTATGTGCCGATAAAGACTTGCAAATCTTTTATAACAGTTCGGGCTTCAGCCGAGCGCTGAGGCCACATCCAAATGAATCTTGTCCTAATAGTTGTGAAACCGCCTTCATCCATGGTGACATCTGCGTGTAGAAAGTCTAATGCTGTCTAACAATGGTGTCTGGGCTGGGCTGGCTACACTGCAGTCAGGTACCTGGTGGCTTTCAAAGCTGTGATCTCTGTAACAGGTATCACAGTTAATTCCGAATTTGTAAACTTCGACGCTCATTCCTGGCCACCAGTACATCTCTTCTAATTCTATTAGAGATTTTAAGATCCCTTGATGTGTCAGACCCTCTCCCATATGTGCTTCGTGTACCAAAGCACTTCTCCGGTTCCTGTTTGGAATTACTCTGTCCCCCACTCCAGGGATTTGAGCAAAAGGAACGGAGTTTGCATCAATTATGTATGTATACGTGAGTGGATAGTTTAAAGGTAATGCTGCATAGCTACCTTCTATTGAGGCTTTGACTGCTAGCAATGTTTCACCGTCTATTTCTGTTTTTGAATCAGTGATTGTAGCTACGGAAGCCGTTTGCACAGCTGCCTTCGCGGCCTCATCAGCCAATGAATTCCCTGCAACGTGAACGCCATCACGCTGATGACTCAGTGTATGAATCACGTGAGGCTTTTGTAGTTCTTTTTGCAAAAGAACTACTTGTTCCCAAAGCATTTTATGCTTAATTGTGCCACCTATTGTGTTTTTGAAACCATTTTGACCCCAACTCTGCAAGTGTTTGTTGTAAGATTCAACGCAGAAATACGAATTGCACACTATGAGTGTGGGGAATTTGCAATCGGTATTTTCAAGCGCCATCTTGAAAGCCTGTAGTTCAGCTCGCTGAGCTGTACAGTCTCCGAGTGATTGAGTTTTAGTGACCATAGGTCGAAATTTACCTTCGCGCCAGCGACCTTTAACAATCGCGCACACAGCACTATAGGCTTCAATGCCCCTAATTGCGGGCTGTGCTGATCCGTCTGTTTAACTCCTTCGCCACCTATTGTGTTTTTGAAACCATTTTGACCCCAACTCTGCAAGTGTTTGTTGTAAGATTCAACGCAGAAATACGAATCGCACACTATGAGTGTGGGGAATTTGCGATCGGTATTTTCAAGCGCCAGCTTGAAAGCCTGTAGTTCAGCTCGCTGAGCTGTACAGTCTCCGAGTGATTGAGTTTTAGTGACCATAGGTCGAAATTTACCTTCACGCCAGCGACCTTTAACAATCGCGCACACAGCACTATAGGCTTCAATACCCCTAATTGCAGGCTGTGCTAATCCGTCTGTTTAACCCCTTCGGTACTCATGACGAGCTCAGCTCGTCATGGCATATACCTCTCAGAGCTCGTCATGAACCCAACCGTTTTTATTATGGCCCAGCACAGGAGAGGAATATCATCAGCAGCGATGATGATAAATGATACATCCGTAATGTTCTAGAGGCAGAATTTTGGTCGGTAGAGGACATTCCTGTTCGTATTGTAGAAATTCTTGTGTTTTCAAGCAGGGGTTAAAAACGTATTTGACCTCTGTTGCAGCAAGAGAATTAACCCATTGTATCCATCTCGGATGTAAAGCCTTAGCATTTGGAATGCTCGCTTTTGTTACTGCCTCTAAGGCAGGTACAGGTGTAACGATCATTATGTGTTTACCCTGCGCTAGAGCTCTCTCTTTTGCTACTGCAGTCTGAACCGCTGTCAGAATTTTTTCTGTAGAAGTGAATTTCATTTCAGCTTGTGTGTACAAGTGTGATTTATATGCTATTGGTACCTTTTCAACTTCATTAAAGGTTAGGTATGTGAATCCGCGGATCACTGACATAATATCGAATTCACAAATATAGAATTACCAAAATATAGAAGAAAAAATATAGAATGCAAAAATATTGTTTTCAAAAATATAGTTAGTCAAAATATCGATTTCTTTTAAATGTCTTAAAAATAATTTAAAATTAATGAAATATTAAAAATATAACTAAAATATACTTAAAAATACTAAAATAACCTTAAAATTATTAAATAATTGATTTAAGTTATACAAAAAACATACAATTTTATTTTTCAAAACATATATATATATATTAACATAATAATAATAAAAAAATATACAATATTTTTACCGTAGGATAGCGGGAGGGTAAAATTTACTATTACCACTCCAGTGAGTACAACAGTAGGGAAAGTGTTGGATAGCGTAGGGGTAAAAATTACTATTCCCACACCGGTGAGTGCAACAGTAGGGAAAGCGTTGGATAGCGTAGGGGTAAAAATTACTATTCCCACTCCAGAGAGTGCAACAGTAGGGAAAGCGTTGGACAGCGTAGGGGTAAAAATTACTATTCTCACTCCAGTGAGTGCAACAGTAGGGAAAGCGTTGGATAGCGTAGGGGTAAAAATTACTATTCCCACTCTAGTGATTGCAACAGTAGGGAAAGCGTTGGATAGCGCAGGGGTAAAAATTACTATTCCCACTCCAGTGAGTGCAACAGTAGGGAAAGCGTTGGATAGCGTAGGGGTAAAAATTACTATTCCCACTCCAGTGAGTGCAACATTAGGGAAAGTAAATACTTCATATATTAATAAAAATAAATTAAATATTAATACCAATAAAACATTATTTAAAAGTAATTACCAATTTTATATAATATAATAATTAATCAATAAAAAATACAAATAAAAATTAATTATTAAAATTCATCACCTATTAACACAAATTAATTACCAATTAACAATGAATTAATTCGCAATTGAAAATTAATTAACAATTAATTGAAAATAAATACCAATAAATAAAAGCATACCGTGGGCTGCTTTACTGTCCGGATAACCTGTCATACAGTCCTTCAGCCTTTGAACACGCAGGCCTGTGATACATACTTGCTCACAGATGAAGTTGCACACGCGGGAGGGTGTCGGTGGGGCGGGAGGGGAGGAAGATCAGCATGCTCGACTGTATGTGTTTTGCCGTTATTGTTTAAGCTTTTTGTATAACTGTTAGATGAATGTCATTTCTAGGTGCAAGCCCATAGTAAAGGCATCAACCCCACCAGCATGTTATTTTGCAAGACTGAACCAACAAATAGTCATGAACAATATAGAGGGCGCCGGACTAGGCCCTCCACGTACTCGTCAGATCTGAGCACATACTTTTCACTTATGTGGCACTGTCAGTGCGGCTCCATGATTTCACTCTGTATCGATCTGTGATGCTTGAATGCTGAACCGGCATGACCAGAATGTCATGATAAACTGATCGTTATTTATACTGTACTATGACACTATGAAATGCTAATAAACAGATTTGACAAAAAAAAATACCAATAAATAAATTATAATATTTCATTAATTATAATTAAATTACTTCCCGCCCTATTCCTCTATAAACCCACAACCCGCTACAGAATTAAATTACACAAAAATGAAATAACATAAAATTCATTACTTAAAATAAATATAAAATAAATATACACTTTTCAAACATATACTAACATACAAAACACTTTAAAAAATTTGATATTATTGAAAATTCGATATATTTAATACCTATATTATATACTTCACTATTTTGACTTTCTATATTTATGAAAATTTATATTAAATTACTTACCTTAAATTAGATATTTTTGTTAACTATATTCTGTCCATTCGATATTTTGTCCATTCTATATTTTGACTTCGATATTAGTGCTATTCTATATTTTTGATTCAATATTTTGTCTGTATACCTGAATCCGCATCTCCCTGGGATGATTCGGATCACAAGGTTTCGCACGTTGTCGCATGTCTGTAACTGTGTTTTTGTTAACTTATCTGTTTGCACTGAACGCAAAATTTCTTTCTTTTTTTTTTTTTTATTGAACTCAATCCAGACAGGTACATAACAGAGAAAAAAAATGCATACTAAAGAAGAGTACAAGTTGAAGTCATAAACCATCATAGTCATAATCATAATCATATTCGTATTCAAGGTTTTCTCATCGGTAAGAAAGAAAGAATAATAGAATAAAGCAATATTTGATACAATAGGTAATACAAGACCCTTGATGAGTCAGAGATTTCACCCAATAATTCACAAAATATATTACATCAAATAGCAAGAATTTTTAGATAATACCCTGTTACATATATTATAGGTTAAATGTTGCCTTCCGTCCCATCAAAGCAAATCTAGATAAATGAATTTAATCCTGCTTTCCAGCTCAGAACTGGAGACCAAATTAATTCGCCCATTCTTTTCCATTTAAGCCCTCTTGTAGAATATATGGTTTTCTCGAAGCTGAAAACAGCTAAAAAACGAGCCAGCCACATCTGGAAGCTTGGTGGTTTGGCTTCTTTCCAGCGGGCCGACAAAATAATTCTAAGTACCGCCGTACCTATAAATAATACATTTTGCTCATTCTTTGATAGAGCGATCTATGAATCATGTCCTAAAATAAACAATGAATCTGTTTCTGGAAGGTTATGGCCAAACAGCACCTCCCAGTAATCAGCAATCATATGTTTGATTTGAGTGAGTTTGGGGCAACTGCTTAGCATATGTATTAGGTTAGCCGGTCCTTGTGTACATCTTGGGCATAAATCATTTTCCCTTTTACCCCAAGAATACAATTTAGCGGGTGTATAATAGAGGCCAAAAATGGTTTTATATGTTTGGGCTTTAAGGTTACTAGCCCTAAAAAGTCGTTGGCTCAACTCTAGACTTTTATATATGTCAACATTGGGATTGCTAAGTTTGGCTGCCCAGCTAGATTCAGTTTTTTCCAAATCATCTTGTACATTAACAAGGAGAAGATTATATATAACACCAATTCTTGTATAAGATCGATTAATAGCCTCCAAAAGATCTATTTTCTGTAACCCAAGGGACCCCTTAGCCTTGAGGTTTGTATATATTTGCACATATTTAATGTAGTCCCCGTTAGAGAGATGATATTTATCCTTAACATCTAAGAAAGTAGTTTCTAGCTCATGTACAAGAAAATCTTTAACACGCAGGATTCCAAGTCTCTGCCATTTCCTTGCTATAATGTCGTTAGAAAATGGCAGGGTCGCCTGCGTATACCACAAAGAGGTATACCTATTCCATTTAGTAATGTGCAGGTGTTTAGTAACTTTGCCCCAAACCTTTAGTGCCCCGTTTATAATTTCATATTTCCGATCATTGTTATAATCCCGTGCCTCCATCTGTTGTAAGAACAATCCATTGGCCTTATCCCCTAATAATAACTCATATATTGAGGGTGGCATATTATTATCAGGGGTTGATACCCTTACATTAGAGCTAATCAGTGGGGTCATTTGTTTAAGAAGTGCGGCCCAGTGATACATACTAGTATTAGGTATTGCCAACCCACCTCTTTCGCCAGGTAGAGACATTAACTTTTGAGACCTTCGGATTTTACCATGTTGCCAAACAAACTTAATCATAAGGGATTCAAGAGTTTTTAGAATCCTAGGATCAATAGCGAGTGGAATTGCTCGAAACAGGTAAAGGCATTTAGGAAGTATATTCATTTTAAGGAAATTAGCTCGCCCTATAATAGACAGACTGAGCCCATTTACTCTACCCAAATCTTTTGTAATTTTTTGAATCAATGGGATGAAGTTATGGTGAATTATGGTTTTAACAGTAGGAGCAATGACAATTCCTAGATAAGTAGCATTTGCATCTCTCCTTTGATCATTATAGTTGATGTTATCAGTACATAATACAATTGTCTTCCTTTTATTTAAAGAGTATCCAGAATAGATGCCATATTCTGTAGTTATAGCCTCAATTTCTTCCATAGCCTCAATCGGGTTTGATGTTAAGACCGCGATATCATCAGCATATGCTAATACTTTAGTAGAAAACGGGCCAAGAACGATTGGGTTAATACTGGGGCTCTCAATAAGTTTCAAAATCAAAGGGTTAATATATAGAGCAAATAATAAGGGGGAGCAAGGACACCCTTGCCTCGTACCTCTAGTTATGCTGATATCATCAGATTCAAATCCCATCAGTTGAACTTTAGCTTTGGGAGACAGGTACATTGATCTTATCGCCTTAATAAATTTGGGGCCGAAATTGTTTAGTTGCATAATTGCCCACAGGAATTTCCACGAGACGTGATCAAACGCCTTCTCGGCATCTAATAGTATCATTGACATTCGACCCCCCGTGACCGTTATGGCATCAAACAAGGCAATTACTCTAGATGTATGGTCCGTTGTTCCTTTGCCAGGAACAAAGCCATGTTGCCACGGGGAGACGATTTGCTCAATAACACTACTAAGTCTCGTGGCTAACACCTTGGCGTATAATTTGGAATCCGCGTTGATTAATGATATGGGACGGTATGACGTTAATTGCTGAGGTGATTTCTCTTGTTTGGGAAAGACAATTATATTTGTATTATTCCAGGAATCCGGGGTTACCCCGTTCCATTGAATAACTAAAAAAAGATCATGAAGTATTGGTCCCAGCTGAGAGCTCAGAATTTTATATAATTCTATGGGTAGCTTATCAGGACCTGCTGCTTTGCCCGATGCAAGTGAGGTTAGAGATAATAATACCTCATCTAGGGTGATTTCTCTTTCCAGATCCTGACGTGTAATATCATCTAATTCTTTTATACCCTCGGTGTTATTAATAAAGTTATTCAGAAACTCATATTCTGTATTTGATAAAGCAGTAGAGTCTTCCATATATAGATTCTGATAATACTGCTGAAATAACGAAGTGATCTCATCTGCCTGCGTATATGATTTACCATTATCAGTTATCAATTTTATCTGATTGGAGACATTCCTTTGCCGGGTGTGTAACGCCAGCTGCCTCCCCACTTTTTCCCCGTTTTCATAAATATCTCTCCTATGAGCACTGTAAATCTGAGCTGCTTTTTGACTAAGGCTATTGTTTAGCTCATTTTTTATTAGAGTAACTAAATACATTGATTGTGTAGCCATGGGAAATAGCTGTATAATATAATAATATTTTTGATCCAATATTTTGTCTGTATACCTGAATCCGCATCTCCCTGGGATGATTCGGATCACAAGGTTTCGCACGTTGTCGCGTGTCTGTAACTGTGTTTTTGTTAACTTGTCTGTTTGCACTGAACGCAAAATTTCTGTGTGTTTTTTAATCCAATTAGTTGGTTTGAAATCAGGTTTGATTAGTTTGTAGAGAGTTTTAACCCTTTCTGCGTAATTCAGAACATAAGTTCTTCCAAAAATTCAGGAAAGCTAGAATTGACTTAAGTTTTTCAGCGTCTTTGGAGGTTGGAGCAACGCACATTTCTCTAGAAAGTTTGTTGCAAGGCTTTAGCCTTCACTTAAAAGTTCATATCCTAAGAATAGGACGTTGTGGCGGGCAATTCAAGATTTCTGAATATTGAATTTGTACCCTTCAGAAGGGAACCCAAGTATTATATTTTTAAGTGTACGCCCAAATCATAGTCTGTAAAATAGATATCATTGACATAAGATAATGCCTCATCATCGTACGTTTGTAGTAACTCTGTTACTCCGGCTGAAAATAACCTTGGACTATTCTTGAATCCCTGGGGGAGACGGCAAAATTGTCGCTGTGTCCCCATAATTGAGAAAGCGGTCAAATGCCTGCTTTCTGGTGCAATATTTTGACAGAAAAACCCATTTGAAATATCTAATGTGGTTTTATTTTTTTCTGTACAATGTTATTCATTAGTGCTGAACTGTGTGCACTTTGTACTGCAAAAGTTTTGCAAAAAAAGTTTAAGGGGCCTATTAAGATGGCGGGCGGACTTTGCCCGCCCGCCATCCTTGCGGAAAAGGGGACCGCCGCGAGCTGAGCGGCGGTCCCGCACTGTATATTAGGATGTTAGGATGCGCCCGCCACAGTGGCGGGCGCATCATGCATTTTTAACATTGTGGCGGGCGGTGCTCTCAGCACAGCCCGCCACAATGCTAAAAATCCATAATTCATATAGGAACCTTGTGCTCGCAATTACTCGGTATACCGTCGAGCATCAAAAAGGACGGCGTGTCAAAAGATCACGGATCCGTCTTGGAGACTCCTCAATGTGAGTCACCGCTGCCGAGTCCCTCCGGCACTTCCGACGTCTCCAAGACGGATCCGTGATCTTTTGACACGCCGTCCTTTTTGATGCTCGACGGTATACCGAGTAATTGCGAGCACAAGGTTCCTATATGAATTATGGAGGATAAAGAATAAGAGACCCAACCATTTGCCCTGATGAAATTGCCAATGGAAAGGCAATGAAACATGTTGGTCCAGTTACAACATTGAATGGTATCAATTTAACCATTTTTAAAAAAAAGTGAAGTTTGGCAGCACCAGGATAAAATCGATTCAGCCAGCCAAACCTTACTATTTTACATTTATGTTTGTTGGTGTTGGGTGTAGGTACTTGTCAATCTTTTTCTGAACACTTTTTCTATCCTACTAGGTAGTGTAATTGTACACTCCCTCTTTCATCTCTCTATTCTGTTTTGTGCACTTGTTTCTTGCACACTTCTTTTCATCCTCCTAGCAAGGAAAGTAACCGATGATGAGAAGTGGGTAGACCGATCATTTATAGACCGGGAACCCCCTCGGGTGTCACGTCCGTGAGGTAATTTCCTTGCTCTCACACATATTTTCTTTATGTGTTGTACTCTGTGCACATCATTGTTTTTATGTCTTAAGGCATGTTCGGACCTGTAACGCAGCATCGGCTTGATCTGGCCGTTTGGTGAGCCAATATAAGGTATGGCCCCTCGAGTTAAGGAGTCTGAGATCCATAGCATGCAGGCTGAATAGGGCTTCTTGTTTGATATCCGGTTATCAAACCAATCAATCAAAAACGGAGATTATGAGTTGGCATACCCAGGTAAATAGTACCTACACCAGGGAGAAAATCAGATACTTGGGAATAGACCTGGTTAAAAACTAAGACAAGATAACCAAGACAAACCTGGATAGAATAACAGCGGAAGTTAGAAAGTTATTAAAAGCGTGGGGAGGCCTCCCTCTGACCTTTCTGGGTAGATCTAATTTAATTAAGATGTCTATCCTCCCAAAATTTACGTTTTTATTTAGTGCAATCCCTCTAAAATTCAAGAGGGATGTATTAAAGCAAATACAAGGAGAACTAGCAAGCTTTATCTGGGCGTCCAAAAGTACACGTATAGCTTGGGGAAAATTACGAAGAAGAAAGGTAGAAGGAGGAATTGCGAGTCCTGATTTAGTGGAATATTATAGAGCTTTTCAGTTTAAGCATATGAGGGTTCTATTGAGGAATCATGATCAGTACCCGGAACATCTCAAAGTAATGACTGGAAATACTGGACACTTCTTGTACAAATTTGGCCACCCAAAGTATTAAAAAAAAAAAAATTTGAAGATTTTAAGATCGGCAGCTCAGCTTTGGTACCAGATAAGGAGCACCTTGAATATTCCATATTATAGCGAGTTCGCACCTATATGGGACCGTCCAGGGACCCCAGAGTGTCTTAAAGACAAACTGGCAAATCCACTGAAAACATCAAGTTTCCAAGTATGGGGCCAGTTAATGGTTGACAATACCATAACAGAATGGGGCACTCTGTTTGTGAGTACAAATGCATCCCTTTCAAAGTTTAAATTTTATCAACTCACTAGTTGGGCGAAAACATTGAAGGAGAAAAGCAGCGGGAATAAAACCTTAGAAACATCTATGATAGAAAATTCACCTAAGAAAAAAGAACTTATTGAAGCCGGGGAGGAGGACTTCCTGAGTCCAGAAAAGACCTGGGGGAAAGATCTGCCATCGCTGGACCTCCTAAATCTGTGGCAAGTATCTATGAACAAATGCTGGTCCATTGTGAAATCTGCTACCCTAAGGATAAATCACCTTTCTACCTCCCACAGAGCCTACTGAACGCCGAAGCGGTTGTCTAAATTCGGCGGACCTAACATGAAAACCTGTCCCAAATGTGGCTTACCAAAGGCAGATGACGTGCACATGTTTTGGCAGTGCCCCCAGCTCGAGGCCTTCTGGCGGGAAGTGAGTAAAATCTTAGAATCGGTACTGAAAAGACCAATTGAAGTAAGTATGGATCTTGTTATTTTTGGGGTCAGAAGACAAGAGGTAGAAATAGCCTTAACAAAAAAGGAAGAAAATCTCTTGTTTATGTTGATTTTGCTTGCGCGAAGGGAACTTTGCATTAAGTGGATAAGACCAGTCCGAAAATGCCTGTGTGAGTTGCCAGGGTGGCCAGCTACCCCATCTCGAGTGGAAGGTATTGAAGGTGTTGCGGACGTAAGGGGACCCTACTCTGAAAGCACGTATGGCGAGACCCCCAAGGCCAAGGGCTGTGAAGGTTCAGAAAGCAGAGAAGCGGGTCCCTGATAACTCCAAATACACTCTATTGCAGAATGAGGAAAAAAAAAAAAAGAAAAAAAAAAAAACCCTTAGATAGCTTCTCCCAAAAGAGTGCCTTTATTTTTCTAGTTATGTCCCCCACCATCCGGAGTGTTACTTCATATAACTTATGGGGTACACTAACCCTGGTGCCGGCAGTTTCCACTTGAATGCATTCATTCAAGTCCACTGTCTCCAGATGATCCTTCAGGATCTTGCGAGCTATGGTGACTTCTTCTGCGCTGTTTAGCATTGTCTGGCCCACTCTCCGTTCTTGAGTTGTGTCCTCAAGATCCTCGGCATGTCTGATCTTTACACTTGCTACCTTCTTCTTGGTGAATTGAGTTTTCTTATTTTTTGGAACGTGCTGTTCGTCTTTGGACTTCACACGTTCTTCTTTCTGTTCTGATCGTCCTCTTCTCTCGGATTTCTGCGAGGAAGTCTGAAAGGTACGACAGGAACGTGTATCGGTACCTTTATACCTATCAGGTTTTCTCAAATTATCCCTATTTCTAAGGTTAAATCTCTTTTCTGAGGGCTCCTGTTGAGGAGACCTTCCTCTGGACTCAGAACGTTTCTCTTTAGGAAGTGTCTGTTTAGTGTTTTCGCACTTCTTTTTAGGAGTAGTGAGATTATTTTGAAGAATTTTTTTTTAAGGATTTTCACATTAGTTGGGGTTTTACTGGTTTCCCACCCAAGCTATCTCCACCTAGCTCTTCACAGGATATTTCAATAATTCTTGCAAGTTCATATGGTTGCTCTGTTATATCTGTTTCTTTTAGTTTTTGGCGGATTGCCATGGATGCTGCTTCACCTTTAATGTTGGCTAACAGTATAGCCGAGACCTGTTTGAAATCTTTCAGTAACTTCATACCAAGATTTAAGGCAGGTTCTGGTCCGTATTCATTTTGAATCTGTCTTAGGACGTCTGGTATTACCACCATGGACAGAACACCATGCGTTTTTGTGTAGATTGAGGCAAAGACTGTACCCCAAGTTTCACAGTTCTCCACGTGTGGTGCGATCCCCATTGATAAACATATTGTCAGAAATCTGTGTTTCTCATGAGGCGTACTATCAGGAAATACTGCCTCTATTTGAGTAATTTTTTGAGCTAACCAGAACAGAATTTGTTCCCGTTTTGCGGGCAATTTACCAATGACTGATTGTATAGTCTGTGGTGTGATTTTGTTTGTGTTCCCCTGGTGAGGGGTGTGCTGTGGAATCCTTACAGTAGGTCGGACTGTTAACGTCCGCATGACATATTGAACCAATTGTCTGTGTATTTTTATTAACAGTTTTAGCTGAGCTAATAGTTCTGGACCTGTCATTTCTTCAATTTCAGGATGTGGTGTATAACTGGCTAGTACCGGACATGTTGCCTCTGGTCTACCTAGTGGACCGAGCCTGGTAATGTGATTTTGATGTTGTAGGGCGCCTTTAAACCAGAGCTGATGCTCTTGGTAAGTTAATGGAATTTCAATGTCCTCGTAAGGAACGTATTCTACTGGAGTTTCCTCTACTTTATAATAGTGGAACTCATGTGTGACTGCATTTGCTGCAGGAAACTGAATCCATGAATAGAACACCTCTGTCTGCCGATATTCATGTGCCTCTATAACAAAGATTACTTTACCACCTCTCGATGATACTCTATTATTTATGAGTTTGTAAGTTATAGTTTTTCTTACATTTGGTTGGATGATTATAGCATCCGGGTCATTTTGTCGGAGGCTTGTGTCGTCTAAAACTGCTTGAGCTGCTTCTGCAGCTCTAGCTAATTCCTCATCACTATTCATTATTTTGTTGTCTGAAAGTTTGCAGAGCAAGTTTCAAGGAAACAAAGATTAGGTACACAATATTTTGGAACCCTGTATCCTTCAACGTTGAACAAACCACAAACTAATACATAGGATTTTCGCCCTACTCAGTTTTGGTGGATATTATATCCTTTTTACCCACTCCAGACGTCTTATGGAGTATTTTACGGGAAAAAGGGGTCTGTGTGAAAAGCACGACTGAGTTACTATAGTATCTAGCGTTAAAATATCGCCTTACAAAATGTTGGGCGCCATGTAGTGTAGTTCCTATATTCCCAATAGGCTCTGCGCATTGGAATAATATATCCTGTAGTTTAGACGTAGGACTGAGGTCGACTAGGTCTCTACCGAATATATTAGACTTAATTGTGAGTGCCAGCTAGCTCAGAGGTCACTAGAAACTTTCTCGAATAAACAAGAAGGGATTAGTTTCTGACAACCGCATAAATATGACAACTTTGTTTCCCAAGAATAAGAAATATATCTCTAGAGTTGCGGAAACAATAGATAGTTATTTCACTCAATCAATCGTGCATGATTAGTTTCACCAGAGGTGCAGAGAAATAGAGAGACGGTGTTTTCAATAAAAGGGTATTTTATTGAACAGTCTTCTTTCTCATGCAGAAGAAGTTAACTGCTACAATCGTAATACTGGTTGCAAAGTATAATGCGTACAGTACGAAGAGTATTATAAAATAATACTGTAAAAGCATGATATGGTTTCCAAGCCATAAAATACATAAAATACATACATTAATAAATATAGACTAAAAGTACTCAACTGGTGCTTCTAAAATACGCCTACCCGGTGTACCTAACCTAGGTCTAGTACGAGGGAAGAAGAAAGTGAGGTGTAGCTTAGTTTAAGTATTCTTTGCATAGAATCTATCCAAGAATTCCCTAAGGGTCTAATCAGCTCTGTACCTTGGTTTCAGAATGAAGGAGGGCTTGTATCTCTCTCTCAGGACTCAATTTCCCAGCAACCCGCAAGGGTAGCCTGGAAACACTGGAGCTGGATTTCTTGGCCAGAGAAAAAACAGCATCTCTCAGTGCGTCTGCTGGAGGGTCGGCTTCCTTCGGCACTTGCTTCAGCGTGATGCGTCGGGCAAGTAGATAGTCGAACTGCTCCAAACCACTGTGTGTTTGCCTGGGCAAGTGTGGGCATATTTATACCTTGAAGGTGCCGAATTTGACGTAAGGTTGGACATAATAACGTCATCAAAGACTCAGTTCTTTGAAAACTCCATGAGTTCTTGGATAAATCAATATTCAAGCAAGGGGAAGTCCCTGACTGCTGAAGGTGGATTTTTCCAAGAAATCGTTGTGGATTTTCAGAACTAGTGGCAGTAGCCATGCTGTATTTGGACTGCGTAGGCTAAGTCTAAATATGGTTATGATTTCTATGCCTATATAAGGATAGGGTGATTTATACCTATATATGGGCATGAATCGGGAAAATTACACTAGGGTCCTAAATTCATATACAACAGTGCCAGTTGCCGTGCTTCTTCGCCTTCTTGACTCTTTGTAGGCACTCATCCTTGTCAGTTTCACTCTTCGGGTCACCCATAGAGAGGAATGGGACATGACCTTTCCATGGCGCATCTGACATATTCCTCTGTGTCTGCGGCATCTTCCTCCTCTTGGCCCTAGCACTTCTGGGGTATCTTGACAGATAATCTGTGGGATTATGGCTCCCTGGCTTGTACTCAATTCGACAGTTGTAGTTTTGCAATTTCAGCATCCATTTTTCTATCCTCGGCGGTGGCTTTGAAGAGGTGCTGGAGACAGAGGCAGAAGGGGCTTGTGGTCAGTGCCCACCACAAATGCCTTGCCATAAACGTAAAGATAAAAGTGGCGACACCCCCAGTGGATCGCAATAGTCTCCTTTTCAATCTGGGAGGACCGCTGCTCGGTGTCAGTGAGCGAACGGCTGGCGAAGGCCACCGGGGCCCAGTCTCTTCCACCGTGTGGCATTGCATGAGTACTGCACCCAGTCCCTTTGGGCCCGCGTCATCTGCCACCAGCGTGAGCTTCTGTGAGTCAAAGAATGCCAGAGTGGTGGCAGTGGATAGGGCATCTTTAACGTCCTGGAATGCCTTGGCTTGTGGTTCTCCCCACACCCATGGAACTGAGTCATTGGTGAGATCCCTCAGGGGCTGGGTGTGGGTCATGAGGTCTCTGATGAAGAGCCCAGAGTAATTCACCATGCCAAGAAAGCTGTGTACTTCCATGAGATTGACTAGGGCAGATGCATTCTTGATGTCTCTGACCTTGTCGGGTCAGGATTTCCCCCCTCAGCTGAGAAGGTGTATCCAAAGAACTGAAATTTGTTCTTAAGAAGCTCAGATTTTTATCTGTGCAGTGTTAGTCCAGCATCTTTGATTCTCTGGAGGGCTTGCAGCAGGCGGGAGTGGTACTCCGGGATAGACTTGGCATGTACCATGATGTCATCACTCACGTATATGACTCCAGGAATGTCCATGATCAACTCGTACATTACATTCTGGAACACTTCTGTTTCGCTAGATATCCCGAAGCCCAAACGGGTATACCTGTGAAGTCCTACATGAGTGGAGAATGTCGTAATATTCCTGGACGCCTGATCGAGGACTAGTTGGTGGTATCCCGACCGCAGGTCGAGCTTCGAGAAACAGCATGCCCCTGCCATCTTTCCGATCAAGTCATCAATAGTCGGGGTTATGTGTCGCTCTCTTTTGATGGCTGCATGGGCAGCTCCTGCTCCACCAACGGGCGTAGATGAAAAGCCACACCTCGGTGCCGCAGGGCTACAGGTTGTACTGTGTGGTAAATATGAAGGTGTATTTCCTTTCCTCTATATCTTCTGATGCCCTCGAAGACCGATGCGAACTCCCTGAGTATGTGCTGTCCTGATTCTTGGTGGATTCCAAATGCAAATGATATGATACCTAGGTCCTCTGCTGCTCGACATCTCAGAAGCATGCCTTGTCCATCCTTGGTGACATACACCATGGTGGTGACCGACCTTTTCTTGTGGGTCACCGTAGTCTTAAACTTTCCTTTCATTTCCAGCAGCTTGTCCTGTCCATACGCGAAGACCGTGTTTTTGGTGGGCTGTAGACTGGGTGCCGGGTGCCGGGTGCATGGATTTGAAGAGATCGTCTGCCATTATGTTTATGGTGGCTCCGGTGTCCACGACAGCCGTGACATCTTTTGCTCCTACCTGAATACGGCTTTGGGGCAGACGCCTGCTTCTGCTTAACGCAGCTCTGATCATGTGCACCTTGTATACCGCTTTGTCTTCTTCTTCGTCGTCATCCATATCAATCGATTCACCGCCTCCCTCGGGTACCACATTGACTGCTTGCTTGGGTTTTCTGTACTGTTTGGAACGGCACACCTTTTCAAAATGGTTGAACCGGCCACAGTCGGTGTATTTCTTGCCCGTGCTGGACAATCGGCTGCTTTGTGAGGTGGACCACCGCAGTATCCGCAGTCTTTCTGAGTCCCTTGCGGACTGCTGGTGAACGGCTTCTTATTGCGACGGTCTGCCGGTTTCATCGTGACTGCATTTACCGGTTTCGCTTTGACGGGTGACTGCAGTGCCGCCTCCATGTGCGCTGCCCTGGCTTTGGACCGTTCTTTCGTATATCCAAGTGTTAGAATGTCCGATATTGGCTTGCCTGATTCTTCCAAGATTTGCTCATGAAGCTTCGCCGAGGCACATCCTTGGATAATTTGCCCCCTGATCTCTTCGTCTCATCTCTGAACCCACACGAGGATGCCAGGAGCTTGTGGCTGGCATTGAATGTTTCGAGTGATTAGTCGGGCAGTTGTCTGGCTTGACGAAAGATGAAACGCTTGTAACTCTGGTTGGCCATTGGCTCAAAATGGCCTGTGAGCGTATTAATGAGAGTATGGTGAGTCTTTGCCTCCACGAGCGTCTTTATAATGCGGTGAATATCCTTCCCGCCTAGGTGAAGTAACATGGCCCTCTTCTGGTCTTTGTGGACCTTCGTGGCCTCAAAGAAGATAATGAGGTGTTGCCACTACCAATGGTTCAATAGGCAGGATGGGAGACATGGTGAGCCTCCCCAGGGCAGTCTGTGTCTGTGATGCTGTGCACTATGCAGCTTTTCTGTCCTGGACTCAGAGCTTGGATTAGGCTTGTTGCACTACTGCCAGAATAAATCCTCTTTGTGTGAGTGGACTAGCGGCTCACCAACAGCATTTGCCGGCTTAGCAGGACGTCAGTTGGCTTATAGTGGGCTGACTGTGTTGCTGCCAGTTCAGGTTTTCACTGGCTGCTTCCTTGCAGCACTCACAGGTATCCCAGGGCTTTTGGGGCAACACCACGTGCGTGCAAGCTGCTGTGCGACCTCCTGAGCCTTCTTCCCCCACTGAGGCCAGTGTGCGTGAGCGCAGCCTGCTGAGCCGTGCGGGTGCGGAGCGCAACGTTAGCGCCTGTGGGGGCCAAACGAGCGATGACTTGCTGCAGTGCGAGGAGTGCAGCGCTCACTTCAGCAGCGAACACGCTCCTGACCAGATGCACGATGGGCGCCGGCAGCCGGATCCAGGGGCAAAAGCCCTACAGGCCTCCACAAACCGCTCGCGGCCGCCCCAGCACAGGAACACAGCAGGCCCACGTCCACCCATGCTTGCAATGGCTACTGCGTACACGCGTCTCCTGACTTCACTAAGTATGGGGTTCAAATCCGTTCCGCTCGCGGAATTCGCGGATTTTTGGCAAATTCGCAATCCGCGAATTCTCGCGAATTTTCCTGAAAATTCGCACGCAGCGGATTTTTTTGCTTGGTCGCGCTTGACAAATACAATATTGCTGCGCGCAGCGTTCACTTACCGTCATTCAGCGTTTGAAGAGTTGTTTTTCTCCATGTTTGTGTGTGCTGCGCCATTTTGGCTCTTGCTGCGTGATCCCGCGGGAGTTTGTAGACCGCGATTACGTCATAAAGGCCCGTGATCACGCATCGTGGGAGTAAACAATTGCGAACAAGTAGATGCGGCGGGCAGCAACAATATCGCGCTCGCGAAATTGCAAAATCTGCAATTCTGCACAAGAAATCCACCAGCAGGCAGCATAAACCTTCTGAAAATGATGATTTTTATCAGAATACCTCCTCAGGTTGACATTTGCCTGCACTTTTTTTTGCAAGGAGTCCATTTTGGGGGGGGGATGGGAGGAAGGAAGTGCCCCACAGTCTCCAACTTCCTGTTCCTGTCCAGCAGGCTCCTCCCAGTGCTTTGTTCATGTCCTGGTCTCTTTGATTTGGATCTTGACCTGGAAGGATTACTTTTTGTGGATGCTGCTGGATATTTGGATTTGAGGCCTTTTTGACTTTCTTTGGATCACTTTTGGATTAGAAATTTCACAAGTAAGTTTGTTTGGGGCATTACAGTTGCTGCAACTACAATTTTGGAACTTTTTCAGAACATTAAATAAAATATATTGTGGGTAGCCACAGTATCCAGTAGGACCAGGGTTAGTTATGGGTGCATGATACAACTGTTTTGTTGAATTTCAACATCATTTAGGGCATGGATGGCATTGGATTGTGGGGATTTTTGTGTGTTTTTCAATTTTTTGGCTGTTGTTGGGGCCTTTTGCCCAGGGGTACTCAGTGGTGCATGGACTGAGTCTTTCTGTGGGGTCTCTTTAATGCAAACATCATGGAGGGCATGGATGGCATTGGATTGTGGTGATTTTTGGGTGTTTTTCGATTTTTTGGCGTGTTGATGGGGCATGGCCATGAGGGTGGGGGCCATTTTGAGGACTGGTACAGGCAGGGCCTGACCATGTGGTGGGGGTCACGGGGCCATTTTGAAGCCAGGCAGTGTGCTTTGTGCCATAGGCCTGCATCCAATGTGCCTTGGTTTCATCCATTATGCCCAGGGTTACTCAGAGGTGCATGGGCCTAGTCTTTCTGTGGGGTGTCTTGAATGTAAACATCATTGAGGGCATGAATGGCATTGGATTGTGGTGATTTCTGTGTGTTTTTCGATTTTTTGGCTGTTGTTGGGGCCTTTTGCCCAGGGGTACTCAGTAGTGCATGGACTGAGCCTTTCTGTGGGGTCGCTTTAATGTAAACATCATGGAAGGCATGGATGGCATTGGATTGTGGTGATTTCTGTGTGTTTTTCGATTTTTTGGATGTTGTTGGGGCCTTTTGCCCAGGGGTACTCAGTGGTGCATGGACTGAGTCTTTCTGTGGGGTGTCTTGAATGTAAACATCATTGAGGGCATGGATGGCATTGGATTGTGGTGGTTTCTGTGTGTTTTTCGATTTTTTGGCTGTTGTTGGGGCCTTTTGCCCAGGGGTACTCAGTGGTGCATGGACTGAGTCTTTCTGTGGGGTCTCTTTAATGTAAACATCATGGAGGGCATGGATGGCATTGGATTGTGGTGATTTTTGTTTGTTTTTCGATTTTTTGGGGTGTTGATGGGGCATGGCCATGTGGGTGGGGGCCATTTTTAGGACTGGTACAGGCAGGGCCTGGCCATGTGGTGGGGGTCAAGGGGCCATTTTGAAGCCAGGCAGTGTGCTTTGTGCCATAGGCCTGCATCCAATGTGCCTTGCTTTCATCCATTATGCCCAGGGTTACTCAGTGGTGCATGGGCCTAGTCTTTCTGTGGGGTGTCTTGAATGTAAACATCATTGAGGGCATGGATGGCATTGGATTGTGGTGATTTTTGTGTGTTTTTCGATTTGTTGGCTGTTGTTGGGGCCTTTTTCCCAGGGGTACTCAGTGGTGCATGGACTGAGTCTTTCTGTGGGGTCTCTTTAATGTAAACATCATGGAGGGCATGGATGGCATTGGATTGTGGTGATGTGTGTGTGTTTTTTGATTTTTTGGGGTGTTGATGGGGCATGGCCATGTGGGTGGGGGCCTTTTTTAGGACTGGTGCAGGCATGGCCTGGCCATGTGGTGGGGGTCAAGGGGCCATTTTGAAGCCATGCAGTGTGCTTTGTGCCATAGGCGTGCATCCAATGTGCCTTGCTTTCCATCCATTATGCCCAGGGTTACTCAGTGGTGCATGGGCCTAGTCTTTCTGTGGGGTCTCATTAATGTAAACATCATGGAGGGCATGGATGGCATTGGATTGTGTTGATTTTTGTGTGTTTTTCGATTTTTTGGGGTGTTGATGGGGCATGGCCATGTGGGTGGGGGCTATTTTGAGGCCTGGTCCAGGCAGGGCCTGGCCATGTGGGTGGGGGTCTAAGGGCCATTTTGAAGCCAGGCAGTGTGCTTTGGTGTGCCATAGGCCTGCACCCAGTCTGCCATGCTTTCATCCATTATGCCCAGGGGTATTCTGTCAGTGGTGCATTTTATTGGTCTTTCCATTTTGGGGGTGGGTATAATAAAAATGCTTACTTGCAAACTATTAATTGAAGCACTACATATGCAACATTTATTTAACTGATGTTCCTCTGGCTTCATTTGCTTTTAGGTGCAAAAAAACGAATCATCAGCCTCATCGTTCCTCATCAGTGCCAGGAAGAAGTCCTGCTGCGGTGTGTGCAGCACAACGTCACGTGTGGCCACAGACAACTCTGCAACTTGTGCAACTGCGGCCTGCTGTTCTGACATCTGAAGAAGATGGCCCCAAAAAAAGTTGCCCGTAGCTCCCTTAGCAAGAAAGTTGCCAGTAAGGAGCAGAAGAAGCAAGTGGCGCCACTTACCAAGGAGGCTGGTGTGCCGACCGCCACATTTTGTGGGGAAAAAAAGCACGCCTGCAGCAGCAGCGGGGTCTGCTGGGGACCAAGCTGGGAGCAGCACCTCCGCTCCATTGGGCTCAGTGCCACCACCACCACGCCAACTTAGGTCCAAGCCCTTGAGTGCTGCAGAGGCAGCCAGTATAGTTGTTCAATCACCATCGACCAGTGATGTTGGCTCATCGCAAGAAAGTAGCAGCATCCCTCAATCAACACCGGTTGTTGTACCTCATCTGACGAGTGTTCAACAACCACAGCCGCAACAACAACCACATGTGCAAGTACAAGACCAAGTACATGTGGAAGGAGAGGCGGCGCAAGGAGAGGCGCAAGCAGAGGTGCATGGAGCGGCACAAGTGCCCACAATAGTTGTTCCTCCCGAAGTAGGGGCAGGAAATCGACATTCAAGGCGAGGTATCATATGAGGAAGCCACTCCTCCTGATGATTCATTGTCTTCCAGATCCCCAGCAAGGAAAAGATCAAGGATGGTGTCTACATCTTCTTCAAGCCCCCTTCCTTCTGATGATATGGATGAAAATTGGGAACCACCAGGCCTGTCTGAGAGTGAGGTACACCATGATCTGACAAAGGTAGCTAAGCGTAAAAGGAAGGTCCCCGAAAGTCTCATAGTTATGGAGTGTGATGATGACGCTGAACAAGAAGTGGCGTATACTCCTGGTGATGAAGACTCTCACAATGACGACGCAGTCATCATCGACGTCACTCCAGCCTCAGCGGGCATGCAGCAAACAGACATTTTTACCCTTTCCAGAAATGCTGCTGAGCGTGATGTTGGCGACGTCTCAATGGGACCACCACCAATGCAGTGAACTAGTACACCACCACCTACAGATTTCATATTTTCTCGCCAGAAGGGACCGCCATCCACCTCGACCTCCATTTCCTCAATTAGTGGTGCTGGAAGTGCACAACGTACTAAATTTCGGCAAAACACATCCTCCACTTCACCTGGCATTAGCATTCCCAGTATCGCCTCCTCCGCCCCCCACAGACATTTGAAGTCCGCAGTTTGGGACTTCTTTAGTGTTAGGCCAACAAGGGAAAACATAGCCATTTGTACCATTTGTAAGGTTCGTGTTAGTCGTGGTATGCTTGGTACCAACTATGGTACCGGAGGCCAGAGAGGTCATCTTGAGAGACAGCACACTGTCAAATGGCATGCGCACCTAAGGGAGCTCAAGGCAGCCCGAATTGCAAGTCAACAAATTGTATCCGTTGATGTTTCATCTGATGATGACGAGGAGGAAGAAGCGTCAAACATTCCTTCAGTTACACCGAGAACCCCTGTCAGCAGCACACCCCCTGCAAGATATATGAGCCACACTAAGAGTGTGGGAGAGAGTGAAACACCAATGCGAAAAAGTTCATCATCACTGAGCGTAACTGGGTCGAAGAAGTCATCATCATCCTCCAGTAAAATGGTCCAGCACACCATTAGAAGCATGTTGTTTACAGATGCGCCATTTGAATGCAACCACCCAACGGCGCGTCTGTATAACACTAATCCGGCTAAAATGCTAGCGCCGGATCTTCTCCCTTTTTCTTTTGTGGAAGGGGTGGGTTTTCTTGAAATGGTGGCAAAGCTCTGCCCTAAATGGAAGGTTCCTAGCCGGTTCTATTTTGCCAGAGTTGCGGTAACAGCACTACATGAAGATGTGCTAGAGGTGATTGGGGCAGCTTTGCAGAAGAGTGCTGTTCACACTATACATCTGACACCAGACATGTGGACCAGTTGCCAAGCCCTTGATTACATGTGCATCACTGCACACTGGGTCTCTTTTTCAGGGGTTAAAGCAAAGCTAAACGCAGGTGTTGACACGGACAAAGTTTATAAAGCTGCTCGGAAACATGCAACACTAGCCATGTTTGCCATGGAGAAAAATCATACAGGAGACAACATTTTGCATGAGTTTAACACAAAGGTCTTTCAATGGCTGTCCGCAAGAAAACGCATGATTGGTTATGTTTCCACGGATAATGGTGCCAATGTAGTTAAGGCCATGGATAAGGGTAACTATTTCAGAGTGCCGTGTTTGGCGCACTATATAAACCTAGCTGTTAAAAAATTCTTGAGTGAAGAAAGTCCAGTCTCCGAGTTACTGACCACCTGCCGAAGAATGTGCACACATTTCAACCATTCTTTTAAGGCCCGGAAGCAGCTGAGGTGCCTGCAACATGAACGTAAAGTGCCAGTGAAAGCACTCATCCAGGAGGTGGTAACACGTTGGAACTCAACCTTCTACATGCTTGAGCGTCTGTATGAGCAGTATGTGGTAGTCGATCAGTATTTCTTTAAACTGGGTACACCTATGATAGACATGAGGATACAGGTGGAGCAATGGGAGCTAGTTAAAAGCCTGACAGACATGCTTCGTCCTTTTGAGGTCTTCACGTGTGCAGTCAGCAGGGAGGACTGTAATTTTGGAAAAGCTATCCCATTGTTGCGCATGCTAGAGCACCAACTGAAGGTGGTGTCTTCTACGTTTCAAAAAGATGGAAAGCAAGAAGCATTTGAGTTGGCGGAGAAGTTATTACAGCGCCTACTTCGCGATGAACGTCTTGAAAAGATCCACACAGAACAGCATTACATTTCTGCTACTATTCTGGATCCACGGTACAAAAAGGCAGTGGCAGGCAGAGTATTCTTTCCTTTTGATGACGCAGATGTTACAAAGTACAAACATTGGCTAGCTGTGTCAGCCACTCGGTTTGAAAGAGAACGGCAGGAAATTGAAGGAAAAGGCAGTACATCAGCATCAGCAGGCCATCCGGAGTCAAAAAAGTCCACTTCTGCATCTGTGGCTGTGGCAGAAGTGAGTGATTTTCCCTCTCAGCCGTTAACGACACCAGCAACCGTATCATCTGCACCAGACACAACAGTAATATTGTGTGAAGAAGAGGATTGGCTAAATCAGCTTGGGTTTGCTTCTCAAAAGGTTCCAGAAAAAAGTAAGCAAAGTGGAGGAACCCTGGAGAACCTTGAGTCGATGGTGCAGGCCTATCTGAATGACTCAACAGAGGTCTATGTTCATCATGACCCATTGGCGTATTGGCATGGGAAAAGAGATGTGTAGCCAGAGATCACCAACCTGGCTATAAATTACTTGTTTTGCCCACTCGCAAGTGTGTCTTCTTAACGTGTTTTCAGTGCTCCTGGTGGCATTGTAACTTCCAAAAGGACCCGCCTCTCGCCCAAAAATGTGGAGAGGTTATCAATGATCAAGATGAATCAGCACTTCATACCACCAGATTACAAAATACGAGAAGAAGACGAGGAGGACACCAACTTAGATGAGGGAAGTTCTTCTCTGTTAACTGACCTACTCCCGTCTGAATTAGCAGAGTTTGAGGACGAGCTCTTCTTCCCTGACACCGAGCCCTGAAAATGAGTCAATGAATCACTAACTTTCTTTTTCGTCCTTATTCACTTTTATTCCTGTGTGTCTGTCTTTCTTTGTTTTGCAAAATCTATATAAAAAAAACTTTAATCACCTAATCACAAAAACAAGCCCATCAGCAGAACTGTCTTCACTTATTTGCTTATTGATTTGAAGGTGCCGCAGTCTGCATTCCTCAGGTTCACAAGTTCACAAGAACATGCTCCTCTATCCTCCTCCTCCAGACTCCTATTTCCCTCAAAGCAGATGGCTGGATTACACCCAATAAAGAAAGACTCTGCACTTGTGAAGGTGTTCTACTTCTTTGCGGGTGAGTTGACGGGTCTGGAGCATTGCTGTGAAGGTCTAATACCGGATAAAAGTGGTTTGGAGAAAATCGGAGCAGAAAAACTTTTTGCGCTTTTGATCACTTGCCTGTCTTTGGGGTGCTGTTTGGGGGGCTTCCAGGTTGGGGGTGGGTTTTGGGGTCCGGGAGCACTGCTGCCACAGTCTAATGTTGATTACATTTGTTTTTCAGAAAATCCGTGGTGGAAAAGGGGAGTTAGGGCCTAGCTGCAGAGCTCATTTGGACTGCATTCCAGGTAGGGCTAAAGTTTCCTAAGTGTGGCTTTTCCCGGTTTTGCTTTTCGGCTTTTCGGGGGGGAGGGTGAAACTTGTTTTTGCCCGGGTTCACAGGTCTGGGGGCCTTGCTTGGAATGTGCAATACCGGCTAAAAGTGGTTTGGAGAAAATCAGAGCAGAAAAACATTTTGCGCTTTTGATCACTTGCCTGTCTTTGGGGTGCTTTTTGGGTGGCTTTTAGGTTGTTGGGGGTGGGTTTTGAGGTCTGTGAGCACTGCTGGCACATTCTAATGTTGATTGCATTTGTTTTACACCAAATCGATGGTGGAAAAGGGGAGTTGGGGCCTAGCTGCAGAGCGCATTCGGACTGAATTCCAGGTAGGCCCAAAGTTTTCTAAGTGTGGCTTTTCCAGGGTTTTGCCTTTTGGCTTGTTGGGGGTGTTAAACTTGTTTTCGCCCGGGTTGACAGTTCTGGGGCCATTGCTGGGAAGGTCTAATACCCGAAAGAAAGTGTTTTGGAGACAATCACTGGGGGAAAAGTTTTTGCATTTTCTGAGATTTCGCTCACTCTACCGTTTTCGTGGGGCTATTTGTGGGGGTTCCTGGTGTTTGTGGGGGGGTTTGCGAGTCTTGGAGCAATGCTGGGTATGGATACTTTTGCTTGCTTGCAAGTGGTTTGAATACAATCCATGGTGGGTAAGGGGGGATTTGGGCCTACTTTACTTTCAAAGTACGTTTTGTCACCATTTTCTACTAGGCCTCTGACAGGTAGCAGTATAGCACGTTTTTTGAGATCTGATTGGGGGTCTTCTACATTTTTGCGACTGGGTTTAGTAAGGGTCTGGGAGCACTGCTGGGAAGGTCTAATTTTGTTCTAAAACACAGTTTACAGTACACCTAGGTTGAGGGGAAAGATCCGCTAAATTAATTCGCCCATACTTATTTATCCTTCAAAAGGAGACTCAGACAGAGTACGCACTTTCAAAAATATTGTACTGTCTATTAGGAAACTCAAAGTGTGACTTTTTGCACTACACAGCGTACATACCTTATATTTATTTGTCAGTGGTGTTCTAATATCACTTCCTGTTTTTCCATCAATAATTACAGGCCGGGTTTCAGCCTGTGGAATAGGAAAAAAAGGATGAAGTCAGGCTTCACATTAGCGAGCCGCAATTCAGCATCCGCCAGGCAGGCAGTGGACAGGGTGTCTTCTGGTTACCAACATTGATGGATGGAGCGTCAGATGGAATGGAGGAGTCCCGCTAATAAGAGGAATGGTTGGATGCATGCAACTTACCAAATTCAACAGGACAACTACAACAACATACAGATACAGTATCCGTTCTTTTCTAATTATCTACTAAGTAATGTTATTGCTGTGAACTTCTATGAGTGTGACTCTGGATTTCTTTGATCTCTGCTTCTAAATTCATCCCTACAGCCATTGTATAGGTTTTACTTCTGCTATTTTTCAAACCTAATTTAATGTACGAAGTGTTTCTCTGAGTGCAGAGATAGGCATGTGAAAACGCATAATTACTGCAGCCCTGTACTGTCGCATTCTTTCATTCATGGTTGTCGAAAGTACTACTTACTTTTCAGTAACCATGCATGCAGTAGTGCATGCACTTCCTTTATGTCACTTACAAGATTTATGGATAGCTTTGTACCCAAAGATATTTTTATCTTCAATTATTGTTTGTCCATGCTGTGCTTTTCTTTTCTTCTCTCAACAAAACTTTCCCAAAACCCCCATTCCCATCCATTTTCCAAACCCTAACCCTCTTCTCCCGGGCTGTGTGGTATTGATTGATGTGTGACTAAATGACAGCAATAATTCCACACACTTGATGGGGAGGATAAGGTCATAGCAACAGGCTGGTAAAGGAATCCGAGGATATATTCTTACTCAGCTTGACACAGACTCATGACTATTGGCAAATGAAAGCAGATTTTCATGTGCGTCATCAACTTGATTGATCATAAAGAACATCCTCCTCCTAGACGGGGCAAATGATTACGCTGCTGTGTCCTTCACCTTCAGTACTATTTCTTGTAGTAGTAGCCAATGTCAAAGAAATTCAACGCAAGTAGTAGTTATACTTTCAATACTTTACCATTTGTTAGGCTACATTGTGGCACTGTCCTAGTGTACTTTCACCTGCTATATTCTCTATCATACCGTTCTAATGCTACGGTAAGGACAAACAAGGTTTCATTTTCTTTTTTTTCAGATGCTGCAACTGCCACTGTGTATCACCACTAGTACCACCGCAATGATGACATTTCATCCGCCCAGGATTGCCAACCTCAATCGCTATTTCCCGTGCAGCCAGCCCTGTGCCTAGCCCTATTTCCAAACACAAATTACAGGTAAGATAAGCATTTGGGGGGAGGTAGTATAATGGAGTATCAGGAGAGACGAGAGACTGACGGTAGTACTAGTAAAGTCCTAGGACTATTGAATTCACCTTCTCTGTGAGAGGCACTTAGTTTTGAAAACATTTGGGCAATTACTTACACAACTTGAATCAAGATGCCACTTACGTTTCAGGAAAAAAAACTTACTGTTAAACCCCCACCCACCAGCCTCAAAAGCAGTAAAAAACACGTATGCTAAGATAAAGTTTAAAGTATATTTATATCCCTAACATAAATAATCTCCCGCAAGACCCAACCCACCCCCCCTCCCGAACCCCAACGAATGTCCGTGAAAAGTCTAAAAAAACCAACTCATAATTCCCACCCCCCAGAAGTCTTTAAAAAGGGGCAGGGGACAGTCTCTCCTCCTACTGCTGGCTGCTGTTCACTTTTCGGGCCAGGTCGGCATGCTCCTTGCGGAGGGTCTCGAGCAGGGTTTTGGTGTTCAACAGCCCCTGCTCGAGGTAGGACACCCTGAGTGAAAGGCGGTGCAACCTTTTTTTGGTACTGCTGTGGGGGGCAGCTGATTTTTTTGCTGCTCGGCGGTGGCGGGTGGCTGCGGTACCTGGGCTCCGTACCGCTGGAGACCTGCTGCGCTGACTGGCTGACCCAGGGAGCGCGGAGGAGGATGCAGCTGTCCCGGTCGATGTTGTGGTCGACTGCGTGTCCCCCTCCTCCTGGGCCACCAGCCGCCGATATTTGGCGACAGTCACCTCCAGCCTCCGTTGCCGGGCCCTTTTAGCCAGCTCCTTCCGTGTTGGTTTGGAAGGAGCATCTATATGAAGAAAGAAAGACATAGTCTGTAACCAATGCTCTTTAAGATTAACACAAAATGATTCAGCAGAAAGTTGTGTCACAGTAGAACTAGCAACTTGCAAGCGCAGTACATAACTATTGTGGCCAGTATCTATCTAACCTCCCACTTCTTCATCCTTGCTCTAAAATTTGTGGGAGTTTAAGGAATCAATTCTACGAGAACTATGGACTCACTCCATTAGAGTCGACTATGACAGTACACCAGTCTTATTCTTCTTCTTCTCTCTTGTTTAGCAAAATTGGTACGTTAACTTCTGCAAGCCGGCATAATGCCAGCGCAGTCAACTTGCACCCGAGAAAAACAGACGCCCGCCATGATGAGTGAGACAGACTTGCGTTACTGTACCGGTCCAGTACATGCAGGTGGTGATGCTCTTACTTTTCTATTACGGGTGGCACTGAGAATACTCTGTTACAAGGGGTGCTGCTTAATTAATTTAACTTTCACCCTACAGTGCCAATGAATATTAGAAAAGGAAAATGAAGAAGATAAATAATTTGATTATCTATCACTGCACATGGTATGTATTTGCTTACATATGGGATGACTTTAGGTGCTTTGCTTTTTATTGAGTAAACAGTGATACATCCACACATGAATGACCGAGTTCTACTAAACTTATTAACAGAGGTAGTGAGTGGCCATCGTAATAGCCGGATATATGCTCTGCTTGTAATACAAACTACTGCTACTATTCATGGTAGTATTCGGACAAAATTAAAACGTCTTTTCCTTGCCTTTCCTACACTGGAACGGACGTGCGGGTGCGGTGTTACATGCTCTTCAAAGTAACACTTAGTTCATCCAGTGATCATCTACTCTCTCTAGATACACATATGCTATCTAAGAGTCAGATAGTACCATGATCCAGGCATCCATCCATTCAAACTATATGTCAATCATTCTTCTTCATGTCTCTCATCTGGACAAACCTTACGTTTTCTCACGGGAAAACAACCTTTTCATTTTATTTGGGAAACCGCAAGCCATACATCCGTGCTTGACTTGCGTTTGAATTTCAACCAAAGGATATATTGCGCACACATACAGTTTCTGTTTCACCCATCCAGGCTGTTCTCCTTCCACCCATCCTTGCTTCATCCTTCACCCAGCCATGCATCATATTCCTTCCCAACCACCTTGGGCACCAATCAAACACGTATCATTCTTCTTTGTCAGTCATCATTACTTTTAACTTGCTCGTCCTTCCACACTTACTTACACCCTTCTTTCGCTTTTCGTTCATCCCATCCACCAAGTTCATCTCAGATCTGATTTGGATTCTCGAAAAAAAAATCACCGCTGAGTTGAAGTAAATTTAGAGGAGGCTACTACCTGGTTGATAAAAACTTTGTTCTAAATTTGAAAGTCTTCTTAACAGTATAGTAACTGAACTCTACAACATATATACTACACCCGTGCAGAGAGCACACTCTGCAGTCTGCAACCTCAATAAGTAAGGAATATAAGAGCTTACCACTGCCCGCCACTACCGTGGCAACCCTCACAGCAGTTTCCTCCGGCACTTGCACCGCCTCCTTCCCAGAAGTGTCCTCCTCCACCTCCGCGCTGGCCCCGGCACCAGATGTTCCACCTACAAAGTACATTTAAGAATGTTAGATGTCATAGACATACACCAATCACTAGTATTTTGTCTAGGAATGAAGAAATGTGAATACAGAAACCAATCTAAAAATTTGTGACTGTCTACTCTAAAGTAAAAATGTTCCTTTTTCCAGGGAAGGGTGTTGTCTTGCTGCACTTTTTGGCACAACTGATGAATGCTTGCTTTTTAACACGCACCATTTTTCTCATAACAGACAGAAGCTTCACTTCTAAGAACAAGAGCAAGATCAGATCAACATCACTAGGACGGAGTGACCGATTCAGCACCAAATAGAAAAATTTAAGTTCAAACCAGGTGAGGGATCGGCTCGCCCACAATAAATGTGTGAAATAAATCACTAAGCACTTTTCCATTTTTAATGAACCGTTTATGTTTTATGACAAACTTGATTTTAATAAATGTTTTTACTTTTAATAAAGCTTTAAAACTTAAATAGACTGTGGTGTTTGGTCAAGAGTGACTGAGCAAAAGGTTTTGCAATTTGCAAGCATGAGTCCGTGCCTCTGACACTTCTGGACTCTGACTCCGTACTCTTGCCCTGCGTTGTATAATCATCATTGGGGATCAATCATCGATGAATTCGGGAGCTAAATGACTCTGCCACACTATCTAGTCAGTAAGGAGATTGGGGGTTCTTCAAAGTCTGTTATCACTGAGGTATGTGGAAAGTCTACCTGCGCCTATTATAATTGATAAACAATGCACTATTTAGTGTCCATAGTTCTGTTTGTGCAGATTTGTCCCTGCAACAGTAGTAGTATGGATTGTCCTCCTATCCAAACCAAAAGTTAAGTAGTATCTTATTCTTTCTTGGTGGTCATTCACATTTTATTGTTGGGAATTGTCAAAGCATAAACATTTAGAAGACTTGAAAAGACATTATGGACAATCCCAGAGGAATGCACTCAGTGCATAGAGCTATTGCTGACTAGAATGGGAGTGTCGTTTAACACCTTTTGCTATCTGTGCAATCTTAGTTAGATACACCGACAGACTAATAAGAATAATCTAGTAATACCACAGGAGTCATAGTAGAGGCAGGATAAGAATTTAGAATTAGATACAGTCTACAAGAAGATCATAGACGATTTAGAAAAAATCGAATGAGGAACGCTAGGAAAAAATAGGTACTCTATATTAAAATGAAAACTTACCGGGGCCAGCAAAGGAGCCCTCGCCTGACCGATCCTGGCCTTCTAGAGCAGCAGCAGCTGATACCACCTCCTCTGTCCTCTTGCCCCTGGGGGGAGCTGATGTACAACATGAAAGAAAGAAAGACCCGAAAACATGGATGATTGTTGTCAACCAAATCAAACATTTCAAAAGAACAATAACAAAATATTTTGGCGAAATAGCAAATAGACAACTATTCCACGGAATATATTGACCTATCTCATGTGGTCTACTACGATATTAGTATTGCTTGATTTGCGGACCATCGACTTGGAAAGTTATGTAACTCACTAAACAAACTACTAAAAAGGTTCACCTAGGACTGGCAGGCAGCAGTCCGCAGCACGCGAAGTGACAGACAAACTCCATCGTGATTGCAGATCAGTGACTACACTAAAAAGTTTCCTACTACATTAACCAGTCATTAAAATACTCGAACTATCAATCCACCACCACTATTTCTTCTTATTGCCAGGTGTACAAAGGAAGGACTGGACTTGAGTCTGTAGGGGCAGATTTACAAGCCCCTTGCGGCTCTTTTGCTCCGTTGTTGCGTGACTTTTGTGACGCAGCGGCAGAACAAAAAAGGCGCCATGGTGCGGCGTATATTAACAACGTGACGCATATGGGAGATGCATCACGTTGTAAAGCCCTGCGCCATCAGGGGGCGTTCCGGCGCAAGGGAGGGCGTTCCTGCACAGGAACGCATCCTAAAAGTGGCTGAGGGAAATCTACAAGATTTCAATCAGTCACTTTCAGGACAATGATGAGTCACTGAAACTCTGCGCCTGCTTGAAGAAGAAGTACGGCTTGACGCAGCATTGGGGAGATAGGGCACCCCATAGCATTGCTGGAGCTGCGCCATCATTGCGACGCAACTCCAGCAATGCGCCGCCTTTATGGCACAGATGCATAACGCTCCGGTGACGTTTTGGGCCCATGGTGTGCCGCATTTGGTTGCTGCTTTGGTTGAATATGCTGCTGCGGCCGATCGAGTGATTGAAGTTTTCGATAGCGCACGATTATTCAAAAAACATGACGACGCATTGAGTGCCACTATATGAACTGTAAACGCCTCTCTCACGTCTTTTTTCGTCAAGATTTAAAGCGTGTGTTGAAGTAAAGCCGCAGTTCCCTGACTTCGACCAAGGGTCCGAATTACTTATACCCCCTCAACCAACATCACTGACCTGGCTAGGAAGTGTATGTGGTTATGACTCTGAAGGGTCTACATCCAAATGCACTAAAGTTTATGTCCTGATGATGGTCTTATGAAAGCACAACACGAAGACCGAAACGTCGACAACTGTGTCTAATTCTGCACGAGATTTATTCATTATTGATTTCTATTTACTTGTTGATTTGAAATCTTTATGTTTTATCCGTTAGCAGTTTAGACTTTTTTGTGATATACTTGTGGAATATTCAATATACGCCCTGTATATCTTTAATGCATTCTTTTGTACCCCGTTTTTGATATATGATGAATTTCTATGTTTTCAAGTAAACAAAAAAACTTTTTGGACTTCCAAAACCTGGTTATTGTATTATTATCTTTGATAATGTTAGTGTGGTAACATTATTTGTCTGTCTTGTAATTTATTTACCTCAGCCACTAGTTTATAACAGTGTGAGTACTCAATTAATTTAAGTCTCATATCGGCTGAATTCCAACAATACAAACAAAATCCCTTGCTGGCCCAATTTTATAAAAGCATTGTAAATACGGCGCACCATGGGTGGTGGTGGCGTGGCGCACAATTACTGGCGCATCCCTGCTACTTTGCAGGGATGCGCCGGTAATTGCAAATCTGCCCCTTAGTGTCTAGCATTACGCAGTTCTGTAAGCTAGACTCATACATGTATAATTTCTCAGGCCAATGAAATGAACACAAAATCGAAAACAAATAAGCATAGTAGCAACGCTACTGAGAAGGAGAGCAGTGCACCTGAAATGCACAGAAGAATTTTAAATATAATTTACCTACAATGTAATCGGCAGCATTATTGCTCTTGGTAAAAAACTAAAATTTGCAATATAATAACACACAGAGCAGGAGAAAACAGAGTAGTGATGAAATAGCTACTACTACTCACCAAGCCCGGGGATCTCGACGCCGAGCAGGTCGAGTAGGTCGCGTTCCCAGTCCAGGAGATCCGTCCAATGGTGGGTGGCCTGGTTGTAGGTGCGCCGGACTCGAGAGTGTTCATACATGGCCCGGCACACCTTCTCCCACCGCTTCCGGCGCTCCTGGAGCCCGTAGCCGCTTGCGATCCTGACACCTGCCGTGATGGTCCTGGGGAGGCGGCGCTGTACATAGTGCACCAGTGCGGCCACCTCCTCCGAGCTAAAGATCTCCCATGGCATCACTAGCTCCCCCCTCAAACGCCTGCACGGGAACCGGGCTCGGGGTGCGGGACCCTTCCCCTTCTCGGGCTGCTTCCCGGCTCCCTTTACCATTGTCTGGGCAGAAAGGAAGGTAAATAATAAAGAAGAAATAGAATAGGGAAGAAGAAAAGAAAAGAGTTTAAAAAAGTAGTTTAAAATTAACCAAAAGTAGCAGAAAACACAAAAATATAGAGCTAGAAAAATAGAGGGATAGATAATAAGTAAAATAGATTTAAAAAACTTCAAATAAGCAAAGGATGGCAGAGATTGAGAGAGGATACAGAAAGGATGCCCAGAACCAAAGCAATGAATGAAAAACAAGATGGCCGCTCCCGTTCACGACCGCGTGGGTAAGTTCGCGCGAGATTTCCCCCGCGATCACACGCGAACTTGTACTAGCGAGCCACAAACTTCGCGAGATTACACATAGCGCCTGGAAATGGAAATACGTCACGCAAACAAGATGGCCGTGCCATTCCAAATTGGGAAGGAAGGGAAAGAAGAGATACAGCAACTTCTTCTAAGTGATACATTCTTTTGTGATGAACCTTACTGACGGTGCCTGAGGGGGGAGGACGAGGAGTGCGTGCTTGGCGCCTCCTTGCCGGTAGACCAGTCAGGGCCATACATTGAAGGAAAGGTTGAAGGAAATGATGTCACCTTTCTGTTGGACACTGGTGCTACCCATTCTACTGTGAGAACAGCAGACGTTCCAAACCTACCCCTCTCGGGAGAAGCGATCCAAGTAGTGGGCGTTTCAAATAAACAAATTAGTACCCCAGTTACAGAATCAATGGAAGTTAGAATAGGCAATTTTAAAGAAATGCATAGATTTGTTGTCTGTGATTCAAGTCCAGTAAACCTGCTAGGATGAGACTTACTGTGCAAAATGAATTGCACTATTTTCTGCACCCCAAATGGTGTTGAAATTCAAACCCCAGATGAAGATGTAATTTATAAATTAATGTTAGCAAGACCAGAGACAGAAAATAAAAGACTGACCATAGAGGACGTACCAGAAGAACTGCAACAGACGGTAAAACAAGATGTATGGGACTTTACTGGCAAAGATGTAGGATTAATGGCAAATGTTGACCCAATAAAAGTGACTATAAAGGAAGATGCAGTTTACCCAAATACTTGACAGTATAAAATGAGTTCAGCAATAAAAGCAGGTGTTGCAGTAGAAATAAAATGTTTGGTTGAAGCAGGCATTTTACAAGAAGTAATGAGCAGTCCATGAAATTCACCCATAATTGGTATAAAGAAACCGAGTGGCAAGTTCAGGATCGTACAGGACCTCCGAAAGGTTAATAAGATTGTTGTTCCTTGCTGTCCAGTCGTGCCAAATCCTGCAGTGATTCTGTATCAGATACCGAAAGAGGCTGGATGGTTTACTGTCATTCACCTATGTCACGCATTTTTCTCTATTCCATTACACCCAGATAGCAAATTTATTTTCTCATTTGAATTCGGCAGTCATGTTTATGTTTGGAATCGTGTCCCTCAGGGGTACACAGAAAGCCCCTCGATTTTTAATCAGATTTTGAAAAAGTGCCTTGAGTCTTTGGTACTGCCTGGACAGTCAGTCTTGGTTCAGTATATAGATGACCTATTGGTGGCATCTAAAACTCGAAATGACTGTTTTGTCGATACCATTGCTTTACTGAATCATTTAGGTGAAAGAGGACATAAAGTGTCACCAGAGAAATTATAATTTTGTGACACCTCAGTAAAGTATCTGGGGCACCAGATACAGAGAGGCATCAGAAGAGTTACCTCAGAAATAATCAGGATAATTAGAAACATGAATTTGCCACAAACACAAAAAGAGATCAGAATGTTTCTTGGCGTTGTAGGATATTGCAGGCAATGGATTGTGGGATTTGCAGTCCCAGCAAAGCCCCTGATACAAATGACAAAGAAGAGAGCCAAGAACCCAGTAGAATGGGATGACGAAAGCATGACTGCCTTTGTAAAATTACGAGAATGTCTGTGTACAGCTCCAGCATTAGGAATGACTATTCAAAAGATTTTGCACTCTTTTGTGACACACGAGATAATTGTGCACTTTCAGTTTTGACTCAGATTCATGGATTAGTGCGACGTCCTGTGGCATATTTTTCTTCCACATTAGACCCAGTGGCAGCTACATTGCCCGGATGTCTGAAAGCAGTAGCTGCAACTTGCATGAGCCTTGAGCAGAGTGAGTCCATTATTATGGAACATCCTGTAACTGTGTATGTTCCACATGCATTTGTAATTTTTCTAACCCGGACTAAGACCCAGTATTTCACACAAGTCGGCTGACTTAGTACGAGAGAATTCTTGTAGGTGCAGGAAATATAGCCATTGCTAGGTGTAATATTCTGAACCCAGCAATCCTGTTACCTAATTCACATACTGCAGAAGTTAAGGGAGAAGTTGAACATGACTGTATTGACCTGACTGAATACAGCACAAAACCATGACCAGACATAAGAGAAGAGCCATTAATTGATTTAGATTATGAGCTATTTGTGGATGGCTCATGTATGAGACATGAGGAAGAAGGTCTAAGTGCTGCGTATGCAGTGTGCACATTGGGAGGTCCAGTGGAAGCATCCCATTTGCTTAGAGTCAAGTCTGCACAAGTAGCCGAATTGGTTGCCCTGGCAAAGGCCTGCAAATTTGGGAAAAATTGGAAAGTAACCATATACACTGACAGCCAATATGGTTACGGGGTTGTGCATGACTATGGCCAACTATGGATTCAAAGGGAGTTTCTGACTTCTTCAGGTACTCCAATCAGAAATGGTCAATATGTGAAGGATTTGCTGGAGGCAATCCAGTTGCCAAAAGAAGTGGCTGTGGTCAAGTGTGCTGCTCACAAATCTGGCAATGACAAAGTGACAGCTGGTAACCGATATACTGACCAGTTAGCCCAGCATTGTGCAAAATATAAAATGGCTGTCAACAAGAAAGTTGAGGTGGGCGGAAACAGCTGCCAACTTATGTTGCTAGAAGGTGTGAATACGTGGGAGGGAGTGAGAGAACCAAAAGAAAAGGAACAATGGAGGAAAATAGGTTGTCAGAAAAGGACTGAGGATGGTGTCATTGTTTATATTGATGAAACTGCAGTGTTACCCGACTGTCTGCTTGCTCCTATGGCTAGGTTGGTTCATGGAGATTCTCATTTGGGAAGAGATGCTATGATACGTCTGTTCAGACAGTCATCGTTCAGTGCGAAATTCAGGAACATAGCAGAGGCACTCTGCCAGAGGTGTTTGATTTGTCAACAAATGAACCCAGGAAAGAAAACAGTAGTGTTGCCAGGGAAGATTGGGAAGGCAGAAGGTCCCTTTATTCGATTACAGATTGATTTCATTCAGTTACCCCCTTGTCGAGGACTAAAATACATACTTGTTATTGTCTGCCTGTTTTCAAAATGGGTGGAAGCTTACCCCACACGCAGGAACGATACCATAACTGTAGCTAAGCTTTTACTTAGAGAGCTCATACCACATTTCGATTTTCCAGTAACAATTGAATCAGATAGAGGAAAACATTTTAATAGTGAAATAATGGGTCTAATTTGTGAAGCTTTCAAGATTAAGCAAAAGTTGCACTGTGCATATTGCCCAGAGGCTTCTGGAGTGGTAGAACAATTGAATGGCACTATCAAGTCAAGATTGGGAAAGATGTATGAGTCAACTCGATTGAAGTGGCCAGATGCTTTGCCGCTTGTTCTGATGGGACTTAGAATTATTCCAGACCGGAACACAGGCTTGAGTCCCCATGAGATACTGATGGGAAGAGCAATGAGGCAAGCATGGGTGCCAGGACACAAGCTGCTAAATATATCTGATGATTTAGTACTGGAGTACTGCAAAGAACTGGCTGACCAGGTGCGTTCTATCTTTCACCAGGTTGGGGAAGACGCTGTCGCCAGACCAGCAACTCCAGCACATGACCTTAACCGAGGTGATTGGGTAGTGCTGAAGAAACATACTCGGAAAACTTGCCTAGCACCGAGGTGGGGAAAACCACGACAAGTAATTTTGGTTACCACCACAGCTGTAAAGTGTGCAGGAGTTCCACACTGGATTCACGCCAGTCATACGAAAAAGGTGACTGAACCTGATGAAACTGAGGCTGAAGGTTGTGCAGCTGAGGGGTCTCAAGATATCGGTCCTGAAGTAGCTGAAGAAGAACAACCGAGCAGCAGTCAAGATGATTGGATTCCAGTAATCAACTTACCTGCAGAATATGTGAGAACAAGAAGTCAAGGACCAGATATGGAAAGATCAAATAATCGACACTCCACCAAGAACTCCCGAGTCAGAAAAGGGACAGACAGTGATTAGGGCGGAGGCTTGAGCAGAAGAAAATCAAGGGTTCGAAGAGCTTGAGCAGGACCAGACAGGAGTAGAAAATTGTGTTCAGGACGAAGAAGGTGAAACAAACAAAAGCCAAATTCAGCAAATACCTGAACAAGACCAGATTAGTGACCAGGCAAAAAAAACAGAGATTAAACCTGGACCTAGTCAGATGGAGAGGGAAACAGAAGACATAATTGAATTTGATGTACCACAACTGAACGAAAATAAAAGAGCATTTGGAAAAAGCCAAGACACAGTGCCAGCTAAAAGACTCAGAAAAGGAGACAAATGGCCTAGGTTTGTCAAAAGATTGAGACTGCGTTTAAAAACAATTGATGAAGAACCCGAACAAGTAAATGAAATATCAAGTCAAGCTGATCAACCTGTGATACAACCCAGAAGGAGAAGTCCCCGATTTAAGAGACTGAATAATAAATACAAAGGCCCTGAGTGGACCTACATTGCTTAGGAAGATTTTGAAAATCTGGAAATAAGTGACGAAAGTGATGAAGAATTGATTACTGGCCAAACTGACGAAGAAGTGAGACCAACCTGAAATTCGCACAGGGTAAACCTGTGTAAAAGTTACAAAGAGGGGTTGAATCTCCTTTAGTCAGAAATGGCCGATCATACTGTTAATGGAAGACCGAAAATAAATTGTTTAAAGACATGCTGTAGAGTATGTTTATGTAATATAGTAATAGTACTTATAGTTTGGATAGGACTAACAATAGCTATTCCTTACATGATGAGTAAAGAGACAATCGTTAACACTAATAAACAACTGCCACTAGATACAGAAGAGTTACAAACAAAAGATACACCGAAAAGAGTAGATACACAAGAGAAAGCACTTAGCATTAGACAAACGAAGGTAGACTTAGAAGCACCAGATGAGGAAGGACTGCATTATAATAGAATTAAAAACAGAACTCACTTAAACGTATTTGCAAACCTATTAGTACACTATGTAGAAGCCATGGAGACAGAAGATTGCTATGTTTGTATGAAACTGCCTACTTCGGTAGCTGAAGGTGTTACTTATCACCATTTGCCACTAACATATGGAATTTCCTGTAGTGTTTTAGCTAGCTTATTTTACAAGAAAGGACCTTTACAGTATTATTATTCTAATCTAGACGTGATATTTTCTGAACTTCCTATACGTAGAAACCTAAACCCTGTACATACTACAAGAAATGTAGCACGTTACATGAGTGAATATTTTCTAACCGTAGGTACAATAGATATAGCTGACGCACACAAGAATAATCTAACATGTTTATTACAGGAAAAAGAGAAAATATTTTTAAATATGGTTGAGAAAAGGAGAGAGAATTTCTAAAGAAAAGCAAATGATAAGAATCATAAAATTCCTAAATCGGCTGAAAGCATAGGGAACACCTCAAATGGTGGGGATAATGGTGCTATGTTGCTGGATTTCGAAAAGAAGGGGAAACTCTGTCTGCAAAGAGAAAGAACTAGTTATTATAACAATATATTCATTGGTTCCAGTGAGTGTGAACACAATTATAAGGTAGTTGGGGGTTGGGGTTTCAAAGATAGAACTGAACCTGTGTTTCCTGGAGTTTAATATATATGTGGGAACAAGGCTTATTACAAATTGCCAGATCACTGGTATGGGAGTTGTTATTTTGGAATAGTCACAAAGCAATGTACAAAGTTCCCCAGGTGGGGTGATGGAAAGGTAGAGTGTGTCGAGTGGAGCGTGGAATAGTCTTCCCAAAGATATATCATGTGGACAAAATCACTGGAAACAATGAAGAAACTAATGGACTAGTACGTAGTAAAAGAGCTAGTTTTGGTGAAATAGTAGGTGATATATTTAGTGCATTGATACCCACAGTGGGAGTGGCTCTGAATACACACAGAATCTGCAAATTGTCAACAGTAGTGGATCGGTTATCAACTGACACTGCTGGAGGGTTCTTAATGGTCAATACCGAATTGGTTGCGATCAGATCAATGGTTTTACATAATCGTCTTGCTCTTGATACATTATTGGCAAAAGAGGGCGGAGTCTGTAGAATGTTAAAGGCGCAACATTGTTGCACTTACATACCAGACAAAAGTGTTGAAATTAAGAGGTATGTGAGAAATATTACTAATTTGGAAAAATAGCTTAAACCACTGGAGGTTGATAGTGCATGGAAGAGGCTTACTGATGGTCTCTCCTCAGTAGGTAGTTGGCTTTCTAATGTAGGAAAGGGTATTGTTGGTATAATACTGAAGCCAATGGTGGGAATAGGCTTACTAGTTTTAGGAATAATAATCTGTTGCAAATGTTAGCAAAATAGAATGTTTAAAGAGATTGAGTTGGGTGAAATGTGAAAAGTTGGCATCTGTTTCATTAATTTGTGATGATATAAAATATCGTCAAAGAGGGGATTGATGGAGCAAGGATTCGCACATGAAGCGACTTGCTTGTATTCATGAACCTCGAATAATGTTAAAAGCACTAATCAACATGTTTGTTTTTACTAAAAATCCCATTTTACATAAACATTGGGTGTCCATGAGAAGTTTGCTTATGTGTTTTACTAATCCTAATACGCTTGCATCTAAAATGGCTTCTGCTACACGGGGGTTTCTATTGCACATACTCACGTGACATGACGTATTCTTTGCTTTGGAGGGAAACTTTTTGCTTCTGCGCATTAGTGTTAATATGGCTGCTCTATGTTCTCACATGCGAGAAGCTTGCCCTGCTGCTTTCGCCAAGCTGTTTGTTGTGCAATCCTAATGCTATAGTTAAAATTAAGATAATGGGTATAGAGTAGAAATACATGGTTTATTTATTTATTTATTTATAAAGTTTTATATAGCGCGAACAAGATCCCGAAGGATATCAGAGCGCTTTACATTAAATTGGTATAGAGGACAACATGAAATAAACATAGTAATTGAGAAAAAAACCAAATGCTAAACAGTAAACAATGGTACAAATATAAGGTATAGTATTATGCAGAGGATACATCCGTGACTGTTAGTTGTGCCATGGAGCGAGGAACAAAAATACCACGACTGATATCACGCGACTTATTACCTTTTGCAGTCAACCAAAATAGAACTAATTAGTTAAAAGCGAAAAGCCTAGTTTATTTATTTGTATATATGGAAGTGAATGTTTGCACATTAAGACTCCAGCTAGGAGCAACCAAGAACTTTACAAGGCCAGCAGCCCATATTACAATCAATACGGTTAACAGAGTGGAGGCGAGGAGGCTTCTGAAGTCAGTAAGTTAAACGGTCTTCCAAAGGTGTTGTGATTTAATACTCTTTGAAAAGGGGAGTCTTCAGCTCTTTCATGAATTGCAGGAGGTTTACTATGCTATGTTGGTATCAGCAGTGTTGTGCTCCTGAACAGATTGGCCATTTTGCTATTTCCCTGGTAGGCTTCAGGCTAGGGGTTGCTTTCAGAGAGGGAATGACTACCATGGAAAACCATTCCATTATGGTCCCATTTCACTCACGAACTCAAAGAGCGTGGGTCTGGTCTGAACATTTTTGCCAGGGCTGGTTTTAGTTTCCATTCCGGAGCTGTAGGCACCTTTCAGCCAACAACAAATTGTTATTAACTTCAGTTTTATGGATAAAGGAAAAAGGAAAGAGGAAAGAAAAGCAACACATCATGGAAAACTGTAAGGGTGTGAACCAATTTGCACAGCTCCTGGTTCACTTACATTAGGTACTTATACAGGACAACCACGTTTAGTCTCGATATTGTCAGGTCATTGATTTGTTTGTAAAGTTAGAACATTATAGTGTCTGTCCTGCACGGATTGAGAAAAGTGCAAATAGGGAAGCTATATAATTGTTCCGTTATTCAGGATAAGTCTATAAATGAAGATTGGGCACGCAAATAAACATTCAACAGGACTTTTAATGTGTCACAAAACGATATTTATGAAATAATATGCTTTTTCTTCAATTCCTGTTATTAATAGGTTTACATTGCAATAATGCCTTATTGCACTTGTCCTTTCCTTTGGTTTTGCTCTCACACTACACGGTGCCCAAAATAATAGCCTTGTCAAACATTTAAGTTCACTTGGGAAGATATTTTATGTTAATTAATATATGGAAGATGGGTTAATTGATCTCTGTACTCTTCCATTTCATAAATAAATATCAAAGCCAAAAACATCTTTAGTTTGCTTCCAGAATTTATCTAGGCAATTAATTTGCTAAAGGATTTATTTCTTTACTAGCTAGATCGCTTAAAATCACTCGTATTTCATGCAAATCTTAACGGGTCTGTATAGTCTGCCTGTAAACTATACAAGGAGGAGGTGTCTGTGTGTGTGAGATCATGGCCATTGACAAAGTCATGAGCATTTCTTTTGTTGCACCCCACCTGCACATGGTGTGTGAGCCTAGCATGGCTCTGAGGTCACTCTGAGTCATATTGTACACTGACACTGAACAATTTGCAAGCATTAATTTGACTATATCCTGATGCAAGCCTTTGTGAACATTCGTTTCGGAATACCAGGAACACCCATAGCCACGAGCCACCATGACCCCACACGGATTTAAGATTCAAGTACAAAATGCTGTTGGCCATGAATGTGTCTGCCATCATCAGTTATCGTCATGTATGTTCTTGTGACTATCACTTTTTTAAAAAATATCTTTATTGTGGTTTTTGCGGTCCACTGCATAAGATAAGACAGTAGTATTTTACAGATAACTTCTGAGCAGTAGGTCTCTCAATTCCTATACAGCAACTGGTAGTCTAAGTTGAGTTGCAGTGGAATGGTATACAGTGTATTCATTTATTCTGTGTTTTAATATTGTTTCTTTTCTACTTTTCATATATCTCAATCTTTGGGCCTCGGAGACGTTATTACTCCATTTTGAAAGTCCTTCTGCGCATGACAAGCTCCAGAGAAAAGCTGAAGTCATTTGGCATTGACACCAAGCCAAAGACAGTCAGAGCCAAGATCTTTCTGGGAAGCTGAACCCTCACCTTGCTAGAGGAAGCTAAACTGTACCCGTTGTATTACAATGTATTCAATGTTACATTCTCCATTGTTGGGTGGAATAAAGATGTCATGTGAAAATAAATTGCTGGGCGGGAACATAAAATTAATATTCAACACTGAAGTATCAAAATTTGGGGTGGTGTGATGACCTCTCGTCTTTCTTTGTCCAATCAAAATTGGGGATCCTTACACTTGCAACATTGGGGGGTGGTACACTGACCTGGAAAATAGTATAACTAGCGTAGGCTTAGCTAGAGAAATTGTCCGACTTGTCCGAATACCTGACCTGTCACTGACCGAACGCACTCAATAGGTGATTAAGAGCAGAGGGCTGCGGAGCACTCTGTCAGAAGATTCACTGACCCAATCGGGTTCCGGGAAGTTGAAGTGCTGGCGAAGCACTTTGCTGGTGAATGCTGTAAGCCAATCAGGGTTTTGGATGATTACTTGCAGAGAGGGAGTAGCGCAGGCATTGCAACTGAACTGCGGGTGCTGGTCTTAACCTTTGGTGGTCCTGTCCTCATCCAAAATCTGGTTTATCCTGTCCTGATTTCTGATCTGCACCTGCTGGCCTACTGGCAACTGCAACTTTTGGGGTTTCTGTCCTTAACTGACCCATGGCCAGGGTTGGTCTTCACACCATTCTAGGTAAATATAAATCTGTGTGGGTAACAGTCATTATACATTGCGTCCTTTTCTTTACCCTCCTTAATTTGCTAAAGCTTTGATTGCATATGTTCCTTTTTTCTTACCCTTCCCTTAGTAAATGATAAATTCGTGTTTTGCTGATCTATTAGCATGTTCCATTTTTCTTACCCTCCTTATAGTTGAATGCTAAAACGTTTTTTATGATTACATAAATTGTTTCCCTTTTTCTTCACATTTCCTTGAAGGTGATTAAGCTTGGTTATTTGTTTCATAGTGTGTTCCATTTCTTACCTCCCCTATAGGTATATGCTCAAATTGTTTTCGTAATAGCATATTATTGCCTAGATGCATCATTCATAATTGCATTCGCAAACGGTGTGAATCGCATAATTCGGCTGTTTGCGAATGCAATTCATGGTTTTGGGATGCATCAATTTTTAAGTTGGTTTCGTATTTTTCGGAATCGCAAAAGTATTTGCGATTTCTTTAAAAAATCGCTAAATTTGCGAATCGCATTTAATTTGCAAAAAATGCAATGCATGAAACATCGCAATTTGCAATTTTTTAAGAAATCGCAAATTGGAATTCTTAAAATTAGAAGAAGTTGAACCTGGTGCTAATTTAACTAACTTTTTGCACTACAGCTGTCAATCATCAGTGCTGCATATAAGGACCTCACAGACCTTAAATTTGCTTTTCAGGATGGCAGCACTTTACTTTTTGGCTCGTAGGCAGAGGTTGAGAGTAGCTGCAGGATGGAGAAGAAGGCTCATACAAGAGAGAATCTTCAGAGTGCGCATAACCTTACTAGGGCAGACTGAATCAGAGATATTTGCTAAGTATAGGCTGAATGCTAATTTAATTTTAGATTTAATTCAAGGATTGGACCCAATTTTGCAGAGGCAAACACGCAGGACACAAGCAATACCAACCCATGTGCAGGTATTGTGTTCACTGCACCTCCTTGCTTCTGGGTCATTTCAGGGTGTAATAGCCATTGCTGGTGGTGTCTCCCAGAGTTCACTTTCCAGTTTGTTTAATGCCTTTCTAAATGCCATGTTACTAAAAATAAGGTATCATATTAAATTTCCTAGCACACAACAGGAGTTGATGAAAACCAAACTAGATTTCTACAACATGGCTCAATTTCCACCTGTCATTGGCTGTGTAGATGGCACACATGTTCCCATTTGCCCACCCTCTGAAAATGAGTACATTTTTCACAACAGAAAATGCTTCCATTCCCTTAACATTCAAGCAATTTGTAATTCCAAGACCATCATCACAGACATAGTTGCAAGTTACCCTGGAAGTGGACATGACTCCTACATTTTTAGAAACAGTGCCATTCATGCTGGACTGCTTGCAGGTCAATTTGGTGATGGATACCTGCTTGGTAAATATATTTTTTTTAATTGTAACACACTTTCCCTTCATCTTCACACATTTCTTCTGTGCAATTTTAACATTCCATTGTTTTCTATTACAGGAGATAGTGCCTATGCAGTAAGGTCTTATATTTTAACACCATACCTAATTCCAACTTCCAGGAAAGAGCAGCATTACAACCAGGCTCACATAACAACCAGGAATGTGATAGAGAGGACATTTGGTGTGATGAAATCATGCTTTCGAATACTTCATAAGACAGGTGGAGCATTGCAATATCAACCAGACATTTGCTGCAAAATAGTTGCAGCCTGTGCAATGCTGCACAATCTTGCAACTGAGAGAGGCATAGAACTTGATGAAGAAGATGTTTTACCTCAAAATGACAATCAGCCTCCTCAACCACAAGCAACAAGAGCACATGGACCAGAGGCAGCAGAGGGGAGAAGGAGAAGAGCAGAGATCACTCAGCATTACTTCTGAATGAGGTAGGAAACATACTCTGTTTTTTTTTGTTTTTTAAATCAATGTAAATTTTAATTCAAAGTGAAACATAAATGCATTTATTTCATGGACTTTTACTGTATTTCAAACTTTATGCTGTACTTGAAATCAGAAATGTTGAAATGATAATTATTGAACCATAGGCAACGTTGACATTATTAATACCATTCAAGAGGCATCACAGACATAATGTCATTTCTTATGGCCACGCACTCCTAATGCCTTCCCTGCATTTTTTCCACTGTGCATGGCCATATTACTTGCATCATTCTGCTTTCTATTACTGCGCTGTGTGCCACTTAAGCAATGCTCAAGTGTGCCACTCACAGCACTGCCGGCACCACTCTCCCCCATTGGTAGTTCCTTTGCTGGGGATACATTAGAATGTGAATTTCCTGAAGGATCAAAGATAGTCCCCATTCCCTTTTGAATATGTTCAAATGTTTTCATCAAGAGTACCTGTGTTTTAAGGGTCTGTTTGCAGAGGCCACTTGTACAAATGGAAAGGCGAGTCATTTGCTTGCTATGAGCCTGCATGTTGGTCAGTAGTCGTACCTGCCTTTTGCCACTTATATTTTGCTGTTTTTGCATCAATGTGCACATGGTCTCCAAAGAGTTGGCTATGCGGTCAAGCTTCAATGAAGATGTTTCATGGCCTGTCTTAATTACATTTATCATTTTATTCATACTGTTCGATAAAGAACCCATTTGTTTGCTGATATGTCCAAGTTTACCTTTAATTAATCTAATGTCTTTACCTTGCAGGCGCTGTACCTTGAGGATTTTGTCTTCCACAAGATTGCCAGTGATGGGACCCTCTCCAAAGTGACCACTTTCTGTCACATTACCTCGGCGCAAAGAAAACTGCTGAAGTCTCCTTCGCCTACTAAGCCTTCTATTTGTGACTGTTGGAGTGCTTTGAGGTTGCCTTTCAAGTACATTGTCATTCTGCTCTGTTTCAGAATCAGTTTGCAGCTGTTGTTGCACTCTCTGTCTTTCCCCTGTTTGTGAATTGGATGCTGATGTGCTAGGGGCATTTCCCTCTTCTGTTTCTTGAACTTCTTGGTTGTTGAAATCCCTCAAATCCCGCTCAATTATTTCCTGCAGTGCTTCTATGTTTAAAAAAATGCAAACATGATGTTATTTAATGTTTGCACTTTCATTAACATAATTAATAAAATGTAACATTCTACACAATCACATGATCCCAGTCTCATTCTTAATAGTACTTCATAGTAATAAACTTTAAATTGCAAATTATTGTTTGTGTACATGATGGACTTGTAAAAACTACAACTCCCATAATGCACTGCTTTCAATTTCCTAACATTAAATACCTGTTGTTGGTAACACACAGATAAGATATCATACACAACAGAAATACAATGCTGTTAATCCAACTACTTTCACAAGACTCTTGCAATTTCTAGGCTCCATTCAGACAATCAAAAGCATATACAATTCACTTACCTTCAGAAGGAGTTGGAATCTCAGAAGTATCAATGTCTATCACTCCAACTACAGCCTCAGTCAACAGTGTGCCTTCCACCATGTCTTCCAAGGGGGTGTTGGGTCTATCCCTGGGTGTCCCACCTCCAGTTTTCTTGGATGATTTAATCCTGTTGGATAGCTTCTCTTTTGCACGACTGCGCAGGTCATACCATCTTTTTTGTAAATTATTTATGTCACGATGTGCCACTCCTACTGCGTTAACCTTTGCTTGTATGGCAATCCATAGGTTTCTTTTTACAGCTTCAGGAACCTTCAGAGACAGCTTACCAAAAAGCTGTTCCTGTCTTGCAGTCACCTCCTCAATAAGAATTTCCAACTCTTGATCAGAAAACTTAATTTTCCTTTTCCTGACTGGCCCCTCTTCAACAGGATTCTCATTTTCCATTTTCCAAAAGATTTGTCAGGCACACACTGCAGCAGCAAGCTCCTGGGAAAGCTCACAAAGCAAACTGCCAAACCTCACCTTCAAAAAAGGGAGCAGCTGTGCCTAATTGCTGTACTAGCTTTCAGGCAGTGGATTCAATTAAATTCATCATGTGTGTAAATTCGCAATTTGCGATATCGCAAAATGCGAATTCGCAATTAAGAATTCGCATTTTTACTGCGATTCGGTAAAATTTGCGAATTTTACCGAATCGCAATAAAATTGCGATAAAAAATGATGCATTGACATTTGCGATTCCTTATTTGTGATTCCTTATTTTTCGCAAATAAGGAATTGCAAAAAAAATGTTGATGCATCTACCCATATGTTCCCTCTTTTTACCTACCCTTTGATAATTGCTTAAACTGTGTCATTTAGTATGTTCCTTTTCTTTACCCACCTTTAGACAAATTGTGCACATCTGTTTTAAATAAATAGCATGTTCCATGTTCTTACCTTCCCATTACTATGGCTAAATGATTGGCATAATATATATTTTGCATAGTTATACACTGTTTCTAATCTTGGTTATTGATAGTCTTATTGCTTTTAATCTTTGGATCATGACATGATGAAATTTAGATAAAGAGTTTTAAACTTTCCAGAGTCTGTAGTTATTATATGAGTGCAAATGTATTTGTGTTATTGACTGCCTACTTTAAAACTAACTCCCTGATCCAAGAGGTTATAGGTACCAGTGACAAGGATTGGTAAGTCAATGGTATAGGACCTAGTAGGTAAAATATCTGGTAGTTAGAGCGTAGGTTACCTGATTCAGAAATGTGTATTTGATTATGGGTCCTTATCAAAAAGAGGGAGTAGGAAAAGATATGTGATCCATCCAGTTTCCTTGAAATATATATTCTCAAATCAATTAGGGGGAGGAAGGATCACTTGTCCTGCTAACCACCTGGATTTACAGGTAAGTGGGATGTCCCTTGGTAAAAACCCTCATACACGTGAGTTAGTGTTGTCTGGTAGCGGTATATCTTGATTCTCCGCTGTTGTTACTCTCTTGTCTGCATAATCACGGGGTTAGTAGGTATGCAGCCTCCACCAGGAGGAAGAAACCCAAGGTAAAAGCAGTAGTGTCCAGTGAAAAAGTGGTAGGGGTGATTTAAAAGTAACTCGGACAGCCAGTTCACTATATTTATTTTTCTGGATTCGAGTTAGTTGTGAAAATATTTCAGGTAAGCGTGGCGAGAGTTATTAGGATTCTCACCCTTTCCATTTTCGTAGTTTAAAAGGTCGACATGTTTCTGCCCTATTTGTCTCTCAAGATCAGTGGGCTTTCTTCAGGACCATGTGGTAGGTGTTTAAAGGAACGTATTAGTCCTTTAGTTTCTTTAAGGTCAATTTGTGCCTGCAAATACAAACGTGATGGGTAACTAGTGGTGGAGAGAAGGGGGGTAATATATGCAATTTTATACATTACAGTCCAACTTCTGGACTGTGCTTAGAAACAATACTCTTTCAATCACCACCAAGGCAACAGAAACCACATACTCAGACAATTGGCCAAAACTGTAATCGTGGATTTTGTCTGTTTGTTAAATTTCTAAACCGCTTTTATCAGTGGTTGCCGATTACTTGTGGTTCATTATGAATAGGGTACCTTGTCTGCTTATTAACGCATCTCTGTGCTGTTAAAGGTAATAAATTAACTTGTAGTGCTGGTAAAAAATGCCTAGTGCTTAGTGAATTTCTACCAGGTATAAGCAAGCTGTGGTACCTTTCTCTATTCTATTGATATATTTTGTTAATATATTTTGTTGGACTTTCACGGGATAATTATTGTTACGTTGAGTTTAATTGGGCGTTATTAATCAAAGGCTGTGTCCAGGGGGTCTCTCTGGCAAACAGTCGCATTCACGCGCTCAATCAGTCATTTTTCCTCTTTCATTGGAACATACCTTAGCTCGTTTTACTACGCGCTTCCTTGGGTACCTAGGAGTCAATGGGAGCGTGGCCCTTCACTGAAAAGATGAAGTTAAAAGTAGGTTAGTTTGTACTTATCTCTTTGAGCGCAGCTTCGTCCTCGCGTTGTACCTGTGGCTCGGCGCCTCCTCTTCTGCTTGTGCTGACTCTGCCGTCCTGGACCCGGTAGAATTCCCGGACTCGCGAGCCTAGTTAAGTTACCTTCCGGTCATAGGAAGTGTAGACAGTCTTTCTTGAGAAAGAGTACTCGTAGCGTCTATTGCCCTTTATGTTTATCTGATTAAATATTCACTACACTCGACTTTATGGTAATTGTGAATTTATAATTAATGAAGTTCTGTCAGTTCAAACTCTTTATTCATTTCTACTAGCTGCCTTAAAATAGGGCTAAATACTTCAATTAATTTAAAGGTAGGCGAGTAGATTCAGTTGATTTGTAAATGACTCATAAGTATAATCATACACTCTCCATTCTTTTGATGTGGCTCAGATAGGGATTGTAGCTCTTGGTGATGACCTATTCAGACTGATCCATGGGATATTATCGTTAAGACCTCGTACATCTGTGCCCAGTCTATGGACCCACCTCTGTTCCTTTTCAAAAAGGATGCGGTCTGCATTGTGGTCCTTAGTTTGAAGAACTTCCAGAATTACCCATTGTAGATCATCTATTGTATGGCCTTTTTCCAGGTAGTGCGTCGCCATTTTGGTTGTTCCTTTCTTACACTTGACGCTGCTGCGATGCTCAATAATTCTCTGTTTTGCTTTCCTGCACGTCATGCTTATATAGGTCATCTTGCATGGGCATGTGATCATGTAAATCACATGGCTCGTGTTGCAATTGGTATGATGCCGCAAAGTCCATTTTAGATTCGGTAGAAGTTGTAGTTCTTTTGTGGGACTGGTTAGTGGGCAGACTGTGCAAGGTCCGCAAGGAAAGTGTCCCATGATAGGTGGTAAGTTCCACAAGGTGGATTGATTCTGTGGTACAATGGGTTTTGGTCTCGTGTGAACCAATAGATCTTTTAGATTTCTTGTTCTTTTATTTGCAAACTGTGGTTTGGGCCAAGATAAGTTTGCTGAAGTGAGGATACTCCAATGCTTGTTTATGATTTTCTTCACCTTGTTCGTAGAAGGACCATACGTTGTTACACATGGGAGTAAATCTGCTTGAGGGGCTCTGTTAGTTGTTTCTAGTAGTCCTTCTCGATTTTGGTTCCTTGCTCTTTTTTTGCAAGCATTAATCACTTTTCTGGGATAATCTCGTGCCTCTAGTTTCTTACAGAGGTCGTTGGCTTGGGACTTATATTCTTCAGTTTTGCTGCAATTCCTCCGTAAACGGAGGAATTGGCTGTAGGGGAGATTTTCCTGCAAAGGGCGAGGATGATAGCTGTTAAAGGAGAGCAGGCTATTTTTTGCAGTGGGTTTGAAAAAAGTCCTAGTCTGCAATGTGTCGTTCTCGACATAGATGGTAATATCCAAAAAGTCTAAGCTCCTTTTATGAGCAGTATAGGTGAATTTCAACCACTCATCTTTAGTGTTTAGCCATGTGTGGAATTCAATTAGGGTTTTCATGTCTCCTTGCCAAATGAGCAGAATATCATCTATATAACGTTTCCAGAAATAAATCTGGTGATGGTAAGGGTTCTCTTGGTTATTGATGATTAGTTTCTCAAAATTACTCACATAAAGCCCAGCCACACTAGGGGCAAAAGTACTGCCCATAGAAGTTCCATGGCATTGTCTGTACATGGTGGTGTTGTAAGCAAAATAGTTTTCTGCACTCTAAGACAAAATGCCGTGGGGTTTTATGGTCCCAGTCTGTATCAAAGAGAAGATTCTCTAAGGTGTCCAAGGTCTTTTTTTGTGGGAGACTTGTATAGAGACTTTCTACGTCCATCCCTACTAGGATCATCGATCTTTCAGAATAATTGACTTGTGTTAGCTGATTCAAGAGATCTCTCGTATCTTTTAGATAGGTCGGAGTCTGTTGGATAAGTGGTTTTAGGTATTCGTCAGCAAACTGAGAGAGTGGTTCTAGCACCGACCCTATTCCAGAGACAATAGGTCTGCCCGGAGGTGGATGGCGTGCTTTATGAGTTTTCGGGAGGGAATAAAAATAGGGAATTCTTGGTGTTTTTGTCTCTAAGAACTCTCCTTCCTTTTTTGAAATCCAATTGTTTGTGACTGCTTCTTCCACCATTAGCGTTATTGTTCTTTGTAGCCTGGGTGTAGGGTCAATTGTAATGATTTCATAGAAGTTACGATCCGAAAGGAGGTCCTGACATTGTTTCTCATAACCTTCTATGCTAAGTACTACTACTCCACCCCCCTTTGCTTGCTTGATTACAAGGCTGCCATCATTTTTTAGTGTATTCAATGCTCTTTGTTCCAATTTGGTTATATTCTGAAAGGGTTTAGTTGTATTTTCAATCAGTTCATCAATTTCCTTCATCACCGCTTGTTCGAAGGTAGCAATTTCCATTGGTACCTGGGAGTTCAAAGGACAACATTTAGATTTTTGTCGTAAGGACGTATCTCCATCTGTGGGTGATGGTGCCTGATTGGTAAAAAACGCCTTGAGTTTCAGTTTCCTACAAAACTCTGATATTTCGCATTTGGTCTTAAAGACATCCAGGCTTGGGGTTGGTACATAGCCTAGGCCTTTATTGAGGACTCTGGTTTCTTCCAGGGATAGCGGTCTGTCACTTAAGTTGACGATGAGGGAGCTGTACTCGGCCCTGCTTTCGCCTTCGTGACGCTCCTGGTCTGGACCTGACTCGTCTGATCTGACCACGTCACTCATCTTCGCCTTTGGTTTTGAGGTGCACGGCCTCCCCCTAAAAAAGGAACCCGTTGATTGTAATTCCCTCCTAACAGCGGTTGGTGTTGATGAGTCATAGGTGGTGGTCCTTGAAAAAATGGATTCATCCACCCTTGGAAGTGGGGGTTGAAGGGTTGGAATGGGATATTTTGTGGGCCCATATGATAATTTGGCCACATGTTCCGTCCTCTTCGGTTGCCTCTTTTGTTCGGATATCCTCGTCTATTGTAGGTGGGATATTCATTTCCACTAGAATCACTTCCTTCTCCAGAGGAGACCTTTTGTGAACTGTTGTTAGAGCCATAGTTAGAAGCATTGTCGTTACTCTTGTAATCTTTGCTACTATACGGATGAATCCGTTCAATAGAGAATTTTTTCAGTTCTTTTGCTAGTTTCTGTAGTTTGGTCTGTGTCGGGAACTCTTGTGTATCACTCATCTCTTTGTTGATTTCATCCAGTTTTGTCTTGTAAACTGTGATGTGTACCATATTGTTAAGCTGGCTCTCAATTAGTTGAATTTTGATGGTCAATTCGTCTGTCAATCTGGTAGCGGTTTTAATGATAAGGACTAGGTAGTCTCTAGTACACTTCCACGATATTGCGGACCAATCTTTACGGAATGCTAGGTCCTTCAAAACAATTTGTGGAGAATTTGTCACCCAAAGTCCTCGGGGTGCTGCGTTGACCCTTAGATACTCAGTCATGATTATCCCATGGACTGCTGTGCGTACTTGTTCTTTTTTTAGGTCAGATAGTTCGTCCCATTCATTGGTGTTAGCCAGGGTCTGAGTCAGATTTCTATCTGCCAATAGCGGTGGTCTCGCGAGTATTGCATCGATCTCTTCTATAGAGTAACTTAAGCCAAAATTTTCGGCCATGATGATGTTCGACTTTGTTACTCTATGATTACGTATTACAAATACCTATCATGAGATAGTGTATTAGTAACTCCCACTGCTGTGCGCAGCTAATTACTCCTTATCAAAAATAGGGAGAAGGAAAAGATATGTGATCCATCCAGTTTCCTTGAAATATATATTCTCAAATCAATTAGGGGGAGGAAGGATCACTTGTCCTGCTAACCTGGATTTACAGGTAAGTGGGATGTCCCTTGGTAAAAACCCTCATACACGTGAGTTAGTGTTGTCTGGTAGCGGTATATCTTGATTCTCCGCTGTTGTTACTCTCGTGTCTGCATAATCACGGGGTTAGGAGGTATGCAGCCTCCACCAGGAGGAAGAAACCCAAGGTAAAAGCAGTAGTGTCCAGTGAAAAAGTGGTAGTGGTGATTTAAAAGTAACTTGGACAGCCAGTTCACTATATTTATTTTTCTGGATTCGAGTTAGCTGTGAAAATATTTCAGGTAAGCGTGGCGAGAGTTATTAGGATTCTCACGCTTTCCATTTTCGTAGTTTAAAAGGTCGACATGTTCCAGCCCTATTTGTCTCTCAAGATCAGTGGGCTTTCTTCAGGACCATGTGGTAGGTGTTTAAAGGAACGTATTAGTCCTTTAGTTTCTTTAAGGTCAATTTGTGCCTGCAAATACAAACGTGATGGGTAACTAGTGGTGGAGAGGAGGTTGGTAATATATGCAATTTTATACATTACAGTCCAACTTCTGGACTCTGCTTAGAAACAATACTCTTTCAATCACCACCAAGGCAACAGAAACCACATACAATTGGCCAAAACTGTAATCGTGGATTTGGTCTGTTTGTTAAATTTCTAAACCGCTTTTATCAGTGGTTGCCGATTACTTGTGGTTCATTATGAATAGGGTACCTTGTCTGCTTATTAACGCATCTCTGTGCTGTTAAAGTTAATAAATTAACTTGTAGTGCTGGTAAAAAACGCCTAGTGCCTAGTGAATTTCTACCAGGTATAAGCAAGCTATGGTACCTTTCTCTATTCTATTGATATATTTTGTTAATATATTTTGTTGGACTTTCACGGGATAATTATTGTTACGTTGAGTTTAATTGGGCGTTATTAATCAAATCAGGGGGTCTCTCTGGCAAACAGTCGCATTCACGAAAATGGAAAGCGTGAGAATCCTAATAACTCTCGCCACGCTTACCTGAAATATTTTCACAACTAACTTGAATCCAGAAAAATAAATATAGTGAACTGGCTGTCCGAGTTACTTTTAAATCACCACTACCACTTTTTCACTGGACACTACTTCTTTTACCTTGGGTTTCTTCCTCCTGGTGGAGGCTGCATACCTACTAACCCCGTGATTATGCAGACACGAGAGTAACAACAGCGGAGAATCAAGATATACCGCTACCAGACAACACTAACTCACGTGTATGAGGGTTTTTACCAAGGGACATCCCACTTACCTGTAAATCCAGGTTAGCAGGACAAGTGATCCTTCCTCCCCCAATTGATTTGAGAATATTTGATTATGGGCCCAGGTGAGTATTGGTAGATTTATAGTTGGGTGACCTGCGCGCTCTATCACATCCACCACTCCCCAGAGTTCAGCCAATAGAAGCACAGTACCAGACGTCCCATGCACGAGTGCTCAAGGATGGTTGGGTGGAGAGTGCTGTCTATTACATGGCAGGGCTACCGAGGTGCAAATGTAAAAGGGCAAATCCCTGATGTTTTCCAAGTTTCCCATTCTATGTACTGACTTGTATGCAAGCAATTTGCAGCTTTGGATTAGCTATGTTATAGGATGTGAGTTAAACGTGAGTTGCTATTGTGTTTTCTGTTTCCGCAATAAATGAACGAAATCCGGGCAAAAGGTTCATACAAGATGACAGAGGTAAGGTCAACATTAATTTGAGTAGGAAACATCTGTTCCTGCTAAGATGCTGCAGCCATGAGAGCAGCGGCAGAAGGAAGTGTAATATGCTCAGCCAAACAGATGGAATACCTGCTCAGCATGTAAATGAATATCTTTCAGTTTAGCAGGTAGCGCGAACTTCGAACTATAAGCTGCTCCTGTCCGTCCACGCCGCTCTCTGCACCCCTTTTCGTAGCTAGCGGGCACATCCATCAACGATAATTGCATTCGCAAACGGTGTGAATCGCAATTTTCGGCCGTTTGCGAATGCAATTATCAAAATTGGAATGCATCATGTATTTCGCAATTTTAGGATCGCAATCATGTCGCGATTTCTAAAATTGCGATTGCATTTCAGAAATCGCAATTTCAGATTTCTGAAATGCAATGCATGATTATTTTTAAATTGCGAATTAGTAATTTGGAAGTGGTAAATTAGCATGAGGTTGAACCTCATGCTAATTTACCGAAAACCTTCAAACATGCACAAAAATGCATTTTTGAAAGTTGCATTTTACACACACACATGTCCTTGGGACATGTGTGTGTGTAAATTGCACTTAAGTTTAATTTGAGGGGTGCAGGGAGGGGTTCTTTGGACCCCCCCCGCACCCTTGAAATTGCATTTTCAATTTGCGATTCTCAAATTGAAAATCGCAAATTGTAAAAGCCTTCCCATTGATTCCCATTGATTCCCATTGATTCCCATTGATTCCTATGGGCCTCTTGGCCCATAGGAATCAATGGGAAGGGTTTTCCTTAATTGCGATTCGCAAATTGTGAATCGCAATTAAGGAAAAATAAGAAATCGCTAAAGAAAATGTGAATTATTCATGCATTGCCGTTTGCGAATTCTTAATTGCGATTCCTTAATTTTCGCAATTAAGGATTCGCAAGCGGCAACATTGATGCATGTGGCCGAAAGTTCTTATTTTGCCGTGTGTTGCCGATACGAGCATTTCCAGGTCCATCAGTTTACGTTGCATGCTTCTATTCTGGACTGTACAGTGGTAGCCGAGCCACGATATTCTCTTAGATGAATTTGCATGTCCACGGCTCTATTCTGGGCGCATTTACCAGTTTGTAAACACATCAAAGGATGGGGATTTGGGAGGATCCGATTTCCTGCGACTTTTCCAGTGCGATATGAAATTATTCGCCTGGCTTCTGTTTTTTTAAAGGATGAATGCAGGCAAAATGCTTTGTATGACAGGCTATAAACCACAGAGCACGGAGCCTGAATGAGAATATCTCAAACAGTTATTGAAGTTCTGCCAGGTTACATCTTGGATTGTGGTAAAATACTTCCCTTAAAAAGCATCCCCCTTAGCAGTCAGGAGGGGCAGTGTGAGTATCTGCGGGCTAATGCAGCTGGAATTGACACATGACAGGTAACAAAAGAAGACATTGACCAGAAGAGCTATGGTAATTAACAAGATCTCAACAGGACATCTGCAAAGTGTGTCTTTTCCACCTTCAGGGGTTGCTTTTTCAGCTAGACACTATATTTCGTTCATTTGGGATGGCCACAGCGTGACTGGAAACTGTTCAGAAGCTGAGAGAAAGCCTTGTTTTCAAATGTTAAATATTCTTTCTACCCAATAAGCCCTTAATGAAAATAAGCAGTTTTCCTGTCAGAACCCGTGGCGAAAAGAGGAGACTATTTTTCTAAAGCCCTCCATAATCATTTGAAGCGCGCGTCTTGGCAATTGCACTGCGTTACTTCCATCTATGTGGCATGTAGTTTAAACAGATACACATTACAGACAAGCCTCGCGACACATGATGGAAACACGTGTAATAAAAATGAATCCTTGAACGTCGTTATTGCCATTAAGTGGTTCTGGTGACATGATAAGCGACCGTGACGCCAACGGTTAAGTGGTTTGTAAGTATGATCAGGGCCCCAAGATGGCACGATTGTACTGTAATGTTACCCGTAATGCATTTTTATACTACATGGTTTTTCAAACGGGGAATTTGGCCTGTGAAGCAGTACCGCAGAATACAGGAGTATATTGCTGTGTTTGTAACTGACTTCTACGCTTCCTATTGGTTAAAATCACAGGGGTGAAATTATCTTCAAGAACTATGTGAAATATGGAAAATAATGAGCATGATATTATAGTGCCATCGGTGCGAGAATAATATAAAATGGCATATATATTGCATAGTAGATCAAATGTATCTGTTGAAATAGCCTCGTGCCTTAGCACAAACTGGAAGTGCACTTGTTGTTGTCTTGTTGGATCATTAATGCACTTCAGCTTCACGTGCAGGCTACCTGCTGTAGACTCACACCCTTTCCTCCCTTTTCATAATTGCACGTTTTCTGTGATGGGCTTATATTAAACTGCTGGATGGATTGACAAATGTGCTTATCACCACACTGACGATAAGTGGAGGCACTTGGAAAGTACAGCCAGCATCACCCTGTGGCTAAGGGCAGGAATATGAGGTATGAGGTAGCTCAAAGATACAGTAAGTAGGCTGCACTCTAAGCCCAGCTCGTGCCTTTTTTGGTAAGATATTTGAAGCAAATGGATGCCCGGATGCCTGTACACTTCTTCTCCAGCTGTATGTGCCCGTCTGAAAGTGGCACTTCAAAGGATGTCTGTAGAAGAAATGGGAGGAGGCATACTGCAGGACCCCCTACAAACTCTTAGGCCCACTGAGAGGCTCATGGAGCTGCACTCAGTTGAACACTAGCATTGATGATGTAAACTATTCTTACATTAGAGTCTGATGAAAAGTATGAAATCACAACTTACTAATGAACAAAGCCAACTGGCCAGTGTTTCTAATTCGTTGTAGCAGGTTACTTCCTACAAAGGTCTCAGACACATGATGTCCAATATACTTGGCTCCAAGGTTCAGTGGGATAGCCATCCAGAACATTCTTACGGTAGCAGAATCATTTCGAGCGTGTTATTATTCATGATAGTGTGGTTTATGGGTCCAGTTGTAACCCTATTAAAGGAAGCCTCATGTGATGTGACAGGAGGTGGGCGGACCTTCATCTAGGGAAGTGCACTGCTCTGTGCCGTTTTTAATGATGTTTACATGCTCTTTGATCAAGTGCATGTCTCTGGGCTCCAAAGCCAGTCTTTTAGCCACTTGCAGCAGTGTTCTCCCTTTTCTGAATAATGCTACTTTCACTGGTCTTCATCATTCACATGTACTCTAACAGCTACGGTGTAGTTGTTTGCTTCTTCAAAACAACTTTGGTTTACGTGAATTTCTAATATTTATTTATTACTGATATGTTGTCTCTTCCAGATGCTGAGCTACAGTAGCGGTCAGCAGTAGGAGTTATGCAGGGCGGTGACGTGGGCAGGGGGAGGGGCAGGGTGGGGGGTAGTAATGTATGGATTACGGAGTTTTACAGGTAAGTAAGCATTTAAATAAATAAATAAATAAAACGGAATTCATTGCGCGCACTGAATCACATTTGGTGATGCAGTGCGCGCAACGAAATTCGTTTTATTTATTTAAATGTTTACTTACCTGTAAAACTCCGTAATCCATACATTACTACCCCCCACCCTGCTCCTCTCCCTGCCCACGTCACCGCCCTGCAGTAACTCCTACTGCCGACCGCTACTGCTGAGCTATGAAATCTAAAGGTGAGCAAAGGAAGCGAGACAACTGGTTCACAGCAACCAGTAAAAAGTGAGAGTAGACGGCCACTGAACTAAACCAATTTCAAGACACTCAGAAATCATCTAATTAGTGGTCACAATTCAAACAGCTATAAACAAAGAAAATCCAACTTCAGGAGGGGAAGAGGAAGAGTGATCAAAAGGATATTGAAGCACTCAGTGTTTGATAAAATACCCCTCACACACCAAAAGGCCCCTTGGTGTCATGCTTCATCATTGGGGTCTTCGCACCCCTCTATCGGGATGTGGCACACCAGCGGAGTAGCGCGAGGGGTAGGCGGCGATCAGAGTGTCCAGACCTTATAGCCATTGGAGCAACACCCCAACGCGCTGTTCATGAAGCCCACCAACCAGGCTTCACAAGTCATTGTACTTGTAGCAGACCGCTGTAGGCACACTTAGCCTATTCCTACAAAAATTTCACTTTTTTTGTAAAACTTACACTTTTTTTGTAGAAGAAGACGTGAGTAGGGAAGGGAGTTTGTGCCCCTGTCCTGAAGAAGGAGCCAGTCTCCGAAACATGTCGACAACATAGCACACCAGAGATCCTGTTCATTAACATAACAGGCTGATCTCGCCCTGCACTTATTTTTAATAGTACCAGCCAGAGTTCGGAATAAAACTTTTTTTCACTCAAGTGCCAGGTACTTTTTAAACCTTCACCACGTTCCCTACTCACTTTAATCACATACCCCACACACTGTACACCACACATAGCCAACTTGAAAGTGCTCCCGCGTATCCGTAGGTCGCAGCACGCCGCATCCCGATAGAGGGGTGCGAAGACCCCAATGATGAAGCATGACACCAAGGGGCCTTTTGGTGTGTGAGGGGTATTTTATCAAACACTGAGTGCTTCAATATCCTTTTGATCACTCTTCCTCTTCCCCTCCTGAAGTTGGATTTTCTTTGTTTATATAAGTATCAGAGTGGAGCGCAAATCCGACGAATAGCTCGACCTCCCTTTTTTGGTTTAATCTACACAATTCAAACAGCACCAGCGGTGAGGGTTTCGCACATCAGCGCACTATTCGATTACTCAAGTTAGGAAGAGAAATATTCAATAAGTTATTGTGCGCACTCCTCGTGGTCCATCGCACATTTACCACACTTACAGAAAACTAAACTATGAGGAGAAGGAGCGCCACAATTCTCAATACGTGTTGTAATCAATTATTGTAGTCCTTCAAAATAATAAGTTGTCAGGCAGATGATTCAGTAAGAAGTTCTTCTCCTTTATTAAAGATCAACAAAACTTTAAAAAGATTATATCGAACACATATTTGTCATAAAACCCAAAAGAGAATTCATTTATATTATCCTGGGAGCTATAGACCCAATAGTGAGGGGAGACCATGACCGCCAGCTTCTGGACCTTTTACTAACACTGGCATGTAAGGTTGTATTATGCAACTGGAAGACAGCGGCTGAGGTCTCTTTTAATGCTTGGAGGGAATGGCTGTCCTGCATTAGGGGCACTGACAATCCCGCTCTACACTCGTCACCGTGGCAGGTCACCAACAAAAAACTATGGTTATCTTTAGATGAGGCCTCCTTCACCTTCGATCCACCATGAGATGCTTATGTGACTAAATCAGTACTTAATGAATGGGCAAAATAATTATAGAGTTACTGTACAGGACTGACAAGGTATCACATGGAATTACATGAGCTATTTCTGGATGAAATGCTTTTACGGAATTGTGAGATGAAGGAATAATATGATGATGATTTGCTATTGTTTGGTTACTGGCTATCACCTCTTTATGGACCCGGAACTATGTTTACTGTATTGTTTTCATTTTCTTCTTTTATTTCATGTATCATTTCCTATGTATTGACCCATCTTTGTCTCGGCACTGTACCAATATGCTCATATGGATACTGATGATGTATTGCCGCTCTCATTTCTGTTATTTTTCAATAAAAAAGGTTTGAACTCAAAAAAAAAAAAAAAAAAAAAGATCAACAAAACGTTCATTTAATTTCTAACCGTTGAACTTGCAGCTTAATTCCACAGTTTAAATCAGTCAATTCCACAGTTTAAATCAGCCAACGCGTTTCGTCCTATAAGGGCATCATCAGGGCTCCAATATTATAAAGACATCCTGTCGCGATAATTTTCAATAGCACCTTTGAAGTTCTGGCAAGCACTGTTCCTACTTGTCTTCACTAGAATTTAAATTAAGTGATCTACTAAATATTCATGGCGACTCTGAGTTTCATCCTATTTTAGTTTACTCGTCTATTGTCCTTTCAGTTAATTCTATATTCAAAATCATCTTAATTTCTCAAATTCGAGTCAGCAGGTAAAATTATCCTCCAAGCCGATTCAGGACGTTATTCCATTTCATCCTACATATGTTAGTTTCACAATTGTCCTTCAGTTACTTTCTATGCATCACAACAGCTATTCGTTGTAGACTTCCTCAGAGCGACCCATGACGTATAAAGGAGAAGAACTTCTTACTGAATCATCTGCCTGAGGACTTATTATTTTGAAGGACTACAAGAATTGATTGACACACATATTGAGAATTGTGGCGCTCCTTCTCCTCATAGTTTAGTAATCTAATTAGTATTCTAATTATTTATTATTATTTATAATAATAATTCATAATGTAGTTATTTTAAAGCTGCACAAACTATTTGCAGTTATTCAAAAACTTGGTGTAGGAATAGATTGCTTTAGCAACGGATGCTCTGCTTTTTAGTACCCCACGGTACCTAACTTGCAAGTCACTTGCAGTAATATTTCGGCATCTTTAATTCACCCAGGAGACTTTCGATTGGCCCATGCTGAGATATGCATCTTAGTTGCTGGCTCTCCCGGGCATAAGTAAGCAGCATAACACATTGCATCCTCGATACACGGGCAGGAACGTCCTGAACCTTTCACAATCCATGTTTACTATTGTTGTAATGCAATAGCCACACTGGGTGTGGCAGCCAAGGTAACATATGAGAAGAAAGAAATACGAATGAGCAGCTTAAGTACATCAAAGTATTTTTGTATTAAGAACACTTTCTGCAATACTTTTTGAAAATCAAATGCCTTTTTCAAATTTACAAAATACCAAAAACTGCTTTTCTTAGGTGAACGGAAGAACGTAACACATAAATAGTACCAGAGTTGAACCCTGTATCTTAGAGTGGCCGGACTTATATCCGGATATGGAAAGCAGCAGTGTTGACAGATGTCACTATAAAGTTTGTTAAGTGCAGTAGTTGCAGGGAGGAATCGATATGACCCTGTAAGTCTCTTGTGTAAGAGGAAATGCAGACCTTGCTGCATATTAACATATCTGAGAAGCGTGCATCCAGCTGACAGCTGTTGGTGTAATCTATCTGTATGGTGGAAATTGCATTCCCTCATGTTGTTATTGGAAGTGGAAGATTAGATTGCCTCTGCTCTTTTGAAATGTTGTTTTGTGTTGATTGTAATGGTTGCCTTTGTGAGCATTCTGGAGATCTTATATGTACCAAAACGAGCATTTTAAAGATTAAATTCAGAGAAAGGCTGCAGGCTGTGAGACATGCTGGGCAACCTGTGTTTACACGCAGTGGACTCCAATTTGTTAAACTGGTTACTGGGTAGGAGGTACTTACACATGCTCAGAACTATTTGTGACATTATGCACGAAGGTAGTCACCTAGCAACTATGTAATAGCAAACTGCCTACTCTGACTTTGCCTCGTTTTTGTCACTTTTTTAGTAATTGTGTCACATGCTCAAGATGACTTATATGTAACAATGCTTCGCTGCTGCAGTGAGGGCTCCCTGTCAGGTGGTGCCCCATTGCAGTACTCTCCTCATCCAGTCAGTACTCATGTACTTATGCAATGGCCCCAGCACTAACTCATGGTAAATACAGAGGAGGTCATGCTAATCACAGGGGTACCCCAACGCATAGTGTTCCCTAGTGTATGTAGGTTTCAGGGACATTATAATTAGAAATTAGCATTTAAAAAAACCTTTGAAATCACTCAAAAAACCACAGATTTCAGGGACGTTATAGTTAGTTGGACATTTCACTCATACAAAACCAGAGAAAAAATTTGCCATTATAGTTAGTTCAGCTAACTATAACTCGCGCCCCCGCAATGCACTGCTGATAACATCACATATTACCTCATTCATGACATGGTCAGTGACATCACTGATGATATCTCAAATGACATCACTGATGACTGTAACGTCCTTGAAACCTACATTTTTTTCAGTGAAAATATATATATATTTATATGTTGCAACAAAGTTGCGATGAGTCTTAGACACCAGACGGAAAGCACACACGGGAACGTTTTCTCAAATTATAAATACTTTATTAGTGCAGACCCCCCCGCTTACTGACAGACATGTTTCGCCTTGCGGCTTTTTCGATGTCAGTTGCCCCGTGCGCAATTGGCAGTATTTAAAATCGCAGCAAGTCTCATGTTCATTCATCTATACAAATGATGTACTAACATTATACTGCAAATGGCGAAGCAATTGGCGGCCATCTTGCAACGTCATATGTAACGTATGATTGTTATACTGCCAAACCAAAAGAGAAATGGTGAAATAAGTGAGAAATTAAACATTAAAATTAAAACCATTACACACAGGGATCCATATATCCATGTATACATACAGCTGTTCAAACTGCTAAGTTATATCCTAATGAAAAAAAATCATTCAATAATTATAGGCCACTGGCAGATAAAAAACAAGCTGTCATTTCATAATTTAAGAGATATATATACACAATGCTTTTGTAATGAATCCCATTTGTGTCTCAAATAAAATATATATAAATATATATATATATATATAGCTATCTCTGATTCTTTTTGATACTCTTTGATACCTTTTGATAAATTTGATATGTGCAAATAGATGTTTTTATATACTGCGGTGTATATTTATATCTATTTATATGTCTACATTCATTCGTGTATATATATACCATTGAATTGTAGACATATGTTCATATTGGCATGTGTATAGGGAAAATAGATGAGCTTTATGGAATTTTTATGGAATTTAAAATAATATAGGTTTTCCCTCTTCTTTTTCATGATTATTATATATTATATATTATTGTATATTCTTTTGTCCTTCAGCCTTCTTTTTGGATGATCTCCCTATTTATTTCCTCAAAGATTTAATGAATGAAAAAAACTTTTTTCTGTATTGATGGATAGATTTTTGTAGACAATGTATAGGATTTTAACATATGTTGCAGGGCTCTGCAGCAAACTTATGTTATATATATTGATGCATTTCTTATACATCAATCAGACATCTCACACTTTAAGTCTTCTTTGCACTTTAAAACTTGCACTATTTCCGCACTTTAAAAATCTTCGGCTTTGCACTATTTTTAAATCTTTATCATGGTCATGTGACGTGTTACATCTTTTGTGTGTGTGGGACTTAATTGTTAACATCTAAATATTAGCATAGTAGTGAATAATATTTTGCGATTTTTCCATTCTCATCACAGTATTTTCTTGTTGATCATTAAAACAATTATACGTGCATATATTTGAAATATGTATTTTCGTTCTTGTATGTATAAGGATTTATCCAGTAATACTATATACAAACGATGGAAACATTTATTAATAATTTTCAACACGAACTAAACTATGCATTCATGCAGGTATGAATTTATAACAAACGATTAATGTCAAGCAAAAAATATACACACAAACATATATGTGTCTTTGTTAAGTATATCGTTTATGTTCATGACCATGTGACACATGAGGTCACTGTTTGGGGCGTGTATTTGCACAAACACATATTTAAAGCAATGAAAATTTTAAATGGATTGACAGCGTGATCAAGGGCTCGTGTAGCCAGAAACGCGTATCTGTTTCCCTGTGCTAAATAAATCTTTTGCACCTGATCCTGTGGTCCGTCTCCTCTCTCGCTGGTGTTGCTGTGTTGCTTGTCGGAGGTGCTGCGGAGCTATTCTGTGAATATATATATATAAATATATATATATATATATGAAAAACAATGTTCCTGTTTCGCCACTGCTCGGCAAACACAAACCCAGGTGTGGACCGCACTGCCAACTCCTTTGTTGCAGCGAACAAGTTCAAAAACGAGTAGAAGTCCTCAAATGGATTGCAGAGTAAATAGAATTTATTTAGAACAAAATCAAAGGACTGGTGTCCATCCTAGATGCGTTTCACTCCTCTAGATATATATTACCTACTGGCGGTCGCCAGTAGGTATATATAGTTAGGATTTTTTCTCTATGGGATTTTTGAAAATTCTATGTCTAATAACTTTGGCGTTTGTGGACGGAATTGGCTGAAATTTTCAGGAAAATGGAACATTTTGTTTCTGAGCAGCCCCTGAAAATTTGGGGGGGTTTCGGCAAGGGGGGGCCGAGAAAAAAGGGGGGTCCCAAAACGTGTTTTTAACATTGAGTTTTCCATAGGGCGGTTGGCCTCACTTTTAGCCCGAACGGCTGAATGGATTTGCACGAAACTTGGCAAAATTGTAGGGACTGGTAGCCCGATGTGCCTTTGCTAGGTCTCAATATATGTGCTCCAGTGGATTTTGAGAAATTAACGTTCAAAAAAAGATATATATCTGTAACAGCGGACCGGGCAGCGCTCCAGTTCGCGTACTTTTCGCGTTACGGAGCTTTGTGAAGCGAAGCTGATTGGTTCTCCGGCGTCTGTAAACATTCCAAACAGTCCGTAGCGGCCGCCATCTTGTCTCTCGGTAGGATCGAGAGACAAGAGGAGGCCAAAGCGAAGGGGCAAATGACCATAAGGGGGCATAGTAGATCCTCCCTGACCCCATAGGTTTGATGTGGAGGCTTTAAAAGGGCACCGCGGGGAAAAAAAATAAATAAATCGTTTTTTTGGTGGGGTGCGCCCGGTTAGCGTAACGGGAAGCGGACTGGGGAGCGTACTACAAGGAAAGAAGAATGATTGACTTTTAACTTATTGTATGTTTATAGACTTTTTTTTAACTTTTTTTTCTGCTGAGTGACGTCTCGGACTATCTCCACGGGATGCAGTCCCTACCATCTCGGCGTTTAAGCCCAGGGGGACCGGTAGTGTGGGAGAGATAACGGGGCATATTATCAAGGGGGTTTATCTCCGCCTTTGTGAAGCGAAGCTGATTGGTTCTCCGGCGTCTGTAAACATTCCAAACAGTCCGTAGCGGCCGCCATCTTGTCTCTCGGTAGGATCGAGAGACAGAGGAGGCCAAAGCGAAGGGGCAAATGACCATAAGGGGGCATAGTAGATCCTCCCTGACCCCCTAGGTTTGATGTACCATTTTGCCAAGTTTGGTGTAATTCCGTTCAGCCATTCAGGCTGTAGACGTATCTAAATGTCCTATGGAAAATTGCATGGGGAAAACACATTTGAAAGTGTTGAAATTTAGAACCAATTAAAATGTTACTTTGGTTTTGTATTTGTGTGTGATGAAAGTTAATTGGTTATGTATATATCTAAAATGAGAGGAAACCACAGCCATTTTGTGATACTACTGTCTGAGGTACATTTGTGAGGAATTTTTGGTGCTCAATTTCTGGTGTTTGATTTACACAGTACTAACGCTTCTCCTACTTTCAAAAAGGTGAGTTGTTAATTTGTAAGGGGAACTATGTTGTACACTTTAAGATAATTTGAAAAATGTTTTCTGTTATTTATTTACAGTCCTTCTGTTATACTAAATACTTGATAAAGTTAGTTTTATATTATGTATTACTAAAAACGATAAATGAAAGTGATTATTTTTTTCTGCAATTTACAGCAAGAAATTTCAAAATAAAATGGATCACAATGAAGAGACCGTGGCAATTTCTTTTGAATTATCCACTAGATTTATTGAAATTGACAGCACCAATAATGAAATATTCTCACAAGGAGGAGATGACTTGAATGATTTTTTTGATCAATCTCTTGACGGCGAATTTATCGAATGTTTGGAGACTATAGAGTTACAAGAATCATCATTGCAGACTTTTCATGAGGAGATTCCTGATGAGATGATTGAAGAGGAAATTCCTGATGAGGACATGTTACTAGTTCTTTCAAATTATGAAAATTCAGAAGAATAAATTTATATTTAGAAATCAAAAATTGTTTGAGACATTATTCATTTTTATTTTTAATTTATGCGGTTGTAGCGAAGTGATTGTAGTATAAAATGAGACTTATAGTATAGAGTGCAACATTTTTATGTTACATAGTAAGTTTACTCATATTTACTTCCCTTCTCCCACTATATTATCTCCAATGTGTATTTGACATCTCTTCTTCATCTCCGGCCTCGACCGGTAGTGTGGGAGAGATAACGGGGCATATTATCAAGGGGGTTTATCTCCGCTTTTTTGGCTTTAAAAGCCAAGAAAGCGGAGATAAAATTATCTCCGTATTACCTAGCTGTCGCTAACACCAGTTAGCGACCGCTAGTAGGAGATAGCGACCATCTTGGGCCCCACTTTGCATGTCAGTGATATTTATCACTAATGACATGCAAAGTGGGCATGCCAAGATGTTAGCGACTGGAAACAGTCGCTAACATCGCTATCTCCTATTACCAACTTTTGGAGATATTCGCGCTAAGCGCGAATATCTCCAAAAAGTAACACCTGCCCATAGCAGTTCTTAGCCATGTTATCCAATGGGAGGTGGATAACATGGCTAAGAGCATTAGCTCGGTAATGCATGAATATCGCTGACTTTTCAGCGATATTCATGCATTGCGGCCGTTTTTTATCGCATTTGCGATAAACCTTGATAATAGCAAGGTTTATCTGCGATAATTTCTGACGATGCTTAGCGGTAAAAAATTCGTTGCTAAGCATCGTTAGCGATAAATATCGCTTAACTTTGGTAATATGCCCCAACGTCTGTTAACGTTCGATTAGAAGGAAATCAGGAAGTGTTGAAAAACATTGTCTGCGCCATCTTGCCTTTTTTCAAATGCCACACTTTTGTCGTGCACGGCAGCCATTTTAGATGCCTTGACCAGACCCACTCTCTGCACGCTGTCGATCCGTAGCATGGCTCCCCACCCTCGCAAGCATCTCCCCCAGGCACTGGTCACCCCCGCTCTCTGTCTTATGCATGGGCAATAAACCTCCCCCCATCTGCGCTGCTCTTCCCTGAGAATCACACTCTGTGCCCGCCCGACACCTCCCTTTCGCCCTATTCACTACCGCACCCTCTGACACTCCTCTTCCTCTGTGTCCGATTGTCCAGGCCGGTCCCAGGCTATCAGCTAGCCCTGCAGATGTAGTTTATGGCCCTAGCTGTAAAGAATCACACCTCTTCAAAGGAGTTATAGTAGATCAAGGCCCACACCCGATGAGATCCGTCACACCACACGCGTTTCTACTATCTGAAAACCATCCTGTATTGTGATTGGGGAGGGGACCGAGCCTGAAGCGGAAGATTCCAGGGATGACTCTTTGTACATCAAAGTTTTTACAATTATGTGTCACATTAAAAATATATAGCACTCCAACAAAGTAGTAGGAATATAAAATTTTAATAACTTATAAATATATACAACAAAACAAAAACAGTAAAAAATTTAAACATTTTTAGGGAAAAAGAAGGAACAATGGTCAGTAGCGGTCGGTTGTGCGAATAGTCCCAAGGCAGCACAACGTCCAGATTTCTGGACGGCACCCAGGTGATGTTGCCTGGGTGCCGCACTGATTTGGGTATCCGGCGTGGGGCGTCCCGGGGGGTGGGTCGTCAGTAGCGGTCTGTTGTGCGAATAGTTCCAAGGCAGCAGAACGCGCTGAAAAGTGGATGGCACCAAGGTGATGTCCAGTAAGTTGCCGCCCTCCGAATAACGGCGTGGGGCGCCCCGGGGGGGGGGAGGCAGTCCAAAGTTCCGTTAAAAGGGCAAAGGAAAGGATCGGTGGTTTGAACCATCAGTCAAAAAGGGGAGGGGGTGCAACAATTTTTCCTACCGGGTCACACTGTGCTTTCACCGGAACTGATCCGAACTGTGGTCTGCAGGATTCTAGTCATTCAAACTGAGGCTGGCGCCAGCATGGGAGCGCCGACGTCCCGCGGCTACAGTTTCGTCACTCCACGGGCGATCATGGCAGTCATTCCCCATCGGGGGTGTCTGCGGGGGTCGAGGACTCCCGCGGCTCCTCTAGAATCTTCAAGGTCGTGGAGGACTACGGTGGTGGAGTCAACCAGTGACCGGGCCATTTCTTTATGCTGGGCCCGCTCTTGCCAGGTCGACCGCCATTTTGAGAGTTCGGTAGCTACCGGCGATCGCGGGGTCAAATGAGCGGACGGGCTCCACCCTGCCGGGCGAGACGTTGCAGCATGGCCACAGTGGAAGAACCCTTTTCCGGGCGCCTGGAGCGCTGAGGGTGCAGCTGGGAAGCCTCCACCTGGGGAGGCGGGAGAGGCCTGTTCGCACCGTCTTTCCCTCCCAGTGCACCCCACAGCGTCTCGCTTGACATTTGTTATGGCCGGACCAGGCGATGAGGACGAGGGGGGGGGGGTCGGAGGCATGTGCAAGACATCCCCCCCCAGTGTTGTCGCAGCCATTATAAAAGAAAGAAGAAATGTCCCGTCCGTCTTTGGGCCGGACCTCCGGTGGATGGCGGCCGGATGCCCTTTGCTCTGGCCCCATGAACGGGTTCCTTGGCTCATCCGGTGGGGCAGGCATTGGCGTGTGGTGCCTCTCCTGGGCCTTTCGTGCAGTGGCCTCTCCACTCCCAGGCCCTCCATGGATGCTGGCCCAGACTGGGAGAGAGAGGGTCTAACCTGCAATTCTCCAGGGTTACCGCCACTGCGGCCGGATCCCGTCGGCCTCGGCCTCTGGTTGATGGTGGCCGGACTGGGAGAGGGGAGGGTCGAGGACACAGACATTCCCCCCCTTGCAACTCTCCAGGGTTGTCGTAGCAATCCCCCTGGCCGGGTCCCATTGGCCTCGGCCTTTCCTCCGGCTACACCCTACGTGATGATCTTCTGCCGACGGTTGGCAGCAGGACCTGCCTTATATGTGTTGCTTCCGGCTGGGCGTAGCCGCAAACCTGTTGCACTTTGGAAGTTTCCAGAATGGGGCGGATGTCTGCTGACTTGTATCTTTCCCAGTTTGCCGTTATTTGGGCGTGGAAGGCGATGGGACAGACACGTTTTGGGGCAGTGGGGGGCGATGAAGCCTCGTTGCCTTGTGGCCGTTGCAATGTCACACTTGGTTTCTCTTACTGTTTTCAGGTTTCTTATTACGGGCTTACTTCTAACGTTTCTTGTTTCTAGGACAATAATAGGTTTTATCATTACGTATTGTTATTGTTACTTTGTTTGTTATTTAATAAAAAGTTCATCAGTGGCCTACTGATTTTCGTTTTCCTATTCCTTTCTTTCCAGGTTGTTTCATGCTAAAGTTTCTGTTAACAGGATACAGTGATCACTTCGTTATTATTGCATATGTCCTTTTCACTAGGGGTGCTCTCTGGTCGGGCCAGATGACCTATCTCTAGTAAATGGTCCGGGTGAAACAGGTGCATCAATCAGTGGGGAGTAGATAGGCATGACAGATTACAACGGGGGACAAAGGTCCGCATTACCTACCCTTTCACTACTTGCAAAGATTTTCCTACGTTTATTTGCAAACAGGGAATACCTCCAAAAAGAACCAATTCCCAAACAGTCAATGTTCGGGCAAACAATCAATCAATGAGGAACGAAATAGGCACGATGTGTTAAAGGTTTGCGTTACCTACCCTTCACTATCTGCAAAGGGAGAGAGAATATTCCTATTCTTCCCCGTTTGCAGGCAGAGAAGATCCTTAAGAGAACCAACTTCGAACAATTCAATGCTCGATTCAATCAATCAATCAATGGGGAGAAAAATAGGTATGACGGATTACAATGGGGACAAAAGTCTGCATTTACCTATCCTTCACTATCTGCAAAGACTAAACAGAGTATGGCGATTCTGTGCTTGTTTGCAAATGCTTGGATAACAATCAATCAAATGGAGAGAGAAGCAGGCACGACGGATTACAATGGGGGCAAAGGCCTGCGTTAACTACCCTTCACTATCTGGAAAGAGAGAGTACTCCTAATAGAAATAAGGGGGGGGGCAGCATTGAAAGCAGATCAGTGTGCATAAACACGAAAATGTTTTTTCTTACCACGTACTTGACAATCGACAGCTTATGATATTTGCTATTAAAAAACCATTGAAATTCACTGAAAAAACCATAGGTTATAGACCATATATAGTTAGGAATTAGCATTTACAAAACCTTGAAAATTCACTGAAAAAACCATAGGTTATAGACCATATATAGTTAGGAATTAGCATTTAAAAAACCTTATTTTACTCACACAAAACCATTGAAATTCCATATATAGTTAGTTGCACTAACTATATATCGCGCACCCGCAATCCACTGCTGATGATGTCACATATTACATCATTCATGACATGGTCAGTGACATCACTGATGACATCCCTGATGACATCTCAAATGACATCACTGATGACATCACTGATGACAACATCCAGTGACTGTATGTTTCTGTAAAGTTAAAATATGTCTTACATATTGAAGAATGGGTGGATGTATAAGTGTCTGGATGAAGGATTTAGTAGGTGCATGACTGACTGTATAAGTGAGTGATTAAATGTGTCTCACTGAGTGCATGGGTTAGTGACTAAACTGTTTTAAATTGTGCATTATTGTGTCTGTTGTTCTGTAATCTGATGCATGTGTTGATCAGTAGCTAAATGAGTAACTATATGGGTTATTGATTGGTTGCCCAAGTATTTGTATGGGAGACTGAGTGTGTGTGTGGGTGGCTGGGAGGTGTATGACTCTGTGCATAGATGTGTGAGCAGTTGATTCACTAGATGTATGGGTTCAAAAGTGCATGTGGAAACAGCTGTATGGGCGGTTGACTGTGTGCATGAGTGTATTGGTGAGTGAATGGATATCTCAGTGCTACATGTCAAAGTAAGTACATATGTAAAACACAGTACATGTGATAGTTGACATATATAAATAACTGTGCATAAGAGCCAGTGAACGTGTGAGTGGCTGTATGGATTATTGTGAACTTGTATCAGGGATTGTATAACAGAGTAAATATGTGTTATTATATGTTTCAATAAGTAAGGTGTGTATAACTATATAGTTGAGGAAATGGAGGTGTGATTGATTCTTTGCAAGACTGACTAGGTGTGTGAGTAACTCCATGGATGAGTGACAGTCTGTGAGTGTCTGTTTACACTGAGTGTATCTAAGGTTATATTAGAGTCTGAAGAGGTTCATCGTATCATCACATGAATGATGTCATCAGTGATGTGATCAGTAATGTCAAATGAGATGTCATCAGTGATGTCATCAGTGATGTCATTTGAGATGTCATCAGTGATGTCATCAGTGATGTCACTGACCATGTCATGAATGATGTAATATGTGACATCATCAGCAGTGGATTGCGGGTGCGCGATATATAGTTAGTGCAACTAACTATATATGGAATTTCAATGGTTTTGTGTGAGTAAAATAAGGTTTTTTAAATGCTAATTCCTAACTATATATGGTCTATAACCTATGGTTTTTTCAGTGAATATATATATATATATATATATATATATATATATATATGAAACCACAAACTCCTCCATAGGAAGAAGAGAGGCCACAACAGGGGAGACAACGGAGGCACCTTTATTTTGCAAGACACGCACTCCAAAGGGCGAATGCATTTCGTCTCCTTCATCGCCTTCTTCAGTGCCAGGGGTGCATGCAGGATATGGGCACAATATGGATTTAAATACCCCACCCCATCCTGATGTCCGACACGTAACTCCGCCCCAAAGGTAGGTAACATAGGCAATCACTTCCTGCAGGCTGCCTGTTGTATGGTGCCTACAGGTCCCAAGATGCAATGTTCTGAATGAGTTAGTGCTGCGGGAGTGGGTATAGCGTCGTCACAGTGATCTGCCCCCAATTTGATTGTGTCCATCGCAATACAGCCGCCTCCTCGGCTCCCCAGACCGCAACAACCCCCAAGCCAGAGGGTACGCTACAGCGGGGGCAATACTGGAAATCCATCTCGCCCGATGTGTAATCAATGATTACAGCACCGCCCCATCTTGTCCTGAGCCTGGAGGTGGGCCTTGGTATTCCATATACATGGATGCGAGAAGAATCCCACCGAAGCGGAGACCAGCGTATCCAAGGCCGACTTGATGCTGCGGGGGCCTCCCAAGCGCGACTCTGGTAATGCACTGAAAAATATAACCACAAACTCCTCCATAGGAAGAAGAGAGGCCACAACAGGGGAGACAACGGAGGCACCTTATTTTGCAAGACACGCACTCCAAATGGCGAATGCATTCAGCTCCTTCATCGCCTTCTTCAGCGCCAGGGGTGCATGCAGGATATGGGCGCAATCTGGATTTAAACACCCGCCCCATCCTGATGTCCGACACGTAACTCTGCCCCCAAGGTAGGTAACATAGACAATCACTTCCTGCAGGCTTCCTGTTGTATGGTGCCTACAGGTCCCAAGATGCAATTTTCTGAATGGGATATATATATATATATATATATATATATATATATATATATATATATATATATATATATATATATATATATATATATATATATATATATATATATATATATATATATATATATATATATATATATATATATATATATATATATATATATATATATATATATATATATATATATATATATATATATATATATATGTAGAACCGCTCCAAAGAATGCCACAAACTGCAGCACCCTCGCAGAGAAAAACGGACACAGACTCAGGTAGCAATTGCAGTGTCTTCTTTTTTATTGTTATTTTGTCATGTGCAGCGGAAGTGCCATATATTTATATAGAACACCGGAGGCAGGTCTGTGTAGCTGTTAATCATCACAGCTTGTTTAAGCGCAAGGGATATTGAAATCTGGGGAAAGGTTGCACGGACCTGAGGCTCACCAGAGGGCTGTGTAAACGTTAAAATGAACATTAGCAGAAAAATTATCGTCGGAAAAACGGACCGCACCAAAGGGAAAAATTGGGACTACTACTCCCTGCATGCTGCTTACTGGAATGCATGATGGGTAAATAAGTGGCAGTCCATCACTGGTTTTCCTTCCTGCCCGCCCTATGATTAAGGTGCCGGAGGCACTGAAACGCGTCAGGGACTTTTATTAATTGGGTTGTTGCAACCGTTTCTTGAAATAAACAAGTTCAGTGAACTCCCCTGTGGAGTGCATCTTTAAAGCTCGGATGCTTTTTTGGGAACATATATATTTATTCAATGAAAATAGAATAGGTTTCAGGGACGTTATATTTAGTTGGACATTTCACTCGTACAAAACCATAGAAATTCCACTGTTATAGTTAGTTCAGCTAACTATAACTCGCGCCCCCGCAATGCACAGCTGATGATGTCACATATTACATCATTCATGACATGGCCAGGGACATCACTGATGACATCATCCACTGAAATTCTACAACCTTGGTGGTGGTCCTTTCCTGTTTGAAGGAGTTCGCTTTTTCTGTTACAGGATTTGGTTTCCATATATATATATATATATATATATATATGGACATTTCACTTGTACAAAACCATAGAAATTCCCCCGTTATAGTTAGTTCAGCTAACTATAACTCGCGCCCCCGCAATGCACAGCTGATGATGTCACATATTACATCATTCATGACATGGCCAGAGACATCACTGATGACATCATCCACTGAAATTCTACAACCTTGGTGGTGGTCCGTTCCTATAACTCGCGCCCCCGCAATGCACAGCTGATGATGTCACATATTACATCATTCATGACATGGCCAGGGACATCACTGATGACATCATCCAGTGACTGTGTGTTTCTGTAAAGTTTAAATATGTTTTATATATATGCCAAGGTGTATTGAAGAATACGTGGGTGTATAAGTGTCTGGATGAAGGATTTAGTAGTTGCGTGACTGACTGTATAAGTGAATGAATAAATGTGACTTACTGAATGCATGGGTTAGTGACTAAACTATCTGAATGTGTGTATCAGTATGTCTGTTGTGTAAGCTGCTGCATGTGTTGGTCAGTAGCTCTATGAGTGCCTATATGGGTTATTGATTGGTTTGCCCCGTGCACAATTGGCAGTATTTCAAATCAACCAACTAGCCCACCAGCTACCTCCAGTAAGCGCCACAGAGCTGCGTTGCAGAGAGGTGTAAAATGGGCGTGGCCTCTGAGCACCTCTCTGCAACGCAGCACCCTGCAGCATACTGAAGGTACCTGGTGGGCTAGTTCACCCCCAGGGACTTTTAGGATTGAAGGGGACTTAATCCCTCAATTTACAATGTGCCAGGGGCTGCGGTTGCACACTTACAATGTCAGGCCCCGCCTCCTCCCTGCTCCACTGTGCAAACACGCCCCGTGGTGCATTGTAAATTGGGGGAATAATTCCCATCGAGTCATGAGGGTCCCTGAGGGCCAACTATCCCACCAGGTACCTCCAGTAAGCGCCACAGAGCTGCGTTGCAGAAAGGTGTAAAAAGAGGCGTGGCCTCTGAACACCTGTCTACAACGCAGCTCTCTGGCACATACTGGAGGTACCTGGTGGGCTAGTTGGCCCCCAGGGACCCTCAGTATTCAAGGGGAATTAATGCCCAGTGTGAAATTAGCCGCTTTAAAAAAAATGCTTTTTTTGGCCCTGGGGGTCCTTTTGGGACCCCCTGAGCAGGCCTAAGGGGTCATGGTGTTTCTACCCTGCCCCCTTTTCTTTTTTTTCACCTTTTTTTTCTGTTTTCTTGTGACTCGATTCTACTGAGTCACAAGATGGCTGCCAACACTTCCTGGTTTGGAAGTGTTGGCAGCCAATTAAAATGAAGCTCGTGGTCGGGAGGGTTCGTGGATCCACTGCGCCTCTAGATATCGATATTTGTTTTTTTACAATTTCTCAGCAACTACTGAACGGATTTACACCATTTTTAAAAAGGTCGCATTTTGAGCAAAGCAGTACCAAATTTGGTGTAATTCCGTTCAGCAGTTCGGGCTGTAGCCTTGGCTAAAGTTTCCTAAGGGAAATAGATTTTTTTACTCTTATTTTTAAAAAAAGGTCGCTTTCTGAATCAAGAGCTATCTTTTTGCCAAATTTCATGTAATTCCGTTCAGCAGTTCGGGCTGTAGCCCTGGCTAAAATTTCCTATGGAAATTAACATGGAGAAAACACTTTTTGGGACCCCTTTTTTTCTCAGCTCCCACTTGACAAATCACCCCCAAACTTTCAGGATTGGAGCTGACCTGGACAAAACATTTTTCGGAGAATTTTGCCAAGATTCGTCAAACAACGCCAAAGTTATTAGCAAATCAAAACATGATTTTCCTATGGAAACTAGGTTATAACTATAACTACCTACTGGTAACTATATATATATATATATATATATATATATATATATATATATATATATATATATATTCATTCACTGAAAAAACCATAGGTTTCGGGCACGTTATAGTTAGGAATTAGCATTAAAAAAACTTAGAAATTCACTGAAAAAACCATAGGTTTCACACATGTTATAGTTAGCTGGGCATTTCACTGATACAAAACCTTTGAAATTCCCCTGTTATAGTTAGTTCAGCTAACTATAACTCGATGCACTGCTGATGATGTCACATATTACATCACTCATGTCATGGTCAGTGACATCAAAGGTTTTTTAAATGCTAATTCCTAACTATAACATGTGTGAAACTTATGGTTTTTTCATTGAATTTCTAAGGTTTTTTAAATGCTAATTCCTAACTATAACGAGGCTAAAACCTATGTTTTTTTCAGTGAATTTGCAAGGTTTTTAAATACTAATTCCTAACTATAAGATACCTAAAACCTAAGTTTTTTCAGTGAATATATATATATATATATTTTTTTTTTTTTTTTTTTTTCGACACAAAAGGAGCGGCACAACCAGATTACTTATTGAAGCCTTTTAATCAGAGCTTCACCCCACCAACGCGTTTCAGCCACAACAGGCTTTGCTCAGTGAGCAAAGCCTGTTGTGGCTGAAACGCGTTGGTGGGGTGAAGCTCTGATTAAAAGGCTTCAATAAGTAATCTGGTTGTGCCGCTCCTTTTGTGTCGAAAAAGTGATTCCTGGGTCAGGATCCGACCCCTGGGCTGAGCACACACTGATGAGCGCTCTCGGTATCTGCTGGATCACATTGCTGTACATATATATATATATATTCACTGAAAAAACCATAGGTTATAGACCATATATAGTTAGGAATTAGCATTTAAAAAACCTTATTTTACTCACACAAAACCATTGAAATTCCATATATAGTTAGTTGCACTAACTATATATCGCGCACCTGCAATCCACTGCTGATCATGTCACATATTACATCATTCATGACATGGTCAGTGACATCACTGATGACATCACTGATGACATCTCAAATGACATCACTGATGACATCACTGATGACATCTCATTTGACATCATTCTTGTGCTAATACGATAAACCTCTTCAGACTCTAATATAACCTTAGATACACTCAGTGTATACAGACACTCACACACTTCCACTCATCCATGGAGTTACTCACACACCCAGTCAGTCATGCAAAGAAACAATCTCATCTCCATTTCTTCAACTATACAGTTAAACACACCTTACTTATTGAAACATATACTAACACATATTTACTCTCTTATACAATCCCTGATACAAGTTCACAATGATCGATACAACCACTCACTCATTCGGTGGCTCTCATGCACAGTTATTTATATATGCCAACTCTCACATGTACTGTGTTTTACATATGTACTTACTATGACATGTAGCATTGAGATATCCATTCACTCATCAATACACTCATGCACACAGTCAACTGCCCATGTAGCTGTTTCCACATGCACTCTTGAACTCATACACCTAGTGAATAAACTGTTCACACATCTATGCATAGAGTCACACACCTTCCAGCCACCCCCACACAAACTCAATCTCCCATAGAAATACTTGGGCAAGCAATTAATAACACATATAGCCTCTCGTATAGCTAATGATCAACACATGCAGCAGTTTACAGAACAACAGACATAATGATGCACAAATTAAGACAGTTTAGTCACTAACCCATGCATTCAGTGAGACACATTTAATCACTCACTCATACAGTCAGTCACGCACCTACTAAATCCTTCATCCAGACACTTATACATCCACTCATTCTTCAATATGTAAGATATATTTTAACTTTACAGAAACATACAGTCACTGGATGTTGTCATCAGTGATGTCATCAGTGATGTCATTTGAGATGTCATCAGTGATGTCATCAGTGATGTCACTGACCATGTCATGAATGATGTAATATGTGACATGATCAGCAGTGGATTGCAGGTGCGCGATATATAGTTAGTGCAACTAACTATATATGGAATTTCAATGGTTTTGTGTGAGTAAAATAAGGTTTTTTAAATGCTAATTCCTAACTATATATGGTCTATAACCTATGGTTTTTTCAGTGAATTTTCAAGGTTTTGTAAATGCTAATTCCTAACTATATATGGTCTATAACCTATGGTTTTTTCAGTGAATTTCAATGGTTTTTTAATAGCAAATATCATAAGCTGTCGAATGTCAAGTACGTGGTAAGTGAAAACATTTTCGTGTTTATGCACACTGATCTGCTTTGAATGGTGCCCCCCCCCCTCATTTCTATTAGGAGTACTCTCTCTTTGCAGATAGTGAAAGGTAGTTAACGCAGGTCTTTGCCCCCATTGTAATCCGTCGTGCCTGCTTCTCTCTCCATTTGATTGATTGTTATCCAAGTATTTACTGTTTTAGAATTAGTTCTCTTTGGTTCATTCTCTATTTACAAACAAACACAGAGTCGCAATACTCTGTTCAGTCTTTGCAGATAACGAAAAATCGTGTAAAAAAAAAAGAAAAGGAATCGAGCAAAATCAGTAGGCCACTAATGGGATCTCTTTTTGACCTCGCTAAAATAGAAACATTAGGAACAACCCCTCATGACAAATACAAAACTAGTGAGATGAACTGAACTCCACACAATGATGGCTGCAAAACAACTCGGCTCCGCCACCCACCCCGCCCAAAATAACGATAAAGAACGGCTGCCATGATTGGTTGCGGAATGACCACGACGGAGCTACGAAATGGTGCTGCTCTCATGCTAACCCCAGCTTTAGTCTGAAACATCCAGAAACACTGTAGACTACCAATTCGATCAGTTCCGGTAGCGCCCCAATGTAACCCGGTAGAGAAGAACTAGCTCTCCCCTCTTTGACTGATGGTTCTTGTTGCCTGTCCCTTCTGTTGTCATTTAACAGAACTATTTAGCCTGCTGAAAGGGGTTGTGTTCCGACCGCTGGTTGGTGGAGACATTTTGACTATATTCTGTACCTGCGTTGTCGCGTAATGCGTCATATGACGCGCCGCGTTAGCGCATCCGGAAGTCATCCGGGGCGCGCAGCGCGTAACGTAAGCATAACAAGTCATGTGACTTGTTAATAAAACTTTTCATTGGTTCATTTTACTTTTCTTATTGTAATGATGAAAGGCTTGGTCATATGACCTAAAAATTACGCTTTTCATTACTTCCGAACATTATTTTTTCTTAAATATATGTTATAATGTTCCAGGCTAATGTACTTTCCCGGAAATTTTACAACTGTCCTGCAAGTAAAATATATTCTTTTTTCGAGAAAAAGAGCGTTTCTTCGTCCCATGACGGAGCCGTTGAGCAAAAGAGGGTCGACCTGCTGTCTTAGTCGCCGATACGCCTGAATATGAGATTCTTATCGATCACTTTATGTTGCAGGAATAGAAAACACAACAGCCCTTGACCATTTATCTTTACTGCGTTCCTTCGTATTATACCTTTTACCCTTCATGTAATTGGTCTGCTTTATTTCACTTGCCTTTTAATGATTCTAAAACAGTCACTATTATTAAAAACTTTACCAATGTATATACTACTACCATGTTTTCTTTTAAAAACCTTTATTGAGAAAATTTCATTATACAAATACGAGCCTATAACCACGTGGGCCTGCCACAGAGCAAACTGTAATCGTATATGATGAATAGACATTTACACTGTAGAGGAACGTAACGGGCGGGCCATTAGGTTGCAAGAACTAAGGTGTCTAACAGTTACGGAATCGGTGGACGTACATTTTATAATTAAAATACGACAGGGCCAGTTACAATAAAATTATCTAGATATACATTTGCGGGCAAGTACCATGGGTGACGTTAATTCGAACTTTCAACAGTACAGTAATCAATAACACATCAGAACTTAATATCAATAGGGATGTCGAAATATTCAATCAATTCTCGTCCCCGCCCGCCATGTGCTTCAAAACTGCATACGTATCTCGTGATTTCAAGGTTCTGCAACCAGTACACAACAAGGAGTTACGAGTCCCATTTATTCTGGCGCCATTTTGGGCGAGGACGGGCAGGTCCAGGATATAGTCAAAATGTCTCTACCAACCATCGACTATGATGATCTTCATATGCTGTATTTATTAGAGTAACACTCATCTGTCCACATGAAATTAATTTGCCACAATCTAAACATGTCATTTTAATCTTTCCAAAGTTCTTCTAAATATTTGGGACCGTTTCCCTTGCCTCTGAAGCTCTCAGTGCCACTTCTTTGATGAATGTACTAGCAGGTCAGGGGTTCTCCTCCAAATCTCTCTTTTATGCAGCACTATAATTAATTGGTGCCACCTCTCCATATGACGATGCATGGTATAGTTACCACAACTATATTTTTTTTCGGTTCCTCTGGAGAGTTCATCGTGGCAGATGAAGCGTGTAACGTACCGGGCATTTACCTTTTTTTGCATGTACAGGAAAGGAAAAAAAAATCGAGCGTCCGAGTTCTAAGGTGTCCCAGGGCCATTTTGGTGGACCAGGCCCAAATCCAAAGAACAGCCATCTCACAGGCTAATGGGGCGACCCACGCCGAGTTTCAGCATTGTAGGATGACCACACAAGTACAGCAACTTGCTAGACATCACCTCGGTGCCATCCGGATCTCGGCGCCCCACTGCAGATGAAGTGCCTCTCAACTATGAAACCACCACGGTGACATCCGGATCTTGGCGCGTTGTGCTGCCTTCGGCCTATTCGCACATCGGTCCGCTACTGACGCCATCTCACAGGCTAATGGGGCGACCCACGCCGAGTTTCAGCATTGTAGGATGACCACACCAGTACAGCAACTTGCTAGACATCACCTCGGTGCCATCCGGATCTCGGCGCCCCACTGCAGATGAAGTGCCTCTCAACTATGAAACCACCACGGTGACATCCGGATCTTGGCGCGTTGTGCTGCCTTCGGCCTATTCGCACATCGGTCCGCTACTGACGCCATCTCACAGGCTAATGGGGCGACCCACGCCGAGTTTCAGCATTGTAGGATGACCACACCAACTTGCTAGACATCACCTCAGTGCCATCCGAATCTTGGCATCTCAACGCCTAGTGGTATCTTCCATACAAAAAATATTGTTACGCTGCCTTTGGCCCCATTCGCACATCAGTCCGCAACTTAGACATCACCTCGGTGCCATCCGGATCGTGGCATCTCAGCGCCTTGTGGTGTCAGTCAGAAAATATTGTTGTGCTGCCTTCGGCCTATTCGCACATCGGTCCGCTACTGACGCCATCTCACAGGCCAACGGGGCGCCCCACGCCGACTTTCAGCATTGTAGGATGGCCACACCAGTGCGGCAACTTGCTACACACCACCTCGGTGCCATCCGGATCTTGGCATCTCAGCGCCTTGTGGTGTCTTCTACTCTGGAAATATAGTAGAAAATATTGTTGCGCTGCCTTTGGCCCCATTCACACATCAGTCCGCTACTGACACCATCTCACAGGCCAACGGGGCGCCCCACGCCGACTTTCAACATTGTAGGATGGCCACAGAAGTGCGACAACTTACTAGACACCACCTCGGTGCCATCCGGATCTTGGCGCGTTGTGCTGCCTTCGGCCTATTCGCACATCGGTCCGCTACTGACGCAAACTCACAGGCCAACGGGGCGCCCCACGCCGACTTTCAGCATTGTAGGATGGCCACACCAGTGCGGCAACTTGCTACACACCACCTCGGTGCCATCCGGATCTTGGCGCGTAGTGAAGCTGCAGCAGCTGCAAATAAGCTTCAGACAGTGTTACAACCGCTGCTCAGAACTCTCAACTATGACACCACCTCGGTGCCATCCGGATCTTGGCGCGTTGTATTGCCTTCGGCCTATTCGCACATCGGTCCGCTACTGACGCCGCCTCACGTGCCAACGTATTTTCTCCGCATTTTATACCCTATGCCGCATAACAGGTCATGTGACTTGTTTATAAAACTTTTCATTGGTTCATTTTACTTTTGGTTTCCTAATGATGGAAGGCTTGATCATATGACCTAAAAACAACACTTTTCATTGGATGGAAACTTTTTTTTTCCCCCAAACGATGAAAGCCCCACCTTGTTTCTGGATGTTTCAGACTAAACTGGCGTCACCATGAGAGCACCACCATCTCGTAGCTCCGTCGTGGTCATTCCGCGAGCAATCATGGCAGCCGCTCCCCACCAGAAGCCTGCAGGAGTCGGGGCCCCCAAAACTTTTGATGAATTCTCAAGGCGGAGGGGACGCTTTCGAGAATGGGGTCCAAGACCTAGCAGACAGGCGTCCGATTTCCAAGGTGTCCCAGGGCCATTTCAGTGGACCACGCCCAAAAAGGAAAGAGCCTGCCGCCATTTTGAGAGTCCTGTGGCAGCCGCCTATCGCTGCACCGCAAGAGTGGGCGCAACTCAGCTGAATGGCGGATTTTGACACAGTGGACCAAAAGCGGACGGAATGGCAACTGAAACGGTAAAGGGGCGCCCCACTAAAACAGATGAGACTCCACCTGGAGAGGCCCGTTCACGCCGCCTCCCCCGGGGCGCTCCACGCCGTTATTCGGAGCAGCATTGTAGGATACCAAAACCAGTGCGGCAACTTACTGGACATCACCTTGGTGCCATCGTTCTGCTGCCTTGGAACTATTCGCACAACAGTTTGCTACTGATGACCCACCCCCCGCGACGCCCCACGCCGTTATTTGCTGGGTGGCAACTTACTAGACATCACTTTCGTGTCATCTAGATTTCGGCGCGTTCTGCTGCCTTGGAACTATTCGCACAACAGTTTGCTACTGATGACCCACCCCCCGCGACGCCCCACGCCGGAAATCTGGACGTTGTGCTGCGTTGGGACTATTTGCACAGCCGACCGCTACTTCGTTGTTTTTCTCTAAAAATGTTTATATGTTATTACTATTTTTGTTTTCTTGTATATATTTATAAATTATTAAAGTTTTATAATCTTACTACTTTGTCGCAGTGCTATATATTTTTAATGTGACACATAATTGTAAAAACTTTGATGTACAAAGAGTCATCCCTGGAATCTTCCGCTTCACGCTCGGTCCCCTCCCCAATCACAATACAGGATGGTTTTCAGATAATAGCAACGCTTCTGCTGTGACGGATCTCATCGAGTGTGGGCCTTGATCTACTATAACTCCTTTGAAGAGGGGTGATTCTTTACAGCTGTGGCCATAAACTACATCTGCAGGGCTAGCTGATAGCCTAGGACCGGCCTGGACAATCGGACACAGAGGAAAAGGAGTGTCAGAGGGTGCGGTAGTGAATAGGGCGAAAGGGAGGTGTCGGGCGGGCACAGGGTGTGATTCTCAGGGAAGAGCAGCGCAGATGGGGGGAGGTTTATTACCCATGCATAAGACAGAGAGCGGGGGTGACCACTGCCTGGGTGAGATGCTTGCGAGGGTGGGGAGCCATGCTAATGATCGACAGCGTGCACAGAGTGGGTCTGGTCAAGGCATCTAAAATGGCTGCCGTGCACGACAAAAGTGTGGCATTTGAAAAAAGACAAGATGGCGCACACAATGTTTTTCAACAATTCCTGATTTCCTTCGAATCGAACGTTAACAGACGTTGGGGCATATTACCAAAGTTAAGCGATATTTATCCCTAACGATGCATTGCAAAGATTTTTTTACCGTCAGAAATTATCGCAGATAAACCTTGCTATTATCAAGGTTTATCTCAAATACGATAAAAAACGAGCGCAATGCATTAATATTGCTGAAAACTCCGCGATATTCATGCATTACCGAGCTAATGCTCTTAGCCATGTTATCCACCTCCCATTGGATAACATGGCTAAGAACTGCTCAGGGCAGCTGTTACTTTTTGGAGATATTCGCGCTTATCTCGAATATTTCCAAAAGTTGATAATAGGAGATAGCGATGTTAGCGACTGTTTCCAGTCGCTAACATCTTGGCATGCCCACTTTGCATGTCATTAGTGATAAATATCACTCACATGCAAAGTGGGACCCAAGATGGTCGCTATCTCCTACTAGCCGTCGCTAACTGGTGTTAGCAACACCTAGGTAATACAGATCTAATTTTATCTCAGCGAAGCGGAGCGCTGTTACAGATATATATCTTGTTTTTGAACGTTAATTTCTCAAAATGCACTGAAGCACATATATTGAGACATAGCAAAGGCACATCGGGCTACCAGTCCCTAATATTTTACCAAGTTTCGTGCAAATCCATTCAGCCGTTCGATTATTATTATTATTTTTTTTTTTTGCCCCGCGGGGCCCTTTTAAAACCTCCACATCAAACCTAGGGGGTCAGCGAGGATCTACTATGCCCCCTTATGGTCATTTGCCCCTTCGCTTTGGCCTCCTCTTGTCTCTCGATCCTACCGAGAGACAAGATGGCGGCCGCTACGTACTGTTTGGAATGTTTACAGACACCGGAGAACCAATCAGCTTCGCTTCACAAAGCTCCGTTGCGCGAAAAGTCCGCGAACCAGACCGCTGCCTGGTCCGCGCTTACAGATATATATCTTTTTTTAAACGTTAATTTCTCAAAATCCACTGAAGCACATATATTGAGACCTAGCAAAGGCACATCGGGCTACCAGTCCCTACAATTTTGCCAAGTTTCGTGCAAATCCATTCAGCCGTTCGGGCTAAAAGTGAGGCCAACCGCCCTATGGAAATTAACATGGGAAAAACGCGTTTTGGGACCCCCCTTTTTTCTCGGCCCCCCCTTGACGAACCCCCCCCAAATTTTCAAAGGCTGCTCAGAAACAAAATGTGCCATTTTCCTGAAAATTTCAGCCAATTCCGTCCACAAACGGCAAAGTTATTAGACATAGAATTTTCAAAAAACCCATAGAGAAAAAATCCTAACTATATATACCTACTGGCGACCGCCAGTAGGTAATATATATATATATATATATATATATATATATATATATATATATATAACCTACTGGCGGTCGCCAGTAGGTATATATAGTTAAGATTTTTTTCCTATGGGATTTTTGAAAATTCTATGTCTAATAACTTTGGCGTTTGTGGACGGAATTGGCTGAGATTTTCAGGAAAATGGAACATTTTGTTTCTGAGCAGCCACATTTGGGGGGGGTTCGTCAAGGGGGGGCCGAGAAAAAAGGGGGGTCCCAAAACGTGTTTTTCCCATGTTAATTTCCATAGGGCGGTTGGCTTCACTTTTAGCCCGAACGGCTGAATGGATTTGCACGAAACTTGGCAAAATTGTAGGGACTGTTAGCCCGATGTGCCTTTGCTAGGTCTCAATATATGTGCTCCAGTGGATTTTGAGAAATTAAGGTTAAAAAAAATATATATATCTGTAACAGCGCTCCGGGCAGCGCCCCGGTTCGCGTACTTGACGCGTAACGGTACTTCGCGAAGCGAAGCTGATTGGCTCTCCGGTGTCTGTCAACATTCTAAACAGTCCGGAGCGGCCGCCATCTTGTTTCTCGGTAGGATCGAGAGACAAGAGGAGGCCAAAACAAAGGGGGAAATGACCATAAGGGGGCATAGTAGATCCTCCCTGACCCCCTAGGTTTGATGTGGAGGCTTTAAAAGGGCCCCGCGGGGCAAAAAAAGAAATACATTTTTTTTTGGTTTTTTTTGCGTGGGGAGCGCCCGGTTCGCGAACCGGGAAGCGGCCCAGGGAGCGTACTATAAGGAAAAAAGAATGATAGAGGTTTTCTGAGGACGGCTGAGGAGGCCCATATGTGCGAAAAAAAAACATTTTTTTTAAAAATTTCGCGCGGTTAGCTTCCGGTTCGCGTACCGGGTAGCGCTCCGGGGAGCGTACTTTGTTGAAAATTAGTGAAAAAAGTTAGAGTAAAATAATAATTGTGAGTGATCAGATGTAGTGTAGCTCTGAGAAGAGCTTTTGGGTTTATGGTACATTTAGGTACTTATAAGTAGGTACCAATGCACAGTCTTAAATTCAGAATGAAAACTCTGTTCCCTTCATCTGAGAAGTGAACTCCATCTCCTCTGTAGATATCTTGCATGTAGTAACGCAAGTTATTGTTGTACATGGAGCCCATTCCATGGTCTCTCATGTAAGCTGAAACAGATTTGTTTACATGCTTCCTCAATTTCTCAATTTGTGGACAAAATTGGTTCGACCACCTCCATTTCTGTCTTTGGCATATATTTGAATATACCAAGGCAGTTTGAGGAAAAAGTGCCATCAATTGCTCAAAGGTGTCCTTTAAAAGCATTTCCAGACCTACACCAGTCAAAGTGCCCAAGTCATTACCTCCACAGTGCAAAATTAACAGGTCAGGTTTAGGCAAATGCATAAAGGTTTTCACCAATGGTATCAATTGGTGACATTTTAATCCTCTGTGGCCAAACCACTTAATTTCCACATCTTGTAAATTGAGGTTAGGTAAATTTCTGTTCTCAGCATACCTCTGAGCCCAGTAGATGTAACTATGTCCAACAATCCAGACAGAAAACATGGTGAGAGAAGGTTCTGCTGCAGTGAGATGAAGTGTGGCAATGAAATGGCAGTTGGAAAAATAAGAGTTTAAAATGAAAAAAACTGTGGAGTTTCTGTGTTAAGGAAGCAGTAGCAGTGATTGGTGGATTTTGATTGCTGAAAACAGAAAGTTAGGGTGCATGGATGAGTTCTTTGAAAGATATAATTTGAATGGTCAAGAAAAAATCATTTAATGAAAGATTGCACTGGATATGCAGGTGCACTGAGAGTTCAGAGTTCAATTGAAACATTGTTGTGTGTACTTGCAAACATCAGAGGTCTTTCAGGAGGTGGTTGCTATGCAAAAAAGGCAGAGAGGGCAGAGGGGGGAAGGGTGTTGATTTGAAAAAAGTGAGGGAAGAGTTTTGATTGGGTGACATGAGAGATATGTGTGATGAGTTACAGCATTTCTGTGCTTTTCATAGCTGCAGACTCTGGAGTGCATACCTTTTGCTCTGCTAAAGACAAATTGGTGTGTTTCTGAGACTGTTTTGAAACTCATAAAGTATTTGCTAAGTTGAGAAAAGATTCATTTAATTTAGATAGACAATAGTATGCTTTAGGGAGAAAATTATGAAGAAAGTTCTGTATTTAAAATGTTGCTTTGTGTCAAGTGTTTTACAAATAGATTTTGTTTCTTTGAGTTACATAGTCATGTTAAAAGTGACCCTTAAAAAAACGCTTTCATGTGTCTTAGGGCATTGTAAGTCATTTCCCGATGAATGTAGGTATATAATTGATTTATATGATGTGTTTAAAAACGTTTTTTGAAAAATATTAGCTTTCTTGATATGTACTGCTAGAGCTTCATAGGTTGCTTGGGGCATATTTATAAGGCATTTGAGTCTCTCTGATGTTATTTTTCCCATTTTAATTTAAGACCTTTCCCCGTGGAGCAAGGTCCTTGTAAATATGCCCCCAACTGTGCTTGGCAAATTTAGATTTTAATTCTGTGACTAACATAGCCATGTTAAAAGTGACCCAGAAATGGTGCAAGGGCCTTAAAAAAACGCTTTCATGTGTCTTAGGCCATTTTAAGTCATTTCCCCTTGAATGTAGGTATATCATTGATTTAGATGATGTGTTTAAAAACGATTTCTGAAATCAATTAGGTTTCTTGATATGTAGTGCTAGAGTTTCATAGGTTGCTTGGGGTATATTTAAAAGGCATTTGAGTCTCTCTGATGTTATTTTTCTCATTTTAATTAAAGACCTTTCCCCGTGGTGCAAGGTCCTTGTAAATACGCCCCCATCTGTGCTTGGCAAATTTAGATTTTAATTCTTTGACTAACATAGCCATGTTAAAAGTGACCCAGAAATGGTGCAAGGGCCTTAAAAAAACGCTTTCATGTGTCTTAGGCCATTTTAAGTCATTTCCCCTTGAATGTAGGTATATCATTGATTTAGATGATGTGTTTAAAAACGATTTCTGAAATCAATTAGGTTTCTTGATATGTAGTGCTAGAGTTTCATAGGTTGCTTGGGGTATATTTAAAAGGCATTTGAGTCTCTCTGATGTTATTTTTCTCATTTTAATTAAAGACCTTTCCCCGTGGTGCAAGGTCCTTGTAAATACGCCCCCATCTGTGCTTGGCAAATTTAGATTTTAATTCTTTGACTAACATAGCCATGTTAAAAGTGACCCAGAAATGGTGCAAGGGCCTTAAAAAAACGCTTTCATGTGTCTTAGGCCATTTTAAGTCATTTCCCTTTGAATGTAGGTATATAATTGATTTAGATGATGTGTTTAAAAACGATCTTTGAAATCAATTAGTTTACTTGATATGTAGTGCTAGAGTTTCATAGGTTGCTTGGGGTATATTTAAAAGGCATTTGAGTCTCTCTGATGTTATTTTTCTCATTTTAATGAAAGACCTTTCCCCGTGGTGCAAGGTCCTTGTAAATACGCCCCCATCTGTGCTTGGCAAATTTAGATTTTAATTCTTTGACTAACATAGCCATGTTAAAAGTGACCCAGAAATGGTGCAAGGGCCTTAAAAAAACGCTTTCATGTGTCTTAGGCCATTTTAAGTCATTTCCCCTTGAATGTAGGTATATCATTGATTTAGATGATGTGTTTAAAAACGATTTTTGAAATCAATTAGTTTAGTTGATATGTAGTGCTAGAGTTTCATAGGTTGCTTGGGGTATATTTAAAAGGCATTTGAGTCTCTCTGATGTTATTTTTCTCATTTTAATTAAAGACCTTTCCCCGTGGTGCAAGGTCCTTGTAAATACGCCCCCATCTGTGCTTGGCAAATTTAAATTTTAATTCTTTGACTAACATAGCCATGTTAAAAGTGACCCAAAAATGGTGCAAGGACCTTAAAAAAACGCTTTCATGTAGGTTTCTTGATATGTACTGCTAGAGTTTCATAGGTTGCTTGGGGTACATTTAAAAGGCATTTGAGTCCCTTTGATGTTATTTCTCCCATTTTAATTAAAGACATCTCCTCGTGGTGGAAGGTCCTTGTAAATACACACCCATGTGTGCCTGGCAAATTTAGATTTTGATTATTTAACTTACATAGCCATGTATGCCTCTTTTGCATCACAGTGCGTCACTTTTGTGACGCAGCGGCGGTGCAAAAGATTTGCTATGTGGCGACATATTTACAACTTGATGCATCTAGGCAGATGTGTCATGCTGTAAAGTCCCGTGCCACATGAAACCGATGCAGCAAGGGTAAATTTAATCTGCAACCCTGAGTAGGCCTCACCTTAAACAAACCTCTGGATAGGCCACACCTTATCGTCATCCTGAATCAATCATTTAACATGTTAGGGACAGATTTATGATAGGTGTGTGCCTCTTTTGCGCCGTTGTGCGTCACTTTTGTGACGCAGCGGCGGTGCAAAAGATTTGCTATGTGGCGACATATTTAAAAATTGATGCATCTAGGCAGATGTGTCATGCTGTAAAGTCCCGTGCAACATGAAACCGATGCAGCAGTGATGGAAAAGATGCACCATGTTGCAAGACAGGCCTCATTTCATCTCCAACAAGATAAGAAGCTGAATCTTCTGTAAATGTCAAAATTGTTGTATACAGTGCTCAACTTCTGTGTACTCTTTGATATGCTAGAGTCCATCTGCACTATGAGATACCTAAGCAAAGGAAACACAGGTGATGTGATTGTGAAATGAGGAAAAGAAATTCCACATTTTTCAATTACATCACCTGTGTTTCCTAAGTTTACGAATGACATTGTGCAGATGAGGTTTAGGTCTGTCCACGGACACAGAAGAGGTCTGGCCTTTGTTCAAGAGTGAAGTGGACATGACTTACTTCATTGGTAGGTCTTCACATGTATTATCTCCTCTATACTCTTCAACAAGCGTAAATTTAATCTGCAACCCTGAGTAGGCCTCACCTTAAACAAACCTCTGGATAGGCCACACCTTATCGTCATCCTGAATCAATCATTTAACATGTTAGGGACAGATTTATGATAGGTGTGTGCCTCTTTTGCGCCGCTGTGCGTCACTTTTGTGACGCAGCGGCGGTGCAAAAGATTTGCTATGTGGCGACATATTTAAAAATTGATGCATCTAGGCAGATGTGTCATGCTGTAAAGTCCCGTGCCACATGAAACCGATGCAGCAGTGATGCAAAACATGCACCATGTTGCAAGACAGGCCTCATTTCATCTCCAACAAGATAAGAAGCTGAATCTTCTGTAAATGTCAAAATTGTTGTATACACTGCTCAACTTATGTGTAGTCTTTCATATGCTAGAGTCCATCTGCACTATGAGATACCTAAGCAAAGGAAACACAGGTGATGTGATTGTGAAATGAGGAAAAGAAACTCCACATTTTTCAATTACATCACCTGTGTTTCCTAAGTTTACGAATGACATTGTGCAGATGAGGTTTAGGTCTGTCCACGGACACAGAAGAGGTCTGGCCTTTGTTCAAGAGTGAAGTGGACATGACTTACTTCATTGGTAGGTCTTCACATGTATTATCTCCTCTATACTCTTCAACAAGCGTAAATTTAATCTGCAACCCTGAGTAGGCCTCACCTTAAACAAACCTCTGGATAGGCCACACCTTATCGTCATCCTGAATCAATCATTTAACATGTTAGGGACAGATTTATGATAGGTGTGTGCCTCTTTTGCGCCGCTGTGCGTCACTTTTGTGACGCAGCGGCGGTGCAAAAGATTTGCTATGTGGCGACATATTTAAAAATTGATGCATCTAGGCAGATGTGTCATGCTGTAAAGTCCTGTGCCACATGAAACCGATGCAGCAGTGATGGAAAAGATGCACCATGTTGCAAGACAGGCCTCATTTCATCTCCAACAAGATAAGAAGCTGAATCTTCTGTAAATGTCAAAATTGTTGTATACAGTGCTCAACTTCTGTGTACTCTTTGATATGCTAGAGTCCATCTGCACTATGAGATACCTAAGCAAAGGAAACACAGATGATGTGATTGTGAAATGAGGAAAAGAAACTCCACATTTTTCAATTACATCACCTGTGTTTCCTAAGTTTACGAATGACATTGTGCAGATGAGGTTTAGGTCTGTCCACGGACACAGTAGAGGTCTGGCCTTTGTTCAAGAGTGAAGTGGATATGACTTACTTCATTGGTAGGCCTTCACATGTATTATCTCTTCTGTACTCTTTAACAAGCGTAAATTTCATCTGCAACCCTGAGTAGGCCTCACCTCAAACAAACTTCTGGATAGGCCACACTTTATCGTAATCTTGAATCAATCATTTAAAATGTTAGGGTCAGATTTATGATAGGTGTATGTCTCTTTTGCGTCACTGTGCGTCACTTTTGTGACGCAGCGGCGGTGCAAAAGATTTGCTATGTGGCGACATATTTACAACTTGATGCATCTAGGCAGATGTGTCATGCTGTAAAGTCCTGTGCCACATGAAACCTGCGTCAGTTTTTATATAGGTGTTTTGTTGCAAGGTATGCATTAATTTGCATGAAAGCCCTGTAAAACTAACACAGTGAAATTTAGAAGATTTCACTGAGTCAGCTTTATAGCATTGCTGAATCAAATCCTTACGCCTGTTTGAAACAGGCATAAGAAGTGATGCACCATGCAATGTGAGGGTTCCTCCTGTGCATTGCAGTAGAAATGTCGCGCTTATGACGTGATTCCTGCAATGTGCTGCTTTTGCGGCACAGATGCGTGACTCATCTGTGCTGTTTTTGCTCAATGGTGCTCCACATTGCAAATGCGGCACACTATGGGTGGCAGAGCAGCGGTGCACATTAACTGGTGCATCCGTGGGGATGCGCCACTTAGCATAAATCTGCCCCTGTACATTTAAGTATGAGCAGGGGACACAGAGTCGGTGAGGCTTATCCAAGGTTAAGAAGAGATGAGTCCTGTTCACTGAAAACTTGGACATAGGCCTCACCTCCTCAGCATCGCTGGACATGGCTAAATAATAGCTGCAAAATGTTACTCTTGTTAAACAATTTTACTATTATAATCTCTGAGATTTGTCTCTTACTCTGCAACAAAAAAAAAACAAAAAAAAGAGAACATGTTGTTCTCTTTTTTAAAGATCACGACAACATCAACCATGAGTGACAATCAGCAATCAGTTGATTTCGACCTTATCATTGAACTTATAATTGAAACGTCAGTGGAAGTAGATCCCTTGGATGATTTAAATCCTGAGGATGATGAAGAACATGATGAGGATGCCGATTTGTCAGAATTGTATGAGATAGGGTGGGAAGCTGACCTGCTTGAGCCTATGGAACTATAAACATTTATTTTTAAAATTTACAATAAATGAAAAGTAAAAATGTAAACCGTTTCATTTAAAATTAAACACACCTTCAAAAACAGGTTATGTGTAGTGTCTTCAATAAAATATTAAAATATGCTCATAAAATTAGATCAGATTCACATATAAAACAGCACAGGTAAAATGAAGAAGAATTCCATTTCTTTTCTGCTATTTGTGTATTCTAAATTTGCCAAAGCACTAAAAAATATTCTATGTAAAAATGTCAAGTAGTGTGTTAAGTTTTTGATGACTGTTATTGATTTACTGTTTGGTAATAGTGGTTACTAACATTTTTTATTATATTTTACCACAGATTCAACTGCAGATCATTTCAAAATTTGAGAATGCCAACTAAGGATAGAATTAGAAAGGCTGCAAAACGTCAAAGACAGCAGGTCAATCAAATAATGCAGCAGTCCTCTACAAAAAAAACTTGTCAAGTCACCAAGAAAGCACCGGGTAAGACCACGAAAACATTCATAAGAAACATTTGTAGAAAAAAAAGTAGTAGTACAGAAAATGTTTTAGTCCAGAAAAAGAGAAGCAATTTAAACGGAAAGGAAAGGCCAATCAAAAATGTTACTGCTAGAGCAAGAGATAACTCTGTGCATGATAGTAGAAGGAAACAACAGTTTAGGGACATTCGTAGACGAATGTTCCGCAACAGGATAATTGGCAATTTGTTAAAAAATATTAAGAAAGGTCAACAGAAAGTGGTTTTTTATAAGAGAAAAAAAAGTTGAGAAAGTTATTGATCAGGCATTTGAAATAAAGCGAAAGTTATTTATTTTGATAATCAATAGAATTAGGAAGCTAAACAAGGCAATTTATGATTTCAAAAGAAATAGTAGATGGAAGAGAATAGTTAATCGTAGTAATTTTTGTGAAGTTTTTTCCGGAGAATGGATGCATAGTTCAAGTTGTGAGGCATTTTTCAATGAGGAGAGTTATTTCCAGGATAATGATTTGGTGCATGCAGTTGACACCAGTGGTCGAGCTTATGAGGTGAAAGATGGTTGTCCAGTTGAAAAAGAAAAACTTGTGACAACAGAGAGAGAAGAGGTGTTAGGTAATGAGGTTTTAGGAAGACGTCCTAAGGGTCCTGTGTACACCTGGAAGTGTAGTAGTATTTGCAGTGTACGACAGGATTCCATCAATTTGCTTTGTGATTTTGTACGGACATTTAATAAGAAAAGTTTGAAGCAGAAAATGATGTTGTTGCAAGAATTAGATCCTTGCAGAGTGAGAGAAGTGACGGGTTTGCATGGTCATTCACTGGCTTGTCTTTCCAGGAGAGTATGCCAGAGTGTTTTTCATCATTTCAGGATGCTAGCAGTGCATCATAATAAAGTGAGGAAATTAGTTAGAATGTTGTATTATGCTAAGAGTCCAGCAATTATGCTTAAACAATTATGCGCTGCTCTTTTGCATGGTTCTGAAATAGATGTGAAGAATATTTGTGAAGAAATTGAGTTTTGTTACTTTGGAAGTAAAGAGGAGAATGTTGAAATTGACCCAGAAGAAGAGGGTAATGTGGAAGACAGTGTACAGGTTTCCAGTACAGATAATTTTCAGAAGGAAATTGCCACGTTTCAGGTTAAATCAAGTGAGAGGCCTAATTTCACTTGTGTGTGTTGTCGACGCACTTATTATAAGAATCAGACTAAGTTAGTGGATTTATATGCAAAAAGTGAAAGGGAAAATAATAGTGAATGGAAGGATTTCGCAACATACTTGATGGTAGAAAATTGTTTTGATTTGGGATCGGATCAACGTGTGTGTACTTATTGTTGTAACAAATTAAATCAAAACCAGATGCCTGCTAGAGCGGTTCATAATAATCTGGAATTGGTTGAGATTCCTTCTGAATTGAAGGATTTAAATACTTATGAATCTATTTTGATTCAAAGTATCCATCCCTTTCAGGCTATTGTAAGAATGGAGCCAAAGACAGGGAAATTGCCTCCATCAGATTTACAGAGAGGATTAAAGGGAAGAGTTGTTTATTTGCCTCTAGATTTGAAGAAAAACATTAATACAATTGGAGTAGAAAAAGTGGAAGAGGAACCTCTGGTTATCTTAGTTAATGGGGTTCCGACAAAGAATAAGAAAATATGGCAAGATTTAGTGGATGTTAGGAAAGTCAAAAAGGCAACATTGTATTTGAAAAAAAATAATAAGTACTATAAGAATGTATATGTTGCAGAAGAGGAAGTAAGTGAGAAAGAGGATAGCGATTTGTGTGCTGGTCAAATTGAGAAAGTAGAACCCTCTAAAAGTGAAGAAATATATGAACATTATAGTGTTCATCCTTTGCATTCCAAGGAAGTCATGGGGAATGCTATTGAGTTGTTTCAAATGAAACAAGCCAAAGGGAGTCCCATTAGTGTTTGGGAGGAAAGTTTGGAAGCTCGGTGTTTCCCACAGCTATTTCCAACAGGTCAGGGAGGAAGATATGATGAGCGACCTCATCAAATTCCTGCTTCTGAATACCGGACTTTACGATTGTATGCAGGAGATGCTAGGCTTCGACAATGCATTCCCTATTTGTTTCATCTCCTGTTTGAAAGCGATCTGTCTGGACTGTCATATGCAGTGAACCACATCTTGAAAAGTGGTATACACATGCAAAACATCTCGGCAAGTGACTTTATGGATAAAGTCAATGTCCAAGACAGTATTTTGGATTGTCACCTGATTAATCTCATGGCGTGTCAGCGTGGTACTAATGAGTACTGGTACCGTCGTCATGGTGATTTAAAATGTATGCTGAGGAACTTAGGAACTCCCACATGGTTCCTCACTCTGAGCTGTGCCGAGTATGGCTGGGAAGACTTACTTGAATTTCTACGAGAGGCAAATGGAAACATTGAAAACATCGAATTCAAGACACCCGGAGAACTGTGCTCTTTGGATCCAGTCAATGTATGCAGGTACTTCAATCATAGATTTGAAGCTATGATGTCTTTCATCATGAACAAGAGAAATCCACCTCTTGGAGAGGTGTTGGATTTCTTCTGGAGAAAGGAGTACCAAGCAAGAGGTGCTCCTCATATACATATGCTGCTGTGGATCAAGGATGCAACTAAATTTGGAACGGATCCAGAAGACTTAGTGATGAGTTTCATACAACAGTATTCTACGTGTGCTGTTCCAAACGCAAAGGAGAAGAAAAGCCTAAGAGAAAAAGTTCTACGTTTCCAAAGCCATCGTTGTGGAAAGTACTGTCGTCGTAAATTCAGAAACAAGGACAAGTTCTACACCAAATGTCGTTTCGGATTTCCACGACCGGTGATTTCTAAAGGAAGAGTAAACAGTTTGATGTCTTCGCTGCGACATAATGTGATGAAGAAATCACCTAAAAACACATACAATTTGAAGAGGAACGAAGAGTCCAAGTACATCAACGACTACAACCCAGTGATTTTGTCCATGTGGAATGCTAACATGGATATACAGTTTGTGGCTGATAACTGTATGGCTGTGGCTCGGTATGTGACATCTTACATCACCAAAAAAGAAAAGACAGAATTGAAGGATATGTGGGAGGACATTTCCCATGAAAAGAGCCTCAATAAGAAGTTGTACAGTTTCAGTCTGAAGATGTTGTCACATCGAGAAATCGGAGCTTACGAATGTTCTGACCGGTTGTCTTCAGCAAGTCTCTATGCCAAATCCAGGAGTATCGTTTGGGCGAGTCTTGGTCTTGCTGCAACGCGTAATCGAGTTCTGAAACCTGTGCGGGAAATTGAGTATTTGGCGGAAAAGGAGCCAAACAGTACCGATATTTTGAAGACCAACATGTTGGATACATATTATCCAAATCGAAGCAGTCACCTCGAGAATGTTTGTCTGTATGAGGTTCTACAAAATTACATATTCAAGAGGAACATCAAAGAAGATATTGAGAAAGGAGTGTATGCTGTAATTGGAAGTGAGGGATGTCTGGTCAAGCAAAGAAAATGCCACTTGGTAAACCATCGAAAATTGAGTGGCGAATCTCCTGAAAAAAAGGAGTTTTTCTATTTAGCACTTTGGCAACTTTTCAAGCCTTGGCGTGCAGAAGAGGAACTGCTTGGAGATTTCCTCTGTTACGAAGACTCTTTCACTGCTGCCAAGGAGACCATAGAATGTCCTGCTTTTCCCAAATATCTAGAAATGTTGAATGCGGAAATCGAGCAGGAAGCAACGATTGCAGCCGAGATTGCCAGAGACAGTTCTCAGGACAGTCAGAGTTCTGTTTCATTGAGTCAGGATCCACTAGGAGGACCTGTTATCGAAAATGAAGCTGCCACTGCCATGAATGAAGTGGAAAGAGCTATGGCACATGCTCAGGAGGATGCGGTTAACTTAGAAGACTTGGAAAGACAACTCAACGTTGAGCAGAGGGAAATATATGACGAAGTTACCAAGCAAATTGATCATCGATTAAGTCATGAGAAGAAAGAGTGCTCATGTACGTCGTTGAAGCCTGTTCGACTGTACGTGAGTGGAGAAGCGGGAACTGGAAAAAGTTTCCTCATTAAAGCAATTTCATGTTATTTGCAGGAAAGGACTGAGTCATCGCTGTCTTTTGTTGTCACCGCTCCAACTGGACTGGCAGCACATAACATTAAAGGTATTACTTTGCATCGTCTACTGATGCTGCCAGTGGAGCATGACAACAAATTACAATACCACAAGTTATCTGGAGATGCTTGTTGTGAAGTTTCAAGATTTTTGAGGAAAATGAAACTTCTTATCATTGACAAAGTAAGCATGGTTTCCAATGTCATGCTTGCCTTTGTGCATTTGAGAATGCAAGAAGTTCTCAAAACAGAGTATGATGTGTTATTTGGTGGCAAACACATCATTGTTTTCGGAGATCTTCTGCAGCTGACACCAGTGAAAGGACAACCTGTGTTCAAAATGCTCACGCATGAAGATACCAGGAAGTGCCTAGGGAGCATTGGCAACGTCAATATATGGTTAAACTTCAATTATGCTGAACTGCATGAAAATATGCGTCAGGCGAAGGATGAAGATTACAAGAATATTCTACAAGATGTTAGAATTGGAAAAGTGACCGAGCATGGGAAAGAAGCTTTACATGCACGATTACTGTCAAATTTATATCCAGAACAAGATGTTGTGCCTGAGAATATTTTTCAGAAAATTACTGAGAAGAAATCTGGAATATGTTTGATGCCAACTCTTGCAGAATGTGCCATCTTCAACAACAAAATGTTGCATTTAGAAAACCAAGAGATTGTGAAACTGGAAGCTATTGACAGAGTAGAGCATATGGGATCAACAATTATTTTGTCTGAGAATTTGAAAACAAAATTGGATTCATTAGAGAAGACTATATCTAAAACTGCAGGTTTTGAAAAGACTCTGAATGTGTGCTTAAACTGCCGTATATAATTTTAAGAAGGAATTTACATGTTGAAAGAGGTCTGGTAAATGGATCAATGGGTAATGTTGTTGATTTTGTGAAATACAGAAATAGAGATGGAATTGAATTTTTAAAAATTAAATTTGATGGCATTGAGGAAGTACAGCTAATTGGTCGTTGTTCTGCTAGATTTTTGCTTGTAAAAGACTTATATGTTCGCCGTAAGCAGTTTCCTGTTTGCTTGGCATATGCGGTGACAATCCGTAAATCGCAAGGTTTAAGTGTAGACAGTGCTTTGATGAATATTGGCAGTTCTGTGTTCAAGGAGGGTATGGCATATGTGGCATTGTCACGAGTTAGAACTTTATCGGGATTGTACTTGATTGAGTGTGATGTCACAAACATTTGTGCGGATCTAGATTGTGTTAAGGAATACAATAGGTTAAGAAGAGAGTATGCGCCACATTTGCCTCAATATCCTTTGTTTGAGAAACGTGTGGTAGGCCGGAAACGAAGAAATGTGACCAATACTAGGGAGGTCGTAGCAAAAAGACGAAAAGTCGATGAACCTGAACTTATAAGCAGAAACAAAAAGGATTCTGTTGAAGATGTTGTTGGTTTTCAATTTGAAAACAGTTCTGGTGTCAACTGCTATGCTAATGTAGTGGTTAATGTTTTGTTTTCTCTAGAAAATGTAAAAGAAGAGATTGTGGTCAATTCTGATCAAAGATTTTGCAGTTTGTTAAATTCTGTGTTAGAGAAATGTAGCACTGATAGAACAAAAATAGAAAGTGTGTCTGAAATTCGAAATCTGTTAGACAGATGTTCAGGTCAAACACAATTCTCTCAAAATATTCAGCAAGATTGTCAGGAGTTTTTAATGTATATGCTTGATGTATTGCATGCTGAAGGTGTAGATGTAGATCACCTGTTTGGGCTTTCTTATCAATGGCAGCATGACTGCGAGAACTGTAGGGTATCAAGTACTACTAGTGTAGACTCAGAAAGATTTATATATTTAACTTTGCCAGACAGTAAATCAGTCTCCTTTAATAAGATAGTAAAAGCAGCTGATCACAACATGGAGTGTAGCCAATGTAAATCTGAAATGATGTCAACATTATTTATACGAACATATGGCCAGTATGTCATTTTAATGTTCCAACGATGTAGGCCTGATGGAACAAAATTGACAACTTTAATAAAAAAATGTGTTGCTTCGCAGTTGTCAATATCAGGAAGGACTTTTGTAACTGCAGCAATTATATATCATGATGGTCCTTCAATAACATCAGGACATTACACAGCTTATTTAAAGTCTAGAAATGGCTGGTCATTCTGCAACGATTCTGTTTTAATTTTCAAAAAAAAATTACCTTTTGACCTTAAAAATTCTTACCTGGTGTTTTTAAAACCAAAATTTTAGAGAAAGAATCTCGGGATTTGCTCTGAGGAATTTCAAGAGGTTCTAATGGCTCCTACACGATTTGGCCTTGAGGATAAGTGTAGTACAGAGTCAAAAGTTATTTTTGAGTTTTAAATAGTTCCTGGAAAAAAAGAAGATTTTCTTATAGAAAGTGTTGGGCAGAGATTAGTTGAAGGACAACAGAGTATTTCCCAAAGCAAACGGTGTTCTTACCATAACACTTGACGTCATGGAAAAATAACTGCACTTTGAATGAGTTCAGAAAAACTGTTTCTTTTTATAAGCTAATTCAAGCAGCCAATCAAGACATGGAGTAGAGGGAATGTAAGTCTGCAATGCTGTCTAGATTATTTGTCCAAACTTTTGATTATAATGTCATTTTAAAAATCCAACTATATAAACCTGATGAAAGTAAGTCTTCAACTTTAATTACAAATGTTGTGGCTACACAGTCGTTGATTTTAGGAAGAACATTTGTAACTGCAGCTATTATATGGCATGATGGTCATTTGGCAAGATCCGCTTATCACACAGCTTATTGAAAATGTAAAAAAATTTGCTGTTTCGGAAATTATTGCCATTTGACTACGATACAATGTTGCCTTTTTACTTAAAAATATTCTTACTTTCTGTTTTCAGAAAAGAGAATTTAGGGCAGGTAACTGGCGTATAATGATTCTAGGGGTTGATACAGTTTTATCTACTGTTTTATATTGCTTTGTGATTAAAAGTGATGTAGAGAATTAAATAATTGTAGTAGTCATAGAGGTAGTGTAAGTCTGCTTCATAGTAAGCAGTATCAGTGTCATAGGAAATGTAGAACATGAGTGAGCAAGAAGGGTAAGATATTACTAGTCCAGGATTGTGAAAGTGATCTTGAACGTTTTCTTTCTGAAAGTTGCGGAAATAGAAAATGACGGGATTTGCTTACAAGAATTCCAAGAGTTATAAATGGCTCTTACATGATTTGGCCTTGTGGAAACGTGTGGTAGAGAGCGAGAAGTCATTTATTGTATGTAACATATTTTTCAAAACGATGGAGGTTTTCTTTCAGAAAGTGGCGGGCTGAAAATAAAAACAGCACAACCGAGTGTAAGCTGTTCATAGGACATCCTTCGACGTCATGGAAAGTAAGTTACTTTTGAGGAGTTCTGATTTCTGATTGGTTATGTTATATGGGTTTTTTAAACACAATCATTTTGATTGTGTTTTTTTTCCCCCGCTGTTATATGATGAATACCTTCAAGTCACTGTTTTTAGTGAAATTTGATACATTCTGAGAACAGCAAAAATAAACCATTTAACTTGATAAATAATTCTGTACTGTTTGTATTTATGATGTACATTTAGAACTGTGTAGGAGGCATGGAGAAGGTGAGGCTTCTGTAAGTGTCAAAGTTGTTGCATACAGTGCTCACATTCTACGTAGTCTTTCATATGATAGACTACATTTCCACAATGAGATACCTAAGCAAAGGAAACACAGGTGATGTGATTGTGGAATGAGCAAAAAAAATTGCACGTTTTTCAATTATATTACCTGTGTTTCCTAACATTACACATCACATTGTGTAGATGAGGTTTAGGCCTGTTCCAGGAGGCAGAGGAGGTCTGACATTTGTTCAAGAGTGCAGTGGACATGACTCACTTCGTTAGTAGGCCTGCACATGTATTATCTCCTCTATACTCTTCAAGAAGCCTAAATTTCATCTGCAACCCTGAGTAGGACTTACCTGAAACAAATCTGTGGATAGGTTACACCTTATCAGCATCTAGAAACAATTATTTAAAATGTTAAGGGCAGTTTTATGAAGGCTGTGTGCCTCTTTTACGCCGCTGTTCCGTCACTTTTGTGTAAAAGATGCACCATGTTGCAAGATAGGCCTCAGTTCATTTCCAGCAGGATACCGACAGTTTAAAATGTATATAATTAGGACTGTGTAGGGGGTATGGAGAAGCTGAGGCTTCAGTAAGTGTCAAAGTTGTTTCATGCAGTGCGTACTCTTTCATATGCTGGACTACATCTGCACAATGAGATACCTAACCAAAGGAAACACAAGTGATGTGATTGTGAAATGAGCAAAAGAAATTGCACGTTTTTGAAATACATTACCTGTGTTTCCTAACATTATGAATCACATTGTGCAGATGAAGTTTAGGCCTGTCCAGGGAAACAGAGGAAGTCTAAACTTTATTGGTTGGCCTGCACATGTATTATCTCCTCTGTACTCTTGAACAAGCCTAAATTTGATCTGCAACCCTGAGTAGGCCTCACCTGAAACAAACGTCTGGATAGGACACACCTTATTGCCATCCTGAAACAATCATTTAAAATGTTAGGAACAGTTTTATGATGATTGTGCACCTCTTTTGCGCTGCCATTGCGTCACTTTTGTGAGACAACAGCAGTGCAAAAGATGCACCATGTTCCAAGATAGGCCTTACTTCATCTGCATCAAGATACTGTTAGTTTAAAATGTATATCTTTAGGACTGTGTAGGGGGCATGGAGAAGCAGAAGCTTCTGTAAGTGTCAAAGTTGTTGAAAAACTGTTTGTCCTTCAATCTTTTCCCTTGTCTTTTCTAATTTTTAAATATATGTTTTAATATTTTTCAAACGTTTGTTATCTCTTTCACAGATTGAAAGTATAAAAATAACAAGTGACTAAGTTAACGACAATTATAAGGTAAATGTTTTGTACTCTTTTCGTTTCATTTCTATCTCATTTAACTACTATTAGTTCCACTGCTTCATTTATTTAACCCTCACTTTCCTGCCTTTGCTACTTCCCTCATTCCTTTCTCTATTACTTACTTACTCTACTCCTTCCACTCCTTTTCTCAGTCTTTCTCTTCTCATAGTTCCTCACTCTTGTTCACTCACTCCGTCTCTATTTCTCTTAGTGTCTCTGACTGATCACTGTTTCACTACTTGTTCATTATGCTTTCTCTGTGTAGTTGAAGCACACTAAGGGGCATATTATGAACACAGACAATAAAATTATTGCTGTTTTTATCGGCAGAAAACTGCTGCAAAAGCGGTTTTAGCGGCAGTTTTCTGCCGCAAAAGCAGCTTTAGCGACACATTTCTGCCGATAAAAGCTGCAAAACTTTTATTGCCTATGTTGATAATATGCCCCTATGTTATTTAGATTTCTTTGCTGTTTCAATTATTCTTTTTCTGTTACTTCTTCTTTTCTGCTTTCTGTTTTTTCTCTCTGTTATTCCACATGTTTTAATCTTATTTTGAACATTCACTCATATTCTCTAAGAAACTCTTCTTTGTTATTCTTCTACTGTCCTTTTTTTCTTTCACTTCCTTATCTATTTTGTTTTTCACAATTATACCCTCTTCCATCTTTTCTTCGGTAAATAAATCTATTAAACAGTATCTCTGGTTTACTCCCTATAGCTGTCTTTCTTTTAACATTACTCTCTGTTTACTTCCCTTATACTTCCTCTTCTTTTTTTTTTTTTTTCTTTTTTTTGGTTCGCTCCCGGTTCGCGTACCGGGGAGCGAACGGGGAAGCGAACCAAAAGAAATAGAGGTTGCCAGAGTGCTAAACATTCTAGCAATTTTTTTATAAAGGGGAGGTAGTTCTGAAAAGAACTTTTTTTTTAATGTTTTTGTTGTTTTATATATTATTTTTTTTCTGAACATTTTTTGTTTTTTTTGTATTTTTTGAACAATTTTATGTTTTTTTTGGTTTTTTTGGGGGGGAAACAACAAAAAACAGGCATTGGAAAGGGCTCAACAGGAGCAAAAATGTTTTTTATTTTTTCGGGCGTTTAGAGCACTTGTGGTTTTCAAATGCTCTGTTTATTAAATTAACACTCATATTGCCACATGAGAGTAAGGTACTGCAATATATACAGACTATTTTCATGTGGACAAAGTTTTCCTGAATGTTTGGCACTGTTTCCCGTGCCTCTGGCCCCGACAGAGATACCTGTGCCGATCTCCTGGCCACAGGAGTTGGTGGGTTGTCCTGGAGGTCACGCATCTCTGCCCGGCTGTAATTTAGAGGATGCCACCTCTGCATGTGACGGTGCATAGTATAGTTGCCGTAACTATACTTCTTATCTGTGCCTCTAGATAAGTCCTCTTTGCATATGAGGCACGTCACATACCGAGCATTAACTTTTTTCTGTCCTTCAGGAAAAGAAAAAAACTGCCAAATGAAACTATTTTTATGATGAGATACCCGGGGCTCCTCTTGTAAAAAATGTGTTGCCTGTGTTTCCCCTTCCTCTTCTTGATCCTCTTCCTCCTCTGTGTTGGGAAGGAACTGTGGAGGTGGTCCTCTCTTCCTATGAGGAGGTGGTGGTGGTGGTGGGGGTCCACCAGCTGCAGCTACTAGTGAAGCCATTTTCCACTGAGCAAAATAGGTCTTCCTTTCACAAAGTTGAAAGTCAGAGTGAGAAAAAAGGTGGGGGCTTTCATCATTTTGGAAAAAAAATAGTTCTAAACCAATGAAAAGTGTTATTTTTAGGTCACCTGACCTAGCCTTACATCATTAGGAAACCAAAAGTGAAATGAACCAATGAAAAGTTTTATTAACAAGTCACATGACCTGTTACGCTTATGTTACGCGCTGCGGAACGCGCCCCGGATCGCTTCCGGTTCGCGCTCCGGAGCACTTCCGGGTGCGCTAACGCGGCGCGTCATAAGACGCATTACGCGGCAACGCGATACGTCGTGCTTTCGCACGCGCCCCTGCATCGCTTCCGGGGAGCTGCGCTTCGCGTCTCAGTTCGCGTACCGGAGCACTTCCGGGTGCGCTTTCGCAGCGCGTCATAGGACGCATTACGCGACAACGTGATACGTCGCGCTTCCGCGACGCGTCACGATGTTGTTTTCTAACGCAGCAGTTGCGCAAACGGAACGTTTACCGGTTTGCGGACTGAGTCGCGGCACCAAATTGAGCTAACGGGAAGCTGCCCGGTTCGCGGACCGGGAGCGAATCAAAAAAAATTATAAAAAAAAATATATATAAAAAAATGATATTAAAAACATATAAAATATATTTTTCGATTTAAAGAAGAATACATTTTAAAGCTTTTGATATTTGCTATTAAAAAACCATTGAAATTCACTGAAAAAACCATAGGTTATAGACCATATATAGTTAGGAATTAGCATTTACAAAACCTTGAAAATTCACTGAAAAAACCATAGGTTATAGACCATATATAGTTAGGAATTAGCATTTACAAAACCTTATTTTACTCACACAAAACCATTGAAATTCCATATATAGTTAGTTGCACTAACTATATATCGCGCACCCGCAATCCACTGCTGATGATGTCACATATTACATCATTCATGACATGGTCAGTGACATCACTGATGACATCACTGATGACATCTCAAATGACATCACTGATGACATCACTGATGACATCTCATTTGACATCAATGACCACATCACTGATGATATCATTCATGTGACAATACAATGCATCTCCTCACATTTTAATATAACCTCTGTTACACCCAGTGTTAAATACAGAGTATAATTTTTGAAACCATTGACACACCAATACTAGTTACTACATACGCACTCACTGATTCCTACGTCTACACACACATTCACTCATTCACCCATACAATCATTCATACATACAATCACTCATCTTTACAACACTATCATATGCACTCATACACCTATACAGACACTCACACTCTGCCACTCATCCATGGAGTTACTCACACACCTAGTCAGTCCTGTAGAGAATCAATCACACTTCCATTTTCTTGTCTATACAGTTAAACATAGAGCAACTTACATTTTCAAACATATACTAACACATACTTACTCTCTTATACAATCATTGATACAAGTACACATTGATCTGCACAGAGTCACACACCTCCCAGCCAGCCACACACACACTCAGTCTCCCATACAAATACTTGGACAATCAATCAATAACCCATATAGTTAATCATATAGCTACTGATCAACACATGCAGCAGTTTACAGAACAACAGACATAATGATGCACAAATTAATCACTAACCCATGCATTTAGTGAGACACATTTAATCACTCACTCATACAGTCAGTCACGCACCTACTAAATCCTTCATCCAGACACTTCTACATCTACTCATTCTTCAATATGTAAAACATATTTAAACTTTACAGAAACACACAGTCACTGGATGATGTCATCAGTGATGTCAACAGTGATGTCATTTCAGATGTCATCAGTGATGTCATCAGTGATGTCACTGACCATGTCATGAATGATGTAATATGTGACATCATCAGCAGTGGATTGCGGGTGCGCGATATATAGTTAGTGCAACTAACTATATATGGAATTTCAATGGTTTTGTGTGAGTAAAATAAGGATTTGTAAATGCTAATTCCTAACTATATATGGTCTATAACCTATGGTTTTTTCAGTGAATATATATATATATATATATATATTCACAGAAAAAACCATAGGTTATAGACCATATATAGTTAGGAATTAGCATTTACAAAACCTTGAAAATTCACTGAAAAAACCATAGGTTATAGACCATATATAGTTAGGAATTAGCATTTAGAAAACCTTATTTTACTCACACAAAACCATTGAAATTCCATATATAGTTAGTTGCACTAACTATATATCGCGCACCCGCAATCCACTGCTGATGATGTCACATATTACATCATTCATGACATGGTCAGTGACATCACTGATGACATCACTGATGACATCTCAAATGACATCACTGATGACAACATCCAGTGACTGTATGTTTCTGTAAAGTTAAAATATGTCTTAGATATTGAAGAATGAGTGGATGTATAAGTGTCTGGATGAAGGATTTAGTAGGTGCGTGACTGACTGTATGAGTGAGTGATTAAATGTGTCTCACTGAATGCATGGGTTAGTGACTAAACTGTCTTAATTTGTGCATCATTATGTCTGTTGTGATGTAAACTGCTGCATGTGTTGATCATTAGCTATACGAGAGGCTATATGTGTTATTAATTGGTTGCCCAAGTATTTCTATGGGAGATTGAGTTTGTGTGGGGGTGGCTGGAAGGTGTGTGACTCTGTGCATAGATGTGTGAGCAGTTTATTCACTAGGTGTATGAGTTCAAGAGTGCATGTGGAAACAGCTACATGGGCAGTTGACTGTGTGCATGAGTGTATTGATGAGTGAATGGATATCTCAATGCTACATGTCATAGTAAGTACATATGTAAAACACAGTACATGTGAGAGTTGGCATATATAAATAACTGTGCATGAGAGCCACTGAGTGAGTGGTTGTATCGATCATTGTGAACTTGTATCAGGGATTGTATAAGAGAGTAAATATGTGTTAGTATATGTTTCAATAAGTAAGGTGTGTATAACTGTATAGTTGAAGAAATGGAGGTGAGATTGTTTCTTTGCATGACTGACTGGGTGTGTGAGTAACTCCATGGATGAGTGGCAGTGTGTGAGTGTCTGTATACACTGAGTGTATCTAAGGTTATATTAGAGTCTGAAGAGGTTTATCGTATTAGCACAAGAATGATGCCAAATGAGACGTCATCAGTGATGTCATCAGTGATGTCATTTGAGATGTCATCAGTGATGTCATCAGTGATGTCACTGACCATGTCATGAATGATGTAATATGTGACATCATCAGCAGTGGATTGCGGGTGCGCGATATATAGTTAGTGCAACTAACTATATATGGAATTTCAATGGTTTTGTGTGAGTAAAATAAGGTTTTCTAAATGCTAATTCCTAACTATATATGGTCTATAACCTATGGTTTTTTCAGTGAATTTTCAAGGTTTTGTAAATGCTAATTCCTAACTATATATGGTCTATAACCTATGGTTTTTTCTGTGAATTTCATTGGTTTTTTAACAGCTAATATCTGTAGCTGTAAAATGTATTCTTCTTTAAATCCAAAAATATATTTTATATGTTTATGAATAATTTTTTTTTTAAATATTTTTTTTTCTTCGTTCCCGCTTCGCGAATCGGGAAGCTTCCCGTTAGCTGACCTTGATGCCGCGAAATAGACCGCGAGCCGGTAAACGTTTCTTTACCGCAAGTGCCGCGTTAGAAAACAACATCGTGACGCCTCCCGTCCGCATGACGTTTCACGTTGTCGCGTGATACGTCATATGACGTGCTACGTTAGCGAACTGGTACGCGAAGCGAGTCGCAAAGCGCAGGTTTCTGGAAGCAAACCGGGAGGCCCTGCAAAGCGCTTAACGTAAACACAGCAAGTCATGTGACTTGGTAATAACACTTTTCATTGGTTCATTTCACTTTTGGTTTCCTAATGATGTAAGACTAGGTCATATAATCTAAAATGAACAATTTTGATTGGTTGAGAACTCTTGTTTTTCCCAAATGATGAAAATCCCTCCTTCTTTCCTCACTCTGACTTTCATCATTGTGAGAGAAAGACCCTTTGTGATCACTGAGCAATGGCTTCTTTAGTAGCTTCAGCTGGTGCTTCCCCACCACCTCCACCACATCCAAGGAAGAGTGGACCACCTGCTCAAGTTCTAATTCAACAAGAAGAAGAAGAAGAGGAACAGGAGGACGAGCACGAAGAGAGGCAGTTTTTGCCTGAGCAGCCCAGGACGTCTCACCGGAAAGAAAACTTCATTTGGCAATTTTTTAAAATTCCCAAAGGTCAGAAAAAAGTAAATGCAAGATACGTAACTTGCCTTATATGTCAAGATAGACTGTCCAGAGGGACCGACAAAAAATACAGTTTCGGAAACTACACAATGCATCGCCATATGACTAGGTGGCATCCTAACAACTACAGTGCTGCACAGTTTCGGAACGACCTAGATAATCTCCCTATTATGGCCAGAAGATCTGTTGTACCGGAAGTAACGGGACCAGAGGGCAGGGAGATGGTGCCAAATATACAAATGAGATTTGGTGATGTAAAACACATCTGCGCATTTTGCGATGGATTCATTTCCTACGGAGAAAAAAGCATCACTCTGATCAACAGAGCTATTGACTATCATATGCAAGTTTGTCCGAAACGCCCAAAATAATAAATACTTCTTTTTTTTGTTTTGTTGCTCCTGTTGAGCCCTTTACAATGAATCGTTTTCATTGCCCCCTCCAAGAAAAACCCAAAAAAATATAAAACTGTTCCGAAAAATTCAAAAACAGTAAAAAAATGTTCAGAAAAATAAAAAAAAAGTTCTTTTCAGAACTACCTCCCCGTTATTAAAAAATTGGTACAATATTTGGAACTGTGCCAACCTCTATTTCTCTTAGTTCGCTTCCTAGTTCGCTCGCTGGTACGCGAACCGGAACCGAACCAAAAACAGTAAGTATAAGGGAAGGAAACAGACACTTATGTTAAAAGAAACACAGCTATAAGGGAGTAAACTAGAGATACCATTACCCGTAATCCACTGCTGATGATGTCACATATTACATCATTCATGACATGCTCAGTGACATCATCAGCAGAGGATTGCGGGTTTTTTGGCAACATGCCTTATCCACGGTTTAATAACGCTGCCTTTTGCTTTATATAAGTTTTCAAATTGTATGAAATATATACCAATAGGTCGTTATGAACCTTTAGGTAGTGCTTTTCTTCATGAGGTCTGGTCGCTTCCATACACATACAGATGTTTCAAAGATGATCAAGAAGTTTATCTGAATGGAGAGGAATGCACTGAGACGCCAGATCATTCACTAATGTGTAGGCACATACAGTTACACGGTTCATGCAACAAACACCGACCAAATATGGCTTGCGTGTTGCAAGGCACGCCACTTCCTGCTATCATCCCCACGTTCAAGTTGTTGGAAAATGGTAGTTATTTGATGCTCAATAATGAAGATTGTTCTGAGTTAATTAAAAGTATTCCTTTTATCGTAACAGTAAGTGAACGGGTTATTTGCTGCAGAAATGTTCTATTTCCTCCCACACATGAACATAGGGAGTTTTCAATCTGGCCACAAATACCAACCTTGGGACACGTTTCAACGGCATGGCAAGAATAAGAGCTCTTTTGTCTCAGAGAGAGGTGGCCTTGAGTTCGGCCCGTGAAACTTTCGTACTTCACATAGCGAACACCCATACAGAGGTGCACACCCTTTTCAATTAAGATTTGCCTTTCAATTTCAGCAACATGTTTCCGACTATCTTTAACGCATCCTCCACAAAGTCCCTGGCACACTTTTTTAAAGTTGTTACCAGTGGTCTCGTGACTTCATTTGAGAAAATCTTTGGAGTCATCCCTGCTTCCTTTCATTGTATTTTCTGCACTCTGGTTCGTAGATTGGCATTTTTACTTGCATTACCAGCGGACGCTCTTGTGCTTTTTTACATTTTTAAATATGGATGTCCCTCCTATGCAACCTCCGACCCTGCAGCTGCTGACACTGTTCCGCAATCGCATGCTAGAATATTATGGCACAATGCCGTTGGCGATATTAAGCACGGCATATGGATTATCTTTTCGGTTCTCCTACTTCACCTGTGTCCAGCCTGTATTTCACTGCCTGACCTGTGATTTCGATTGGGCCATTGATTTGTGTCTCTGCGGACCGGTTTCTCCTGACGTCGACTTTAATCAGCTGATGACTCCTATCATTACTCACGAGTTGGTTTGTCCTGGCGAAAGGATTATGGCTGTGGCATTGATGCATGGACTACTTGGTCCCTGGAATTTACTGGCGGCAGCACAGTCTTTCTTGGAACAGAGCTTTCTTGAAAACCCACCGAGCTGTCCTCTGATGGTGATAGAGGATCCGGTGCTGGGAGAGCACGTATGTTCTTTTCCGCTTTTAAATTGGATGGCTGAACTGTTTTCGGATGAAGACGGTGACTTCCTATTGGAGGCTGTTGCAGCTTATTTTGCATACACAGTTATGTCATAGACCTTTTTCATGTTTGATATGCTGAGTACTAGCATTTCATTGACAATTCATTGACTTATTTGTCAAGTTTTTATTATTTACCTTGCCTATTGGCTTAAGACTCGATAAAGTACTTGGCTGTTTTATTTTTCTTTAGCATTAAATTTTCCTAGTTTTTAATGCTTTACCTTGCGGACCGTCCACATATAAACTTGCAATCTGCTCTCATGAGATGGCACTTCTATTATCTTATTCAGTTCGTTTCCGGATCATGAGGAGGTGTCATCTAGGTCCTGGATATCTTTACACCGTGTTAAGTTAGCATGGGCTCATTACCGGTTTAAACGCCATTTTTCCTTTTTTGCAACTTCTGCACACGACACTTAGTTGTTGCTTTAGCTTTCCACCTAGTAGTTCATCGTGGTTTACATGAGAATAATATGTTATTGGTCTACTATCTGCTTTACTTGTTAAACTATATCTGTACAGCGAGTGCTAAAGTTTCAAGAACAACACGATACAGAATTGTTATGAGGTCTGATCTCCACGACTTCATACTCATAACATAAGTGCAACTTCTGCCAATTCTGGGCATGAGGCGGGTTTTATATTGCTTTGCCGAACACACATACACAACAGTTGATGCGGTTCACATGAAGAGAGAGCTGGTGTATGCTGATGTGATTCCTTCAAATCTAAGACACTAAAGTATGGGCACGCCCTAAACCAACACAAAGAGACCTTCTTAGCAAATAATATAATATGTGTATTAGGGAGGGTGAGATATAAGCAGCCGCGGGCCGTGGAGGGAGTTACGATGGGGCAGGGAGGCGGGGAGGGGGAGAAGCAGGGTGGAGCCCTCTCTACCTTGCCCCTCCCCCTCCCCGCCTCCCTGCCCCACCGTAACTCCCTCCACGGCCCGCGGCTGCTTATAAGTGTTGCTAACTCTTATTCATTTACAGCATGTTAACATACTGTCACCATTCGCTTTTTATGTACTAGTAACTATGCTGGTAATTTTGCTACTGATAATATGTGTACTTGTATTCTCCACCCTGCTTCTCCCCCTCCCCGCCTCCCTGCCTCACCGTAACTCCCTCCACGGCCCGCGGCTGCTTATAAGTGTTGCTAACTCTTATTCATTTACAGCATGTTAACATACTATCACCATTCACTTTTTATGTACTAGTAACTATGCTGGTAATTTTGCTACTGATAATATGTGTACTTTTATTATCTAAGGTACTACGCCTGAGAAGACGGCATTAGTAAATAAACATTTCAAATACACATCTGTTCTTCTTAACTCCATGTTCTGGTTTCTAAGAAATCTATAACGACCGACTGTTCATGAGTTCCACGTATCCTGAGGTACTATAAGTTCATATTCTGGATTGTCTAAACATTGAGAGTTTGTTATATCCAATGTGACACTGTACCTAGCTTGCTAAGGAGTTTTTGATTACTAACGTGAGTTTTGGGACACCCTAATTCGCCGAGGTTCCAATCCTCTGTCCACAGTTCTGTGTGAGAACAGAAACCCTGCGACAGGGGCACCCCCGACCCTTGCTGGAGCTTCATCACACTTGCGATACAACTCCAGCAATGCGCCACCTTTACGGCACAGATACATCACGCATCTGTGCTGTTTTTGCCCCATGATGCGCCGCATTGTAAATGCAGCACACCATAGGTGACGGAACAGCGGCACAAAATGACTAACACATCCCTGGTGATGCGCCAGTCATCATAAATGTATCCCTATGCTTCTTATCTTGTTAGAGATGAACCGCCATATGTATCATCAAAGTTATTTGCATTTCCTAAATAGCGAACTTTAAGGAATAAATAGCGATTCTTTACCATTCCTAGTTTGCGATGAGCTATTTGCTAATTAGCCGAATGTAGCCCAATGAAGCCCATTGTAGCCCAATGTAGCCCAAAGATGGCCGCCAGACACACAAAAAAACAAATGTAGCCCAAATATCAGCCAGATGTAGCCCAACTATAGCCCAGTGACAGAATGACCAATCAGCTTCGCAAACCTCCGTTACGCGAAGCGGAGCGCTGTTACAGATATATATCTTTTTTTGAACGTTAATTTCTCAAAATCCACTGGAGCACATATATTGAGACCTAGCAAAGGCACATCGGGCTACCAGTCCCTAATATTTTGCCAAGTTTCGTGCAAATCCATTCAGCCGTTCAATTATTATTATTATTATTTTTTTTTGCCCCGCGGGGCCCTTTTAAAACCTCCACATCAAACCTAGGGGGTCAGCGAGGATCTACTATGCCCCCTTATAGTTATTTCCCCCTTTGTTTTGACCTCCTCTTGTCTCTCGATCCTACCGAGAGACAAGATGGCGGCCGCTACGGACTGTTTGGAATGTTGACAGACGCCGGAGAACCAATCAGCTTCGCTTCACAAAGCTCCGTTGCGCGAAAAGTCCGCGAACCAGTGCGCTGCCCGGTCCGCTGTTACAGATATATATCTTTTTTTAAACGTTAATTTCTCAAAATCCACTGGAGCACATATATTGAGACCTACAAAAGGCACATCGGGCTACCAGTCCCTACAATTTTGCCAAGTTTCGTGCAAATCCATTCAGCCGTTCGGGCTAAAAGTGAGGCCAACCGCCCTATGGAAAACTCAATGTTAAAAACACGTTTTGGGACCCCCCTTTTTTCTCGGCCCCCACTGGACGAACCCCCCCCCAAATTTTCAAGGGCTGCTCAGAAACAAAATGTGCCATTTTCCTGAAAATTTCAGCCAATTCCGTCCACAAACGCCAAAGTTATTAGACATAGAATTTTCAAAAAACCCATAGAGAAAAAATCCTAACTATATATACCTACTGGCGACCGCCAGTAGGTAATATATATATATATATATATATTACCTACTGGCGGCCGCCAGTAGGTATATATAGTTAGGATTTTTTCTCTATGGGATTTTTGAAAATTCTATGTCTAATAACTTTGGCGTTTGTGGACGGAATTGGCTGAAAATTTTCAGTAAAATGGAACATTTTGTTTCTGAGCAGCCCCTGAAAATTTGGAGGGGGTTCGTCAAGGGGGGGCCGATAAAAAAGGGGGTACCAAAACGTGTTTTTAACATTGAGTTTTCCATAGGGCGGTTGGCCTCACTTTTAGCCCGAACGGCTGAATGGATTTGCACGAAACTTGGCAAAATTGTAGGGACTGGTAGCCCGATGTGCCTTTGCTAGGTCTCAATATATGTGCTGCAGTGGATTTTGAGAAATTAACGTTCAAAAAAAGATATATATCTGTAACAGCGGACCGGGCAGCGCTCCAGTTCGCGTACTTTTCGCGTTACGGAGCTTTGTGAAGCGAAGCTGATTGGTTCTCCGGCGTCTGTAAACATTCCAAACAGTCCGTAGCGGCCGCCATCTTGTCTCTCGGTAGGATCGAGAGACAAGAGGAGGCCAAAGCGAAGGGGCAAATGACCATAAGGGGTCATAGTAGATCCTCCCTGACCTCTTGAGTTTGATGTACCATTTTGCCAAGTTTGGTGTAATTCCGTTCAGCCATTCAGGCTGTAGACGTATCTAAATGTCCTATGGAAAATTGCATGGGGAAAACACATTTGAAAGTGTTGAAATTTAGAACCAATTAAAATGTTACTTTGGTTTTGTATTTGTGTGTGATGAAAGTTAATTGGTTATGTATATATCTAAAATGAGAGGAAACCACAGCCATTTTGTGATACTACTGTCTGAGGTACATTTGTGAGGAATTTTTGGTGCTCAATTTCTGGTGTTTGATTTACACAGTACTAACACTTCTCCTACTTTTAAAAAGGTGAGTTGTTAATTTGTAAGGGGAACTATGTTGTACACTTTAAGATAATTTGAAAAATGTTTTCTGTTATTTATTTACAGTCCTTCTGTTATACTAAATACTTGATAAAGTTAGTTTTATATTATGTATTACTAAAAACGATAAATGAAAGTGATTATTTTTTTCTGCAATTTACAGCAAGCAATTTCAAAATAAAATGGCTCACAATGAAGAGACCGTGGCAATTTCTTTTGAATTATCCACTACATTTATTGAAATTGACAGCACCAATAATGAAATATTCTCACAAGGAGGAGATGACTTGAATGATTTTTTTGATCAATCTCTTGACGGCGAATTTATCGAATGTTTGGAGACTATAGAGTTACAAGAATCATCATTGCAGACTTTTCATGAGGAGATTCCTGATGAGATGATTGAAGAGGAAATTCCTGATGAGGACATGTTACTAGTTCTTTCAAATTTTGAAAATTCAGAAGAATAAATTTATATTTAGAAATAAAAAATTGTTTGAGACATTATTCATTTTTATTTTTAATTTATGAGGTTGTAGCGAAGTGATTGTAGTATAAAATGAGACTTATAGTATAGAGTGCAACATTTTTATGTTACATGGTAAGTTTACTCATATTTACTTCCCTTCTCCCACTATATTATCTCCAATGTGTATTTGACATCTCTTCTTCATCTCCGGCCTCCTTTCTCTCACTGTCTGTCTCTGATGCATCTTATCGCTGCCATTTTGTGTAATTACAGAAGAGAGTAAAATAAAATAGTTCGGAACGTGAAAAGGGGGCAAAGAAGAGTAACCCTCACCCCCTAGGCCTTCTCAGGCGGTCCCAAAAGGATCAGTTTCTGTTTTCCTGAGAGATTATGGTATGAGTTCCATATACCACAATAACTTGCATTACAACATGCAAGATATCTATCTCCTATTACCAACTTTTGGAGATATTCGCGCCAAGCGCGAATATCTCCAAAAACTAACACCTGCCCTGAGCAGTTCTTAGCCATGTTATCCAATGGGAGGTGGATAACATGGCTAAGAGCATTAGCTCGGTAATGCATGAATATCGCTGACTTTTTAGCGATATTCATGCATTGCGGCCGTTTTTTATCGCATTTGCGATAAACCTTGATAATAGCAAGGTTTATCTGCGATAATTTCTGACGATGCTTAGCGGTAAAAAATTCGTTGCTAAGCATCGTTAGCGATAAATATCGCTTAACTTTGGTAATATGCACCAACGTCTGTTAACGTTCGATTCGAAGGAAATGAGGAAGTGTTGAAAAACATTGTCTGCGCCATCTTGCCTTTTTTGAAATGCCACACTTTTGTCGTGCACGGCAGCCATTTTAGATGCCTTGACCAGACCCACTCTCTGCACGCTGTTGATCCGTAGTATGGCTCCCCACCCTCGCAAGCATCTTCCCCAGGCACTGGTCATCCCCGCTCTCTGTCTTATGCATCGGCAATAAACCTCCCCCCATCTGCGCTGCTCTTCCCTGAGAATCACACTCTGTGCCCGCCCGACACCTCCCTTTCGCCCTATTCACTACCGCACCCTCTGACACTCCTCTTCCTCTGTGTCCGATTGTCCAGGCTATCAGCTAGTCCTGCAGATGTAGTTTATGGCCCCAGCTGTAAAGAATCACCCCTCTTCAAAGGAGTTATAGTAGATCAAGGCCCACACCCGATGAGATCCGTCAAACCACACGCGTTCCTACTATCTGAAAACCATCCTATATTGTGATTGGGGAGGGGACCGAGCCTGAAGCGGAAGATTCCAGGGATGACTCTTTGTACATCAAAGTTTTTACAATTATGTGTCACATTAAAAATATATAGCACTCCAACAAAGTAGTAGGAATATAAAACTTTAATAACTTATAAATATATACAACAAAACAAAAACAGTAAAAACATTTAAACAATGAAGAGACCGTGGCAATTTCTTTTGAATTATCCACTACATTTAATGAAATTGACAGCACCAATAATGAAATATTCTCACAAGGAGGAGATGACTTGAATGATTTTTTTGATCAATCTCTTGATGGCGAATTTATCGAATGTTTGGAGACCATAGAGTTACAAGAATCATCATTGCAGACTTTTCATGTGGAGATTCCTGATGAGATGATTGAAGAGGAAATTCCTGATGAGGACATGTTACTAGTTCTTTCAAATTATGAAAATTCAGAAGATGTTGCCTGGGGGTGGGTCGTCAGTAGCAGTCTGTTGTGCGAATAGTTCCAAGGCAGCAGAACGCGCTGAAATCTAGATGGCACGAAGGTGATGTCTAGTAAGTTGCCGCCCAGCAAATAACGGCGTGGGGCGCCGCGGGGGGGGGGAGGCAGTCCAAAGTTCCGTTAAAAGGGCAAAGAAAAGGATCGGTGGTTTGAACCATCAGTCAAAAAGGGGAGGGGGTGCAACAATTTTTCCTACCGGGTCACACTGTGCTTTCACCGGAACTGAGGTCTGCAGGATTCTAGTCATTCAAACTGAGGCTGGCGCCAGCATGGGAGCGCCGACGTCCCGCGGCTATAGTTTCGTCACTCCACGGGCGATCATGGCAGTCATTCCCCATCGGGGGTGTCTGCGGGGGTCGGGGACTCCCGCGGCTCCTCTAGAATCTTCAAGGTCGTGGAGGACTACGGTGGTGGAGTCAACCAGTGACCGGGCCATTTCTTTATGCTGGGCCCGCTCTTGCCAGGTCGACCGCCATTTTGAGAGTTCGGTAGCTACTGGCGATCGCGGGGTCAAATGAGCGGACGGGCTCCACCCTGCCGGGCGAGACGTTGCAGCATCGCCACAGTGGAAGAACCCTTTTCCGGGCGCCTGGAGCGCTGAGGGTGCAGCTGGGAAGCCTCCACCTGGGGAGGCGGGAGAGGCCTGTTCGCACCGTCTCTCCCACCCAGTGCACCCCACGGCGTCTCGCTTGACATTTGTTATGGCCGGACCAGGCGATGAGGACGAGGGGGGGGGGTCGGAGGCATGTGCAAGACATCCCCCCCCAGTGTTGTCGCAGCCATTATAAAAGAAAGAAGAAATGTCCCGTCCGTCTTTGGGCCGGACCTCCAGTGGATGACGGCCGGACGCCCTTTGCTCTGGCCCCATGAACGGGTTCCTTGGCTCATCGGCTGCAGCCGGATCCCGTCGGCCCCAGCCCCCGGCCGTTGGTGGCCGGACCGGGAGAGAGAGTGGGGGGACAACCTGCAACTTTCAAGTGCCACCGCGGCCGGACTGGGAGAGAGAGGGGAGGGTCAAGGACATAGACATTCCCCCCCTGCAACTCTCCAGTGTTGTCAATCCCCCTGGCCGGGTCCCGCTGGCCTCGGCCTCTCCTCCGCCTACTCCCTACGTGATGATCTCCTGGCCGACGGTTGGCAGCAGGACCCGCCTTATATGTGTTGCTTCCGGCTGGGCGTAGCCGGAAACCTGTTGCACTTTGGAAGTTTCCAGAATGGGGCGGATGTCTGCTGACTTGTATCTTTCCCAGTTTGCCGTTATTTGGCCGTGGCAGGCGGTGGGACAGACACGTTTTGGGGCAGTGAGGGGCGATGAAGCCTCGTTGCCTTGTGGCCGTTGCAATGTCACACTTGGTTTCTCTTACTGTTTTCAGGTTTCTTATTACGGGCTTACTTCTAACATTTCTTGTTTCTAGGACAATAATAGGTTTTATCATTAGGTATTGTTATCGTTTCTTTGTTTGTTATTTAATAAAAAGTTCATTAGTGGCCTACTGATTTTCGTTTTCCTATTCCTTTCTTTCCAGGTTGTTTCATGCTAAAGTTTCTGTTAACAGGATACAGTGATCACTTCGTTATTATTGCATATGTCCTTTTCACTAGGGGTGCTCTCTGGTCGGGCCAGATGACCTATCTCTAGTAAATGGTCCGGGTGAAACAGGTGCATCAATCAGTGGGGAGTAGATAGGCATGACAGATTACAACGGGGGAGAAAGGTCCGCATTACCTACCCTTTCACTACTTGCAAAGATTTTCCTACGTTTATTTGCAAACAGGGAATACCTCCAAAAAGAACCAATTCCCAAACAGTCAATGTTCGGGCAAACAATCAATCAATGAGGAACGAAATAGGCACGACGTGTTAAAGGTTTGAGTTACCTACCCTTCACTATCTGCAAAGGGAGAGAGAATATTCCTATTCTTCCTCGTTTGCAGGCAGAGAAGATCCTTAAGAGAACCAACTTCGAACAATTCAATGCTCGATTCAAACAATCAACAAGGGGTACTGTGAACACAAATGAACGCCGCTTATGTACATACACATTGCTATTTTCAACAGGTTGTTCCTAATGTTTCTATTTTAGCGAGGTCAAAAAGAGATCCCATTAGTGGCCTACTGATTTTGCTCGATTCCTTTTGGTTTTTTACACGATTTTTCGCTATCTGCAAAGACTAAACAGAGTATTGCGACTCTGTGCTTGTTTGTAAATAGAGAATGAACCAAAGAGAACAATCAATCAAATGGAGAGAGAAGCAGGCACGACGGATTACAACGGGGGCAAAGGCCTGCGTTAACTACCCTTCACTATCTGCAAAGAGAGAGTACTCCTAATAGAAATGAGGGGGGGGGGGCAGCATTCAAAGCAGATCAGTGTGCATAAACACGAAAATGTTTTTACTTACCACGTACTTGACATTCAACAGCTTATGATATTTGCTATTAAAAAACCATTGAAATTCACTGAAAAAACCATAGGTTATAGACCATATATAGTTAGGAATTAGCATTTACAAAACCTTGAAAATTCACTGAAAAAACCATAGGTTATAGACCATATATAGTTAGGAATTAGCATTTACAAAACCTTGAAAATTCAGTGAAAAAACCATAGGTTATAGACCATATATCGTTAGGAATTAGCATTTAAAAAACCTTATTTTAGTCACACAAAACCATTGAAATTCCATATATAGTTAGTTGCACTAACTATATATCGCGCACCCGCAATCCACTGCTGATGATGTCACATATTACATCATTCATGACATGGTCAGTGACATCACTGATGACATCACTGATGACATCTCAAATGACATCACTGATGACATCACTGATGACATCTCATTTGACATCAATGACCACATCACTGATGATATCATTCATGTGACAATACAATGCATCTCCTCACATTTTAATATAACCTCTGTTTCACCCAGTGTTAAATACAGAGTATAATTTTTGAAACCATTGATACACCAATACTAGTTACTACATACACACTCACTGATTCCTACGTCTACACACACATTCACTCATTCACCCATACAATCATTCATACATACAATCACTCATCTTTACAACACTATCATATGCACTCATACACCTATACAGACACTCACACTCTGCCACTCATCCATGGAGTTACTCACACACCTAGTCAGTCCTGTAAAGAATCAATGACACTTCCATTTTCTTGTCTATACAGTTAAACATAGAGCACCTTACATTTTCAAACATATACTAACACATACTTACCTTCTTATACAATCATTGATACAAGTACACATTGATCTGCACAGAGTCACACACCTCCCAGCCAGCCACACACACACTCAGTCTCCCATACAAATACTTGGACAATCAATCAGTAACCCATATAGTTAATCATATAGCTACTGATCAACACATGCAGCAGTTTACAGAACAACAGACATAATGATGCACAAATTAAGACAGTTTAGTCACTAACCCATGCACTCAGTGAGACACATTTAATCACTCACTCATACATTCAGTCATGCACCTACTAAATCCTTTGTCCAGACACTTATACTTCCACTCATTCTTCAATATGTAAGACACATTTTAACTTTACAGAAACATACAGTCACTGGATGTTGTCATCAGTGATGTCATCAGTGATGTCATTTGAGATGTCATCAGTGATGTCATCAGTGATGTCACTGACCATGTCATGAATGATGTAATATGTGACATCATCAGCAGTGGATTGCGGGTGCGCGATATATAGTTAGTGCAACTAACTATATATGGAATTTCAATGGTTTTGTGTGAGTAAAATAAGGTTTTTTAAATGCTAATTCCTAACGATATATGGTCTATAACCTATGGTTTTTTCAGTGAATTTTCAAGGTTTTGTAAATGCTAATTCCTAACTATATATGGTCTATAACCTATGGTTTTTTCAGTGAATTTTCAAGGTTTTGTAAATGCTAATTCCTAACTATATATGGTCTATAACCTATGGTTTTTCAGTGAATATATATATATATATATATATTACCTACTGGCGGTCGCCAGTAGGTATATATAGTTAGGATTTTTTCTCTATGGGTTTTTTGAAAATTCTATGTCTAATAACTTTGCCGTTTGTGGACGGAATTGGCTGAAATTTTCAGGAAAATGGCACATTTTGTTTCTGAGCAGCCTTTGAAAATTTTGGGGGGGTTCGTCAAGGGGGGGCCGAGAAAAAAGGGGGGTCCCAAAACGCGTTTTTCCCATGTTAATTTCCATAGGGCGGTTGGCCTCACTTTTAGCCCGAACGGCTGAATGGATTTGCACGAAACTTGGCAAAATTGTAGGGACTGGTAGCCCGATGTGCCTTTTGTAGGTCTCAATATATGTGCTCCAGTGGATTTTGAGAAATTAACGTTTAAAAAAAGATATATATCTGTAAGCGCGGACCAGGCAGCGGTCTGGTTCGCGGACTTTTCGCGCAACGGAGCTTTGTGAAGCGAAGCTGATTGGTTCTCCGGCGTCTGTCAACATTCCAAACAGTCCGTAGCGGCCGCCATCTTGTCTCTCGGTAGGATCGAGAGACAAGAGGAGGCGAAAGCGAAGGGGCAAATGACCATAAGGGGGAATAGTAGATCCTCGCTGACCCCCTAGGTTTGATGTGGAGGTTTTAAAAGGGCCCCGCGGGGCAAAAAAAAAAATAATAATAATAATCGAACGGCTGAATGGATTTGCACGAAACTTGGCAAAATTGTAGGGACTGGTAGCCCGATGTGCCTTTGCTAGGTCTCAATATATGTGCTCCAGTGGATTTTGAGAAATTAACGTTCAAAAAAAGATATATATCTGTAACAGCGCTCCGCTTCGCGTACTTTTCGCGTTACGGAGGTTTGCGAAGCTGATTGGTTTTTCGGCGTCTGTAAACATTCCAAACAGTCCGTAGCGGCCGCCATCTTGTCTCTCGGTAGGATCGAGAGACAAGAGGAGGCCAAAGCGAAGGGGCAAATGACCATAAGGGGGCATAGTAGATCGTCCCTGACCCCCTAGGTTTGATGTGGAGGCTTTGAAAGGTTCTCGCAGGGCAAAAAAATATATACCGTTTTTTTAGTTTTTTTGCGTGGAGTGCGCTCGGTTCGCGAACCGGGAAGCGTTCTGGGGAGCGTACTTTCTTGAAAATTAGTGAAAAAAGTTAGAGTACAATAATAATTGTGAGTGATCAGATGTAGGGTAGCTCTGAGAAGAGCTTTTGGGTTTATGGTACATTTAGGTACTTATAAGTAGGTACCAATGCACATTCTTAAATTCAGAGTGAAAACTCTGTTGCCCTCATCTGAGAAGTGAACTCCATCTCCTCTGTAGATATCTTGCATGTAGTAACGCAAGTTATTGTTGTACAGGGAGCCCATTCCATGGTCTCTCATGTAAGCTGAAACAGATTTGTTTACATGCTTCCTCGATTTCTCAATTTGTGGACAAAATTGGTTCGACCACCTCCATTTCTGTCTTTGGCATATATTTGAATATACCAAGGCAGTCTGAGGAAAAAGTGCCATCAATTGCTCAAAGGTGTCCTTTAAAAGCATTTCCAGACCTACCCCAGTCAAAGTGCCCAAATCATTACCTCCACAGTGCACAATTAACAGGTCAGGTTTTGGCAAATGCATAAAGGTTTTCACCAATGGTATCAATTGGTGACATTTTAATCCTCTGTGGCCAAACCACTTAATTTCCACATCTTGTAAATTGAGGTTAGGTAAATTCCTGTTTTCAGCGTACCTTTGAGCCCAATAGATGTAGCTATGTCCAACAATCCAGACAGAAAACATGGCGAGAGAAGGTTCTCCTGCAGTCAGATGAAGTGTGGCAATGAAATGGCAGTTGAAAAAATGAGAGTGTAAAATGAAAAAAACTGAGGAGTTTCTGTGTTAATGAAGCAGTAAGAGTGATTGGTGGATTTTGATTGCTGAAAACAGAAAGTTAGTGTGCATGGATGAGTTCGTTGAAAGATGTATTTTGAGTGGCGAAGAAAAAATCATTAAATGAAAGAATGCTTTGGATATGCAGGTGCACTGAGAGTTCAGAGTTCAATTGCAACATTGTTGTGTGAGAGGTCTTGCAAGAGGTGGTTGCTATGCAGAAAAAGCAGAGAGGGGGCAGAGGGGGGAAGGGTTTTGCTTTGAAAAAAAGTGAGGGAAGAGTTTTGATTGGGTGACATGAGAGATCTGTGTGAGGAATTACAGCATTTCTGTGCTTTTGATAGCTGCAGACTCTGGAGTGCATACCTTTTGCTCTGCTGAAGACAAATTGGTGTGTTTCTGAGACTGTTTTGAAACTGAAAGTACTTGCTAAGGTGAGAAAAAATTTCTTTAATTTAGATAGAAAATAGTGTGCTTTAAGGAGAAAATTATGAAGAAAGTTGTGTTTTTCAAATGTTGCTTTGTCTCAAGTGTTTCACAAATAGATTTTGTTTGTTTGAGAAATTGTAATTGGAGAAAATGTGAAGTATTAGTACTGACAGGGCTTTTATGTGCATAGGAGCTGTGGAGTGTTTTCAAATTATGACTTGTAAATCGTTTTTGAGAAAAAGCAATGGTTTTAATATTGATGAGAAGGATATAATGGTGTCTGCTTCTTTATAAGGTAATTGAGAGTCTTTCCCATTTCAATGTAAGAAGTTTGTCTGTGGAGCAAATTGCTTGTAAATATGCTCCCACCTGTGCATGGCAAATTTAGATTTTGAATGTTTCCGTTACATAGGCATGTTAAAGGTGACTGAAACATGCTGCAAAGGCAATCAAAAAATGCTTTTATGTGTCTTAAGGACATTTTAAGTCATTTCCCCATGTGCAGTGTTTTCAAATTATGAGTTGAAAATCGTTTTTGAGGTAAAGGAATGTTTTCAAAATTTATGTGCGCCATATGACCCCAAATTTTTTTTTCAGGGGTGCAGCAGGGTGTTCTTGAGATACCCCTGCACCGTCGGAAAAATTCGTAATTTGCGATGAGGTAATTGCTAATCGCAAATTGCACCTTCATTCCTATGGGCCTCCTGCTGCATGGAAATGAATGGGTAATCTTGCTGAAATGCAAAGTCGAATCTGTATTTAAAAGGGTCTGCACCTCTGTACGGGTGTTCGCTATGTGAAGCACGAAAGTTTCACGGGCCGAACTCAAGGCCACCTCTCTCTGAGACAAAAGAGCTCTTATTCTTGCCATGCTGTTGAAATGTGCTCCCAAGGTTGGTATTTGTGGCCAGATTGAAAACTCCCTATGTTCATGTGTGGGAGGAAATAGAACATTTCTGCAGCAAATAACCCGTTCATTTACTGTTACGATAAAATGAATACTTTTAATTAACCCAGAACAATCTTCATTATTGAGCATCAAATAACTACCATTTTCCAAGAACTTGAACGTGGGGATGATAGCAGGAACTGGCGTGCCTTGCAACACGCAAGCCATATTTGGTCGGTGTTTGTTGCATGAACCGTGTAACTGTCTGTGCCTACACATTAGTGAATGATCTGGCGTCTCAGTGCATTCCTCTCCATTCAGATAAAGTTCTTGATCATCTTTGAAAATCTGTATGTGTATGGAAGCGACCAGACTTGATGAAGAAAACCACTACCTAAAGGTTAATAACGACCTATTGGTATATATTTCATACAATTTGAAAACTTATATAAAGCAAAAGGCAGCGTTATTAAACCGTGGATAAGGCACGTTGCCAAAGCAGTCAACCTTTTGGATTTATACTGGAAATGTTAAAGGAAGAATTACGGAGTAGGGCCTGTAAATCTTTAATAGACAACGAGTAAAATTACTCCAACCATCGTATTCCTCTAACTCCGGGATAGTAGGGGTGTTTAATTTTTTAGAAGTAGCCAATCCAAAGCATTTGGTCTGGGAAATTGTTTCATTCACAAACAACATATGTTTTGGGATGAGACATGCACGGTGGAAAGCCTCAGTGCCTTGTACCTGCCAGGTTTGTGAACCCCAAACTGATGTAGATCCTGGATATTTTTACTCTGTATTACGTTAGCATGGTCTCATTACTGGTTTAAACGCCATTTTTCCTTTTTTGTAACTTTTGCACACGACACTTAGTTGTTGCTTTAGCTTTCAGCCTACCTGCGTCAAGATCTATGCCTGCTTCAAGCAGGCGCAGGGTTTTGATGTAGCTTTGTCCTATCTGATTGTAAATGCGGCACACCGTGGGTGGCAGAGCAGCGGTGCACGTTAACTGGTGCATCCCTGGGGATGTGCTAGTTAATATAAATCTGTCCCTTTACATTTAATTATGTGCAGGGGACACAGAGTAGGTGAGGTTTATCCAAGGTTAAGAAGAGATGAGTCCTGTTCAGTGAAAAATTGGAGATAGGCTTCAGTATATTATATACTTAAGTAGTGTGTTAAGTTTTTGATGACTGTTATTAATTTACTGTTGGGTAATAGTGGTTAATAACATTTTTTATTATATTTTACCACAGATTCAACTGCACATTATTTCAAGATTTTAGGATGCCTAGCAAAGAAAGAGTAAGAAAGGCTGGAAAACGTCAAAGACAGCAGGAGCATGGAATATTGCAGCAGCCCTCTAACAAAAAGATTTGTCAAGTCACCAAGAAAGCACCGGGTAAGAGTCGAAAAACAGTCATAAGAAATATGTGTAGTAAAAAAAATATTACTACAGAAAATGTTTCACTCTAGAAAAGGAGACCGAATTCAAATGGTAAGGAAAGGCCAATGAGAAATGTTACTGCTAGAGTAAGAGATAACTCTATGCATGAAAGTAGAAGGAAACAACAGTTTAGGGATATTCGTAAACGAATGTTCCGCAACAGGATAATTGGGAATTTGTTAAAAAATATTAAGAAAGGTCAGCAGAAAGTGGTTTTTTATAAGAGAAAAAAAATAGTTGAGAAAGTTATTGATCAGGCATTTGAATTTAAACGTAAGTTATTTATTTTGACAATCAATAGAATTAGGAAGCTAAACAAGGTAATTTATGATTTCAAAAGAAATAGTAGATGGAAGAGAATAGTTAATCGTAGTAATTTTTGTGAAGTTTTTTCTGGAGAATGGATGCATAGTTCAAGCTCTGAGGCATTTTTTAATGAGGAGAGTTATTTCCAGGATAATGATTTGGTGCATGCAGTTGACACCAGTGGTCGAGCTTATGAAGTGAAAGATGGTTGTCCAGTTGAAAAAGAAAAACTTGTGAGAACAGAGATAGAAGAGGTGTTAGGTAATGAGGTTTTAGGGAGACGTCCTAAGGGTCCTGTGTACACCTGGAAGTGTAGTAGTATTTGCAGTGTACGACAGGATTCCATCAATTTGCTTTGTGATTTTATACGGTCATTTAGTAAGAAAAGTTTGAAGCAGAAAATGAAGTTGTTGCAAGAATTAGATCCTTGCAGAGTGAGAGAAGTGATAGGTTTGCATGGTCATTCACTGGCTTGTCTTTCCAGGAGAGTATGCCAGAGTGTTTTTCATCATTTCAGGATGCTAGCAGTGCATCATAATAAAGTGAGGAAATTAGTTAGAATGTTGTATTATGCTAAGAGTCCAGCAATTATGCTAAAACAATTATGCGCTGCTCTTTTGCATGGTTCTGAAATAGATGTGAAGAATATATGTGAAGAAATTGAGTTTTGTTACTTTGGAAGTAAAGAGGAGAATGTTGAAATTGACCAAGAAGAAGAGAGTAATGTGGAAGATAGTGTACAGGTTTCCAGTACAGATAATTTCCAGAGGGAAATTGCGACGTTTGAGGTGAAATCAAGTGAGAGGCCAAATTTCACTTGTGTGTGTTGTCGACGCACTTATTATAAGAATCAGACTAAGTTAGTGGATTTATATGGAAAAAGTGAAAGGGAAAATAATAGTGAATGGAAGGATTTTACAACATACTTGATGGTAGAAAATTGTTTTGATTTGGGATTGGATCAACGTGTGTGTACTTATTGTTGTAACAAATTAAATCAAAACCAGATGCCTGCTAGAGCAGTTCATAATAATCTGGAATTGGTTGAAATTCCTTCTGAATTGAAGGATTTAAATACTTATGAATCTATTTTGATTCAAAGTATCCATCCCTTTCAGGCTATTGTAAGAATGGAGCCAAAGACAGGGAAATTGCCTCCATCAGATTTACAGAGAGGATTAAAGGGAAGAGTTGTTTATTTGCCTCTAGATTTGAAGAAAAACATTAACACAATTGGAGTAGAAAAAGTGGAAGAGGAACCTCTGGTTATCTTAGTTAATGGGGTTCCGACAAAGAATAAGAAAATATGGCAAGATTTAGTAGATGTTAGGAAAGTCAAAAGGGCAACATTGTATTTGAAAAAATATAATAAATACTATAAAAATGTATATGTTGCAGAAGAGGAAGTAAGTGAGGAAGAGGATAGCGATTTGTGTGCTGGTCAAATTGAGAAAGTAGAACCCTGTACTAGTGAAGAAATATATGAACATTATAGTGTTCATCCTTTGCATTCCAAGGAAGTCATGGGGAATGCTATTGAGTTGTTTCAAATGAAACAAGCGAAAGGGAGTCCCATTAGTGTTTGGGAGGAAAGTTTGGAAGCTCGGTGTTTCCCACAGCTTTTTCCAACAGGTCAGGGAGGAAGATATGATGAGCGACCTCATCAAATTCCTGCTTCTGAATACCGGACTTTGCGATTGTATGCAGGAGATCCTAGGTTTCGACAATGCATTCCTTATTTGTTTCATCTCCTGTTTGAAAGCGATCTGTCTGGACTGTCATATGCAGTGAACCACATCTTGAAAAGTGGTATACACATGCAAAACATCTCGGCAAGTGACTTTATGGATAAAGTCAATGTCCAAGACAGTATTTTGGATTCTCACCTGATTAATCTCATGGCGTGTCAGCGTGGTACTAATGAGTACTGGTACCGTCGTCATGGTGATTTAAAATGTATGCTGAGGAACTTAGGAACTCCCACATGGTTCCTCACTTTGAGCTGTGCTGAGTATGGCTGGGAAGACTTACTTGAATTTCTACGAGAGGCAAATGCTAACGTAGAAAACATCGAATTCAAGACACCCGGAGAACTGTGCTCTTTGGATATAGTCAATGTATGTAGGTACTTCAATCATAGATTTGAAGGTATGATGTCTTTCATCATGAATAAGAAGAATCCACCTCTTGGAGAGGTGTTGGATTTCTTCTGGAGGAAGGAGTACCAAGCAAGAGGTGCTCCTCATATACATATGTTGCTGTGGATCAAGGATGCACCTAAATTTGGAACGGATGCAGACGACTCTGTGATGAGTTTCATAGAACAGTATTCTACGTGTGCTGTTCCAAACGCAAAGGAGAAAAAAAGCCTAAGAGAAAAAGTTCTACGTTTCCAAAGCCATCGATGTGGAAAGTACTGTCGTCGTAAATTCCGAAACAAAGACAAGTTCTACACCAAATGTCGTTTCGGCTTTCCACGATCGGTGATTTCTAAAGGAAGAGTGAACAGTTTGATGTCTTCGCTGCGACATAATGTGATGAAGAAATCACCTAAAAACACATACAATTTGAAGAGGAACGAAGAGTCTAAGTACATCAACGACTACAACCCGGTGATTTTGTCCATGTGGAATGCTAACATGGATATACAGTTTGTGGCTGATAACTGTATGGCTGTGGCTAGGTATGTGACATCTTACATCACCAAAAAAGAGAAGACAGAATTGAAGGATATGTGGGAGGACATTTCCCATGAAAAGAGCCTCAGCAAGAAGTTGTACAGTTTCAGTCTGAAGATGTTGTCGCATCGAGAAATCGGAGCTTACGAATGTTCTGACCGGTTGTCTTCAGCAAGTCTCTATGCCAAGTCCAGGAGTATCGTTTGGGCGAGTGTTGGTCTTGCTGCAACGCGTAATCGAGTTCTGAAACCTGTGCGGGAAATTGAGTATTTGGCGGAAAAGGAGCCAAACAGTACCGACATTTTGAAGAGCAACATGTTGGATACATATTATCCAAATCGAAGCAGTCACCTCGAGAATGTTTGTCTGTATGAGGTTCTGCAAAATTACATATTCAAGAGGAACATCAAAGAAGATACTGAGAAAGGAGTGTATGCTGTAATAGGAAGTGAGGGATGTCTGGTCAAGCAAAGAAAATGCCACTTGATAAACCATCGAAAATTGAGTGGCGAATCTCGTGAAAAAAAGGAGTTTTTCTATTTAGCACTTTTGCAACTTTTTAAGCCTTGGCGTGCAGAAGAGGAACTGCTTGGAGATTTCCTCTGTTACGAAGACTCTTTCAATGCTGCCAAGGAGACCATAGAATGTCCTGCTTTTCCCAAATATGTAGAAATGTTGAATGTGGAAATTGAGCAGGAAGCAACGATTGCAGCCGAGATTGCCAGAGACAGTTCTCAGGACAGTCAGAGTTCTGCTTCATTGAGTCAGGATCCACTAGGAGGACCTCTTATCGAAAATGAAGCTGCCACTGCTATGAATGAAGTGGAAAGAGCCATGGCACATGCTCAGGAGGATGCGGTTAACTTAGAAGAGTTGGAAAGACAACTCAACGTTGAGCAGAGGAAAATATATGACGAACTTACCATGCAAATTGATCATGGATTAAGTCATGATAAGAAAGAGTGCTCATGTACGTCGTTGAAGCCTGTCCGACTGTACGTGAGTGGAGAAGCGGGAACTGGAAAAAGTTTCCTTATTAAAGCAATTTCATGTTATTTGCAGGAAAGGACAGAGTCATCGCTGTCTTGTGTTGTCACCGCTCCAACTGGACTGGCAGCACATAACATTAAAGGGATTACTTTACATCGTTTACTGATGCTGCCAGTGGAGCATGACAACAAATTAGAATATCACAAGCTATCTGGAGATGCTTGTTTTGAAGTTTCAAGAGTCTTGAGGAAAATGAAACTTCTTATCATTGACGAAGTAAGCATGGTTTCCAATGTTATGCTTGCCTTTGTGCATTTGAGAATGCAAGAAGTTCTCAAAACAGAGTATGATGTGTTATTTGGTGGCAAACACATCATTGTTTTTGGAGATCTTCTGCAGCTGACACCAGTGAAAGGGCAACCTGTGTTCAAAATGCTCACGCATGAAGATACCAGGAAGTGCTTAGGGAGTATTGGCAACGTCAATATATGGTTAAACTTCAATTATGCTGAACTGCATGAAAATATGCGTCAGGCAAAGGATGAAGTTTACAAGACTATTCTACAAGATGTTAGAATTGGAAAAGTGACCGAGCATGGGAAAGAAGCTTTACATGCACGATTACTGACAAATTTATATCCAGACGAAGATGTTGTGCCTGAGAATATTTTTCAGAAAGTTACTGAGAAAAAATCTGGAATATGTTTGATGCCAACTCTTGCAGAATGTGCCAAATTCAACAACAAAATGTTGCATTTAGAAAAGCAAGAGATTGTGAAATTGGAAGCTATTGACAGAGTAGAGCATATGGGATCAACAATTATTTTGTCTGAGAATCTGAAAACAAAATTGGATTCATTAGAGAAGAGTATATCTAAAACTGCGGGTTTTGAAAAGACTCTGAATGTGTGCTTGAACTGCCGTATAATTTTAAGAAGGAATTTACATGTTGAAAGAGGTCTGGTAAATGGATCAATGGGTAATGTTGTTGATTTTGTGAAATACAGAAATAGAGATGGAATTGAATTTTTAAAAATTAAATTTGATGGCATTGAGGAAGTACAGCTAATTGCTCGTTGTTCTGCTAGATTTTTGCTTGTAAAAGACTTATATGTTCGTCGTAAGCAGTTTCCTGTTTGCTTGGCATATGCGGTGACAATCCATAAATCGCAAGGTTTAAGTGTAGACTGTGCATTGGTGAATATTGGCAGTTCTGTGTTCAAGGAGGGTATGGCATATGTGGCATTGTCACGAGTTAGGACTTTATCGGGATTGTACTTGATTGAGTGTGATGTCACAAACATTTGTGCGGATCTAGATTGTGTTAAGGAATACAATAGGTTGAGAAGAGAGTATGCGCCACATTTGCCTCAGTATCCTTTGTTTGAGAAACGTGTGGTAGGCCGGAAACGAAGAAATGTGACCAATACTGGGGAGGTTGTAGCAAAAAGACGAAAAGTTGATGAACCTGAAATTATAAGCAGAAACAAAAAGGATTCTGTTGAAGATGTTGTTGGTTTTCAATTTGAAAACAGTTCTGGTGTCAACTGCTATGCTAATGTAGTGGTTAATGTTGTCTTTTCTCTAGAAACTTTAAAAGAACAGATTGTGGTCAATTCGGATCAAAGATTTTGCAGTTTGTTAAATTCTGTGTTAGAGAAATGTAGCACTGATAGAACAAACATAGAAAGTGTGTCTGAAATTCGAAATCTGTTAGACAGATGTTCAGGCCAAACACAATTCTCTCAAAATAGTCAGCAAGATTGTCAGGAGTTTTTAATGTATATGCTTGATGTATTGCATGATGAAGGTGTAGATGTAGATCACCTGTTTGGGCTTTCTTATCAATGGCAGCATGACTGCGAGAACTGTAGGGTATCAGCTACTACTAGTGTAGACTCAGAAAGATTTATATATTTAACTTTGCCAGACAGTAAATCAGTCTCTTTTAATAAGCTAGTAAAAGCCGCTGATCACAACATGGAGTGTAGCCAATGTAAATCTGAAATGATGTCCACTTTATTTATACGAACATATGGCCAGTATGTCATTTTAATGTTCCAACGATGTAGGCCTGATGGAACAAAATTGACAACTTTAATTAAAAATTTTGTGGCTTCACAGTTGTCAATATCAGGAAGGACTTTTGTAACTGTAGCAATTATATATCATGATGGTCCTTCAATAACATCAGGACATTATACAGCTTATTTAAAGTGTAGAAATGGCTGGTCATTCTGCAATGATTCTGTTTTAATTTTCAAAAAAAAATTGCCATATGACCTTAAAAACTCTTACCTGGTGTTTTTAAAACCAAAATTTTAGGGAAAGAATCTCGGGATGTGCTCTGAGGAATTTCAAGAAGTTCTCATGGCTCCTACACTATTTGGCCTTGAGGATAAGTGTAGTACAGAGACATAACTTTTTACCATAACACTGGACGTTATTGAGAAATACGTGCACTTTGAATGAGTTCAGAAAAACTATTTCTTTTTATAAGCTAATTGAAGCAGCGAATCAAAACATGGAGTAGAGGGAATGTAAGTCTGCAATGCTGTCTACTGTTTTACATTGCTTTGTGATTAAAAGTGATGTAGAGAATTAAATAATTGTACTAGTCATAAAGGTAGTGTAAGTCTGCTTCATAGTAAGCAGTATCAGTGTGATAGGAAATGTAGAACATGATTGAGCAAGAAGGGGAAGATATTACTAGTCCAGGATTGTGTAAATGATCTTCAACATTTTAATTCTGAAAGTTGCGGAAATGCGAAAAGACGGGATTGGCTTACAAGAAATCCAAGAGTTATACATGGCTCTGACACGATTTGGCCTTGTGGAATCGTGTGGTAGAGAGCGAGAAGTCATTTATTGTATGTAACATGTTTTTGAAAACGATGGAGGTTTTCTTTCAGAAAGTGGCGGGTTGAAAGTAATAACAGCACAACAGAGTGTAAGCTGTTCATAGGACATCCTTGGCAGTCATGGAAAGTAAGTTAACTTTAAGGAGTTCTGAATTCTGATTTGTAATGTATGGGTTTTTTAAACACAATCATTTTGATTGTGTTTTTTTTTCCCCGCTGTTATATGATGAATACCTTCAAGTCACTGTTTTAGTGAAATTTGATACATTCTGAGAACAGCAAAAATAAACCATTTAACATGTATAATTAATTCTGTTCTGTTTGCATTTATGATGTACATGTAGAACTGTGTAGGAGGCATGGAGAAGGTGAGGCTTCTGTCAGTGTCAAAGTTGTTGCATACAGTGCTCATATTCTACGTAGTCTTTTATATTTCATTACTTTCACTGTTTCTGACAGATCTAAAAAAAATTTTTTTAAAAGAACAGTAAGTATAAGGGAAGGAAACAGACAGTTATGTTAAAAGAAACACAGCTATAGGGAATAAACTAGGGATACTGTTACCCGCAATCCTCTGCTGATGATGTCACTGAGCATGTCATGAATGATGTAATATGTGACATCATCAGCAGTGGATTACGGGTAATAGTATCTCTAGTTTACTCCCCTATAGCTGTCTTTCTTTTAACATAACTGTCTGTTTCCTTCCCTTATACTTACTGTTCTTTTTTATAAAAAAAATTTTTTGGTTCGCTTCCGGTTCGCGTACCGGGGAGCGAACTGGGAAGCGAACTAAGAGAAATAGAGGTTGGCACAGTTGCAAATATTGTACCAATTTTTTTATAACGGGGAGGTAGTTCTGAAAAGAACTTTTTTTTAAATTGTTTTTGTTGTTTTATATTTTTTTTATTATTTTTCTGAACATTTTTTTACTTTTTTTGAATTTTTCTGAACAGTTTTATATTTTTTTTGTTTTTTTTTCGGAGGGGGCAACGAAAACGATTCATTGTAAAGGGCTCAACAGGAGGAAGAAAACAAAAAAAAGAATTTATTGTTTGGGGAGTTTCGGACAAACATGAGCATGATTGTTAATAGCTCTGTTGATCAGAGTGATGCTACTTTCTGCGTAGCAAATGATTCCACTGCAATGTACGCAGACTTGTTTTACTTCACGAAATCTCGTTTGTATATTTGGCACCATCTCCCTGCCCTCTGGTCCCGTTACTTCCGGTACAACAGATCTTCTGGCCATAATAGGGAGATTATCTAGGTCGTCCTGTTCCTCTTCTTCCTCTTCTTGCTGAATTATAACTTTAGCAGGTGGTCCACTCTTCCTTGGATGTGGTGGAGGTGGTGGGGAAGCACCAGCTGAAGCTAGTAAAGAAGCCATTGCTCACTGGTAACAAAGGGTCTTTCTCTCACAATGATGAAAGTCAGAGTGAGGAAAGAAGGAGGGATTTTCACCATTTGGGAAAAAAAATAGTTCTCAACCAATGAAAAGTGTTCATTTTAGATCATATGACCTAGTCTTACATCATTAGGAAACCGAAAGTGAAATGAACCAATGAAAAGTGTTATTACCAAGTCACATGACCTGCTGTGTTTACGTTACGCGCTTTGCAGGGCCTCCCGGTTTGCTTCCAGAAACCTGTGCTTTGCGACTCGGTAAGCGTACGAGTTCGCTAACGTAGCACGTCATATGACGTATCACGCGACAACGCGAAACGTCATGCGGACGGGAGGCGTCACGATGTTGTTTTCTAACGCGGCAGTTGCGGTAAAGAAACGTTTACCGGCTCGCGGTCTATTTCGCGGCATCAAGGTCAGCTAACGGGAAGCTTCCCGATTCGCGAAGCGGGAACGAAGAAAAAAAAATATTTAAAAAAAAAAATTATTCATAAACATATAAAATATATTTTTGGATTTAAAGAAGAATACATTTTACAGCTACAGATATTAGCTGTTAAAAAACCAATGAAATTCACAGAAAAAACCATAGGTTATAGACCATATATAGTTAGGAATTAGCATTTACAAAACCTTGAAAATTCACTGAAAAAACCATAGGTTATAGACCATATATAGTTAGGAATTAGCATTTAAAAAACCTTATTTTACTCACACAAAACCATTGAAATTCCATATATAGTTAGTTGCACTAACTATATATCGCGCACCCGTAATCCACTGCTGATGATGTCACATATTACATCATTCATGACATGGTCAGTGACATCACTGATGACATCACTGATGACATCTCAAATGACATCACTGATGATATCTCATTTGACATCAATGGTCACATCAATGATGATATCATTAATGTGACAATACAATGCATCTCCTCACACTTTAATATAACCTCTGTTACACCCAGTGTTAAATACAGAGTATAATTTTTGAAACCATTGACACACCAATACTAGTTACTACATACCCACTCACTGATTCCTACGTCTACACACACATTCACTCATTCACCCATACAATCATTCATACATACAATCACTCATCTTTACAACACTATCATATGCACTCATACACCTATACAGACACTCACACTCTGCCACTCATCCATGGAGTTACTCACACACCTAGTCAGTCCTGTAAAGAATCAATCACAGTTCCATTTTCTAATCTACACAGTTAAACATAGAGTACCTTACATTTTAAAACATATACTAACACATACTTACTCTCTTATAGAATCACTGATACAAGTACACATTGAGCTGCACAGAGTCACACACCTCCCAGCCAGTCATACACACACTCAGTCTCCCATACAAATACTTGTGCAACCAATCAATAACCCATATAGCTACTTATATAGCTACTGATCAACACATGCAGCAGCTTGCACAACAACAGACATGCTGATGCACACTTTCAGACAGTTTAGTCACTAACCCGTGCATTTAGTAAGACGCATTTAATCACTCACTCATACAGTCAATCACGCACCTACTAAAACCTTCATTGAGACACTTATACATCCACTCATTCTTCAATATGTAAAACATATTTAAACTTTACAGAAACACATAATCACTGGATGTTGTCATCAGTGATGTCATCAGTGATGTCACTGACCATGTCATGAATGATGTAATATGTGACATCATCAGCAGTGGATTACGGGTGCGCGATATATAGTTAGTGCAACTAACTATATATGGAATTTCAATGGTTTTGTGTGAGTAAAATAAGGTTTTTTAAATGCTAATTCCTAACTATATATGGTCTATAACCTATGGTTTTTTCAGTGAATATATATATATATATATATATATATATATATATATATATATATATATATATATATATATATATATGCACTGGAAAACTAAACACCCACTTCCCTTACAAATAAATGGAAAGTTTGCATCTCTGCAGCCTCTCTTATTTTTCACCTTATTTATTTTCCGCTCAATCAACACATCATCCACAAATACACACACCTACTTACTGCCTTTCTTGGCGGGGCTTATCAATTATTCTTCTTTAATTCAAATTCAAAGTCAAGACCCTTTATTAAGCCTTCTTCGTAACTACTACCCATAAATAGCAGTGGGTAATTTCCACACTTCCGTCCTCTCTTCCGTCCTTACTACCGCACACTATGTGTACTTTATGCACTAGCTTGCTTCCTTAGATGTGCTACTCGTTTCCCTTGCTCCCACTGCGGTATTCAATACCCTATCTGTGTAATGAGCTGGAAATCCAAAGATTCTTTTCACTGACAAGGCAGTGGGTAGTATGCGTGTCTCCAACCTTTCTTATTTTTCACCTTTTTCATCTTCCACTCAATCAACACATCCTCCACACATACACACAACTACTTGCTGCATACATTAGCTGTGATTATCAAGTATTCTTCTATTTCATATACCAATTCAAAGTGCAGGCCTTTATCGAACATTTTTATTGTAACAAGTACCCCAGCTGAAGACATTGTAAATTTGCACACTTGCTCCCTTTCTTGGCTGGGGTTATCAATTATTCTTCAATTTCATATTCTGATTCAAACTCAAGGCCCTTTATCGAGCCTTTTTGTTGTAACTAATGTTGCAGGAATTCTGCTCCTACACAGAACTGTGCATAAAGACTTAGGGCCTCAGTGAATTACGGTATACCAAAACCCGCCTTAATACCCAAACCCCCACCCGACTAGCAATCAGTGACTCATTGGTACTTCGTCCTATAGCAAAAACACCAATGACTAGTCAACCCAGAACATGCAACTTAGATTACCTCAAGTAAGGTAGATAAAAAGAGCACTCTTTCGTTATAATCTTACACCAGTCCAGAACAAGGAGTAAATAAAGTCACGTGCAAGTTTGACATGTTTATTTCTAACGCCGTAATCTCATGCACAGTAACTTAGATAATCCAACTAAACATATTATCAGAAACAAGGTTGTCAGCATTGTTACTATTCCATAAAATACAAAGTGAGAAAGCATCTTATATTGCTAACGGGAAACAGGTTTAAAATATACCTACATTTCACCCTCCCTACCTACCAAGTTAGTTTATAACTACAGAAGGTCTCATAGGATTACATGGACGGTCCCATACCTCTGGTACTCAGCAATAGTGGATCACATTGAGTTCTGCACAAACTGTCAGGATACCATTGTTCTCCAACAGTGTCTAATTATGCCTCCACAATGCATTATTAAATGCGGCAGTATCAGACGTGGCCACACCTGCATATGTGTTATAGGTCGAACGTGCGAGGATCATTCTGAATAACAGACACATTATCCAAGATAACCTTGATGTTCCATCCTCTCACTATACACACTAAACTGGTGAGGCAGTCTAGAAATGTAGCATGACAAATTATTCTCATGTGAAACAAAATACTCATCCTTCTCTAAACAATATCAGAATTGCGTGTTGTGTGCAAAGCAGAGCAGGAAAGCAAAAATGGTGTTTAAGCTTTTAATGAACCCATGCTAACTTAACACTGTGTGAGTGCAAGGCTCAGCCCACGACACCCTCCCTCGATAAAACCACGTGACGTGATATAAACATGGGCGAACTAGGAACGCAGAGTCCAAGCCTGAAAAGCAGAGTAAAGTTCAAATTTGCTTAAAAAATTATTCGCTGTTTGATAGAAAACAGTAACTAAATAAAAAAGGATAGGTAGAAAAACCAAAGAGTCTTAATCCAACAGCGTATAAGCACAGTATGTAGCAACAGCCTCCAAGAGGAAGTCAGTGTTCTCATCTGAAAACATTTCAGCCATCCAATTCAATAGTGAGAATGAACATACATGTTCCTCAACGACCGGAGCCTCTATCACCATCGGAGGAAAACTCGGGTCACCTTCAATGTAACTGCGTGCCAAGAAGTCATGCGCCGCTGCAAAAACATTACAACATCCCATTATTCCATGTATCACTGCTAAGGCCATAATCCCGCCACCAGAACAGAGCAAGTCATGAACCACTAAGGGGCTCATCAGCTGGTCATAATCCACGTTGGGAGACACCGTACTGTAGAGACACAAATCCAGGGCCCAGTCGAAATCGCAGCTCAGGCAATGGAAGATAGGTCGAATGCATGTGAAAAAGGAGAATCGAAACGATAATCCATAAGCTGCACTCAATGTAGTCAGAGGCAGCGCTACAGAATAATAATGCATTCGGTTGCGGAGCAACAACAGCCGAGAAATATTGTTGAGTGCTGGAGGATATGCATCCATATTTCAGTAAACAAATTAATAGAAGCATACCGGCAACTAATGCGACTATTAAGGGGAATCCACCAAAGATGCTGGAAAACATTGAATGAAAAAATATAGTTTGAAAAGAACTCACAAGACCACTGCTTCTAACTTTAAAAAAGTAAGAACCCCGTAGTCAAGGACGCATTAAAGATACTCTGAATTAACTCCCCAAAATACAGAGACACGTCTCTATTTAATAAATCATACACTTCTGTGCGGGTGTTTACTACATGAAGGAGACATTTTTCTCTAGCAGATGTAAGAGCAACCTATTTTTGAGACAATAGCGCTCTTATACGGCTCACTTGGTTGACTCTGCTTTCAAGGTCGGAATCGACGGCCAGATGGAAACATCCAGTTTCCCATGCAGAGGAGTAAATACAACTTTTTTTTAGCAAACCACAAGCTCAGTTACCGTAATCATGTAACTGATGCCTGGTAACATTGCACAACAATCTGCATTATTTCAGATTAATTAAATTAAATAACTCACGTTTCCAGTAAACTGAATGATGGTATGATAGCAGGTGTCGCAGTGCTTTTCAAAACTCACACCAAATTAGGCGCATCTTGATTACAAGAGCCATGCAATTGTATGTGTCTACAAATTAAGGAGTGATGTGGTGCTATTGTGCAATCCTCGCCATTCACATAGACTTCTTTTCCCTCCCTCAGACACCTATATGTAAATGATAATAACCAAGCTTAATGGAGATAAGCGCTGCCTAAACATCCATATCTGCCTATACCGTAGTATTACATGCAAACCTCAAACTTGAACAGGCTAAAAAGTAACGTTATGATACCGTGGATAAGCCACACAGCTGAATCGGATTTCCAAAGAGTGACTACTTCTAACCATTCTCATAGCGCGCCCTGTGCTCTGATTTGACAGTGAGAGAGTGATCGCACCATAGTTTGTACTGCTAATCATTCTCACCATACGCTACGAATACGCTGTCACGTTATGCGTCGCACCAAAGCTTCCGTGTGACATCATGTACGGCGCCCCGTACGCAAAGACGCAAATGTTTTTAATTGTTTAAAAAATATATTTATGCATTTATTGAACATACTAACAGAACACATTGTTTAGGAATAATTATGAAAACATTTTTCTTTAAGTTCCAATAATCCTGTATTACTTTTAAAATCAATTACACCAATCGCGGTGAAAAGTCATGCGTACTCGCATCCTAAGAACACCGTAATAACAGCGTAACCGTATGCAAAGCCATGTGACTTTAAAAGAAGAAATTTCATTGGTTCATAACACTTCCTATCACAACTGTTGAAACTTCTGTCCCATTTTAAAAATTCTACTTTGACTTTCTAAACAGAAACATCTCTTCTGAGAATCTTGTCAAATAGAACGAAGTTTACCATATTAACAGCAATGGACTCATCTTCCAGCCATACTTCAGAAGAATATTTAATTCCTAAAGAAACTCCAAAGAAGAGGAAAGAAGATCTAATTTGGCAGTTTTTTACGTTTCCAGAAGGGCAAAAAAAGGTTAATGCTCCAAAAGTAACCTGTAAAATTTTCCAAACTCTTTCAAGGGATGATCCATCTCAAAAATACTCTTTTAGCACAGCAAATATGGAGCGACATGTAAAGAACTTACACCCCAACAACTTTGCTCAAGCTGCAACACAGAGGTTGAAGGACAGCCCACCTGCTGCTGCACCAAGCACATAAACTGCTGCACCAGCTTTTTCAGCAAACAGTCCACGCACACACATTCATCCTGATTTTGCTCAAGTTAAAATTCTATACATTTATTGCAATAAACTTTTGTGTTATGGGAAACAGTCTATTCAACCTGATAAAATGCAGGAAGCAAGAGCATCACTGTCCGCGACATGACTTTTTTTTCCCATTTTTTTCTTCCTGTTGGACACTACCAAGCCCCCCATTATAGAAAAAAATTGCCCCCGGGATTTGACCCCCCCCCGGTAGCTAATTAGGAATAAAACAAACTTCTAAGTTTTTTTTCCTCTTCCACCGCGTACGATAACAATACGCGTACAACGCGTTTTTATTTATTTAAAGAAAAAATTTGCACCTAAACATCCATGTGAGACCCCCTGAGCAGGCCTAGAGGGTCAACATGTTTCTACCCTACCCCCTTTCCTTATTTTTCAACTTTGTTTTACTGTTTTCTTGTGACTTGGTGCTACCGAGGCACAAGATGGCTGCCAACGCTTCCTGGTTTGGAGTGTTGACAGACAGTTGACATCCAATCAGCATGTAGCTCGTGCTCGTAATTGTACGGATTTCCCCACGCGTGCTGTACTTCGTCTCTAGGTATCGCTATGATTTTACTTTTGATTTTCTCAGGAACTACTGAACGGATTTATACAATTTATCAAAAAGCACAATCTGCGAACCAAACTCTACCTCTCTGCCAAATTTGGTGTAATTCGGTTCAGCCGTTCGGGCTGTAGCCCTTGCTAAAGGTCCCTATAGAAAACTGAATGGGGAAAACTCCTCTTGGGACTCCCCTTTTTTCTCGGCACTCCCTTGAAGAATCACCCCCAAACTTTCAGGGAAGGAGCGGAGCAGAGCAGGCCATTTTCTTGGAGAAAATCGTGAGGATTTGTCCACCGGCGCTAAAGTTATTCCAAATAGAATGTTGTAGATTTCCTATGGAAACTAGGTCCTAACTATAACTACCTACTGGCGACCGCCAGTAGGTAATATATATATATATATATATATATATATATATATATATATATATATATATTTTTTTTTTTTTTTTTTTTTTGGCGTCTTTGGCACCCGGGAAGCAGTGGAGCGACGGCGGTGATCAGAAACCGTGCCTCAAACTAATATGACCGTTGGCCCCGAGGAGATATAAGCTACGATACCGAGAACACATCGGGAAAAAGTGCAGCGGCCGAAAGGCTGAACTCCACACGACAGCGAGAACAAACCGGCTTACCGGACGTACACGGGCGAGACGCCAGCAGCTGCTGACGACGACCCTCAACGGACAGCGAGCCGGGTGAGTGAACGCTGACTTCAATGTTTTTAAACATCACGCTTAGCCTCATTCCCGAAGGTTCCGTACAAGTTAAACACCAAACCCCGAACCGCGGTGACACGTCACCACCCCTTTCTTTAACTTCTTTATGCAGTAACAAACAGTGCATTATAATCAACATGGAAAACGAGGATGGTATCTCAGGAGAAAGAGAAGCAGCCGCTAATTTCATGTTCAGAACCTCCACGAGCAGACAAACGCAACCAAACATAACAAAAGGGATAACTACCACCGGGGGTGTGCTTAAGACACTGTTTTCGAAATTAGAAAAAATGCAAGAAAGAGAAATTCGTAAATGGTGGGAGGCCACCTCCTTGGAAAAATATATCGAATGCGGTAGAATACCGAGAGGATTGCGCATCTACACCGTACCATCGTACGAGAACCCTGATCCGGAATTACTTAGAGATTGGGCACAGTATACTGCTGACTCGGCGAAAGGCATGGTGAGGATGTTAATAAAGTATGCGTGGAGTGACAGAGACAAATGTCTCAAAGAAATTGCGGACCTAGAAGAGTTAATCACAAAGGAAAAAGACTCTAAAGAAAAAGATGAATTAAGGGGTACCATGAACCAAAGAATCAAGAAATATGAATTAACCATCCGTAAACGTAAACAGGCAAAATTCCTCAGGGACGAGCAAGATTACCTCACCGGTAGAATTCTCACATTTGCAAAAAAGTTTGACGCCACAAGAAAACGTATGGCACAAATAAATGTAACCCCGACTGAGGAGGAAACTGAGGAATCAGAAGTCTCAGAAGGTGAACAAACGGAAAGAACGGAAAGAACTGCAACAACAAACGATCCTTTTTTAGACGAGTTCGAGGTAATCAAGGAAACCCGTCTCCGCCCCCAACAGAGAAATCATCCACCAGTACCTCAACAAAAACAAAGAGGAGGACGCGGAGGGGCAAAAGGAGCAAGAGGTGGGGGCCAGCAAGCGGTGGCATCCCCAAGAGTCACCAGGAGCGGACTGAACCGCAGAAGGTAGTGGATAAACAAGACAACAACGTTATCAACCTTTCGAAAAGATCTTTAACGAATGATGAAATTTCTATTCTAAAGAAAGGACTAACCTTCTGTCCAGCCAGCGATTTTGATCCGGTCAATACATGGATCGATCTGTTTAAATACACCAGGAAACTGAAGTTCAAAAAAATCTACCTTCAGAACCCTACTAAAAAGAGTGTGGCACCCAATCTTGAAGCCTCCGTTGTAAATCCAATTGGAAGTCAAGTTTGTGAGACATCCAATCTTGAAGCCTCCGCTATAAATCCAAGTGGAAGTCAAGTACGTGAGACACTTAATCTTGAAGCCTCCGTTGTTAATCCAACTGGAAGCCAAACATGTGAAGCACTGGCAAACATTCTTTTGACACCAACTCAAGAGTGGACATTGAACTCGACATCTGGAGACAATTCTTTGCAAAATGACATTGCACAAAAACGTGACCCTAGTCACCTGAAAAATAAATCAAAAAAATTACCCATCACTAATTTTGATGCAATCGATCTTTTCAACGAAGCAGTACTAGAGGATCTTGATAAAATAGCTTCTGGAACAAGAAATAAGATAAACGACAAAAGATCAAATATAACGAAAAAAGAATGGCAAGCGATCAGATCACTAAAAGAGGACACCTCAATTGAAATTAAACCATCCGACAAGGGAGGTAACATCGTGATATTTGACCGAGAGCATTATCTAACTGAAGCTCACAGACAATTAAAGGACAAAGAATGTTACACTCCTATATCGAGAACAGAATACAACAGGAGCATTGTAACGTTCCACAAGATGTTAGATGACTGGCAAAAAGAGGGAATGCTATCAATGGACGAATACCTCTTTTTAAAATGTGATGCACCTATAGTACCAACGTTTTACCACCTACCAAAGGTGCACAAACATGCCAAAAGGCCTCCAGGGCGTCCAATAGTGTCCTCTATAGGAAGCCTGCTTGAAAACACTTCCAGATTTGTGGACTCCTATCTGTCTCCCTTTGTAAGAAGCCTTCCTTCTTATTTGAAAGACACTCAAGACTTTTTAAATATCATGGACAATGTTACTTGGGATTCAGGAATGCTGTTGATCACACTGGATGTGGTTAACCTTTATACCTGTATTAATCACGAACAAGGTCTGTGTGCTGTTAAATGGTTTTTGGACACCAAACCGGAGCATTTTAATACCCACAGTGCAATGATATTGTCCATGATCAGGTTTTGCCTGTATAATAACATCTTTCTGTTTGACGGGACACTGTATAATCAAAAAAGAGGTACTTCCATGGGTTCGTGCTTCTCCCCCAGCTATGCGAATCTTTTCGTTGGATGGTGGGAGAAGCACGAAGCCTGGAACGACTCAAATCGGCAGTGGACGGATAAGATACTTATGTGGACGAGGTATATCGATGACCTCTTTATAATCTGGCAGGGAGATCGCCAATCAGCAGAAGAGTACATTTCCCAACTAAATACTAATACGCTTAATTTAAAGTTTACTAGTACCATCAGCACCGACTGTATTAATTATTTAGATCTGGAGGTATTTGTACACAATAACATCTTGCACACCAGATTGTACAGAAAGCCCACTGCAGGGAATGCATTCTTGCATGCAAAATCATACCATCCAAGAAGCTTAATAAAAAATGTACCATATGGCGAATTTTTACGCCTTAAGAGAAATTGTTCTCTTACTCAAGACTATACTCTTGCTGCTGCTGAGGCAAAAAACAGATTTGAGGATAGAGGGTACAATAGGAATATCCTGTCCCAGGCCAGTGAAAAAGCCTCTATAGCTAACAGGAGGGATCTCCTAGTTCCTAAATTAAAAACTGAGGCACCTGATGAGATTCGTATGATTACGGAATTCAACACAAAATCAGGCGAAATAACGAACATTTTTCGTAAACACTGGCATTTACTAACTTCGGACAGAATCCTCAAGGGAAATCTGCCGCCAAAACCGTTAATCACATACAAAAGATGTCCGTCTTTGGCGGATCATCTGGTCCACAGCCACTTTAAACCAGTGATCAAACCTGTCAAAATTTCTAAATCGGTGGGGTTCTTTCCTTGTTTGAAATGCAAGGCATGTAAATTCAGTGAAAAAACATCTGAATACCCAAATCGCACAGGCGATAACAAACCCAATTTGAAAATAAAACAGCTGCTCAATTGCATCTCGGAGTATACGGTGTACTGTCTAACCTGTCCATGCAAACTACGATATATTGGTAGTACCATCAAACCCGCGAAACTTAGGGTCCTTGAACATATGCGGGCCATTACCAATAATGACAAAGCATATCCGGTAGCCCGCCACTTTGCTTTACACCATCAGAGCAAGTGGGAAAAATTAAGCTACTATTGCATGGATCAGGTCCCCAAATCAGAACGGGGAGGTGATAGGGAAAAGGCCCTGCGCATCTTAGAATCAAAACACATCATTAATTTAAAAACGATAGCTCCTTGGGGTTTGAACAATAACGAAGAACTTTGGGTTCACTTGTAATCACGACGGGGTCAATAATGGGAAAGAAACCATAATCAAAGGATTAGAACTGAGTAACAGCTTTACTTCCCTTTTTGACATCCAATGCCTTGTGTTTTTGGTTTGTATTGTTGATTTTGCACTGTTTAACTGAACGCCCATTCAGGGCGAAATAACACAAAGAGGATAACTTGGGAAAGAAATGGTTTAGAAACACCCAAAGTGTATCCCAATCTAAGTTACTGCATTAACTGAATGAATGTGAAAAAAGTATTGAATTATTTGAATAATGTTACTTGTTTTTAAACTGAGCACTATGCACTTTCACACTAATCACCATGATAAAGTAAGCAAAGCAATGCTATTTGCCCACTACAATATGGCGACTACAATGTATTTAAAAAAAAGATGTCCTTCGTTTATGTTAATGAAGAGGGTAGACAACCAATGTCTTTAAAATGGTGATTTTTACTACACAGTAATGTTACACTGACGAAGCCTGTGAAGGCGAAACGCGTCTGTAAGGGGTGAGGGGGTTTGGTGATTAAAAATTCTGCAACTGGATACCAGCGTGCCGGCCTTTCTTTTTCGGAGACTTTATGGGATACGAAAAGTGTGCAGCAATATATATATATATATATATATATATATATATATAGATATATATATACAAGCTCCAAACACACCGGAACCGTGGGTCACTCTTGGTGTCGGGTGCCATCCAAACGCGGCGGTGTACCGCGTTATTAAATCCAAGCTCCAAACTTTGTTCCCATACCCGGCCGGGTTGGGAAACCAAGAAGACAGCACTCCCGGGCTCAAAAAGATGCAGCAGAAGTTTTTATTTCTTAAGCAAACGCGTTTCGGGACAGCGTCCCTTCGTCAGTGGTTCAACATTGTGGACTACGCAGCGCCATTTTTAAAACCACAGTTGGTAATTGAAATGAACAACGGACTCAAAACATTATTCAAAGCAGCAGCGCCATATTAAAGCGGTCAATGCAGTCACAGGATAGACAACAGCATGCATTATTTACATACAATTTCCAGCTGTTGTCTCATACTAATGCTTTAAACATTTGACACAATTCAAGCCGTGTATCGGCCTTGACTCTCGCTTTCATTTCTTCATGATTTTCTATGGTTACGGGGTGTTTTCCTGTGTGGGCCAGACTTGGAAACTGCTAAATTATTCGTCAAGAATTGACGGATATGGTTTTTATCCATATCAAAAAAGGATGAATGCTTTATAATCTTGCCGTGGATCGGCAATTGCAGCACAAACGGCTGCATTGTCAGTTGCACTAGTCTGGTCCCATCCATGAATCACCCCTCCTCCAACTAATTAAAATTCGCAATTTTAAACAGACAATCACGAACCCACCACCCACAACAACACCAGTTATTTCATAATCCTGTTCATTTTCAATTCATCACAGTTACTATATCATATACAGTTTCCTTTGAAAATCAGTAACTCATCCTAAATGAGTTGCCATCTCCTCCCCCATATTCAAGCCTCCAGGTGCCTTAGTTTCGAGATCAATGATGTAACGTGACTCGAGTCTTCTGAGAGTTAAAAGCCTGTTTCCACCTCTTGCACTTTCTGGGACACAGTCCAAACAGAAAAATCTCAATAGATCCCTATTGCTATTATGTTTAATTGCAAAGTGGCGGGCAACAGGGTAGGAAAAATCCTTGTTCATGATAGCTCTCATGTGTTCTAATACTCTAAGTTTCACGGGATTGATCGTACTGCCAACATACCTCAGTTGGCAGGGACACATAAGGCAATATACAGCATGGTCTGTCAAACATGTCATAAACTTGTTAATCTTCCTCCCATTATGACATCCTCTTACTTGATAGGAAAGTGTACGTTTGCTAAAGGCACAGGCTTTACACTTTCCGCATGGAAAGAAGCCCCTTGCATCTCTTAATGTACCTTTGATATTTCGTACAGGTTCCAAGTGGCTGTGTACCATAGCATCTTTCAAGGATCTGGCTTTTCTAAAAGTCAGCTGTGGGGTTAAAGGTATATCTGGCCCCACTATATGGTCGGTTTTTAGAATATGCCAGTGCTTGGTCATAATTGCCCTGAGTTTCGCAGAATCTGCCGAATAGGTAGTTACCATACGAAATTTCCCTTCAGCAGTAGATCTTGTTTTCTTCGTAAACAAAGAGTTACGTGGCAGTTTCTTGACACGATTGAGAGTATCAAGTAAAAGATTTAGTTTATAACCTCTCACAACAAATCTGTCTATACTGTCAGAGACCGCTAGGTTGAAGTCTTCCTCATGGGTACAATTCCTTTTTAATCTAAGGAATTCCCCATAGGGGATACTATTGATCAATTTGCGGGGGTGGCTGCTAGTTGCAAACAGAACACTGTTGCCCGCAGTGGGCTTGCGGTAAAGGGAGGTTGAGACTTTTCCATCCTTCACGGTCACCTGCAAGTCCAAATAATTGACCCGAGTTTCACTAATGTCCCCAGAAAATTTGAGATTGCAGACATTTTGATTCAGCAGTTCGACATATTTCTTAACTTCATCGATAGACCCATTCCATATTAGGAACAGGTCATCGATGTACCTGTACCATTTCACCACTTTGTTGGTCCATGTGGCGTTAGCTGGTCCCCAGGCTTCCTGCTCCTCCCACCAGCCCACGAATAAATTCGCGTAGCTGGGGGCGAAGCAGGAACCCATCGCAGTACCCGACTGCTGCCTATATAGAGTCTCCTGGAAAAGGAAAATGTTATTGTGTAAGCAAAAGCTAACCAATTCTAATAACATTTCATTATGCATAGCGTATTTTAATGACTTTTTTCTCAGGAAGTAGTCTATGGCATGTAGTCCCTGTCTATGCTCTATACATGTGTACAAGCTTGTTATGTCGAGCGTTGCCATCACATAAGTAGATTGCCATGTCACAGTTTCAATCTTCTCTATGAAGTCCGTCGTATCTCGTATATAAGACTTCAATCCTAGAACGAACTCGAACAGATAATGATCCAAAAATTTGGAGAGGTTCTCTGTCAGTCCACCAATGGAGGAGATGATTGGTCTCCCTGGGGGTGTGTTGATGTTCTTATGAACTTTTGGTAAATGATAAAATGTTGGTAAAATGGAATTGGAATTCTTCAAAAACATATACTCTTCCAATTCCAACATTTGCTTGCAATGCCATTTCCTCAAAAGTTCGTGTAAAGTCTCAATACTAGAAAGATATTCTTTCTTGTCAATCTCCATATAACAGTGGGCATCCTGTAGTTGGACAAATTGAAAATTACAACATCACCAAGAAGCAGAGAATGGCGATAAAGACCCTGGCTGAAGACAAATCTATTATCTGTAAACCTTCAGACAAAGGGGGAAATATCGTGATTATGTCACGGGAGAAGTATGTAGAGGAAGCGAATCGCCAACTACAGGATGCCCACTGTTATATGGAGATTGACAAGAAAGAATATCTTTCTAGTATTGAGACTTTACACGAACTTTTGAGGAAATGGCATTGCAAGCAAATGTTGCAATTGGAAGAGTATATGTTTTTGAAGAATTCCAATTCCATTTTACCAACATTTTATCATTTACCAAAAGTTCATAAGAACATCAACACACCCCCAGGGAGACCAATCATCTCCTCCATTGGTGGACTGACAGAGAACCTCTCCAAATTTTTGGATCATTATCTGTTCGAGTTCGTTCTAGGATTGAAGTCTTATATACGAGATACGACGGACTTCATAGAGAAGATTGAAACTGTGACATGGCAATCTACTTATGTGATGGCAACGCTCGACATAACAAGCTTGTACACATGTATAGAGCATAGACAGGGACTACATGCCATAGACTACTTCCTGAGAAAAAAGTCATTAAAATACGCTATGCATAATGAAATGGTATTGGAATTGGTTAGCTTTTGCTTACACAATAACATTTTCCTTTTCCAGGAGACTCTATATAGGCAGCAGTCGGGTACTGCGATGGGTTCCTGCTTCGCCCCCAGCTACGCGAATTTATTCGTGGGCTGGTGGGAGGAGCAGGAAGCCTGGGGACCAGCTAACGCCACATGGACCAACAAAGTGGTGAAATGGTACAGGTACATCGATGACCTGTTCCTAATATGGAATGGGTCTATCGATGAAGTTAAGAAATATGTCGAACTGCTGAATCAAAATGTCTGCAATCTCAAATTTTCTGGGGACATTAGTGAAACTCGGGTCAATTATTTGGACTTGCAGGTGACCGTGAAGGATGGAAAAGTCTCAACCTCCCTTTACCGCAAGCCCACTGCGGGCAACAGTGTTCTGTTTGCAACTAGCAGCCACCCCCGCAAATTGATCAATAGTATCCCCTATGGGGAATTCCTTAGATTAAAAAGGAATTGTACCCATGAGGAAGACTTCAACCTAGCGGTCTCTGACAGTATAGACAGATTCGTTGTGAGAGGTTATAAACTAAATCTTTTACTTGATACTCTCAATCGTGTCAAGAAACTGCCACGTAACTCTTTGTTTACGAAGAAAACAAGATCTACTGCTGAAGGGAAATTTCGTATGGTAACTACCTATTCGGCAGATTCTGCGAAACTCAGGGCAATTATGACCAAGCACTGGCATATTCTAAAAACCGACCATATAGTGGGGCCAGATATACCTTTAACCCCACAGCTGACTTTTAGAAAAGCCAGATCCTTGAAAGATGCTATGGTACACAGCCACTTGGAACCTGTACGAAATATCAAAGGTACATTAAGAGATGCAAGGGGCTTCTTTCCATGCGGAAAGTGTAAAGCCTGTGCCTTTAGCAAACGTACACTTTCCTATCAAGTAAGAGGATGTCATAATGGGAGGAAGATTAACAAGTTTATGACATGTTTGACAGACCATGCTGTATATTGCCTTATGTGTCCCTGCCAACTGAGGTATGTTGGCAGTACGATCAATCCCGTGAAACTTAGAGTATTAGAACACATGAGAGCTATCATGAACAAGGATTTTTCCTACCCTGTTGCCCGCCACTTTGCAATTAAACATAATAGCAATAGGGATCTATTGAGATTTTTCTGTTTGGACTGTGTCCCAGAAAGTGCAAGAGGTGGAAACAGGCTTTTAACTCTCAGAAGACTCGAGTCACGTTACATCATTGATCTCGAAACTAAGGCACCTGGAGGCTTGAATATGGGGGAGGAGATGGCAACTCATTTAGGATGAGTTACTGATTTTCAAAGGAAACTGTATATGATATAGTAACTGTGATGAATTGAAAATGAACAGGATTATGAAATAACTGGTGTTGTTGTGGGTGGTGGGTTCGTGATTGTCTGTTTAAAATTGCGAATTTTAATTAGTTGGAGGAGGGGTGATTCATGGATGGGACCAGACTAGTGCAACTGACAATGCAGCCGTTTGTGCTGCAATTGCCGATCCACGGCAAGATTATAAAGCATTCATCCTTTTTTGATATGGATAAAAACCATATCCGTCAATTCTTGACGAATAATTTAGCAGTTTCCAAGTCTGGCCCACACAGGAAAACACCCCGTAACCATAGAAAATCATGAAGAAATGAAAGCGAGAGTCAAGGCCGATACACGGCCACTCCGGATCACCGACCGACCCCTGCCCTCACCACGTCTTCAACAAGGCCGACGCTGTCATCGCACCCCACCTGCGAGACATCATCAACACATCCTTCGACACCGCCACCTTCCCCGAGAGCTGGAAGCACGCCGAACTCAGCGCTCTTCTCAAGAAACCCACAGCGGACCCCACCGAACTCAAGAATTACCGCCCCATCTCGCTCCTCCCGTTTCCAGCCAAAGTCATCGAGAAGACCGTCAACAAGCAGATGGCCGCCTTCCTCGAGACGAACGGATCCCTCGACCCCTCACAGTCCGGCTTCAGAGCCAACCACAGCACCGAGACCGCCCTCATCGCCGCCACCGATGACATCCGAGCCCTGATGGACAATGGAGAAACAGCGGCCCTCATCCTCCTAGACCTCTCCGCGGCATTCGACACGGTCTGCCACCGCACCCTAGTACGGCGCCTCAGCAACATCGGCATCCAGGACAAGGCGCTGGAATGGATCATCTCCTTCCTCGACGGAAGAACACAGAGAGTCCGCCTACCACCGTACAAGTCAGAGGCCTCCGAAGTCATCTGCGGCGTCCCCCAAGGATCATCTCTGAGCCCCACCCTCTTCAACGTCTACATGAGCCCCCTTGCGGCCATCGTACGCAAACACAACCTCAGCATAATCTCCTACGCCGACGACACCCAGCTGATCCTCTCCCTGACCAACGACCCCGCCGCCGCCAGAGCCAACCTGCACGAAGGGATGAAAGAGGTAGCCGAGTGGATGACGACCAGCCGCCTGAAACTGAACTCGGACAAGACAGAGGTCCTCATCCTGGGCTCCTCACCCTCCGCCTGGGACGACTCCTGGTGGCCCCCCGCCCTGGGCACCGCACCCAAACCGACTGACCATGCACGAAACCTGGGCGTCATCCTGGACTCCTCCCTCTCCATGACCAGGCAAGTCAACAACGTCTCCTCGGCGTGCTTCAACATCCTACGCATGCTACGGAAGATCTTCTGGTGGATCCCCACCGAGACCAGGAAGACCGTCACCCAGGCCCTTGTCACCAGCCGACTGGACTACGGCAACGCCCTCTACGCCGGTACCACTGCCAAGCTCCAGAAGAGACTCCAGCGGATCCAGAACGCCTCAGCCAGACTCATCCTCGACATCCCACGAACCAGTCACATCTCCGGACATCTGAAAGACCTTCACTGGCTCCCCGTCAACAAAAGAATCACCTTCCGCCTCCTCACCCACGCACACAAAGCCCTACACGACCAAGGCCCGAGCTACCTCAACAGCCGAGTCAACTTCTACGCTCCCAAACGCCACCTCCGATCAGCCAACCACGCCCTCGCCGCCGTCCCCCGCATCCGAAGAGCAACTACAGGAGGAAGGTCCTTCTCCTACCTGGCCGCCAAGACCTGGAACTCCCTCCCGACCGACCTGCGCCTGACCCAAGACCACCTCTCCTTCAGGAAGAAGCTGAAGACCTGGCTGTTCGAGCAGTAGCGGCACTCCCCCCCCCCCAGCGCCTTGAGACCCCACGGGTATGTAGCGCGCTTTATAAGTGTCATTGATTGATTGATTGATTGAATTGTGTCAAATGTTTAAAGCATTAGTATGAGACAACAGCTGGAAATTGTATGTAAATAATGCATGCTGTTGTCTATCCTGTGACTGCATTGACCGCTTTAATATGGCGCTGCTGCTTTGAATAATGTTTTGAGTCCGTTGTTCATTTCAATTACCAACTGTGGTTTTAAAAAATGGCGCTGCGTAGTCCACAATGTTGAACCACTGACGAAGGGACGCTGTCCCGAAACGCGTTTGCTTAAGAAATAAAAACTTCTGCTGCATCTTTTTGAGCCCGGGAGTGCTGTCTTCTTGGTTTCCCAACCCGGCCGGGTATGGGAACAAAGTTTGGAGCTTGGATATATATATATATATATATATATATATATATATATATATATATATATATATATATATATATATTCACTGAAAAAACCATAGGTTATACACCATATATAGTTAGGAATTAGCATTTAAAAAACCTTATTTTACTCACACAAAACCAATGAAATTCCATATATAGTTAGTTGTACTAACTATATATCACGCACCCGCAATCCACTGCTGATGATGTCACATATTACATCATTCATGACATGGTCAGTGACATCACTGATGACATCACTGATGACATCTCAAATGACATCACTGATGACATCACTGATGACATCTCAAATGACATCACTGATGACATCACTGATGACAACATCCAGTGACTGTATTTTTCTGTAAAGTTAAAATATGTCTTACATATTTATGAATGAGTCGATGTATAAGTGTCTGGACGAAGGATTTAGTAGGTGCATGACTGAATGTATGAGTGAGTGATTAAATGTGTCTCACTGAGTGCATGGGTTAGTGACTAAACTGTCTTAATTTGTGCATCATTATGTCTGTTGTTCTGTAAACTGCTGCATGTGTTGATCAGTAGCTATATGAGTAACTATATAGGTTATTGATTGGTTGCACAAGCATTTGTATGGGAGACTGAGTGTGTGTGTGGGTGGCTGGGAAGTGTATGACTCTGTGCATAGATGTATGGATTCAAAAGTGCATGTTGGAAACAGCTGTATGGGCGGTTGACTGTGTGCATGACTGTATTGGTGAGTGAATAGATATCTCAGTGCTACATGTCAAATTAAGTACATATGTAAAATACAGTACATGTGAGAGTTGACATATATAAATAACTGTGCATAAGAGCCAGTGAATGTGTGAGTGGCTGTATGGATCATTGTGAACTTGTATCCAGGATTGTATAAGTGAGTAAATATGTTTTAGTATATGTTTGAATAAGTAAGGTGTGTTTAACTGTATAGTTAAGGAAACGGAGGTGTGATTGATTGTTTGCATGACTGTCTAGGTGTGTGTGTAACTTCATGGATGAGTGACAATCTGTGAGTCTGTGTTTACACTGAGTGTATCTAAGGTTATATTACAGTCTGAAGAGGTTCATCGTATTATCACATGAATGATTTAATCAGTGATGTCATCAGTGATGTCATCAGTGATGTCATTTGAGATGTCATCAGTGATGTCATCAGTGATGTCATTTGAGATGTCATCAGTGATGTCATCAGTGATGTCACTGACCATGTCATGAATGATGTAATATGTGACATCATCAGCAGTGGATTGCGGGTGCGTGATATATAGTTAGTACAACTAACTATATATGGAATTTCATTGGTTTTGTGTGAGTAAAATAAGGTTTTTTAAATGCTAATTCCTAACTATATATGGTGTATAACCTATGGTTTTTTCAGTGAATTTCATTGGTTTTTTAATAGCTAATATCAAAACCTTTACAATGTATTATTCTTTAAAAAGAAAAATATTTTTTACATGTTTTTTATACAATTTTTTTTTTATTTTTTTTTGTTTCGCTCCCAGTACGCGTACCGGTTAGCTTCCCGTTAGCTCAATCCGGAGGCGCGACCCGGTACGCGAACTGGTAAACGTTCCTTTTGCGCACCTCTCGCGTTACAAAACAACATCGCGACGCTTCGCGTCAGCATGACGTTTCGCGTTCTCGCGTAATACGTCATATTACGTGCTACGTTCGCGTACCCGGAAGCGCAGCGGTACGCGAACCGGAAGCGATCCGCGGCGCGGCGCCGACCGCGTAATGTAAACATAGCAGGTCATGTGACTCGGTAATAACACTTTTCATTGGTTCATTTCACTTTTGGTTTCCTAATGATGTAATACAAGGTCATGTGATCTAAAATGGACACTTTTCATTGGTTTAGAACTTTTGTTTTTCCCAAATGATGAAAACCCCTCCTTCTTTCATCACTCTGACTTTCATCTTGGTGAGAGAAAGACCCTTTATTGATACTTTGTGATGGCTTCATTAGTAGCTTCAGCTGGTGCTAGCCCACCACCTCCACCAAATCCAAGAAAGAGAGGACCACCTGCAGAAGTAATTTTGCAAGAAGAGGAAGAACAGGAAGAGGAGGAAGAGGAGGAAGAGCATGAGTTTTTGCCAGAGGAGCCCAGGAGGTACAATCGAAAGGAGAATTATATCTGGCAATTCTACAGAATTCCTGAGGGGCAAAAGAAAGTGAATGCACGTTACGTGTTTTGCCGCATATGCGGTGATAGATTGTCAAGGGGCACTGATAAAAAATACAGTTATGGCAATCATACTATGCATCGGCATATGAGTAGGTGGCACCCAAATAATTATAGTGCTGCCCAGCTACGTGACCAACAACAAAATCCCCTCCAAATGGCAAGAAGATCGGTGGTTCCAGAGGTGTCGGGACCAGAGGCGAGGGAGATGATCGCAAACATCCAAATGTTGTTTGGGCACGTAAAGCAAGTGTGCGTGGAATGTGGCACTTTCATCTGCTACAGAGAAAGTAGCATCACTTTGATTTTGCGAGCAATTCAAAATCATATTAATGTTTGTACGAAACGCACCAAAAAATAAATTCTTTTTTTTTTTTTTGCTCCTGTTGAGCCCTTTATAATGGATCGTTTTTGTTTCCCCCCCCCCCCAAAAAAAACCAAAAAAAATTTAAAAACGTTCAGAAAATACAAAAAAAGTAAAAAAATGTTCAAAAAATACTAAAAAAAATATAAAACAACAAAAACATAAAAAAAAAAGTTCTTTTCAGAACTAACTCCCCATTATAAAAAAATTGGTAGAATATTTGGAACTCTGCCAACCTCTATTTCTCTTAGTTCGCTCCCGGAGCGCTACCCGGTACGCGTACCGGAAGCTAACCAAAAAAAATATTTTTTAAAAAAAAGAACAGTAAGTATAAGGTAAGCAAACAGACAGTTATGTTAAAAGAAAGACAGCTCTAGGGAGTAAACTAAGGATACTGTTACCTACAATCCACTGCTGATGATGTCACATATTACATCATTCATGACATGGTCAGTAACATCAACAGCAGTGGATTGTAGGTAACAGTATCCTTAGTTTACTCCCTATAGCTGTCTTTCTTTTAACATAACTGTCTATTTCCTTCCCTTATAGTTACTGTTCTTTTTTAAAAAACATTTTTTTGATCAGTCATAAACAGTGACATTAATAGAAACAGAGAGAGTGAACAAGAGTGAAGAACTATGGTCCTCCTCAGCCACCCTCAGAAAACCAAGGGGGTCAAGATACATCTACCGTGCCCCCTTCTACCCATTCTGAACATTATTTGCCCTCCATCTTGTATCTTGATTCGACCGAAACACAAAATGGTGGACTGCCATAACGCTGCTGGTTTGCGAACCGGGCAACTTCCCGGGAAGCGGTCCAAAAAAAAAAAAGTTGGGAAAGTAATTCACAGACACTAAGAGTAATAGAGATGGAGTGAGTGAACAAGACTGAGGAACTATGAGAACAGAGGGACTGAGAAAAAGAGTGGAAGGAGTTGAGTAAATAGGTAATAGAGAAAGGAATGAGGAAAGTAGCAAAGGCAGGAAACTGAGGATTAAAGAAGTGAAGCAGTGGATCTAATAGTAGGTGAATGTGATAGAAATGTAACGAAAAGAGTACAACTATTTACCTTGTAATTGCCGTTAAATTAATCACATTTTATTTCTATACTTTCAATCTGTGAAAGAGAGAACCAACATTTGAAAAAAATTAAAATATGTATTTAAAAATTACAAAAGACAAGGGAAAATATTGAAGGACAAATAGTTTTTCAACAACTTTGACACTGACAGAAGCTTCTGCTTCTCCAGGTCCTCTACACAATCCTAAAGATATACATTTTAAACTAACAGTATCTTGATGCAGATGAAGTGAGGCCTATCTTAAAACATGGTGCATCTTTTGCATTGCTCTTGTTTCAGAAAAGTGTCGCTTCAGTATGCCAATAACATGTCTCCTATCCAAAGATTTGTTTGAGGTGAGGCCTACTCAGAGTTCAAGATGAGATTTACACTTGTTGAAGTGTACAGAGGAGATAATATCTGTGAAAGTCTACTAATGAAGTGAGTCATGTCCACTGCACTCTTCAACAAAGTAGAAACCTCCTATGTTTCCCTGGACAGACCTAAACTTGATCTGCACAATGTGATTCGTAATGATAGGAAACACAGGTGATGTAATTGAAATATGTGCAATTTATTTTGCTCATTTCACAATCACATCACTTGTGTTTCCTTTGCTTAGGTATCTCATTGTGCAGATGTAGTCCAGCATATGAAAGAATACGTAGAAGTGCAGCACTGCATACAATAAATTTAACACTTACAGAAAACTCACCTTCTCCATGCCTCCTACACAGTTCTACATATACATCATAAATGCAAACAGTACAGAATTAATTATACATGTTAAATGGTTTATTTTTGCTGTTCTCAGAATGTATCAAAATTCACTAAAAACAGTGACTTGAAGGTATTCATCATGTAACAGCGGGGAAAAAAAAACACAATCAAAATGATTGTGTTTAAAAAACCCATACAACATCAGAAATTAAAATTCAGAACTCCTTAAAGTTAACTTACTTTCCATGACGTCCAAGGATGTCCTATGAACAGCTTACACTCTTTTGTGCTGTTATTACTTTCAGCCCGCCACTTTCTGAAAGAAAACCTCCATCGTTTTTAAAAACACGTTACATGCAATAAATGACTTCTTGCTCTCTACCACTATTTTCCACAAGGCCAAATCTAGTCAGAGATATTTATAACTCTTGGATTTCTTGTAAGCCAATCCCATCATTTGGCATTTCCGCAACTTTCAGAATTAAAATGTTGAAGATCATTTTCACAATCCTGGAATAGTAATATCTTCCCCTTCTTGCTCAGTCATGTTCTACATTTCCTATGACACTGATACTGCTTAATATGAAGCAGACTTACACTACCTCTATGAGTAGTACAATTATTTAATTCTCTACATCACTTTTAATCACAAAGCAATGTAAAACAGTAGACAGCATTGCAGACTTACATTCCCTCTACTCCATGTTTTGATTGGCTGCTTCAATTAGCTTATGAAAAGAAACAGTTTTTCTGAACTCATTTAAAGTGCATATACATCTCCATGATGTCCAATCCTATGATTAGAAGTTATGTCTCTGAACTACACTTATCCTCAAGGCCAAATTGTGTAGGAGCCATTAGAACTTCTTGAAATTCCACAGCTCATATCCCGAGATTATTTTCCTAAAATTTTGGTTTTAAAAACACCAGGTAAGAGTTTTTAAGGTCATACGGCAATTTTTTTTTGAAAATTAAAACAGAATCATTGCAGAATGACCAGCCATTTCTAGACTTTAAATAAGCTGTGTAATGTCCTGATGATATTGAAGGGCCGTCATGATATATAATTGCTGTAGTTACAAAAGTCCTTCCTGATATTGACAACTGCGAAGCTACAAATTTTTTTATTAAAGTTGTCAATTTTGTTCCATCAGGCCTACATCGTTGGAACATTAAAATGACGTACTGGCCATATGTTCGTATAAATAATGTGGACATCATTTCAGATTTACATTGGCTACACTCCATGTTGTGATTAGCAGCTTTTACTAGCTTATTAAAGGAGACTGATTTACTGTCTGGCAAAGTTAAATATATAAATCTTTCTGAGTCTACACTAGTAGTACTTGATACCATACAGTTCTCGCAGTCATGCTGCCATTGATAAGAAAGCCCAAACAGCTGATCTACATCTACACCTTCAGCATGTAATACATCAAGCATATACATTAAAAACTCCTGACAATCTTGCTGAATATTTTGAGAGAATTGTGTTTGGCCTGAACATCTATCTAACAGATTTCTAATTTCAGACACACTTTCTATGTTTCTTCTATCAGTGGTACATTTCTCTAACACAGAATTTAACAAACTGCAAAATCTTTGATCAGAATTGACCACAATCTCTTCTTTTACATTTTTTAGAGAAAACAAAACATTAATTACTACATTAGCATAGCAGTTGACACCAGAACTGTTTTCAAACTGAAAACCAACAACATCTTCAACAGAATCCTCTTTGTTTCTGCTTGTAATTTTAGGTTCATTCACTTTTTGTCTTTTTGCTACAACCTCCCCAGTATTGTTCTCATTTCTTCGTTTCCGGCCTACCAGACGTTTCTCAAACAAAGGAAACTGAGGCAAATGTGGCGCATACTCTCTTCTTAACCTATTGTATTCCTTAACACAATCTAGATCTGCACAAATGTTTCTGACATCACACTCAATCAAGTACAATCCCGATAAAGTTCTAACTCGTGACAATGCCACATATGCCATACCCTCCTTGAACACAGAACTGCCAATATTCACCAATGCAGTGTCTACACTTAAACCTTGCGATTTATGAATTGTCACCGCATATGCCAAGCAAACAGGGAACTGCTTACGGCGAACATATAAGTCTTTTACAAGCAAAAATCTAGCAGAACAACGAGCAATTAGCTGTACTTCCTCAATGCCATCAAATTTAATTTTTAAAAATTCAATTCCATCTCTATTTCTGTATTTCACAAAATCAACAACATTACCCATTGATCCATTTACCAGACCTCTTTCAACATGTAAATTCCTTCTTAAAATTATACGGCAGTTCAAGCACACATTCAGAGTCTTTTCAAAACCTGCAGTTTTAGATATACTCTTCTCTAATGAATCCAATTTTGTTTTCAGATTCTCAGACAAAATAATTGTTGATCCCATATGCTCTACTCTATCAATAGCTTCCACTTTCACAATCTCTTGCTTTTCTAAATGCAACATTTTGTTGTTAAATTTGGCACATTCTGCAAGAGTTGGCATCAAACATATTCCAGATTTCTTATCAGTAATTTTCTGAAAAATATTCTCAGGCACAACATCTTGTTCTGGATATAAATTTGACAGTAATCGTGCATGTAAAGCTTCTTTCCCATGCTCGGTCACTTTTCCAATTCTAACATCTTGTAGAATAGTCTTGTAAACTTCATCCTTTGCCTGACGCATATTTTCATGCAGTTCAGCATAATTGAAGTTTAACCATATATTGACGTTGCCAATGCTGCCTAGGCACTTCCTGGTATCTTCATGCGTGAGCATTTTGAACACAGGTTGCCCTTTCACTGGTGTCAGCTGCAGAAGATCTCCGAAAACAATGATGTGTTTGCCACCAAATAACACATCATACTCTGTTTTGAGAACTTCTTGCATCCTCAAATGCACAAAGGCAAGCATGACATTGGAAACCATGCTTACTTCGTCAATGATAAGAAGTTTCATTTTCCTCAAGATTCTTGAAACTTCAAAACAAGCATCTCCAGATAGCTTGTGATATTCTAATTTGTTGTCATGCTCCACTGGCAGCATCAGTAAACGATGTAAAGTAATCCCTTTAATATTATGTGCTGCCAGTCCAGTTGGAGCAGTGACAACACAAGACAGCGATGACTCTGTCCTTTCCTGCAAATAGCATGAAATTGCTTTAATGAGGAAACTTTTTCCAGTTCCCGCTTCTCCACTCACGTACAGTCGGACAGGCTTCAACGACGTACATGAGCACTCTTTCTTATCATGACTTAATCCATGATCAATTTGCATGGTAACTTCGTCATATATTTTCCTCTGCTCAACGTTGAGTTGCCTTTCCAACTCTTCTAAGTTAACCGCATCCTCTTGAGCATGTGCCATGGCTCTTTCCACCTCATTCATAGCAGTGGCAGCTTCATTTTCAATAAGAGGTCCTCCTAGTGGATCCTGACTCAATGAAGCAGAACTCTGACTGTCCTGAGAACTGTCTCTGGCAATCTCGGCTGCAATCGTTGCTTCCTGCTCAATTTCCGCATTCAACATTTCTACATATTTGGGAAAAGCAGGACATTCTATGGTCTCCTTGGCGGCATTGAAAGAGTCTTCGTAACAGAGGAAATCTCCAAGCAGTTCCTCTTCTGCACGCCAAGGCTTGAAAAGTTGCAAAAGTGCTAAATAGAAAAACTCCTTTTTTTCAGGAGATTCGCCACTCAATTTTCGATGGTTTATCAAGTGGCATTTTCTTTGCTTGACCAGACATCCCTCACTTCCTATTACAGCATACACTCCTTTCTCAGTATCTTCTTTGATGTTCCTCTTGAACATGTAATTTTGCAGAACCTCATACAGACAAACATTCTCTAGGTGACTGCTTCGATTTGGATAATATGTATCCAACATGTTTGTCTTCAAAATGTCGGTACTGTTTGGCTCCTTTTCCGCCAAATACTCAATTTCCCGCACAGGTTTGAGAACTCGATTATGCGTTGCAGCAAGACCAAGACTCGCCCAAACGATACTCCTGGACTTGGCATAGAGACTTGCTGAAGACAACCGGTCAGAACATTCGTACGCTCCGATTTCTCGATGCGACAACATCTTCAGACTGAAACTGTACAACTTCTTGCTGAGGCTCTTTTCATGGGAAATGTCCTCCCACATATCCTTCAATTCTGTCTTCTCTTTTTTGGTGATGTAAGACGTCACATACCGAGCCACAGCCATACAGTTATCAGCCACAAACTGTATATCCATGTTAGCATTCCACATGGACAAAATCACCGGGTTGTAGTCGTTGATGTACTTGGACTCTTCGTTCCTCTTCAAATTGTAAGTGTTTTTAGGTGATTTCTTCATCACATTGTGTCGCAGCGAAGACATCAAACTGTTTACTCTTCCTTTAGAAATCACCGGTCGTGGAAAGCCGAAACGACATTTGGTGTAGAACTTGTCTTTGTTTCGGAATTTACGACGGCAGTACTTTCCACATCGATGGCTTTGGAAACGCAGAACTTTTTCTCTTAGGCTTTTCTTCTCCTTTGCGTTTGGAACAGCACACGTAGAATACTGTTGGATGAAACTCATCACTGAGTCTTCTGGATCCGTTCCAAATTTAGGTGCATCCTTGATCCACAGCAACATATGTATATGAGGAGCACCTCTTGCTTGGTACTCCTTTCTCCAGAAGAAATCCAACACCTCTCCAAGAGGTGGATTCTTCTTATTCATGATGAAAGACATCATAGCTTCAAATCTATGATTGAAGTACCTACATACATTGACTGGATCCAAAGAGCACAGTTCTCCGGGTGTCTTGAATTCGATGTTTTCTACGTTAGCATTTGCCTCTCGTAGAAATTGAAGTAAGTCTTCCCAGCCATACTCGGCACAACTCAGAGTGAGGAACCATGTGGGAGTACCTAAGTTCCTCAGCATACATTTTAAATCACCATGACGACGGTACCAGTACTCATTAGTACCACGCTGACACGCCATGAGATTAATCAGGTGAGAATCCAAAATACTATCTTGGACATTCACTTTATCCATAAAATCACTTGCCGAGATGTTTTGCATGTGTATACCACTTTTCAAGATGTGGTTCACTGCATATGACAGTCCAGACAGATCGCTTTCAAACAGGAGATGAAACAAATAAGGAATGCATTGTCGAAACCTAGCATCTCCTGCATACAATCGCAAAGTCCGGTATTCAGAAGCAGGAATTTGATGAGGTCGCTCATCATATCTTCCTCCCTGACCTGTTGGAAAAAGCTGTGGGAAACACCGAGCTTCCAAACTTTCCTCCCAAACACTAATGGGACTCCCTTTGGCTTGTTTCATTTGAAACAACTCAATAGCATTCCCCATGACTTCCTTTGAATGCAAAGGATGAACACTATAATGTTCATATATTTCCTCACTAGTAGAGGGTTCTACTTTCTCAATTTGACCAGCACACAAATCGCTATCCTCTTCCTCACTTACTTCCTCTTCTGCAACATATACATTCTTATAGTATTTATTATTTTTTTTCAAATACAATGTTGCCTTTTTAACTTTCCTAACATCTACTAAATCTTGCCATATTTTCTTATTCTTTGTCGGAACCCCATTAACTAAGATAACCAGAGGTTCCTCTTCCACTTTTTCTACTCCAATTGTGTTAATGTTTTTCTTGAAATCTAGAGGCAAATAAACAACTCTTCCCTTTAATCCTCTCTGTAAATCTGATGGAGGCAATTTCCCTGTCTTTGGCTCCATTCTTACAATAGCCTGAAAGGGATGGATACTTTGAATCAAAATAGATTCATAAGTATTTAAGTCCTTCAATTCAGAAGGAATCTCAACCAATTCCAGATTATTATGAACTGCTCTAGCAGGCATCTGGTTTTGTTTTAATTTGTTACAACAATAAGTACACACACGTTGATCCAATCCCAAATCAAAACAATTTTCTACCATCAAGTATGTTGCAAAATCCTTCCATTCACTATTATTTTCCCTTTCACTTTTTGCATATAAATCCACTAACTTAGTCTGATTCTTATAATAAGTGCGTCTACAACACACACAAGTGAAATTAGGCCTCTCACTTGATTTCATGTCAAACGTCGCAATTTCCCTCTGGAAATTATCTGTACTGGAAACATGTACACTATCTTCCAAATGACCCTCTACTTCTTGCTCAATTTCAACATTCTCCTCTTTACTTCCAAAGTAACAAAACTCAATTTCTTCACATATATTCTTCACATCTATTTCAGAACCATGCAAAAGAGCAGCGCATAATTGTTTCAGCATAATTGCTGGACTCTTAGCATAATACAACAGTCTAACTAACTTCCTCACTTTGTTATGATGCACTGCTAGCATCCTGAAATGATGAAAAACACTCTGGCATACTCTCCTGGAAAGACAAGCCAGTGAATGACCATGCAAACCTGTCACTTCTCTCACTCTGCAAGGATCTAATTCTTGCAACAACCTTATTTTCTGCTTCAAACTTTTCTTGTTAAATGTCCGTACAAAATCACAAAGCAAATTGATGGAATCCTGTCGCACACTGCAAATACTACTACACTTCCAGGTGTACACAGGACCCTTAGCACGTCTTCCTAAAACCTCATTACCTAACAACTCTTCTGCCTCTGTTGTCACAAGTTTTTCTTTTTCAACTGGACAACCATCTTTCACTTCATAAGCACGACCACTGATGTCAACTGCATGCACCAAATCATTATCCTGGAAATAACTCTCTTCATTAAAAAATGCCTCACAGCTTGAACTATGTATCCATTCTCCAGAAAAAACTTCACAAAAATTACTACGATTAACTATTCTCTTCCATCTACTATTTCTTTTGAAATCAAAAATTGCCTTGTTTAGCTTCCTAATTCTATTGATTATCAAAATAAATAACTTACGTTTAATTTCAAAAGCCTGATCAATAACTTTCTCAACTTTTTTTTTTCTCCTATAAAAAACTAATTTCTGTTGACCTTTCTTAATATTTTTTAACAAATTGCCAATTATCCTGTTACGGAACATTCGTTTACGAATCTCCCTAAACTGTTGTTTCCTTCTACTATCATGCACAGATTTATCTCTTGCTCTAGCAGTAACATTTTCATTTGTCCTTTTCTTTCCATTTGATTTACTTGTCATGTTATGGATTGAAACATTTTCTGTACTAATATTTTTTTTATTAGAAATATTTCTTATGAAATATTTAGAGCTCTTACCCGGTGCTTTCTTCATGGCTTGAGAAATCTTTTTGTTAGAGGACTGCTGCGTTTTTTTTTTCTCCTGCTGTCTTTGACGTTTTGCAGCCTTTATCTCTCTTATTTTTGTAGGCATATTTAAATCTTGAAATGATCTGCAGTTGAATCTGAGGAAAAATATAATAAAAAATGTTATTAAACATTATTATCAAACAGTAAATCAGTAATAGTGATCAAAAACATAACACACTACTTGACAATTTAATTTGAAGATTTTTTAGTCATTGCCATTTTTTGGGAAAAGTAATGGTTTGCAAATTTATGACAAGGACATAATGGTGTATGCTTCTCTATAAGGCATTTCAGTATCTCTAATGTCATTTTTCCCATATTACATTATAAGACCTTTCCCCATGAAGCACATTCCTTGTAAATATGCTCCCACCTGTGCATTGCAAATTTAGATTTTGACTGTTTCAGACACATAGCCATGTTGAAAGTGACCCAAAAAAATTGCAAACGTTTTAAAAAAAAACATTCATGTGTCTTAATGACATTTTAAGTCATTTCCCCATGGACAATGTTTTCTAAGTGGCACAAAAGAGGTATACACCTATCATAAAACAATAACAGTGATCAAAAACTTAACACACTACTTGACATTTTAAATAGAAGATTTTTTTAGTCAAATTTACAATACAGAAATACCAGAAAAGAAATGACATTTATATTTATGTCACCTATGCTATTTTATATGTGAATCTGATCTAATTTTATGAGCATATTTTAATATTTTATTGAAGACACTACACATAACCTGTTTTTGAAGGTGTCTTTATTTTTAAATTAAACGGTTTACCTTTTTACTTTTTATTGATTATAAATTTTAAAAATAAATGTTTATAATTCCAAAGGCTCAAGCAGGTCAGCTTCCCATCCTATATCATATAATTCGGACAAATCTGCATCCTCATCACGCTCTTCTTCATCCTCAGGATTTAAATCATCCAATGGATCAACATCCACTGATGTTTCAATTACAAGTTCAATGATGAGGTCAAAATCAACTGATTGCAGATTGTCGCTCATGTTGAGGTTGTCTTTATCTTTAAATAAAGATAACAACAATGAGATGTTGCAGAGTAAGAGACAAATCTCACAGATTATAATAGTAAAATTATTTAACAAGAGTAACATTTTGCAGCTATTATTTAGCCATGTCCAGCGATGCTGAGCAGGTGAAGCCTATGTCTAATTTTTCACTGAACAGGACTCATCTGTTCTTAACCTTGGATAAGCCTCAACGACTCTGTGTCCCCTGCACATACTCAAATGTTAAAGTGCAGATTTATATTAAATGGCACATCCCCAGGCATGCACCAGTTAATGTGCACCACTGCTTTACCACCCATGGTGTGCCGCATTTACAATCAGATAGGAGAAAGCTGCTTCAAAACCCTGCGCCTGCTTGAAGCTGGCATAGGTCTTGACGCAGCATTGTATAGATGGGGCACCCCTGAGCCTTGCTGGAGCTGCATCGCACTTACGATACAACTCCAGCAATGCGCCACCTTTACGGCACAGATGCGTCACGCATCTGTGCCGTTTTTGCCCCATGCTGCGCCGCATTGTAAATGCAGCACAACATGGGTGGCGGAACAGTGGCGCAGGATGACTGTCACATCCCTGGTGATGCGCCACTCATCATAAATCTATCCCTAAGCTTCTTATCTTGTTACAGATGAACTGCCATATGTATCATCAAAATATTTTACATATTATAAATAGCAAATTTTAAGGAATAAATAGCGATTCTTTACTATTCCTAATTTGCAATGAGCAAATTGCTAATTGCAAATTACCCATTCATTTCCATAGGCTAGGAGGCTCATAGGAATTAATGTTGCAAGTTGTGATTAGCAATTAGCTCATCACAAAATAGGATTTTTTTCAAGCGTGCAGGGGTATCTCAAGAACACCCTGCTGCACCCCTGAAAAAGAAATTTGGGAGCACATGGCACACCTACATGCCCTAATGGCATGTATGGGCGTCATATGGGACCTTTTTTTTTTTTTTAAAAAAAATGCTTTTTGAAAAGAATTCGCAAATTACCACAAACTAGAAGTTGGTGGTAGTTTCCAAATCCTTAATATCATTTTTTACATATTTTTTTTTGATACATTGCATTTAAGGAATCACAAATTTTGAATTATTGACATTTTAAGTAATTTCCACATGTGCAGTGTTTTCAAAATATAATTTGAAAATCGTTTTTGGGGAAAAGTAATGGTTTGCAAATTTATGACAAGGACATAATGGTGTATGCTTCTCTATAAGGCATTTCAGTATCTCTAATGTCATTTTTCCCATATTACATTATAAGACCTTTCCCCATGAAGCACATTCCTTGTAAATATGCTCCCACCTGTGCATTGCAAATTTAGATTTTGACTGTTTCAGACACATAGCCATGTTGAAAGTGACCCAAAAAAATTGCAAACGTTTTAAAAAAAAACATTCATGTGTCTTAATGACATTTTAAGTCATTTCCCCATGGACAATGTTTTCTAAGTGGCACAAAAGGGGTATACACCTATCATAAATCTGTCCCTAGCATTATAAATGATTAAATCAGGATGACAATAAGATGTGGCCTATCCAGAGGTTTGTTTAAGGTGAGGCCTACTCAGGATTGCAGATTAAAGTTACGCTTGATGAAGAATACAGAGGAGATAATTTATTGTAAAGGCCTACCAATGAAGTAAGTGATTTCTACTTCATTGCACCAGTCATCATAAATGTATCCATAAGCTTCTTATCTTGTTAGACATCAACCGCCATATGTATCATATAACTATTTTGCATTTCCAAAAAAGCGAATTTTAAGGAATAAATAGCGATTCTTTACCATTCCAAATTTGTTTGAGAAAATTGCTAATTGCAAATTACCCATTCATTTCCATGGGCTAGGAGGCTCATATAAATGAAGGTGCAATTTGCGATTAACAATTTGCTCATCACAAATTAGGAATTTATTCCAAAGGTGCAGGTGTGTCTCAAGAACACCCTGCTGCAACCCTGAAAAAGAAATTTGGGGGCATATGGCGAACATAAATTTTAACAACATTCCTTTACCTCAAAAACGATTTTCAAATCATAACTTCAAAACACTACACATGGGAAAATTACTTAAATTGTCCTTAAGACACATAAAAGCGTTTTTTGATTGGCTTTCCTGCATGGTAGGGTCACTTTTAACATGGCTATGTAACATAAACATTCAAAATCAAAATTTTCCATGTACAGGTGGGAGCATATTTACAAGCAATTTGCGCCACAAAGAAAGGTCTGACATTAAAATGGGAAAAATAACATCAGGGACAGTCAATTGCCTTATAAAGAACCATACACCATTATGTCCTTCTCATGAATTTAAAAACAATTCCTTTTTCCCAAAAACGATTTTCAAATCATAATTTCAAAAAACTGCACATGAGAAAATGACTTAAAATGTCATTGAAACACATGAAAGCGTTTTTTGATTGGCTTTCCTGCATGGTTGGTTCACTTTTATCATGGCTATGTAACACAAACATTTATAATTAAAATTTTCATGCACATGTAAGAGCATATTTACAAGCAATTTGCGCCACAGAGAAAGGTCTTACACTAAAATGAGAAAAATAACATCAGGAACAGTCAATTGCCTTATAAAGAACCATACACCATTATGTCCTTGTCATGATTTTATAAACAATTCCTTTTCCCCAAAAACGATTTTAAAACCATAATTTCTAAACACTGCACATGGGAAAATGACTTAAAATGTCATTAAAACACATGAAAGCGTTTTTTGATTGCCTTCCCAGCATGGTTTGGTCACTTTTAACATGGCTATTTAACACAAACATTCAAAATCTAAATTTTCCATGCACATGTGAGAGCATATTTACAAGCAATTTGCGCCACAGAGAAAGGTCTTACACTAAAATGAGAAAAATAACATCAAGGACAGTCAATTTCTTATAAAGAACCATACACCATTATATCCTTGTCATGAATTTAAAAAAATTCCTTTTCCACAAAAACGATTTTCAAATCATAATTTCTAAACACTGCACATCAGAAAATGACTTAAAATGTCATTAAAACACATGAAATCATTTTTTGATTGGCTTTCCAGCATGGTTGCGTCACTTTTAACATGGCTATATAACACTAACATTCAAAATCAAAATTTTCCATGCACATGTGAGAGCATATTTACAAGCAATTTGCGCCACATAAATCATAATTTTCTCCTTAAAGCACACTATTCTCTATCTAAAGTAAAGAAATATTTTCTCACCTTAGCAAATACTTTGAGTTTGAAAACAGTCTAAGAAACACACCAATTTGTCTTCAGCAGAGCAAAAGGTATGCACTCCAGAGTCTGCAGCTATCAAAAGCACAGAAATGGTGTAATTCTTCACACATATTTCTCATGTCACCCAATCAAAACTCTTCCCTCACTTTTTTTCAAATGAAAACCCTTCCCCCTCTGCCCTTTCTGCCTATTTTCCATAGCAACCAGCTCTTGGAGAAACTCTGGTGTTTGCAAATTCACACAACAATGTTGCAATTGAACTCTGAACTCTCAGTGCACCTGCATATCCAGTGCTTTCTTTCATTTAATGATTTTTTATTGACCACTCAAAATACATCTTTCAAACAACACATCTGTGCACCCTAACTTTCTGTTTTCATCAATCAAAATCCACCAATCACTGTTACTACTTCATGAACACAGAAACTCCACAGTTTTTTTCATTTCAAACTCACATTTTTTCAACTGCCATTTCATTGCCACACTTCATCTGACTGCAGGAGAACCTTCTCTCACCATGTTTTCTGTCTGGATTGTTGGTCATAGTTATATTCACTGGGCTCAAAGGTACGTTGAAAGCAGGAATTTACCTAACCTCAATTTACAAGATGTGGAAATTAAGTGGTTTGGCCACAGAGGATTAAAATGTCACCAATTGATACCATTGGTGAAAACCTTTATGCATTTGCCAAAACCTGACCTGTTAATTGTGCACTGTGGAGGTAATGACTTGGGCACTTTGACTGGTGTAGGTCTGGAAATGCTTTTAAAGGACACCTTTGAGCAATTAATGGCACTTTTTCCTCAGACTGCCTTGGTATATTCAAATATATGCCAAAGACAGAAATGGAGGTGGTCAAACCAATTTTGTCCACAAATTGAGAAGTCGAGGAAGCATGTAAACAAATCTGTTTCAGCTTACATGAGAGACCATGGAATGGGCTCCCTGTACAACAATAACTTGCGTTACTACATGCAAGATATCTACAGAGGAGATGGAGTTCACTTCTCAGATGAGGGCAACAGAGTTTTCACTCTGAATTTAAAAATGTGCATTGGTACCTACTTATAAGTACCAAAATGTACCATAAACCCAAAAGCACTTCTCAGAGCTACCCTACATCTAATCACTCACAATTATTATTTTACTCTAACTTTTTTCACTAATTTTCAACAAAGTACACTCCCTGGGGCGCTACCCGGTACGCGTACCGGGAGCTAACCTCGCGAAATTTTTTAAAAATTTTTATTTTTTCGCACATATAAACCTCCTCAGCCACCCTCAGAAAACCTAGGGGGTCAAGATAAGTCTACCGTGCCCCCTTCTACCCATTCTGAACATTATTTGCCCTCCATCTTGTATCTTAATTCGACCGAAACACAAAATGGTGGACTCCCGGAACGCTTAAGGTACGCGAACCGGGGCGCTCAACGGTTCGCGTACCGGGTCGCTCCCTGGGAAGCGCACCATTAAAAAAGGTGGGAAAGTAGTTCACAGAAAAGCCACTGGAGACAATTTCACCAAATATAGATTAGCTCATACTACATACCAATCCCTACCATTTTCACAAATTTGATTGGAATTCCATTTAGCCATTTAGCCTGTAGACCTCTCTAAATACCGTGAGGTAAATTACTTCACAAAACACATCTGAAATGTTGGAATTGACAACCAATTAAAATGTTACTTTCATTTTCTACTTTTTTTACCTCACATTTGATTGGTTATGTACCCGAATATATATAAAGGAAGAGAAGGAAACACAGCCATTTTGACTACTACTTCCTGGTGTACATTTCAATAGGATTTTCATTAATAACTTCAACTTCTTTTTAAAGGTAAGTTGTTATTTTTAAAACTGAAGTATATTGTGCACTTTAAGTTAATATGGCAAACTTTTTCTGTTAGTTATATACTATCCCTCTGTAGTACTTATAAATTTAGATACACTTTTTTATATTCCTACTTCCACTCTGATACTATACACTGCCCAAAGATAAATTCTCTGTTAAAAACTGCCTATCTAAAATTAATCCCAACAGTGCCCTACCTCTACTAATATATATTTTTTTAATGCAAATTTCAGGAAAAATGGAAAGTGAACAAAACATTTCATTTGAAATTGTCCTTCCAGAGTCCAACACAGAAATCATTGATCCAAATGAGATTGAATTTATGGATGAAACTTGGGACCAAGAACTACTGCAATGTGTACAAGCAGTAGATAACCTCCTTGCAAATGAGGACATTTTACAACCTCAGAGACTACAATCTATATTCCATGATTATGAAATTTCTGACAATGAAATGTTAGAAAGTTTAATAAATTATGAAACACAATAAAAAAAGCTTAAAAAAAAAAAATAAATAATCAACAAAACCAACAATCAATTAACATACAGCATTTGAAAAGTCTATCATTCATTTTTCATTGTGATACGCTCCCCAGAACGCTTCCCGGTTCGCGTACCGGGCGCTAACCACGAAAAAAAACAAAAAAAAATTTTTTTTTTTTTGCTTAGCGGGGCCCCTTTAAAGCCTCCACATCAAACCTAGGGGGTCAGGGAGGATCTACTATGCCCCCTTATGGTCATTTGCCCCTTCGCTTTTGCCTCCTCTTGTCTCTCGATCCTACCGAGAGACAAGATGGCGGCCGCTCCGGACTGTTTAGAATGTTGACAGACACCGGAGAGCCAATCAACTTCGCTACGCGAAGTTCCGTTACGCGTCAAGTACGCGTACCGGGGCGCTGCCTGGTCCGCGCTTACAGATATATATCTTTTTTTGAACGTTATTTTCTCAAAATCCACTGCAGCACATATATTGAGACCTACAAAAGGCACATCGGGCTACCAGTCCCTACAATTTTGCCAAGTTTCGTGCAAATCCATTCAGCCGTTCGGGCTAAAAGTGAGGCTAACCGCCCTATGGAAAACTCAATGTTAAAAACACGTTTTGGGACCCCCCTTTTTTCTCGGCCCCCCCTGGACCAACTCCCCCCAAATTTCCAGGGGCTGCTCAGAAACAAAATATGCCATTTTCCAGAAAATTTCAGCCAATTCCGTCCACAAACGCCAAAGTTATTAGACATAGAATTTTCAAAAAACCCATAGGGAAAAAATCCTAACTATATATACCTACTGGCGACCGCCAGTAGGTAATATATATATATACATATATATATATATATATATATATATATATATGTATATATATATATATATATATATATATATATGTGTGAGTTACTTTACAACATTATAGTAACTCTTCTATTTCTATACCATGTGATGGCGACTATGCACTTTAAATGGGTGGCCAGCCCTCGTGACGTTGTCATGTGAACAAGGCTATCTTTAGCCGAAACGCGTCGTGGCGGACTGGTGCTGGGTTTGATGAAATAAAATAACTTTGCACCGCAATTTGGGTCTCGTTGGTTCCTGTTCGTTTGTGTGGCAGATTGCAGCGCTGGTGGACAATAGGAGCTTGACATACCTCGTATTTGGCATCCGGGACTGCTTCCCCGGACTTTGCGAGACCCCTCCACGTTTTGGGCAACGGCGGCAAGAAGCAACGTTCTTCGGGACTTTAAACCAAAGCTCCGTGTAGGAGACGCCGCCAACGCCCCAGGGAAAGCAGAATTGACTGCGGCGGGTCAGAGGATAACCGGAAGGAGTTCGAGGTCTAGGTCGGCGGAAGCGGATCAGGAACTCTTGGACTCCCCGTGTGTGTACCTGGGACGCTGTGCACACAGACCGCGAGATACCCTGTGTGGAGTAGCAGGATCGGCTCGGAGGCATTACACTTGGTAGGAGCATCGACTGCATTGTGCACTTTTGTATTTTACCCACTACTACGCACCATGTCGGCGGACACGTTAAGGGGGCGTGTTGAGGCGTCCAGGGGCATGTTTACGGATTCCCCGGCTGGGGGGTCCGGGTCCAATACTAATTCCATTGTGGTTGCAGCTAGCGGCACGAGAAATGAAGCAAAAGAATTGTTCAAACGTTTGGAGAAATGCAGCAAGAGAGAATTATCCAAATGGTGGGAATTCACCTCTCTGACCGGCTATTTGGATGTGGGGCGAGTACCGCGCGGTTTGCGCATTATGCTAGCTCCTTCATACGAACAGCCTGACCCACTTATGTTACAGGCTTGGGCGCTCTGCAATTTAGAAAACTCCAAACGCTTGATGGCCATATTAGTACAGTTTGCTGAGAGCGATAGATTGAAGCTCTTAGATGAAATTACTTTAATTGAAGCTGAAATACTCAAATTGCCTCCCACTCCAGAACTTGACAAATATAGAACGGATATGAATGCACGATTAGCACGTGAGGAGGGCATTATTAAGAAGAGGAAAGCTTTTAAGTTTATACGAGACAGACTTGACTATGAAAATGGCCAAATCTTTACTTTTGCAAAGAAGTATGATAGCATTAAACAAAGCAAAACCTTATCTATCGTTGCTGCTACAAGTTCAACTGATATCACTGCACCGCCACAACAGGTAGAACTTTCCTCATTTTCGGGGGATAGCTCACAACCCGATAGTGAATCGGATACAGAAGTAAGGCGACAACAACGGTCGGGGTTTCGAAAATTTACCCCAGGGCAGGAGTTGGAGTTGGTCCAGCGGGATCGCAAATTAACTTTGCGCTCAGCAAATCAACCATCTGCAGGCAGCAAGCCAACCGGAAACGTTCAGAGAGGCGCAAAAGCAACAAACGCCGCAAGCGCAAAGGGAACCCCAAGGAGACAGCGTACTCGCTGGCAGCGCAACAATGCGCAGCCGGCACCGTCACAGGATTGAACACTAACACAGTAGTTGATGAGAATGGACACTCTGTCATCAATCTGACTGACATCGATCTAACCCCCAAAGAAACCAGCATACTGGCGTTAGGCTGAACGTACAGTCCAAGGGGGGATTTTGATTACACTACCACAAAGATCGATGTGTTCAAATTTGTGCGTAAACTCAAACTGAGGAAATATCATAATGCGCACAAAGCAATGGACAGTGCGGCAAGTAGCAGTGATAGACCTGTAGATACTAGCCTTGGTACCTCTGTAACTATGCATGTTGAGACTTCCACGGGATCAGCTCTTACGCAAGAACTCTTCGAGCTCCAAGAGGAGGAATCTCCCTTAGAACCTAACAACTTAATGACACTTGGGGGTGAACCTGCCACTGCCTCATGTAAAACACACTTCAAACCGAAGTCGAAATTCTGTCCACTCATGATAAAAGATAATGTGGATTTATTTCATGACAAGGTGGCGCTGCAATTGAAGGAGCTACAGATTAAGAACGCCCACAGAAAGAAACGCTTCAACTACAGGGACAGTGAATACCATCAATTAATTAAAAAACTAAGTGCAAACAAACATGTGGTGGTACGTCAATCAGACAAAGGGGGCAACGTGGTCTTATGGCCACGTAAGATGTACCTAGAGGAAGCCCTGAAACAATTGAATAACAGGGACTGTTACAAACGCATCACACCACAGGATGCTCTCCAGGCGAGGAATGTAATATATTCAACACTGATAGCCTGGAGGAGCAAGGGCCTGCTTACTATGGATGAACTTAAATTTTTGAGGAATGATTTTCCGGTCACACCAGTCATCTATTTCATTCCGAAAGTTCATAAGTGTTACCAACAACCTCCAGGTAGGCCCATAATTTCGGCTTGTAACAGCCTGTTAGAGAACATGAGCAAATACATTGATTTCTTTCTGCAAGATTTTGTGAGAAACCTGCCATCCTTCATTTTGGACACTAGTGACTTATTAAGGAAGCTAGCAAAGTTCGAATGGAATACGAACTATATATTGGTATCCATGGATGTCACCTCGTTATATACCAGTATATTCCATCAGGACGGTATGAGAGCAGTACAGCATTTTCTTGGGAAGAGACCAATCTGTTTCCAGGATCATTCGAAAATGCTGATAGACATGATTGCAATCTGCTTAGAGAACAATGTGTTTTTGTTTGCCAAACAGCTTTTTCTTCAGACCAGGGGAGTTGCTATGGGGGCCTGCTTCTCTCCCAGTTACGCCTGTTTGCACATGGGGTACTGGGAGGAGCAGGTCCTGTGGCAAGAACACTCTGCCATTATGAACTCCAAAGTAAAACTGTGGTCAAGATATATTGATGATTTGTTCTTTGTATGGGAGGGCACAGAGACGGAGGTGATCGATTTCATTGATAAACTAAATGAAAATGATCTCAACATCCGATTCACCAGCAATATCAGTGCAACTTCTATAGTGTTCCTTGATGTTGAGATTTACGTCCAGGCAGGCAGTCTTCAAACTAGACTGCACCGCAAGCCTACTGCGGGCAACACATTGCTGCATGCAGGGAGTCACCATCCTGCACACCTGATACGGAGCATACCTTATGGGGAGATGCTCCGTGTCAGGAGGATCTGCAGTAGTGATGAGGAGTGCCGGCTGGCACAACTCCACTGTAAATCTCGTTTCCTTCTTAGAGGCTACAAACCAGATGCTATAGATGTGGCGATTCTCAAGGCAAACAGAATGGACAGAACCTCACTCCTGGGCTCAGGAGTGATTAATTTGAAACCACAGGTCAAGGGTGCGCAAGAGGTGATAAGGATGATTATGGGTTATAGCAACCAACACAATAGCATCTATAAAATCATCAAGGAGAACTGGTCCTTATTGTCTGAGGATCCTATTCTGGGTCCAGTTATTCCAAAGTTTCCCAGTATAGCCTACCGTAAAGCCAGGTCAATGAAAGACAGCTTGGTATCTAGCAGTCCTGAGGTGGTGATGGGAACTTGGCTTAATGAGAGTAAGGGTTTTTTGAGGTGTTCGAGTTGTAAGGCTTGTAAAAATGGCGTGAGCAAAACAGAAGTAAAAACACCATTGTCGCCATTTCCTATTAAGATTAAACACAAGCTCAACTGCAAGACAGAGTTTGCAGTATATGTTTTAGAGTGCCCTAGTGGGCTAAGATACGTGGGCAGTACGAGGCCCCAGGTCCACAAGCGCATCCTTCAACATTTACGAGCTATATGCAACGTTGACCCCTCATATCCAGTTGCCCGGCACTTTGACAAGTGGCATGGGAAAGATGCTTCCCTCTTGTCATATTTTGTGATAGACTGTGTTCCTCCCCAGAGGAGAGGAGGTGATAGAGAGTCCCTGTTGCGCAAATTAGAAACGCGCTATATTATTCTGTTGGATACTAAGGCACCACAGGGTCTGAATACTGGGGAGGATTGCCACACCTATTTGTAATGAATTCTGTCCACTGATAGCCTAGGGTTGGAATGCCTATCTGTAGCTTTATTGGACGTATAATTTTATCATGCACCCTGGATGCCTTTCTTGAATTATTAAGTAACTGATTTTAATCATATTGATTGTATTTTTCACTATTTTGCACTTTTCTTGTTAGCACTTTTAAGCCATCTATACATATAGAAATATTTTGCACAAAACTTTGCTATTTTGCACATTATTCAACTGTACTGTATAATCTACACATGAACTTAGCTGCTAATATGGTCAACTATATATAAACCTAGGAGCTAGTTCCATCATTAGGACATGGTTATAAATGTACATATTTATGTTTTTAACTTTTATATGTCTTTTGAGGTTTTATCGATAATTGAGTAACCATTGTAATCTAATGTTTATACATGAATGTTTTGATAATTCTGAGTTTATGGAGGTTATCATCATGTGGTGTTAGTTTGTATTTTACAAACGAATGTACAGAGAAATATATTGATACTGTTTTGATATGTGCAATAGTGTGCAAACTAACAGCATTTAAGCTGTAATTTTAATAACATGTGTGAGTTACTTTACAACATTATAGTAACTCTTCTATTTCTATACCATGTGATGGCGACTATACACTTTAAATGGGTGGCCAGCCCTCGTGACGTTGTCATGTGAACAAGGCTATCTTTAGCCGAAACGCGTCGTGGCGGACTGGTGCTGGGTTTGATGAAATAAAATAACTTTGCATCGCAATTTGGGTCTCGTTGGTTCCTATTCGTTTGTGTGGCAGATTGCAGCGCTGGTGGACAATAGGAGCTTGACATACCTCATATATATATATATATATATATATATATATATATATATATATATATATATATATATATATCCAATTACCGCTCTGGTGCTTGAACCCACCACGTAGAGAAAAACAGACACTTTCAAATGTCTTTACATTCACTGCTGGCAACAGTGACTTTTATTCAGCCATATGCGCAAATACATATATATTTATTATTATTTTCAAATACTCTGTAAAACCCCCAAATTACCCTGTGTATCCAATAACTAAACACCCACAAAATTCTAAAATTACCCTTTTCTCACCAATACCCATACCAATACCCATACCCCCAAACTCTAAAATTACCCTGGACACACCAAACCCCAAACCCACCCTGACCCCTATAAATACCCCTACAACCCTAGAATTACCATGGGTACCCCAAATCCTAAACCCACGCCAAACCCCAAAAATACCCCTGCACCCCAAAACCCAAACCCACCCAGAACCCAAAAAATTCCCTGGCCACCCTAAAACCCAAACCCACCCGGAACCCTAAAAATACCCCTGCACCCCAAAACCCAAACACACCCTAAACCCTAAAATTACCCTGGGCACCCCAAACCCACCCTGAACACTTCAAATACCACTACACCCCAAAACCCAAACACACCCTGATCCCTTAAATTACCCTGGGCACCCCAGAACCCAAACAAACCCGGAACCCTAAGGTTACCCTGGCCACCCCGAAACCCAAAGCCACCCTTAACCCTAAAAATGCCCCTGAACCCCAAAAAACAAAACCACCCTAAACACTAAAATTACCCTGGGCACCCCAGAACCCAAATTCACCCTGAACCCTAAAAATACCCCCACACTTCAAAACCCAAACAAAGCTTGAACCCTAAAATTACCATGAGCACCCCAAAACCCACACCCACCCTGAGCAATAAAATTACCCTGGGTACCCCAAAACGCAAAGCTACCCTGAACCCTAAAAATACCCCTGCACGCCAAAACCCAAACCCACCCAAAACCCTAAAATTACCCTGGGCACCCTAAAACCCAAACTCACCCTGAACCCTGAAAACACCCCCAAAACCCAAACCCACCCTGATCCTTAAAATTACCCTGGGCACCCCAAAACCCGAACAAACCCTGAAGCACAAGTTACTTACCTTCGGTAAGAAACATTAGTAGTGATAGATTCCTTACCTTAGAATTACCCCCGGCATCAGACTGGATCCGGAAAGTGTCTCGTCAGCAGTACAGCTGCACGTCGGTAGGCATCGTTGAGCGGCTCCGCGTGCATCGTTGGCGTCATTGGCGCTGTGATGACGTTGTCGGAGCTACTTAGACACGCCCACGCGCGCTGATGTCAGTTCTGTACACAACTTTCCGCGCCAGGAACACAGAGCCATACAAGATACTGACCACTGGTGCCATGATACTAGGGCCCTGAAAGGGATGACCTTAACCCTAGAAATCAGTTTGCAGAACAGGGAGGATGGGTGGGGTGGTAAGGAATCTATCACTACTAGTGTTTCTTACAGATATATCGTTACCGAAGGTAAGTAACTTGTGCATCTGAAAGAAACATGTAGTGATAGATTCCTTACCTTAGAATAGATACCCCAGCAATACCGACCCCGGTAGTGGGTCTGCGAACCAAGATCACACCAGAAAGTCCTGGAGAACAGAACAGCCAAAGAAGCCGTCTCTCCGGATTTGGTTGTCCAGGCAGTAGTTCTTGGTAAATGTGTGCAGTGAGGCTCACGTAGCTGCCTGACAAATGTCCTGCAAGGGAACTCCGCGTCCCAGAGCAGTAGTGGCTGCCGTCGCCCTGGTAGAATGGGCGCGCAACCCAACCGGAGGCTCTTTTTTAGCCAAGGAGTAGCAAGCCTTTATGCACAGAACGACCCACTGAGAGATGGTCCGTTTGTGCACAGCCCAACCTTTGTTGGTGCCCACGTAGCTAGTCATCCACCCGGAACTAATTGTGTGCGACTCAGATAGAAAGAGAGCGCACGTTTTGGGTCCAGACGGTGGAGCCTCTCTTCCTCTTTAGAGGGATGTCGAGGCAGAAAGAAGGTGAGCAAAGTGATTGTCTGCCCGCTGTGAAAGGCGGGGACAACCTTTGGCAGAAAGGGAGGACGAGTCCTCAGAACAACTTTGTCCGGATGGACAGAGAGAAAAGAAGGTTTAGAAGAAAGAGCCTGGAGCTCACTCCCTCTTCTGACAGAGGTGATGGCAACCAGGAAAGCTGTCTTTAGAGTCAGAAGACAAAGAGGGCAATTATGAAGTGGCTCAAAGGGAGAGCACATCAGAAAGGTAGGAACTAGATTCAAGTCCCACTGAGGCATCACGAAAGGAACAGGAGGAAACATGTGCGTGATGCCTTTCAAGAATCTATTTACAACAGGGGACTTGAAAAGGGAAGGCTGCTCTGGAAGCCTTAGAAAGGCGGAAATGGCCAAGAGATAGCCCTTGATAGTGCCCAGAGCAGAACCCTGCTGGACAAAAGAAAAAAAGGAAAAACAGGACCTCTGAAAGAGTGGCAGAAAGGGGATCTACAGCCTTTGCTGTGCACCATGCCACAAACTTATTCCACCTACAGGCGTATACCGTTTTTGTGGAGGGACGCCTAACTGTCAGAATAACATTACAGACTTCAGGAGGCAGATCGAAAGACATCAACTGCTGCCGCTCAATCTCCATGCAAGGAGGTAGAGACTGGACAGGTTCGGGTGGAGGACCGTCCCCTGCTGCTGCAACAGAAGATCCTCCCGAAGAGGCAGACGGATCGGGGGATCGATGCTCATACTGACTAGCTCGGAATACCATACTCTTGGGACCCAGCTCGGAGCCACAAGGATGACTTGGGCCCGGTCATGCCTGATCTTCCTCAGCACTCTGGGCAGAAGTGGTAGAGGCGGAAAGGTGTACAACAAACTGCAACTCCACTCGCGACAAAAAGCGTCGCCAAGCGAGTGCCGCCTTGGAAATTCCAACATGCAGAACTGATGACATTGTGCGTTCTCTTCAGTGGCGAACAAATCTAACCAAGGCTTTAGCCACTGCTGAAAGAGACCTAGCGCCACGTCCGAGTTCAGACGCCTTTCGTGATCCAACATGCACCGACGGCTGAGTTAGTCCGCCCTGGCGTTCAGAGAACCTGCCAGGTGTTGAACCACCAGGGACATGCCCTGATGTTCCAACCAAGCCCAGAGATGCAGAGCCACTTGGCATATGGTCCACGACCCCACCCCGCCCTGTTTGTTGCAGTACCACATGGCGGTGGTCTTGTCCGTGAACACCTGCACTACACTTCCCCGGACAGAAGGAAGGAATGCCTTCAGTGCCAGTCGGATCGCCCGAAGATCCAACAGGTTTATGTGGAGCTGGGACTCCGCCAGAGATCAGAGGCCTCTGATCTCCACCTCTCCCATGTGGCCGCCCCACCCCAGAAGGGACGCGTCCGTCTCACCTGTATGCTCAGGTTGGGGAAGGGAGAGGGATCTGCCATTGACCCAATCGTGATTCGTGAGCCACCACTGCAATTGCTGTGCAGTGCCCTCCGAGATTTGGACGAGATCGGACAGGTTGCCCTGATGTTGTGCTCACTGGAACTTCAGGTCCCACTGCAGAGCCAGCATATGCCATCTGGCATGATCCACAAGCAGGATGCAGGAGGCCGTCAAGCCCAGCAGCCAAAGGGTCATCATGACCGAATCCCGGGACAGAGGCCGAAAGATCGGAATCATAGCCGAAATGTCCCGGACTCGCTGTTTGGGGGGATAAACCCAGAACCGCTCCAATGAAAAGGAGCTTCTGCGAGGGAATCAGATGCGACTTTGGCACATTGATGGAGAACCCCAGCAAATGCAGGTGGTCGGCCAACGTCTGGAGGTGGGAGACAACTGACTGGGGCTCCCAATAGTCAAAGCAAAGGGTTCAGAGATGGGGCTTACAACCTGTATGCCTGAAAAACCTACTGAGACATTGTTCTGGCCAGACAGGGTGGCCCTGGGGACCAGTGAATGAGAAACAGAGCTTTTTATTGCATCCTGTATCCACCAGAAACTTCTTAGCCAAACCATGCAAATCCACTGTGACATAAGGACCACGCTGATCTACAGGTATTTGAACTGGTCCCTCACCCTGTCCTTGGTTGTCCTAATTTTAGGACATCCCTGATGCCTCGGCCAGATCATAATCATTGTGATAGTACTGCCTTACCCGGGGGTAATCCAAATAGTTCTGATTGGAGTGACCCCCGAGAATGCCCCAGCCTGGACATTATTACGACCACTCTCACCATGACCCCGTCCACTAGAACACCGACCTCTTGGGGGCGCAACCTTCTGCAACAAGTCCAGACACTCACTCCACACGTGTCCTTCCTTCCTACAATACACACACCGGTTAGGCCCCACTGGAATGCCACTTCTGCCAATGCCACGTGACCATTGACCTAGACCAGTGCCACGTCCCCTGCCGGACCCCTTTGCTGCCTGATGCATTAACACCTCAGTTTTCAACTCCTTATTCTTCTTCTCCACCTTCTCCTCATTCTCCCTTTGTCCATAGTACTGAGCCATACTCAACATCACCGAAGGGGAGGAGGTAGTCCAGGTGCTCTCAGAAACCTTATATCCACTGGTACCAGCAACCCGAAAAACATCTCGATATCTACCAGCATCATCACTGTCGATGAGGCGGCCTCCGTGAATTCTTTGTAATATGCATTTGGATTTTTCCTAGTGTCCGGCACTGACTCTTGAGGGCTAACACCTCACTTCATTTCCACGGTGTGTAAACCCATTGTTCCTGAAAACGGGCCTCTACCCGCTGTTGAACAATAACATCCTGCACATTACGCCGTTCTGAAATCTCAGGATGGAAAATATGGTGCACCTCCCTCATCGGGAATTGTGACACAATTGTAGGTGTTTTCTGCTGCAGCCTACCTCGATAAACAATCATCATCGCAATTGCACCATTACTAAAACATCCTTAGGGGCCATGTCAGTAGCGTATAGACGGTTGCGAATGTCATATTATTTGTGATGCCACACCACCAAAACCCTGTTCCCACAACCCTATCAATGTAGCCGACATATGCTTGAGAGCATGCTGCTGTACAAACGGCTCAAAATCTTACAACACACTCCACACTTCGTCTACACTGTAGAGCGGTCTCCGTGCCCACTGTGCAGCCTGATCAGCTACCATATTTTTCTCCTCGACCGCCACATCTGATCAAATCAGTACCCACTCCATTCGCTCCCATGCCGCAGCACAATTCCCCTCGTCCAACCCAAGCACTGGAGTCCCAGCACCAAAAGATGCTGGGGATGAAATGTCTGGGAAAGACACAATGGATGAAAGGGACGGGCACTAATGTTAGTAATGACTGTGTCGAAGGGGTGAGAGAAGGGGGGCAACATGAGCGGGAGGACCTGCAACTAATGCACCCACAGCTTGCAAAGCCAGGGAGGGGACAGGTGGAGCTGTAATTAAAACAGCCAGGTCAGAGGCCGAGGGGCCAGATGCAGAGACAGGAGGGGCAGAAGACTGAGGTGTCGGAAGAAAATAATATATCCTCTGTGGGGTGTAAGGAAGTGGGGGCTGAGCTTCTAAGAGTTCATCTACAAAGGCATCACCTTCCTCTCATGTGACATAGGACTTATCACATTGCAATCGCAATTTCCTATCAGCACACTCTATACCATTTTCCCTCTCCAAGCCTCCTTCTCTGCTAGCATACGCCTTTGCCTAGCTTCCTTCTGCCAGACCTGGAGGGAATTAAACATCGACTGCCTACTTCTTCTGGCAAATAATTTAACCTGCACATAGGTCAATTTCTGTTCATCAAAGGTACCTGTTGGTGGCCACTGAAGCTCAGCATTGTCCCTTGTATGTTTGTGCCATAATGTACTAAACATAATAGGGCCAATGCCGTGCTTGGTATATATATCGAAATCCGGGGTGTCTTCCGGAGGCGCAGGTTTCCTCTCCTCCAGCCGAGCTTTGGCAGAACAACAGCGGCACCCCACACAGCACAATTTACTCAGACAAGGCATCGTAATATCAGACACATTCACTGTTCACATAAAACAAACCACATGCTAAACAAAGGGAATCCAACAGGCAGCCTATAGACTGTACCAAAACAAAACAGTCCGGAGACTGCACCAGACAGTCCGAAGACTGTCCCAAAACAAGACAGTCCATAGAATACACCAGACAGTCCGAAGACTGTACCAAAACAAGGAGACAGGCTCTAGCCCCAGGCATTTTCGAGAGTAAACCAAATTCAGCGAGTGGCCTGTCAGAGCACTCGCCAACACTCTATATCTCAAGGGTCCACAGAACCATCCAGTTCAAACAAACAAGGAATGGTCCTCAGACCACATTCAAAATAATTCAAGATGGTGCCAAACCTACCAAAAGGCAAGACAAACTCACCTTGTGCACACAGGTCAAGCCAAGTTATTCTCCACCACCTACACTTCAGATCAAACAGTCAGATCCAAGGGTTTCGCCTTTTCAGGACCACAGCCGGGATGACTGCTGGGCGAGGCACCACCCGATCAGACAGGCAGAGCAGCCGTGAGAACTAAGCTCTATCGTGTGGGGATCTCTGATCTGCCCAACCGACTCGCCGCGGCCCCATCCTCTATACCTGATTCCAGGCAAGATGGGTCAGCCCGATGGAGTCCCTGTCTGGGCGTCAACTGAAGGAAGTGACCCGAAATGGGCCACCCGGGTCACTCGCAACCACCTCTCGGCCTTCCCAGAAATGAAGAGTCGGGACGAAAGTGGAGAATACAATCTAACACCTTTATTAGTGAGTACACTGCAGTGAAGCCCGGACTGACCCGCCTCTTGAGACAGCTGTTGAGGGACTGACTTCAGAACCCTTGGTAACACAAAAAAAGCCTTCCAACACCTCTCAAGCCCTGCCCCTGCAATAATACTGCTTTAGCAAAAGCTGAACAAATTAGGCACAGAGGGATGAGCTACCACCTGTGGAATGGGTACATGTTATCAGGCTCCCAAGCCGTCTTACTCAGTCTAAGCTCTCTCTAGTGTTGGAACATAACTATTTCCAGGGATAGGCATGCAAAGCTGAATAAGCTATTCTATATGTGCATCTGGGTTGCACCCTTGAATAAGATAAGAGGGACTTTCTGAACAGCAGCTACTGCTGAGACAAGCAGAGAGCAGGGGCACAGAGGCCAGGCATTGCTTACAGCGTAACATGGCAACTACAGATAGAAAAATGCCATCTCAGATGTGTGAGAAGTTGGCCTGGTATATTCTGTCCAATAGTTATAGTGGGCACCTTGTACCAGTCCAAACAACCCTTATTGATGATAGGTTAAATATAATCTCTATTGAAAGCTACCCTAGTGGTAGCTATGGAGAGCAGCCTTCAGGCTAAGTCTTGAAGGAATGTAAAGCAGCTTGTTTTACCGGTCTATAATCTCTTGAATGACCAAATGAAAAGAGATCCACGCAAGGTATATATTTAAAATATATGTATATATTCTAAAACACACACCCCTAGTCTCTTTATGAGGCTAGAAGTCAAAGTACACAAGTTACAAGTTAAATAGCAACAGTATCTAGCACAATATACAGTTAGCCCTAGGGGCATACCAAACCATATACTAAAATAGTGGTATAAGAACTACGACTTGACTAGACACTTGGCCTAGAGGCTGTAGAATTGCTGGGCTCCTTCGGAACCACCCAAGGTAGTGACACAGGGGATCCACGAGGGACACGTGCAGTGTGAGAACACAGCCGGGAGCGCCATTACCTTCTCCCGGGAAAGTCGCGGTTGGAAATGTAAAGTTTAAAGACACTTAGGAGATGACTGGGAGCAAACCCTTTTGGACTTAGAGGTGTCTAGGGCCAAAACCCAGGGGAGCACCGGAGTACTTGAGCTACCTAACCCAGGGTAGCCGGGTGCATAGGTGTCAAATGGTGTCGGGTCGTATTGTCATTTACAATGGAAGCTGGCGAAGAAGTGCTGCTGCCAGGAAGTTGCGAAGTGTCCGAAGAGATACAAGCCTGGATCGAAGTCGAGAAGAACCTGAAAGCAAAGGGGACAGAGTCTGGGTCACTTGCCAGTGACCAAGGGCACGATAGTCGAATGCCCACTGATGTCGGGTGCTTCAGGTGAGATGAGGTGAAGCATGACTCTTCAGCCACGAGGACCAGGAGGCATCGAGGACAACCAGGAGCTGGATTTGAGCTGTCCCACGAAGGATGTTGAGTGCTGCAGCATCGGTGCCCAGATTGGACCCAACTAGCCTTGGCAACAGCAACCCTGGAGCACGTCTGGAGCAACCAGGGAAGCCCAAGGAAAATCAGAGTTGCTTTCAAAGAGACCCACCAGTCGACAGACCAGGAGACATAGAGAAGTCAATTCACTTGCAAAGGTGCACCGTGTCCAGGAGTTCTGGTTCTACATCACTCACGAAGGCTGCGGGTCTCAGCTTTGCTGGGGACTCGGTTCGGCCTCTGAGAAGTCTGGAAATCCTCTTCCTGGGCTGCAGATACTTCGGAGTCCATTGGGAGCTTCGGAGATGCAGACCGGCAAATACTTTGTTGGTGCCTGCCAAGCAGGGGAGTCACTCCTTGAACCCAAGGGAGATTCGTCAGTCTTCTAGTCTTGAGTAGAAAGTCGAAGTTCCAGGATTCAGTTACTGAGTTTCGTCCAGGGATATCTAAAGTCCTGTTGCCAGGGGTTCCTTACTTATACCTAAGAAAGGGGTTGGACTAACTCAGGGGACCCACCTATGGGAGGGTTTGGAAAGAGGGGTGGCTACACCCATTTCCTTTGTCCAGTTTCACTCCAGAGCAGGGGCTGGTAGCCCCTGAACCGGTTTGAGCTGGACTATGCACAGGGACACCAAATGTGCCCCCATTGCAGGACTTCAAAGCACTCTTGAAGTGCTCCCACCCAGCCCCAATACACATCAGCCTGTCTGGGAGGTGGTTACACCTTCCTATGACAGGAAACCTATTGTCCAGGCATTCCCCTGCTGGAGTTTCGGTCAGCAGCAGGAGGCCAGACTTGTGTCTGTGGCTGCAGCATCCATTTTGTGATGCCAGGGCTCTATTAAGCTGGTACCGGGTATACCGGTGCTGTCATGTCTCTCCCTCTAGGAGGATAGATTCCGAAGGCTGCACTATTGAGTCGATGGTGTGTTGGCCCACACTCTTATTCATAGAAGCTGAGATGAAACTTGTCCCTAGTGAACATTTATGCTGTTCCAGTAACTGAATGGATTATTTGGTACAAAGTTTCTTTCAATATATTTGGTCCTGTAGAAATACTGCAGATACAATATGTGTTTCAGGTTTCTATGGGTGATTTAATAGTACCTGGGTCACATTCATATGATTGGAATATTAAAACTGTAAACTGGAAGGTCTCGTAGCTGGAATATTATATTGTTTTTGAATCAGAGGACCTGTACACAAATTCTGCTAAGTATGGGGAAATGTTGTGTTATCATCATTTTGGACATCATTTTCTACACAGAGCCACTATTCAACGTACCATTTTTAACTATACACAATGGAAAATTTGCCGTACTCCTCCATAAGAGAGTTCTTAAACAGATAAAGAGAAATTTGCCCATTTGTCAAGATATGATACAACAGACCCAACATCATGTTATTTCATGTTAGTCCAATGCCACCAAAAACATATGTGCTTACACAAACTCTACTAATATATACAGCTTTGTTTGTTACACAATTGGCCATTAAATGCTATGATTATTGGAAGGACGCCATTAAAATTAAATCAATTTGATGTACCAAACCGTGGCAAGTTCATGGGCCAAAAACTTTGTTTCGAGCATGTTTAATCCAAACACAAATGATCTTGCTGAATGACACCATCCAGCAGACTAGATGTCTGGGACTGGGTAAGATCAGAAAAATTAATTCTCCAACTATTCCCTCTGTTGCTTGCTTTGAAAATATTCAAAATATGACAAATTACACTGAAGAACAACTCAATAGTGTGGTGCAGAATGGTACATTGAATTCCACACTTTCAGGCCCTCTAGTATTGTGGAAAAGTAAATTTTGCCATGTTCTGTGTCCCTACGCGTCCTCCATCATATGTTATCTGTGCATGATTAATATGCATATGTATTCCCCATGTTTGATTAAAGACGCAATTACAGTTGTGTCCACCTCTAGTATGTCAGTTTCCAGTTCTCGTGAATACTACGAATATCAGGCCTATGTAAAGCTACGTTGCCACGTTTCTCAGTGTGCACGTTATTCCATTGTAAAGTCCCCGTTTCTAGGCCTCAAAAGGGCCCGGACACCAGATTCAGCTCCTGTCTCCTGAAGCCTCGCTGAAGAGCGATACAGCCCCCACCTGTATCCTCGACCCTTCACTTACTTCCTGCCTCGCAGTGCCCGGCTCAGCCTAGCTCTGCCTCTGAGTCTGCCAAGAGTATGTTATGATTCCAGTTATCAGTTCAGCCCTCCTTCTCTGCATTCCTAAGCTACTGAACTGCATCCATAGTTTCCGTCATTGTCTAGCCTTTACGTCTCCATGTAAGAGAAATACTGCATTTAATGGTCATTTAATATTCTTCATCACGCACTACATGTAGAATAATGCATGCTCTAGTCTTAGAGTCTGTTCGCCTTTACCCCGATAACTTTTGGATTCTATCAACATGTTCTCTAAACATCAGATACTAGATACTGTTTAGGTACATGTCGCCCTGACTCTCCAGACTTCAGTCTCTGCTCCTAGCACAGAGTTCGTAGCCCCCAGCTTCTCCTAGTAACACGTCATTGCCAGTCTGCGCGCACCATCAGGTCAGAGGTCCCGGCTCCTTAGGTAGCCCCCTCCATGTTTCCGCCCCATTTATGACATATTCTGTTACGTTTGCATCACATGTCTATGTATACGCCCTGTTACACCTACTTTCACCCTTATCTTTCGCGACTGCTATTGACCACACCCACTGCTCCGCCTATCGTATGTATTGTAATGCAACTGTTTTAGTATATATGATCGTGCACTGTTATTAAATGTTACGCCGAGCACGCCGATTCCGATCCTGCCCCCGGCAGCGCTGCCATCCTATTCCTGTGCAGGTTGTCCTGTTCCTGTCCTTATGCTGTATTAAACCTGCAAAACTCCTACTACCTCGAATCTTGACTCTTATTTATTGAGCTATCTGTTATTCATTTATTTATTCAAAAATAGAGGTATTATTTATTTATTTACCACATAATGGCGCCCGAATAGGGACTTGCCCTTTCCCCACGCGTCGGTGAAGCCACGCCGACCCCCTGACCCTCTGCAGTCGTGACGGAACTCTTCTGCGCACCGGCAGATATTTCTGCTTCAAGTATCCCTCAGGCCCACGGAGGAGACGGAGGAGGCGGTCCAGCATCCAGACGAGACGGTGGAGGAACGCGGCGAGTCCCGACCAGAGCCCAAGCCGAGAGTCCAAGGTCCGAGGTATCCGGAGGCCCACCCGTAACAGAAGTCCGAAGTTCGTCCGTCCGGCGTCGAAGCAGTCCAGTCCAGTCTGAGGCCTTCCGTTCTTACTGCCCGGTGAGTACCATTGCTGGGGTAGTATCTAGACAGGGTCAATCTAATTGACTCTGGTCCGTGGGTTGGTGGTACACAGACCCACAAACGAAGTGTCCACTCCGGTGGATGCGGGTCCTGACGTGTCTCTGTATGAGACCGGTAAGTTTCGTACTGTTTCAGCAGTGCATCTAGTTTCTGTTCTAGTCAGTTCTGTTCTCGAGAAAATTCATGTATTCTGTTTTCCGTATTCCAGGTAGTATTCTGTTCGAACTGTTATTCATAATGTTCTTCATGTATTTTAATGTCGTGGTATGAGTGCGAAGTGATTCTCGTGTTTATTGTGTATTGTATTGTGTCCAGATTATAGTTCAGTCATGCCGCTCTTTTCAAAACTGCGTCAGTTAAGAACTAGAAAAGGTCTGCTAGAAGCAGCAGTTCCTGTCCCGCCTAGGGACAGTCCAGGTCATTTCATGTATCAGAAGCATGGCATAAGCGCCATATTGTATCTAGATTTATGGGTAGAGTATACCAAACAGTTAGAGGAAAAGTATAGATGGCCCGTATCGGGTACATGGGATGCCGAGTGCATCATGCGAGTAGAAGAAGCTTTATGGAAAAAGAAAGCCAGACAGTCACAGAAAGATGCCATCGATTTATGGCGCAAAGAATCTCATAAAAGAACCGAAAAAGAAATCAGAAAGTCTGAACTAAGTAGAGAATCCTTAGAACGAGCACAAGAAAAATAATTAATCGAGATTGGTGAACGAGTTAAAACCGAACAGTCAGACAGACAGAGGCATGCTCTTATTAAGGGTATGTATCCTCTTCTTGCCGAGGGCTTGCCAAAAGCGACCCCAGAGGCATCCAGTAATTTCCCGCCACCATTAGTTCCGCTCAAGCTACGTCACAAACCGACCGCAGCTGATATTTTCATCTCGTCCTATTTGGACGACACAGTCCCAGAATATGCAAATCCCGCTCCGCCAGTCCCTGTAAATCAGGCACTTCCCGCTCCTCCAGACACCGGAGTACCTGTTACGGTACCCCCGGTCCAGCCCGCCATACAAGTCCAGTCTGCATTTCCATTTCCCACTCTGCCAGGACGAAGAGCATCAGTAGACGACTCTAGTTTAGGGGCCGCAGGGGGAGGTCCTCCTCAAACCCCGCCGCCACACAAGCGCTTAACGTTAGCCGAATTACATGCACAAGCGTCACAGCGTACGCCCAGATATCAGTCTGTTGCAGAAATAAGAAAAGCCCTTAACGAATGTGGCTATGATCCAGTCCCAGGCGAGGATAGTATGGTTTTATATTCATTACGCGTAAGAAAGGTGACCGAGTATCTAGTTACCCTACCAGATATGAAAGAAGATCTAGACAGAATATATCGTTTCATCCGTACAGGGAATGATCCAGAAAGTATTAGTGACGTCATGTGCCAAAGAAAAGTTGAAGTCCAGCTCATGCTATTAAAGTTTCTGATTAATTGTCTAATAAGGGAACAAGATTATCCGACCAAAGATCGAGCCGAAATGAAAGTCCTGACAAGGTGGAGTGATAATATAGCCGAGGGTAAGCACAAGACTATCGGTAGTATAGAGAGTATGTACAAGAAAATTCGTAAAGAAATAATAAGGTTACACGATCAACGTAAAGCAGCACAAGTAAGCGAGAAAGAAAATGACTCTTCTACAGAAGAGGTAGAGGACGAGAATCCCGACAGAATAGCGTATGTAGGAAAATCTAGATTCCCAGATCGCCATTTACGTCTAGAACACAAGCCAGTTTTTCACCATTCAGCACCAGAACAAGGTTCTCTAGAACAAGTATTTCAAGCTACCGATCACATTCTGAAATCACGAATCGGTTATAGCGAGTTAAGTACCATGCATGAACAAGAACTAGTCCGATCAGCAGTCCGATGGACTACTGATTCTACCACTTTTCCAGACGAGATAGTGGCACAAATGTTTCTGAAAATGCCCCCAGCCGAGCAGCGACTGGCGGGTATGTATATGATTCAGCACCTCATTACATTGTATGAGGGTCAACATTCTGATCCAGGTCCGTTACATGATGTCCTGAACGAGTTACTCCAGTATAAATGGAAAGGTTTAGGTACCGATTTAATTAGTGTCATTCTAGAACAGCGCCACAAATATAGTATGTTTTTGAACCCGCATTTTGTTCATGTCTCACCCCCAGAAAGTAAACCCTTTTACATAGACAGACAGAATCCTTTACGAGAAGTGCATCCAGTTAAGACAGACGGTGGTGAAATGCAACGAGTGTTTGTTTACACCCCGATCACAAAGATGGAACTCTTAGAGATGAAAAAGTTAATTCCCTGTCATGACAAAGATCCAGCAGGGTTCCACCGAGAATTAAAAGACATGCTCCGTATGGGAGAATACACGTATCCAGATATTATTAAAATGTTAAAAGTCCTGTTGCCCGCAGGGGTATATGAGAAACTCAAGGAAAAAGAATGGGAGGTGGGAGAGAAAAAGATCGATTGGGCAGTCCTAGAAGCTGAAGATAAGGCACGAGTACCAGGTACCGGTCTTGGAGATAAATGTAAAGAATTACCAGAATTATTAATACAAGTTTTGCCCAGACTATTAGCAACTAAAAAGGAAGACTGGGATGCAATCTCAGCCTGTAAACAGAAACAAGACGAAGACACTAGTGATTTTTATTCTAGATTTGAAAAATGTTTTATCATAAACAGTGGCCTCAAGACGAGCAGCGAGTCATACCCTCATCTTTTTGTTACTAAATTAGTCGAGAATTCAAGTCCACAAGTTAAGAATCGAGTTTTGAAGGTCGAAAGTACCTGGCAAGCTAATACCCCGTCCCAGATGTTACAGATGCTTCAATATCACCAGAATAGAATCAGAGAAGAGCAAGAACATGAAAGGAAACTTATGAAAGACACGAAAATGAAAGTACTAGTTGCACAATCTGTTCCTCAAGACAGTCAGAAGAGGGGTCCGAATCAAGCCAGTCATCCTGCAGTTCCCGTTAAAGGGACATGCAATTATTGTAAACAGCCAGGTCATTTTATAAACGAGTGTGTAGTTCTGAAACACAACATAGCTACTGGTAAGACTAAAGAAAGACCACGTCCGCCTAGACAAGAACAAGTTTCACAGACTTCTCAGCCACAGAATGCACCACAGACAGTTACTGTACCGCAGCCTATTGCTGCAACACAGCATGTTACACAGCAGATGTATCAGTATGCACAGTCCGAGTATCCAGAGTATCAACCGTATTCATGAAACAGCCTAGAGAGGGAGGTAGGCTTGCCTCTCATCGAGATACCTGTAGATCAAGAAGGTCCCTATGTTCATAGTCAAGTACTAGGGAAAGACAGAAAGTTTCTGATTGATACAGGGGCAAGTAGGACCACTATAAGTCACGCCGAAGTTCCAGGGGCTCCGCTCTCAGGCTCTAGAAATGTTTCCCTTGGATTTTCAGGAAAACCTATTGTAAATGAAATTTCAAAGCCAGTTACTCTAGAAGTAGGTCCATTGTCCCGCACTACTGACCTGTTACTTACTAAGTCATGTCCAGAAAACTTATTAGGCATTAAAACACTGAAAGAATTAGGTGCAGTTATATGCTGTTCCCCAGAGGGAATACGATTGTTCCTACGTGACTTCAAGGGTCACTATGTATTACGAGATTTTGATCCAAGATTGTCCAATGTCCCGCAGCATCTATGGGCGCAAGGTCCAACTGATGTTGGTTATATGCAAATCACACCCCATCGTGTGACTCTCAAGCCAGGTGTAGTCCTGCCACGAATAAGACAGTACAGATTGCCACCAGAAGCTGTAGCAGCCTTATCCAAAATTATTGACGAGCTCATGGCTCAAGGAGTAGTTGTAGAAACTGACTCCAATGTATGTAATTCTCCGATCATTCCTGTTATGAAACGTACTGATCCAAATGCACCTCCAGTATATCGATTAGTGATTGATCTCCGAGAGCTTAATAAATGTATTATTCCCCAGTACCCAGTTGTCCCAGATATCTCTTCCCTATTGACAGCCATTGATTCCGAAGCTTCATTTTTTACAGTCATAGACCTCAAGAACGCATTTTTTAGTGTTCCCATTCATCCAGACAGCCAGTTTCTTTTCGGATTTTGTTTAAATGGAAGGAGCTATATGTTCACACGAGCTCCTCAAGGTTTCACAGAAAGTCCTAGTATTTACAGTCAGCTCTGACACAAGCCTGCATTCACGCCAAGAACCTGAAAGTTAATGTTTACACAGATTCACGTTATGCATTTGGAGTCGTACACGACTTTGGAGTGCTCTGGCAGGAGAGAGGTTTCATGACTTCTCACGGAACCAAGATTCAGCATGGTCTCCTCATTCAGGCTCTGTTAGATGCAATACATTTACCGACATCCATTGCTATCATGAAGTGCAAAGCACATACGAAAGTTACTGACACTATTTCCCAAGGTAATGATCTAGCAGATCGCACAGCCAAGCTTACAGCTCAGACTCCAGACATTCCAGTTAATAAGACACCGACATACACTCCAGATCTGACTACCTGTATGACAGTTAAGGACCCTACTCAAGATGTCATAGATATCCAGTTACACGCTACTCCCGATGAAATCAAGAAATGGTCCGAACAAGGAGGGGTCCAGACAGATCAGGGATGGGTAACGAAGGGTAAATCCACATGGTTTCTCCCCGACTCTATGGTTCAAGTCATTATCAATACCGCACATAGTCCAGCACATCTAGGAGAGAAAGCTATGTTAGACAGTATCCAGAATATTTGGTTCAACAAGCATCTACGAGCTGCAGCCAAGCAGAAAGTCCGTACCTGTATGATATGTTGTCAGTTCAATCCAGGTAAAAGTGTCCCGGTGGAACAAGGTGGATTCCAGCCCCCTGACCACCCTTTTGAAGTCCTCCAGATGGATTATATTCAGATGGAGCGATGTCGAGGTTTCAAGTATGTCCTCGTAGTTGTATGCGCTTTGTCCAGGTGGAGAGAAGCATATCCAGTTCCAGATTACACAGCTGCGACCACTGCCAGGCAGTTGGTTCGCGAGTTCTTCCCCCGTTATGGACTCCCTAGAGTCGTGTATTCTGACAACGGCCAGCCATTCTCATCTGAACTCATGAAGCATGTTTCCCTATTGTTAGGGTACCAGTGGAAGTTCCATTGTGTACGCCATCCTGAAGCAGCCGGTCTCGTAGAGAGACATAATCAGACCCTGAAAATCCGAATTGCAAAGGTTTGTCAAGAGAAAGGTGTGGACTGGCTAGTAGCTCTGCCAGTCGCTTTGTTCTATATGCGCATGGTCGCACATTCCAGATCAGGTCTGTCCCCGTATGAGGTCGTTTTCGGCCGTCCCCCTAACATGTGGGGTACACCTAGACCTCGAAGTATTACCGATGTTTCAAGTAATATGCTGACAGATTACCTAGCTTCCTTGATGTCTGCCCTCAACTCTTGTCGTTCACAGGTTGCCGCCGCATTTCCAGACAATACTGAGGTGGCACCGCATGAAATCGTTCCCGGATCCATGGTCCTAGTGCGAAATTTCGATCGCTCAAGTCCACTGGAGCCTCGCTGGAAGGAGCCCCGACAGGTCCTCCTCGCCACCCGTACAGCCGTGAAGTTGGAGGGACGCAAAGGCTGGGTGCATCTTTCGCATATTAAAAAATTTTATGGATTGAAGCCAGTCTCAAAGAACATTTCCCAGGATTCTAAAGACTGCCAAAGTACTATTCTTAAGGACTGTCCCGCAAAAGACATTGCTACGAACCCTTCCCAGTTAGAGACAACTCCGCAACAGGAGTATAAGCTCAAGTTAAGGTCTAGTAAAATAAGTCAGCCAGTTTGATTGTCTAAGTCCTCCCCTAGGTGAAACGGTTAGACCGGTTTCTGACATGTATAAAATAGACCCCCATAGTGAGAGAGTTAGTCAAAACTCAATCCGATGTATCGTTTTTCTATGTTTCATATTATTTCTCAGTATTATGATTTCCTGCACCAGTTATGCATTTTACCTGTATTTTCCAGTTTCTCATGTAAATAAGTCTTCTAAGGTTACAGTAGAGCACACGTTTAGTGATCTGCCTCCTCATGAACTCTCTTACCGCCTCGCTATGCGTAATAATTCTTTTATCCGCATGTTACATTATTCACACCAGACCAGCAATGCCACTAATTGTTGGGTGTGTGGTCGACTCCCCCCTTTTCAGACACCGAAGGGAGTTCTGCCACTCTTTCCTTATCCATTTTCACATAATGGTTCGTGTGGAGCATGGTCCACGTTAACGTCATCCTCAACAGATATGTCTTTTCTTAACAGTACATGTTTCCCAGACAAGCAAGGTCTTCCCCACAGAACAGGGTTAGATCTAGAAAACGAAGTTTACAATTTAGGTAATTATTCTTCGAATTTCATGGTCCTGAATGTTCAGTCTGATACTACTCCAGACTTACCTACTATTTCAGTACTACCAGTCAAAGGTGAATTATGTGTCCGAAATAATGGTTCCGTACATGTAGGACATAGTGATTGTACTACTATTGTCAAGTATAGTGACAGTGGGAAATCTATTTTCAAAGCTTCACGTCATTCTTATTTTATTTGTGGTCAGACCACATATGTTCGTCTGCCCCTCGATTGGGAGGGAACCTGTTACATTGCCTTCCTACTGCCACCGGTTTTTCTAGCCCCACCCGACTACCATAGGAATTCCCACCTAGTACATACTAGACACAAGAGAAACCTCCCGATTGTCGATTATACTGAAACTGCTCTAGAACAATATATAGATATCAATAAAGGTGTCTTCCCTTATTTAGGTACAGTCGTGAATAGTAAACTGATACGTAGATTAACCAGAACACTCGAAGCAGTAGTAATTGAGACTACTTCTGCTCTAAGTAATTTAACCGAAGAACAATCCTTTATGAGAATTGTCGTGCTCCAGAATCGTCTCGTCCTTGACGTCATATTGGCCGATAGGGGCGGGGCCTGTAGAGTCATCGGATCTAGTTGCTGCATTTTCATTCCAAATAACGCACCGTCTGTTTATTCAGCTATAACCAGACTCCATAAAATTGCCCATCTGTTACACCAAGATCCAGGCACCTGGACATGGTCCGGTTGGTTCTGGACTATAATTTCCGCTTGGGGATGGAAAGTCTTGTCCTTTCTAGGTATTACAGTAGCGATCATATTCAGCTGCTGCCTCTGTATACAATGTGGCCCTGCGATTTGCGGCATTTGTGCTACCTCTTGTATTCCTAGTCCCCAGCCCCGTTCTAAAACCCGTTCCAAGAAAATTCGAGACGAGCAAATGATACTGTATGAAATGATAGATGGTATCATGAATATTGATGTTTCCTGAAGGAAACGTAGTGACAAGGAGGGAATGTGGAAAAGTAAATTTTGCCATGTTCTGTGTCCCTACGCGTCCTCCATCATATGTTATCTGTGCATGATTAATATGCATATGTATTCCCCATGTTTGATTAAAGACGCAATTACAGTTGTGTCCACCTCTAGTATGTCAGTTTCCAGTTCTCGTGAATACTACGAATATCAGGCCTATGTAAAGCTACGTTGCCACGTTTCTCAGTGTGCACGTTATTCCATTGTAAAGTCCCCGTTTCTAGGCCTCAAAAGGGCCCGGACACCAGATTCAGCTCCTGTCTCCTGAAGCCTCGCTGAGGAGCGATACAGCCCCCACCTGTATCCTCGACCCTTCACTTACTTCCTGCCTCGCAGTGCCCGGCTCAGCCTAGCTCTGCCTCTGAGTCTGCCAAGAGTATGTTATGATTCCAGTTATCAGTTCAGCCCTCCTTCTCTGCATTCCTAAGCTACTGAACTGCATCAATAGTTTCCGTCATTGTCTAGCCTTTACGTCTCCATGTAAGAGAAATACTGCATTTAATGGTCATTTAATATTCTTCATCACGCACTACATGTAGAATAATGCATGCTCTAGTCTTAGAGTCTGTTCGCCTTTACCCCGATAACTTTTGGATTCTATCAACATGTTCTCTAAACATCAGATACTAGATACTGTTTAGGTACATGTCGCCCTGACTCTCCAGACTTCAGTCTCTGCTCCTAGCACAGAGTTCGTAGCCCCCAGCTTCTCCTAGTAACACGTCATTGCCAGTCTGCGCGCACCATCAGGTCAGAGGTCCCGGCTCCTTAGGTAGCCCCCTCCATGTTTCCGCCCCATTTATGACATATTCTGTTACGTTTGCATCACATGTCTATGTATACGCCCTGTTACACCTACTTTCACCCTTATCTTTCGCGACTGCTATTGACCACACCCACTGCTCCGCCTATCGTATGTATTGTAATGCAACTGTTTTAGTATATATGATCGTGCACTGTTATTAAATGTTACGCCGAGCACGCCGATTCCGATCCTGCCCCCGGCAGCGCTGCCATCCTATTCCTGTGCAGGTTGTCCTGTTCCTGTCCTTATGCTGTATTAAACCTGCAAAACTCCTACTACCTCGAATCTTGACTCTTATTTATTGAGCTATCTGTTATTCATTTATTTATTCAAAAATAGAGGTATTATTTATTTATTTACCACAGTATGGTTAATGTGGCCTGTGAATACGAATGGTTGCCATACTTATTTTCTGAATTCCATGCCGAGGTTCAAAGCAAGTGGACCCAACCCCCCTATATTCCGACTCACAACATTCAGGTATTGTTACCACCTATTCGGTTGGGAAATTGTGTCAACAAAGCTCTGAACATTCCACACTGTCTGCAATGAAACAACATATTTCTCTCCTGTCTGAAGACATGGCTTTATCAAATTCTTTACTAGGCCCTAAATCTCCATGTTCTAAAAGATTTATCGATGCTACAAATAATGAAATTGTCACAAATGGACCCTGCTGCACGCTTAAGACAAATTCATCAAGATGATTTGGTTAAAGTGCTTGCTGTTGTTGATATTAGTATTACGAAGCTGTCTTCTAACATTTGTAATCTGAATACCTTTGTGTCATCTGTTAATATTATGTGAAGTGACATGTTGACAAATATTGGGAAAAGTCAGCTTAGATCTACCATGCAATTTACCTGGATACTGCAAACAGTCAAAAATGGGCAGGTACTGTGGCGCTATCTAAATTGCAGTCACCTATTTTTGTCTTTAAATCTGATACGTAATCAACAACTGATGGTAAACAAAGATGCCACCTATACAATGTTGAACAGCTCCCATTTAGCTGTCTGGTTATTATAAGGTGTAATATCTTTACCCATATCAACATTTCAATTCACAGCTTACATGAAACATTTCCCACTCAGTAGATATGAACCCCTAGGAGGCAGGTTTATTTATGAATTATGGTCACTCCCATTTTCCTATCATTGTGAACGTACCAATAAGAAGGTCTTCCTTACTGGCGAGGAATGCAACTCTTCTGTCGGATGTTCACTCATTTACAAACACATGACTATTTATGGCACATGTAATGTTTCAGTAGCAAATTTGGCCTGCTATCTGAAAGGAATCCCAGCTCCTGCAGTATTCCCACTTATTACAGTGCCTTCAAATTGAAGGTATCTAATGCTTAGTGATCAAGACTGCTACGGAATAAGGGGGCGTGGCTTGCAGCCACGGAAGATGGCTGCTGGTTGCTAGAGCTCCACTAGCGGTCAGCGTATAGACCCATCATCCATCATTATCCGAGGGCAATTCGGAACGAGAAATCGGAGGTCTGCTGCACTGAGAACGGGGGCCGACCGAAGACGCTTGGAGTGCCCGTCTTTGACCGCTCGCGCCAGAAAATTGCGAGTGGCGAGGCTCCCCCCCACACCAACAAAATGGTGCCCTGACGCTGCAAAAGCCGGAATCTGAGGCCGTAGACACTGGCCTGGAGGTTCGCCTGCATATCGCAACACGGATCCCGGACAAATGACAGGCAGCAGCAGCGAGAATACACCAAGCGCTGCGGGAGGCGACCCTGCAGACTACCCGGTGACTGCGGGCTTGGTGCAGCGAGACCGCGAGAGAGGACTTACGGCAGGGGGTGGCCTGAGTCAGCGAGGCAGGCCACGAAGGAGGTGCCGGCCCAATTGATAATCCTGCTCAGTGGGGGTGAGTCGGGCTCGTCTCACGGAGTGAAATTGATACGGCCGACCACGGAATTGCTCCCCCTTGGGCGTGAACAAGCACAGGCCTGGGATTCTCAGGAGGCCTGGAGCTACCGGGGAGAGCGAGCTGTGCTCCGAGGAGGAAGGGCCTGGTGCTCTTTGTGTTGTAAGCTGTGGACAGTGCTTAACGTCTTTGGAGGAGGGATTTGGTGAGACTGTGACTAGCCCTGAGGGGACTGCCTGCTGCACATACGCTGTTCTGGGGCAGTGACTGGGCCAGAGGAGTGGTTGGTGACCCGGTTTCTCCCCTCATACCCATGCTGCATCTGCTCGCCAGAGAGGTCTCTTTTACTATCGCATCTCGCCCGGGACTCGCCAGGGACATGGGCTGCAACAGACCACTGGGCCAGGGACAGTCAACCAGATCGACAGACACACAGTGACCATGGGCAAGGATGACGGGGCCCTGGGTGGGAGCCAACAGGAGGATCCTGAAGCCACTAACCCCGACCCATCCCTGAGGGACATAGTGGCAGCGATTTGTGACCTTAGGGGAACATTAGAGCCCAAACAAGACTCTATGACAGAGGAGGTCAACCACCTAAGGGCAGACTTCAGAAAAATGTCTGACAAAGTGGCAGCTGCGAAATTGGGCATTGGGGGCCTACAGTCAAAAACCCAAAAGCTTGAGGAAAAAGAGGCGGCACTCACCAGAAATTAGGCTGACATCTTCCCTAGGCTCGAGGATCAAGAAGGGAGGGCCCGGCGCAACAACATTCTCATGGTGGGGGTTCCGAAAGGGCTGGAGGGGCCAGCCATGGACTGGTTCATCGAAAATCTGATATTGAACCATCTAAAACCCAAACGCCTATCCAATGTCTTCTCAGTTGAGCACACTTACCGGGCACTGGGAGGTATGCCTAAGCCAGGCCCCCTCCCCCACGCACCATCATTGCCCGCATTCAAAATTTTTGAGACCGGGACACCATCCTGCAGGTGGCGTGGTCGACAGGAGACCTTCGCCTCGAGAATGCCACCATTCGAATCTTCCTGAACTTCACCCTGCATGTCCAGCCCCTGCGTCGATCCTAAAAGGGGGTGAAGAGAGCCCTCAGGGAACAAGGGCTGAAATACATGATGCTCTTCCCTGCTCATCTCAAAATTACGGATGGACATAAGGCCTATTTCCTAAGATGCTTGTTTCCGGTCCAGGGAGGACCTGGCTTGGCAGTTCGGGCTAGACTGTTCCCATGAGGCACAGGGTCAAGACTGATTTGTATATGGCCAGGTCTAAACTGGGGTGGCATGGTGAGCAAAAGAATGATGGATTTAACCCAGATCTCTTGACTGGGGGTGAATGTTTTGATTTGTTCTGCATTCCGTCCATCAATTGTGTGTCTTTTGCTTTCTCGCCCTAAGTGCGCCAGGTATGCCCAGACGTGGGCCCTGGGCTCACTGTGCCACTGGAATCAAGCTATCTTGGCTGAAGAGGGGTGAAACCCCAAAACCGGTCCTAGGATGCTTGTTTCCGGTCCAGGGAGGACCTGGCTTGGCAGTTTGGGCTGGACTGTTCCCGTGAGGCACAGGGTCAAGACTGATTTGCATATGGCGAGGTCTAAACAAGGGGGGCATGGTGAGCAAAAGAATGATGGATTTAACCCAGATCTCTTGACTGGGGGTGAATGTTTTTATTTGTTCTGCATTCCGTCCATCAATTGTGTGTCTTTTGCTTTCTCTCCCTAAGTGCGCCAGGTATGCCTAGACGTGGGTCCTGGGATCACTGTGCCTCTGGAATCAAGCTATCCTGGCTGAAGAGGGGTGAAACCCTGAAACCGTTCCTAGAATGCTTGTTTCCGGTCCAGGGAGGCCCTGGCTTGGCAGTTCGGGCTGGACTGTTCCCATGAGGCACAGGGTCAAGACTGATTTGCATATGGCGAGGTCCAAACTCAACTGCCCGATAGCCTCCCTGTCTATCTCCCCTTGCACCTGGTCTGATCACTTTCTGATATCCTTCTCCCTACACCTTAACCCAGTCACTAAGCCTCTCCTTCCCAGAAACACCTGGGCGCGCTCTTGGAGCAAGGTGGATGTGGCCGCTCTATCTGTCACACTCTCCGCATCTAGCCCGGACCTAGATGGACTGTCATCTTCCGCCCAAGCCGACTCTATAAATTCCTGGCTCCTATCGGCTTGCGACTCTGTCGCTCCCCTCAGGCGGGTGTCTTCCAGACGTCCGAATGACGCTAATCGCTGGTTTAATAAAGAACTCAAAACCCTAAAACTCTCAGTACGTCATGCTGAGCGGGCCTGGAGGCGTGACTACTCCCCAAACCTTAAAACCCAGTACTCCGTTCTCCTATCCCAGTACAAAAAAGCAATTCTGGCCACTAAGACCGCCTTTTTCTCCTCAAAAATTTTAGCCGCTGAAAATCAGCCCAGGGAAATCTTTTCTATAGTACACGATCTGGCCTACTCTGACAGAACCACCCTCAAACCTTCTCCTTCCCAGGATCTTTGCGACTCCCTTAATACCTACTTTCTAGATAAAATCTCTAATATCAAAGCAAACATCCCTCCTCCCCCCCCTACTTTTGTCAACCCCCAGTGTCCGTTAGGCGAGGCTCGCCTCGTATCCCTCCCCCTTTGACAGAGGAGGCCTTTCTTACCCTCCTCTCGACGGTCAAATCAGGCTCACCCCTGGATCCCTGTCCCCCTCACATCCTCAGACATATCTACTCCACCTGTGTGCAGCCCCCTCTCATACTTCTCAACAGCTCACTGTCTCAGGGCATTGTTATCCAACCCCTAAAAACAGCCACCATCTTGCCCATCCTCAAGAAACCTGGAGCCGACCCCACCGCCCTTGTCAACTACCGCCCTATTTCATTATTGCCCTTCCTAGGGAAGGTACTAGAGCGCCATGTCACCCATACGCTTAGCACCTTTGTGGAGGAAAGCGGGGTTTTAGCCCCCCGGCAGGCGGGGTTCCGCCCCGCACACTCCACAGAGTCAGTGGTGCTATCGGTCCTTGACAACCTCAGAGAGGGTATGGACACCAACCATCCCCAGGCCTGGTCCTCCTCGACCTCTCCGCCGCCTTTGACACGGTTGATCATTCCATCTTACTTTCTCGTGTCAGGGCGGCGGGGATCGGAGGTTCGGCCCTGGTCTGGCTGTCCTCCTTCCTGAGGGACCGCATCCAGGCAGTACGCCTGGGCGACTTCTCGGCGGACTTACGGAAAGTCCCATGCGGGGTCCCCCAGGGTTCCTCCCTTTCTCCCCTTTTATTTAATTTGTACATCGCCCCTCTTATTTTCGCCCTCCACCAAATGGAAGTCACCGTTCTTAACTATGCGGATGACCCGCAGCTTATTTTCACCCTGTCCCCATCCCCAGAGTCCATGGTGAATTTTCAGTCCACCATGATCTTCATCCGGGACTGGATGAATTACAACCACCTAAAGTTAAATTCAGATAAGACCGAGTTGATTCTGACAGGTGGTTGCTCCAGTCCCTGGACCTCTCTCTTCTGGCCCCCCCTCACTAGGTCCCCCTCCATCCCCTTCCTCCTCCGTAAAAACGTTAGGGATCAAACTGAATAACCAACTCACCCTGCACTCCCAGGTCAGTTCGGTGGTGTCCTCTTCTTTCCTTTCACTTCGCACCATCCGCAAAGTTTACTGTTTTTTTTCGTTCTCTGCCCTTAAACTCATTGTGCTTGCCATGGTGGTCTCCCGCTTGGACTATGGAAATGCTCTATATTGCGGTATGCCCGCCTATAGCATGCGACGTTTACAGCTGGTTCAAAACCAGGCAGCCCGCCTGGTCTACAACTTAGCCAAATTCCATCACGCTACGCCTCTCCTAAAGTCCCTACACTGGCTCCCTATTCGAGAACGAGTCCAGTTCAAGATGGGATGTATCACCTTTCAAGCCCAGGCTGGCACAGCTCCCGCCTTTATCTCTGCGGAAATCAAGGCATATGCCCCCGCCAGGGAACTTCGCTCATCTTCCCAACACCTGTTGGCAGTCCCACGCTTCAGACGTAAAAAGTGGGGGGGGCACAAAATTCTCCACACTTGCCCCCGCCTTTTGGAATTCTCTGCCTGCCCACCTCAGATCTTCCACTCAATACTCCCACTTCTGAAAGGCCCTAAAAACCTTTCTTTTTTCACAAGCCTTCCCTTCATAATCCACCCCTCCTCATCTTCCCCGACTTCCCTACCCTCTAGGGCTCAGTACCTCATAGCGCCATGAAACCGCCAGGTGTACGCGCGCTCAATAAATGTTTTAAACTCAAACTCAAACTCAAACTAAACAGGGGTGGTATGGTGAGCAAAAGAATGATGGATTTAACCCAGATCTCATGACTGGGGTTGAATGTTTTGATTTGTTCTGCATTCTGCCCATAAATTGTGTGTCTTTTGCTTTCTCACCCTAAGTGTGCCAGGGATACCCAGACATGGGTCCTGGGCTCAGTGTGCCACTGGAATCAAGCTATCCTGGATGAAGAGGGGTGAAACCCTGAAAATTGTCCTAGGATGCTTGTTTTCAGGTCCAGGGAAGACCTAGCTTGGCAGTTCGGGCTAGACTGTTCACATGAGGCACATGGTCAAGACTGATTTGCATATGGCCAGGTCTAAACTGGGGTGGCATGGTGAGCAAACGAATGATGGATTTAACTCCGATCTCTTGACTGGGGGTGAATGTTTTGATTTGTTCTGTATTACGCCCATCAATTGTGTGTCTTTTGCTTTCTCGCCCTAAGTGTGCCAGGTATGCCCAGACGTGGGCTCTGGGCTCACTGTGCCACTGGAATCAAGCTATCCTGGCTAAAGAGGGGTAAAACCCCAAAACCGGTCCTAGGATGCTTGTTTGCAGTCCAGGGAGGACCTGGCTTGGCAGTTCGGGCTGGACTGTTCCCATGAGGCACAGGGTCAAGACTGATTTGCATATGGCGAGGTCTAAACAGGGGTGGCATGGTGAGCAAAAGAATGATGGATTTAACCCATATCTCTTGACTGGGGGTTAATGTTTTGATTTGTTCTGCATTCCGTCCATCAATTGTGTGTCTTTTGCTTTCTCTCCCTAAGTGCGCCAGGTATGCCTAGACTTGGGTCCTGGGCTCACTGTGCCTCTGGAATCAAGCTATCCTGGCTGAAGAGGGGTGAAACCCTTAAACCGTTCCTAGAATGCTTGTTTCCCGTCCAGGAAGGACCTGGCTTGGCAGTTCGGGATGGACTGTTCCCATGAGGTACAGGGTCAGGACTGATTTGCATATGTCCAGGTCTAAACTGGGGTAGCATGGTGAGCAAAAGAATGATGGAATTAACCCAGATCTCATGACTTGGGTTGATCGTTTTGATTTGTTCTGCATTCTCCCCATAAATTGTGTGTCTCTTGCTTTCTCGCCCTAAGTGTACCAGGGGTACCCAGACGTGGGTCCTGGGCTCACTGTGCCACTGGAATCAAGTTATCCTTGCTGGATAGGGGTGAAACCCCGAAACCAGTCCTAGGATGCTTATTTCCGGTCCAGGGAGGACCTGGTTTGGCATTTCGGGCTGGACTGTTCCCATGAGACTGAGACTGATTTGCATATGGCCAGGTCTAAACTGGGATGGCATGGTGAGCAAAAGAATGATGGATTTAACCCCGATCTCTTGACAGGTGGTGAATATTCTGATTTGTTCTGCATTCCGTCCATCAATTGTGTGTCTTTTGCTTTCTCGCCCTAAGTGCGCCAGGTATGCCTAGATGTGGGTCCTGGGCGCAAGTGCCTCTGGAATCAAGCTATCCTGGCTGAAGAGGGGTGAAACCCTGAAACTGTTCCTAGAATGCTTGTTTCCGGTCCAGGGAGGACCTGGCTTGGCAGTTCGGGCTGGACTGTTGCCATGAGGTACAGGGTCAGGACTGATTTGCATATGTATCGGTCTAAACTGGTGTGGCATGGTGAGCAAAATAACGATGAATTTAACCCAGATCTCATGACTGGGGTTGAATGTTTTGATTTGTTCTGCATTCTGCCCATAAATTGTGTGTCTTTTGCTTTCTCGCCCTAAGTGTGCCAGGGGTACCCAGACGTGGGTCCTGGGCTCACTGTGCCACTGGAATAAAGCTATCCTGGATGAAGAGGGGTGAAACCCCGAAACTGGTCCTTGGATGCTTGTTTCTGGTCCAGGGAGGACCTGGCTTGGCAGTTCGGGCTGGACTGTTCACACGAGGCACGTGGTCAAGACTGATTTGCATATGGCCAGGTCTAAACTGGGGTGGCATGGTGAGCAAAAGAATGATGGATTTAACCCAGATCTCTTGACTGGGGGTGAATGTTTTGATTTGATCTGCATTCCATCCATCAATTGTGTGTCTTTTACTTTCTCGCCCTAAGTGAGCCAGGCATGCCCATACGTGGGTCCTGGGCTTTCTGTGCCACTGGAATCAAGCTATCCTGGCTGAAGAGGGGTGAAATCCCGAAACTGGTCCTAGGTTGCTTCTTTCCGGTCCAAGGAGGACCTGGCTTGGCAGTTCTGGCTAGCCTGTTCTCATGAGGCACAGGGTCAAGACTGATTGGCATATGGCCAAGTCTAAACTGGGGTGGCATGGTGAGCAAACGAATGATGGATTTAACTCCGATCTCTTGACTGGGGTGAATGTTTTAATTTGTTCTGTATTACGCCCATCAATTGTGTGTCTTTTGCTTTCTCGCCCTAAGTGTGCCAGGTATGCCCAGACGTGGGCTCTGGGCTCACTGTGCCACTGGAATCAAGCTATCCTGGCTAAAGAGGGGTGAAACCCCAAAACCTGTCCTAGGATGCTTGTTTGCAGTCCAGGGAGGACCTGGCTTGGCAGTTCGGGCTGGACTGTTCCCATGAGGCACAGGGTCAAGACTGATTTGCATATGGCGAGGTCTAAACAGGGGTGGCATGGTGAGCAAAAGAAGGATGGATTTAACCCAGATCTCTTGACTGGGGGTTAATGTTTTGATTTGTTCTGCATTCCGTCAATCAATTGTGTGTCTTTTGCTATCTCGCCCTAAGTGCGCCAGGTATGCCTAGACGTGTGTCCTGGGCTCACTGTGCCTCTGGAATCAAGCTATCCTGGCTGAAGAGGGGTGAAACCCTGAAACCGTACCTAGAATGCTTGTTTCCGGTCCAGGGAGGACCTGGCTTGGCAGTTCGGGCTGGACTGTTCCCATGAGTCACAGGGTCAACACTGATTTGCATATGGCCAAGTCGAAACTGGAGTTCCATGGTGAGCAAAAGAATGATGGATTTAACCCAGATCTCTTGACTGGGGGTGAATGTTTTGATTTGTTTCGCATTCCGTCCATCAATTGTGTGTCTTTTGCTATTTCTTTGATTCACCGGGGGAGGCAAACTATTGGTTGGTGGGGTGGCGGACAGTCGAAAAGAAGGGACACCCCCAGAGATCGATCCAGTGACCTAACGAGCAAGAAACTGACAACAAAGAGAGACCCATAGCGGGCAGTCAGGGCCCTGATAAGAGAGGCATGAAGTAATTTGGGGTTGTACTGTCACTGAGACTGAACTACATTTCCTGTCCACGGTCCTGTTATCGCGAAGAACGAGGGGGTATAGTTGGGAGGGGGGTGATGGAAGCATGCAGAGCCTCTCTAGGTGAGAATTGTTGGACTCCTATGTTGCTGCTCCAGGGGCTGGAAGCCATGGGAAGTGCACAACTTTAACAAGGGGACCTCAACAGGGGGTTGGCCATCGTAACATTTCACTGAATTGCTGTAACACCAAAAAGTTTCATCGGGGTTGGACATTCGTTAGTTCTGGATAATTTGTCTGGCTAACTGCAAGTTCATGTCTCCTCTTCCATGTTGTGTGGGGATATAATGGGGCGACAGGCACTCTGCATGTTCAAAAGGTAGGCGGTTGGGAACCCATCTAGCAGTGGGTCAGGGTGGGGGGTGTTGGTGAGGGGGGAGTTTGTTTCAGGGTTTGTATGTTATGCTCAAGTCCAATACAGTCCTTTAGCTGGTGGTGTTCTGTCCGATGGCACAGAATGTCCAATCACCTATCCTATGCTGTCAACTATCCTTGTCTGTAATGGGTTCCCAAACTAAGGGGTCGATTCTGATTCGGGATAAAAAACCGTTGTACGATTCGTATTCGTAGCCGTCTCTATACGAATGAAAAAAGTATGTCCAAATTGCGTAGTATGATCCAAATCCCGAAAATACGTCAGAATATCAGCGAGCCGTACGAATCACAATCGAAGACCCGTACGAAATGTCATCGGAACTCAAAACGTAGGATTTGTAAACATGCCGTACGAACTAACAAGTACGATCCAGACCAGGGACGAAGTACGCGATTTGTACGGGCAAACGTAGTCGCGCATGAAGCATGATTCGTACGGAAAACATCGCGTATGAGCGAGACGCATCAACAAATACGAACCGCACCCCCTTTCAATCAAGCGTACACGAGCCCCCACCCCAAAAACGGACACTAACAGCCAGCCGCACCAACAAATACGAACCGCACACCCCTCAATCAAGTGTACACCACCCCTCACCCCGAAAACGGACGTAACAGCCAGCCGCACCAACAAATACGAACCGCACACCCCTCAAGCAAGCGTACACGAACCCCCACCCCGAAAATGGACCATAACAGCCAGCCGCACCAACAAATACGAACCACACACCCCTCAATCAAGCGTACACAAACCCCCACCCTGAAAATGGACCGTAACAGCCAGCCGCACCAACAAATACGAACCGCACACCCCTCAATCAAGCGTACACGAACCCCCACCCCGAAAACAGACCGTAACAGCCAGCCGCACCAACAAATACGAACCGCACACCCCTCAATCAAGCGTACACGAACCCCCACCCCGAAAACAGACCGTAACAGCCAGCCGCACCAACAAATACGAACCGCACACCCCTCAATCAAGCGTACATGAACCCCTACCCTGAAAACAGACCGTAACAGCCAGCTGCACCAACAAATAAGAATCGCACACCCCTCAAACAAGCTTACACGAACCCCCACCCCTAAAACGGACCGTAACAGCCAGCCACACCAACAAATACGAACCACACGCCCCTCAATCAAGCGTACACGAACCTCCACCCCGAAAAAGGACCGTAACAGCCAGCCGCACCAACAAATACGAACCACACACCACTCAATAAAGCATACGCGAACACCCCAAAAACGTCCCTTTTGAGCCAGCAACAACAACAAAAACAAACTGCACCCCCCCCACTAATAAAGTGCACACAAACCCCAAAACCAGCACAAGGAGGGTGCAAACAAGTCGCACAACCACACCAAACATGTCTCCTGTGTACACACCATAGGAAAACAGTGTCCTGGCCACATCCAAACAGGCAAACAGAGGGCCCAAGTCACACCCACCCCTTATAACACACCCACCAAAAATTCAAAATAAGCCACACCCACAAATGGACCAATAAAAGGGCCCACACATACAACTTATCATCCTTTGCAACATACCTATTTGCGCAAAGACACTGATAGCACACCAACAACTGCAGCCATACACCTTCGCACATACACCCTATCTCATTCACACACACACCACCCCCTTCACAATCAGACCCACACACCCTCATCCATATACACCATCACCCCCCCCAATCACATACACCCCACACCATGACCACACCAAAGAATCCAAAGTTCACTAACCCAGAGATGGAGATCCTTACAGATGAAGTCATCAGAGTTGAGCCACAGCTGTTTGGTGCATTGGTCAGACAGACCAGCATAGCTGAAAAAACACGCCTGTGGGAGAATATCGTCAATAAGGTCAATGCAGTTGCAGCCATTAGGCGCACCAGGAGGGATTGCCAGAACAGGTGGTACGATCTGCGGAGGATGGGCAAGCGCAAGATGGATGAGGACTACACCAACGCACATCACATTGGAGGTGGCGGTCCCCGCAGACCTGCACAACACCATCCCTGGGAGGAGAAAGTCATGGCCCTGCTACCACCGGTGGGAGTTCACGGAATCGAAGGAGCAGTTGAGCCTGGTGAAAATACAAACAACTCATGTAACATGGGGGGACTAACAGCAGTGCCTAACAGTATGGGGGTGGTGTGGGGGTGGGTGGCCATGACTCCCAGCAGTGCCTAACAGTATGGGGGTGGGGGTGTGTGTGGCTATGACTCCCAGCAGTGCCTAACAGTGTGGGGGGGGTGTGGTTATGACTCCCAGCAGTGCCTAACAGTATGGGGTGGGTGGCCATGACTCCCAGCAGTGCCTAACAGTAGGGGGTTGGTGTGGGGGTGTATGGCTATGACTCCCAGCAGTGCCTAACAGTATGGGGGGGTGGGGGGTGGCTATGACTCCCAGCAGTGCCTAACAGTATGGGGTGGGTGGCCATGACTCCCAGCAGTGCCTAACAGTATGGGGTGGGTGGCCATGACTCCCAGCAGTGCCTAACAGTATCGGGTGGGTGGCCATGACTCCCAGCAGTGCCTAACAGTATGGGGTTGGTGTGGGGGGGGGTGGCTATGACTCCCAGCAGTGCCTAACAGTATGGGGGGTGGAGGTGTGTGGCTATGACTCCCAGCAGTACCTAACAGTATGGGGGTGTGGGGGTGTGTGGCTATGACTCCTGGCAGTGCCTAACAGTATGGGGTGGGTGGCCATGACTCCCAGCAGTGCCTAACAGTATGGGGGGTGGCCATGACTCCCAGCAGTGCCTAACAGTATGGGGGGGTGGCCATGGCTCCCAGCAGTGCCTAACAGTATGGGGGTGTGGGGGGGTGGCTATGACTCCCAGCAGTGCCTAACAGTATCGGGTGGGTGGCCATGACTCCCAGCAGTGCCTGACAGTATGGGGTTGGTGTGGGGGTGTGTGGCTATGACTCCCAGCAGTGCCTAACAGTATGGGGTTGGTGTGGGGGTGGGTGGCTATGACTCCCAGCAGTGCCTAACAGTATGGGGGAGTGGGGGGTGTGGATATGACTCCCAGCAGTACCTAACAGCATGGGGTTGGTGTGTGGGTTTATGGCTATGACTCCCAGCAGTGCCTAACAGGAATGGGGTGGGTGCAAGGGGAGTGCCAGAAGGCTGCAAGGGGAGGGTGAGAGGGTGCAAGGTGTAGGGTGGGAGGCTGCACTCAACCCATATGGCCCAGGTACACACCCATGCACCATGCTCAATGCACAGGAAGTGTGAAAGTACTGACAAGATAGCTGACACTGGGCCCTGGTGTAAGCAGCACAAGGACCTCCTGTGACCAGTGCAAACACTAAAACCAGGACAAGGTCAGATATCCTGCACAGGAACTCACAACCACTATCATGGCAGCATGCTTCATGGGGGGACAGACACACCACGAGGGATGCCCACTTGCAAATCACACTCAAACTACTAGCATGACCTGTCACACACACCCCTTACAGAAACTGAGACCCTGGGGACAGACAATGGAGTGCACCACTGTCACAATCGTCATGTAACACACCCTAAAAAATACTGCTCTGATGACGCATCCAAGCAAATAAAGCACAGTGCTGAATCACAAGTCCATTGTGCCTCTCACACAATACTGTTGCCACAGCTTTGTGACGCTGTGGATGGACTCATGTAGCACCATGGACCTGGGTATTGACAAGGTAATGCATCTTGGAGAAGTGCTACGTTCTAAAGCCCTGTGCCTGAAGTGGGTGTACTGGTCCTGGGGGTTTGGCAGTGGGTGGCCGTCACGGCACAGCAACACCTCTCAAAAGTTGCTGAATGAAATCAGCAAAATTCCACTCAGTCTCCATCATAAACACGCTGCATTAAAAACCTGTGCATGCTTGAACCAGGCATAAGGATTGACGCTGCATTGTGCAGATTGGGCCACACAGAGCACATCTGTGTGGTGCTGGCGACACACGCCACAGCAATGGCTGTGCCAGTCATCGTAAACAGTACCCAACATGTCAAGCACCCCTGAGCACATGTCAATCTCAGCCCACAAAATACCCATTCACAAGTGAACAATTACAACAATCCAAAGCAGGTGGAACAGTGCTAACGACAATGGATATCAAAATTGGATGTTGCATGATAGTGCATTAACAGTGTTTGTCTCTCACACCCACAGGGGAACGTGTGGAAACTACCCCCAACCAGGGGGAGATGGATCCCAGTCCCAGGCTCAGCACGGCCCTGACCCCACCGACAGCGGGGCCTCTCAACACACTGTGGATGACCCCAACCAACCTGGCCCCTCAGGATCCCAAACCCGTGCAGCAGCTGGAACAGATACATCTGTGCCAACCACCACACCCATTCCCGCCACATCCCAGCGGACAGCTCGGAGCCCTGCCTATAATCCACAACAGAGCCAGTCTGACAATGAGGGACAAGGTTCGCCGGGCACCCAGGAGGTGGCAGACGACACCACCACTGCCAGCACCCATGGGTCCCGTCGACATTATGTGCTCACAAACGCAGGCCGGGCTCTTGTGGGCAGGGGTGGTGGGAGTGGTGCAAGGCGTTGGCGAGAACCTGACCAGTCAGCTGCAGGGCCCTGTATGGCAGAACTCAGAGACATCATGGATGTATACCAGCGGGACACCAGGGAGTTCAGCCTGGTAGTGGAGGCCCTCAACAAAATGACAAATCAGCAGGCCCAGCTACATGCCAATCAAGAACGACACCAGGGACGGATGGAGGCAAGACTGGATGAGCTCATGACGGTGCATAGGGAAACTAACCAATCACTCTGTCTGATCACTGTCAACATGCAGCACCCTCCCTGTGTCACAAGGCCAGAAACATCTAGGCAAAGACCAACAACAGGCACAGGGAGGGAGGAGGAGGAGGAATTGTCAGACGGAGCATCCCAGGCATCGTCAAGGCCTGCACGTGAGGGTCCCCCAAGGAAGGTGGGTCGTCCATGGACAAGACGTTGAGAGGCATAGGGCCATGCACAACTCCCAGGTCACCTGGTCTGGCATCTTGCCTTCGTGTGCAACTGCATCACCTTATTGACTTTCTGACTCTCCCACATGGAGTTGCTGGTCGCAGTGTGCCCAATGATGCCAAGCACTGTGGCCTGGACTCAGTTGACTCATGCTGTAAGGCATCACATCTCCCACTGTGAACTTTGGATTCCCCCCTTGTTGTACAGCACCTACTCACGTTACACGCACAAGAGTCCAAAATAAATCTAACTAGCACAATAGGCATTGATGTATTCGTATGTACCCAGATTCAAATACAATCGTGAGGTGCTATGTCTTCAAATGCCACAGTCTCCTGCAAACTCTAGCCATCCGCACACTGGGATCTGAGTCCGGCTGTGGACACACATAGGTCACAAGATTTCCAAAACTACATACATGGATGGCAATACTCACCCGTGATGGTTACTAACTGCAGAAGGTGGGGTTTGCTTGAAATACTGCAATGACAGACAGTCATAGAAGAGTGTGTGAGGTGTCAAGAGCATGGCTAATATGTAGGTGTCCACGGAGGGAGCACCAGGATCTGTTTAATGAGGTATGAGAACTATCAGCCACATGCTGTTGTACTGTGGATGTGAAGATTGTTGACCTGGCCAAGGGTGGCAAGACGGACTGTTGGATGGTAGACGTCCATATCATTTATTTTGCCTGGGTCTGTGGAGTGCCTACTGAGTGTGGCTGAGGAGAAGGAAGGTGAACCTTTAGTTGACTGTGGGACTATTGTAGGTATCTCAGGCAGATGGTCATGTGGCAGTAGCAAGGGATGTTGAGGATGAGGTGTGTGCATGCACCCTGGATTTCCACAAGTACTCCTGGAGTCAGGTTCTTGTTCCTGTGTAGAGGTTGTTGCTGTAGTTGGGATGGCTGGTGTTGTTGCCAACAGACATCGCCATAGCCAAACCAGAAGGCTATGACATCTCCTGCAAACACCGCACCTACAGAGTGGTAGCAGGAATTGCCATCATCCACATTAACACTCCCAGAGTCACTACCAACACCAATGACACCCTCCCCACCGCCTAGCACATGCACTTACAGATCCACACCGACACCAACACCACCCTCAGAGGAATACTCATCTACAGACCACCTAGAGTCCTACCACAATTCATCAACTCCATCGCTCACCTCATCAGCACGCACGCGCTCGCCTACACGGATTACATCCTCCTTGGGGAACTTAACTTCCACCGTCATAACAACAATGACGCAAACTCCACCGCCCTGATGGACAACCCTGCCTACCTTGGATTACAATAACTCGTGACGACCCACACCCACAACGCTAGACACACACAGGACCCCATCTTCTCAGAAACTCCACGCGTCTCATTCAACCACACCACCTAACACCACTGGACAGACCACAGAAGCGTCCACTTCACCTTCAGGAAACCCACCACACCCCCGGCACACAGAACATGCCACGCCGCTGCTGGTGCAAGCTCACCGAGGACTAACTGACAGCCACCCTTGCACTGAGACCACAAGCCTACCCCACCTACCCCCACACCGCTGCCATCTGCTTCAAACAGTGGATCAACGACTGCGTAGACACCTTCGCCACACTCAAGACCTCCGCCACCTATCACAACAACAACATTGCCGCATGGTTCACCAAAGACCTCAGGACCTCCAAGTGCACCTGTCGGAAGCTGGCTCTGCAAACAAACACCAGAAAGCTACAACGCACACAAGAGTGCCACCCACGGACACCACCAACTCATCAGGACCGACAACAGGACAGCCATCAAGGACCGCCTAGAGAGCAGCGCACACAACAGCAAATAGCACGTCAACATCGCAATTCAACTCTCAAAACCCAAATACAGCACCAACGACATTCCACCATCACAAGACCTGTGTGACTCACTGGCCAACTTCTTTCACCGCAAGATCATCGACATCCACAACAGCTTCTACTCCGCTAGCCCCACATCCACAACCGAGACCACCCCCCCTACGACCAACACCCACACAAATCACCTGATTGCCTTCTACAACGTCAGCAATGAATACACCATCATGACCATGGACTACATTAACTCTGGATCCCCATCTGACCCATTGCATATCCACATTTCCAACAAAGCCAGATAAGCCATCTCACCCCTTCTCCGTAAAAATATCCTACATCTCCTTCGAGACAGCAACCTTCACTGGGAGCTGGGAGAATGCCGTGATCAACGCCTTACTGAATAAACCAAAGGTGGACCACAAATACCTCTAGAACTTCTGGCCCATCTCCCTGCTCCCCTTCCCAGAACAAGTCACATAGAAGATTATCAACAGACAGCTGACCCACTACCTGAAAGACAACAACATCATAGAACCAACCCAGTCTGGATTCTGCATCACCCACAGCACGGACACCGCCCTCATTGCCGCCACCAACAACATCACCATCCTCATGGACAAAGGAGAAACAGAGGCCCACATCCTTCTGGACCTATCAGCAGACTTCCACACGGTCTCCCACGGCACCCTAACAGTACGCATCCATGACGCAGGAATCAAGGAGATTGCCCTGGTCTGGGCAACATCCTTCGCCACCGGCAGAACCCAGAGCGTCTGCCTCTCACAGTTCTGTTCCAAGACCACTGACACCATCCGAAGCATCCCACAAGGATCATCCCTCAGCCCGACGTTGTTAAATATCCACATGGCACAACTCACCCATGTGACACAACAACATAGCCTCAACATCATCTCCTACGCCGATTACACCCAGCTGATCATATCCCTCACCAAAGACCCACACACTGCCAAAATCAACCTCCACAGAGGAATGAAGGCCGTTGCAAAATGGAGGAAGGACAGCAGGCTGATGCAGAATCCTGACAAATCGGAGGTACACATCCTCGGCCCCACCAGCTCAGCCTGTGATGACTACTGGTGGCCAACATCGCTAGGAACAACCCCAGAACCCACCAACCACGCACGCAACCTGGGGGGCATCCTCGACTCCTCACTCCCCATGACCAAGCAGGACAACGGCATCTCTGCTTTCTGCTTCAACACCCTCTGAATGCCCCGCAGGATCTTATAATGGATCACCTCAAATACACAAAAAAACAGTCAGCCTGGCCCTCTCCACCAGCTGACTTGAGTAAGGGAACGCCATCTACGCAGCTACAACAATCAAACTCCTGAGACGGCTGCAACGCTTCCAGAACACCTCGGCACGTCTGATCCTCGATTGCCACAACACGGCCACATCACACGACATCCGAGAGGCCTGCACTGGCTCCCTGTCAACAAGAGGATCACCTTCAAACTCCACATCCACGCACACAAAGCTCTACACCACGCAGGACCAGCATACTACAACGACAGACTCAGCTTCTACACACCCACCCGCAGCCTCTGCTCTACCAACCTTGCTCTCGCCCCTGTCCCTCACATCCTGAAAAACACCGCCAGTGAGAGATCCTTCTCCTGCCTCGACTCAAAGACCTGGAACACCCTCCCTACAAGTCTACGACAGACCCAGGACCTGCTGCCCTTCACAAGACTTCTCAAACCCAGGGTGTTTTGATTAGTAGCAGCCCCCCAGCGCATTGAGACCGTCACGGGTAGGTAGTGCGTTTAACAAATGAATAGATTGATTGATAGATGGCTTAGCCAAATTGTGTGTGTTGGATAGGAGAGCTGTAGATGATAGTTACAATGAGGCTGGTCAGGATGCTGGTGTGAAACTGGATGTGCAGGTGTTTGACAATGCAGAGTGTGTCCATGGTGTTGGATGTGACTCTGAGGGTGTACCCCGTTAAGTTTGACCAATCATAATCCTGGATTGGGTGTGTGGTCCCTGTGGGATTTTGACAATCCGTCTGTGATGGCTAGGCAGAAGTGGTGTGCTGAGGTGGCGTACTACCAGGTTACAGCATTGGAGGCGATGTGTGGTGGTGTTGTGTCAACGAGGTAATACACTACATTGTGGTGCTGCTGGAAGTAGTGTGTGTGCAGTACGAGGCACATGACCTGGTTGTACGTACACGCACTGTTATGTGTGGCTGCGTCGTGCTGTCAGTATGAGTTGCACACACAGCCTGAGAGGCTGTCATGGGTGTGTTTGTGGTAGCGTGTTACCAGGTGGATGATTGTCTGGTGTTCACTGTGTGGAGGTTGGCTGGGGCATGAGTCTGTTGCGTCACATGTGTCATGAAATGAGCTGAGTGTCTTGCAGTGTGCATGCTGCAGGTGCTGACGGACCTGCCTTTGTCATGGCGGTTGTGCAACAGTGGCACAGACAAGCTGCGGCATGCTTCAATAATGGATGGATGGATGGAGGAGTATCTTATAGACGAGTGTGTTGCTGGATTGGGCCACACGGTGCAGTGTTGTGGCTGGGGATGCATCAGCCTGGATGAGTGAACACATGACGGCAGAAGGGGCAATAGAACATGCTAAACAAGCACACAACCCAAGAAATCTTCCTAGGCAATAAGTGACATGTGTATGTGAAGGCAGGAGTGGCTGGTTACCCATGGGTCACTGCGTGAAAATGTGTGAACATTCACCAAAGATCACGGCCACAGGACAAGTCACCATAATGCCAAGCGGGGCACAGGACACACTGCGTCAGCGGATCACTGACATAATATCGACGGACAGAATATCGACTAGCAAAAATATCGATGACAAAATATCGACAGACGGAATATCGAGTTTGTATCTACAAACATGTAAGTACAAAAATATCGAGTACAAAATATCGTTTACAAAAATATAGTTTATAGAAATTTCGACTTTATTAAAAACAGTGTTAAATTAAATTAATAGTAAAAATGAATTACTAAAATATACTTAAAAATACTTAAATTAACCTATAATAATTAAATAATTAATGAAAGTTATAAAAAAATTACAATCATATTTGTTAAAACATATATATATATAGTAACATAATATAATTAAATAATATCCAATATTATTACCGTACGATAGCAGAAGTGTAAAAAATACTATTCCCACTCCAGAGAGTGCAACAGTAGGGAAAGCGTTGGATAGCATAGGGTTAAAAATTACTATTCCCACTCCAGTGAGTGCAACAGTAGGGAAAGCGCTGGATAGCGTATAGGTAAAAATTACTATTCTCACTCCAGTGGGTGCAACAGTGGGGAAAGCGTTGGATAGTGTAGGGGTAAAAATTACTATTCCCACTCCAAAGAGTGCAACAGTAGGGAAAGCGTTGGATAGCGTAAGGGTAAAAATTACTATTCCACCTCCAGTGAGTGCAACAGTAGGGAAAGCGTTGGATAGCGTAGGGGTTAAAATTACTATTCCCACTCCAGTGAGTGCAACAGTAGGGAAAGCGTTGGATAGCGTAGGGGTAAAAATTACTATTCCCACTCCAATGAGTGCAACAGTAGGGAAAGCGTTGGATAGCATAGTGGTAAAAATGACTATTCCCACTCCAGAGAGTGCAATAGTAGGGAAATTAAATACTTCATATATTATTTCAATAAATATAAATTAATATCTATAAATAATTAATTAAAAGTAATTACCAATTTAATATAATATAATAATTAATCAATTAAAATTACAAATTAAACTTAATTATTATTATTATAATTATTTACCTATTAATACAAATGAATTACAAATTAACAATTAATAATTTAACATTTAAAAATTAATTAATAATTAATTCAAATTAAATACAATTAAATACATTGATTTATTTAATTAATTATAAATAAATTACTTCCCACCCTATTCCCCTATACACCCACAATCCGCTACAGAAATAAATTTGTAAAATTAACATAATTAACAATTAATCAATTAATTAAAATTAATTGCCAATTAAAATTTAATTAATTACCAAATATAAATTAATTAACAATTAATTAAAAATGAATACCAATAAATAAATTTACATATTTAATTAATTATAATTAAATTACTTCCCACCCTATTCCCCTATAAACCCACAACCCGCTGCAGAATTAAATTACGCAAAAATTAAAAAAAAAAAAATTTCATTATTTAAAATAAATTATAACATAAATACACACTTTTCACACATATAATAACATAAAAAAACACTATAAAAAATTCGATATTAAAAATTCGATAATTTTAATAACCTATATTATATACTTCGATATTTTAACTGTCTATATTTGTAACATTCGATATTACATTACTTACCTTAAAAACGATATTTTTGATGTCTATATTCTGTCCAGTCGATATTTTGTCCATTCTATATTTAAAACTCGATATTATGTCCATTCGATATTTTGTAGTCGATATTTTGACTGTTTACCGTGTCAGCAGCTGTAGCCTGCACGTTGTGTGTAGCAAGCTACACAACACATACACAACCATGTACATCATGCACAATATGGTCCATTAGCCATTACGAACAGCATGCTTGTTGTCACTGTACACATAAGCACATATGAACAATCATTGTAAACAATGCCATATTGAACGCATGCATACTGGAAAGATATCGGCGGTGACAGCAATGAGGCACAATGTACTGTGTGAAACACAGTTCCTACACAATAAGATGAAGTTAGTTGCAAGGCCATGCTGCCTCAGCCAATTTACATGCCCAGTGGCATTGCTCTGACAACAATAACACTCATGCAATGATGTTACCTGTAATGCTGGTGAAACACTCTCCACACGACTGCCAGGGACTGTCCATACCTGTGATCATCAGAGTGGTGTGATGCTGTAAGGGTTCCATCTCCCAATATCCCCTCGGTCTGACTACAAATGACAGACACATTAGGGTGATCAGGCGAGGGAAGGTGAGGATGGGAACTGCAGGGAGGGAGATCTGAAACAAAGGAAAACAAGCATAATGATTCCATACTTTTTGTTACAGATTCACAGATTACCTTGGCACCTACACTGTACCACTCACACCTGTGTAGTGTAACCACTGCCACTGTGTCCTATTACTGATCACAGATCTTGCAATGAGACAAGATCAGATGCTTGAACATGGACACATAAAAGTTAGTAGAGGTTGTCACCAAAATGGTGCATGTATGACGCTCACTAGGCTGTTACAATGCAATTAGATCCATGCAGTCATCAACTACGCCCCAGTGTATGAATGATGCTTGCTATCTCAGTAATTGTGACGTATAGCAGTGCAAATGACACAAAGCCAACAATCCGTAGTTAGCCCTGTGAATCAGTAAAGGTCATGAAGGGAAAGTATACATCACCCGCAAGAGCCGTAAGCAGCTCCTCAAATGAGGAACACCAGGAAGCCCCAGAGGGGCCAGTCATTACCTCTTGCAACTGTGCCTTACTATGCTATACAGGACAAGCATGTGTAACCAAACTCAACAGCGAGTAAATAGGAAAAAAGCCACAAAAACAACCCTACCGTGACCAGGATATGCTGCATGGCACAAGAGATTTTGGGCAATGACCTCACCCGACTGGTGCCACGTAAGTGTGAACATTTGCTGCAACCCAACGTTGTGATGTAATCAGTGCAACATACCTGGCATCATGAGAATGGAAAGTTAACATCAACTTACTGAGAAGGCTAGCGAAGCAGTGTTCTCCATCGGCACTGAGGTAATGACATGACAGTGACATGACATACTGCCACAAGGGGCAATGCATCCATGCAAACAGACTCACAGGACAGTTGACAAAACATGTGGGACATACACTGGCCCACACCGGCACAACATGGTTTTCTGGAAATCAAACTGTACTGGCCCACAAGGTTGAGTGGATGATTCATACACATCCTACTGCACACAGTGAGGCTGCGATTCTCCACGGAGCCTGTGTTTGTGATGTCACACACAATGGCAACCCGTGGTATTCGCAATGTGTCAGAGTCAATGTTAACACACATTGATGCATTCACCAAAGTCAAAACTCAACTACAGATGACTGTCAAGAAAGGTGACTGTCTTGTCATGGGAGTGGCGCTACATGAAATTTGATACATGGTAATGTGACATGTATGTATGGGCCTACAACATGCGCATGAACAGTTTCCACACATTTAAAAACCATACCAACAATAAGCTGCCTGTTTGGAATCCTTACCCAAACTGACATTTCCCCATGTCCGTGCAGGGAACGCAGATTCATCTGACGTTGCTATCATCAAGAGGAATTGCAGGAGGACCAAGATGACACGAATAGACAACAGGCAGGGCGACCTGGAAAGGACAGGCACACAAGGGGTCACGTACTGAATATATTCATTCAGACATGGTCATGTACAATACACTAACAATGTAGTACACTTGTACATTCAAAGTTCACTCATTGCGCTCATGTGTGAGGCATGACATCGGCACGTGTGTGACACTGCACCACAAGCATCAAAGTGACATTGTATACAGTCTGCTGGACACACAGTATGCTACACATGTCACTCTATGGTAGTAGCTTGCACACTATTTTACAGGTACTCACCGTTAGGAGAAGAAGTTGCGTATGAGCTGACTCCGGATATCATCATCCTCCTCATCGCTAGCATCCTGGCCAAGGCCTTCATCCTCAACGGGTGGATGTTCCTCATCATCAGGATCCAGGATGAGTGGCACGTCCTTCTCCACTGCCATGTTGTGCAGCATGCAGCACACGGTGAAGATGTCACACACCTTGAGCGGGGCGTATGGTAGGGATCCACCTGTCTTGTCGAGACACCTGAACCGGCTTTTCAGGGGTCCAAAAGTACGCTCTATCACATGCCTGGTCTGCCCGTGTGCATTACTGTACCGCTGGTCTGCAGCAGTTCTGGGGTTGCGTAGTGGAGTCATGAGCCACGGCATGTTTGGATATCCGGCGTCTCCTACAACAATACGTCATGGCAATGCGTGTGTAATGAGAAGCCGTGAGAGAGATACATTACATTGAGACATACATGAGAAACATTGTTTACCCACCAACAAGACATGCCCGATGGTTGCGAAGCTGCAACATCATCTGTGGTACCCTGCTCCGCCTCATGATGAATGCATCATGGCATGATCCTGGAAAACGTGCACAAACATGGGAAATCATCATGTTAGCAAGACACACCACCAGGGCATTTATGGAGCGGTAATGTTTCCTGTTGCGGAAGGCCTGCTCCTGAGCCTGTGGTGGCACCAGTCCAACATGTGTCCCATCAATGGACCCAATTACATGTGGCATGTGTCCCAGGGCAACTCTTCTGGAGTAGGGAACTTAATGAATTCATCAATGTGCTGCAACATAGCAGCTAAGACATCACATAGTACATGGCTGAACAAGGTCTGGGACATCCCCCCCACATCACCTATGGTGAATTGGAACGTACCTGTGGCAAAGAAATGTAGGGCTGCCATCACCTTTACCTTGGGTGTCAGCGCAGTTGGATACCTGTGTCGCGGTTGGAGATGTGGTTCCAGCCTGTCCGTCAACTTCTGAATGAACTCTTGAGTGAATCTGTAGCGGCAGATGCAATCACGTTCCCTCATGGCATCCAAGTCAGGCAACGGCCTTGGCAGAGGGGGTGCCCTGCACGACATGTTTGGGTAAAAAGGTGTACAACTATCAGCAAACAACAATTACAATGTACATAGCACAATCAACACTGCTTCAACACATGAAATCACTTATGATTCTGCCGTGGGCTATACATCATGGACACTTATGTCAGCTAGTTGGCACTCTACAACAAAGCTGATTCACCTGTTGTCTGTGAAATGGACATGACATGCACACAAATGATCAGCTGGGCAGGTCTGAGTTAGCAGACCAATATATCACGTCAGTGACACACGTCACGTGACCTGCATGAGAAGGTTGTCAACACATCCAGACAGCTGACTGCAAGGAACACACCCATGTCACATGTGCTATATATTTTACATTTCTGTGATATTGTGCATGAGTTGCGCATTTGACAAAACTACACCACGGCCATCCTCAGAATGCAGATCTGTGTCTGTGGACCAATGCTCTATGATGCCATCACACACATGAGCTGTAGAAATGCCCCTATGGCATGGTGTGCGTACATGTGAGACACTTGCAATCATGACACAGACCCATCATAGATGCACCTAAAGAGGATTACTTTTACCGGATACAAACAGCATGTCCAATCTATTACATGGCACACACATTACATTGTCAGACAGGGTCATGCTGAGCGTCAATTGGTCAAGTGAGACAGTGCCCCTGTCCCTGGCATCATGTGACAGATGCCTGTACTGTAGAGTGTGCCATCCCAGTGTTCATGTGAATAACAACATGTTCATGATGTATGTTACTCATGTGACAAGTGTCAAGGTAATGTGAACCACATAGTGGCCCATCACAAATGTCATGTCTCCACAGCCCATCAAACATCAACTGGGCCTCTAGATCACATGCCCTCTGCTATATAACTGTGTGCCACACCTAGGGCCTGCTCTTGTAAGTATGACATGGCAACACATACATGGACATCCTCATAATGACCTCACACCCACATCCCTGCCATGTGTTTTCCTGTTATCACTATAGTAATGGTGCCATGCGTGAGCTTGTTGAACGCACTGTACACATGCATTCACTAGAGCGTGTGAAACACCCAGTACCTCACTGGTGCGTGCGTGTGTACGGGTCCTCTCACTATTGCATTGTAGTCATACGCGTGCGGAAAGTACCCCACTGGTGCGTGCGTGTGTACGGGTCATCTCACTATTGCATTGTAGCCATACCCGTGCAGAGCGTACCCCACTGGTGCGTGCGTGTGTACGGGTCATCTCACTATTGCATTGTAGCCATACGCGTGCGGAGCGTACCCCACTGGTGCGTGCGTGTGTACGGGTCATCTCACTATTGCAATGTAGCCATACGCGTGCGGAGCATACTCCACTGGTGCGTGCATGTGTACGGGTCGTCTCACTATTGCATTGTAGCCATACGCGTGCGGAGCGTACCCCATTGGTGCGTGCGTGTGTACGGGTCGTCTCACTATTGCATTGTAGCCATACGCGTGCAGAGCGTACCCCACTGGTGCGTGCGTGTGTATGGGTCATCTCACTATTGCTTTGTAGCCATTCACGTGCGGAGCGTACCCCAATGGTGCGTGCGTGTGTAGGGGTCGTCTCACTATTGCATTGTAGCCATACCCGAGCGGAGCGTACCCCACTGGTGCATGCGTGTGTACAGGTCGTCTCACTATTGCAATGTAGCCATACACGTGCGGCGCGTACCCCACTGGTGCGTGCGTGTGTACGGGTCGTCTCACTATTGCATTGTAGCCATACGCGTGCGGAGCGTACTCCACTGGTGTGTGAGTGTGCATAGGTCGTCTCACTATTGCATTGTAGCCATACCCGTGCGGAGCGTACCCCACTGGTGCGTGCGTGTGTACGGGTCATCTCACTATTGCAGTGTAGCCATACGCGTGCAGAGCGTACCCCACTGGTGTGTGTTTGCATGCGGAACGTTTCAATATCGAAAAAATTGCGTTTGCTACGAAAAACGCACCATACTTGTGTGTGGATCCAAGAAAATACATAGGGAACACCTAGGGGACAAGTAGAATGCCCAGAATGCAGGCTAGTTGTCAAGGAAACAGAGATTTGAGTGTGCTACAGGTGTACTGCAAAATTCAGTTGGCCAAAACTATACAATGTTGCAATATTTGTTGTGTAGCTAGAGCTCAAATTTTAAACCAAGCAAATGTGTGTCAGGGCCTTATGTGGACTGGGATTGGATGAAACATAGGATGCAAAGTAATCTTCCCTAACACACTGTCTTCCTGAGACTGACAGCCCCTCAGCAGCACTGATTTAAGGCTGCATGTGGCTGTGAGAGGGTACTTGCCTGTACAACATTGGAGTGGACTACACTGCTGCTGTCTCTGCTTTTCCTGGACCCTTATTTTGCTGACCATGGAGAGGGCACCTGCATTCAGTGATGAGGAGAACCAGGCCCTGCTGGATGCCCTCCTACCTAACTACAGCAAGCTGTATGGGAAACCAGGGGATCAGGTGAGTGATGAATGTGTGAGTGTCACTACAGCCATTGTGTATTTATGAGACAGAGAGTTGCAATGTAGTTTGGAGTGAGTGCCGGGTGTGTACATTGTGGTATCTACCCTGCAGTGGATGATGTAGCTAAATAGTGTTTACTGCTTACCGGCATTGTGCTAACTGTGACATTCAATGCAATGTGAATCACTCTTTCTGCTGTGCCACACCTTGCATGTTTTTAGGCCATTTTTACTGAGGTGTAACAGTGTTCCCCCCAGAGTGACAGATGAATGTACTCACTGTTGTCAATTGTTTCTCGTGACCTGTGTGGATGTTTGACAAATGCATGCTTTGAAGTCATGGACATTGAAAAGTGTGTATGTTCCTTGTCACCAGGCTAATTGTGCATGTGAGGTTTAGCAACAATGATGCATGGTGTATGCCACAGCTGTACCCATCTGATGTGCCAAGTATGCAGTGCCGTGTGCATGACTTGGACAGTTAGCATGAGGCCTGTGTCACATCTTTGTAAAGTGTGACATGTGCAAAGTGAGGTTGTATACACTGTTGACACTGATAAGCTAGCGAACTGTGTCAGGGCGTGCATGTGTGGTCTGCTGAGAGTTCTTAGGTGTAGTGGGATATGTGACAGCATGTCACGTGCTGTCCACCACCCTGAAGTTGCATATCTTGTTCAGTGTTAGCCATGCTCAGTGAGTGCTTTGCACCCCTTAGGGCATCTGTTGCCTTTCAAAGGCATGTAGTGCATTGGTGTTTGCTCACAGGCCACATTCACATGGACAATGATGCAAGTCCTATCAGCATCCTCTGCCCTGTTGTCATCGTCAATGTGGTGCAAGTGTGTGTCTTTGGGACATGTAACAGGTGTACTGATGTTGTTTCACTTTGTCTTCCTGACAGGTATCTGCCTATGAGAAGGGGGAAATCTGGCTGGACATAGCCTGGGCTGTCAAGGATGTCAGGTCTGTGGGGGGCCCTCACCGCAAGACCCAGAACATCCGCAAGAGGTGGCAAGACATCCGGTTCTGGATCTGCCTTATCGCCTGGGTACAGCTGACGCTTGAAGCTCCACGCCGGCATGGCGGTACACGTCACCTCACCCCCCCCCCCACTGAAGGACTGGACTATTTAAGGCCCAGCGGTGCCAGGGGACAACACCTGAAACCTTCGTGGGTTACCTGTTCTGGCGCACAAGTGACAGAGACACGGGAGACTTCCTTCGGCGTCAAAGTTCAGCGTTTATTACTGCAGGCATACAGAAATCGCAAGAAGTACAACAACGTGTAGGTTCTGAGAGTCTGCTTCAAATTGCAAATGTGGATCGCTCCTTTTATACACATTTTCGTCATTGCACAACACACGAACAAAAGGTTACAACTCAGTTCCCACTGTAAACTTCAAAAGGGCTTCTTGAAACCCGGAACATAATTACAGTAACATTGCCGGTTCCCAACTGTAAAAGCACATCTTCTCACCATTAGGCACATTCCACTCTAGTTGTAAACGAACGAAAGAAAGAGACAGGAACAGCTGCAAGGAAGACAGACAACAATAGAGAAAAGAGTGTGAGGGTAATATCGGAAGCATGATCACAGGATCAAAGGATTCGATCCTAGCACATGCACAGCTAAAACAATAGACCGGCACGGCAAGATTACCCTCAAGCGGAGCCATCTGCCTTTGCAGTGTCATCCCCTCGTCATAAAAGACGCACAAAAGGAATATGCATCTTCCGCAAGGCTTGGGAACTAAGGGTCATAGCGCGGACAGTTGCCTGCTCGCTGACTACGTGAGGGCAAGAAACAAAATGGATGCCGTATCTAAAATGGAACCCGAGGGTTCAGAAGAAGAAACGCGTAAATAAGGCGAACCCTTCCAAGTAGTGTAGCGAAAACGCGTGCACTTACTAAACTCGTTATTTACGGTTCATAGATACCAAACTTGCCCATATTCGACCATGCCCAAAACATCATAACGATTCTCATGGAACCTCAGACGCTCCTTTTGCCCTCAAGTAGGCAAGCACTAGTCGAAATCAGAATCGATTTTAATATTCATCAGATCATTCAGGTGTTGCTGGAACATCATCGTATCCATCAATGTCTCTTTGGTAACAGATGGCCTTCTTATACACGTAGTAGCACAAAGGCCACATAAGGCAGGACCACACTGCACGCAAAGACAACACGTGAACAAAAACGTCACAACAATCCCTATAATCATCAGAATCTTCCAACCCCAAGTCGACATCAGGCCCCAAAACCATCCTAGAAGCGTCCAATCTCCCTCGTCCACGTGTATGGACTCCGAGATTTTATGCAACTTTGAGATGGCTTGATAGACAGTTGGAGCATTATCAGGTATGAAAATGCAGCAACTCGAATGGATGACCTTACACACACCACCTCTATCTGCTAGTACAACGTCTAGAACCATACGGTTCTGTAGCGTCATAAGCCTATCCGCTTGAAGCTCTGCTGTCAGGTTACCAAGGGCGCTTGCAGTGATATTAGCAGTCGATTCAACCACACGAGTCAGCTGTCTCAAGTTCCTACTATTAACCATAGGACCCCAAAACGGTAGGAAACCCTTAAAGAAGTCTCTTGCCTCTTGACCAGCAGTATCCTCTCTACTAATAACGCCTCTCACAACTCTAGTCTTGTGATAATCTGAGGCAACAGTAAAAGTCGGTGGTAAAAGATTCGCGATATAACAGGTGCCTGAGAAATCACGAGGCAACCATGTATAGGCACGATCATAACACACAAAATAAGTACCCTTGGCAGTCAAGAAGACAGGGGAAGAGAGCATCGGTAAGACATACGTCTCAGTACAAGCACTCTTCCCAAACTGAGCTCTCGGATTTTGACCAAGACCTTGCAGACAGAAGTGACCAAGGTGAGGTACGATCCAAATCGGAGACGAGCTCTTAAGCTGTCTATCACCCACTGATATACTATACTCAGTCTCACTCAGATCCTTATATGCTCGCACCTCCTCCTCTGGGATAAGCGATGCATCAAAAATGTCTCTATCCAGATCAGCAATAGCTATCGCCAAAGACTTGTGGTACGGGCCAGGACCAAGGTTTGCTGAGCGTGGTTCTCGATGGGGGTAGGAATCTAGTGCACTACGGAACATAGTTTGGAATGCTCGAGCTGACCCTTGGGAGCTATACGGAAGAACCAAATACGGAATACCCTTATCCATGGTATGTGGCATTAACCCACACACCCAACAGTTGGTAGTATTCATCACCAACTGATGCTGATGCAAGAGTTGAACAAAGGAATTGTTCATAAATTCCGCACGTCTGACTTGTTCATGTTGAGGCAGAAGATGAAAGGAATATGGAGAAATAGTGGAGGCAGGATTCAAATCATGTGAAGGAGGAGTAGGCGAAATGGAAGGCAATAATAATTGAATCCCAAAATACGCTCCACCCACCAGCAACATAGAAAAAGTTAGGAACAACATAAAAATCTGCAACAAAAAACATTTTGTGCGAAACACCTTATGCAATTTAGATCTTTGCGCCAACATTTTCTCTCTTTTCGACAGCATAGTAAATTCCATCCTCTAAAAAAAAACGTCCGTGACGTTCTTGACGCACTTCGTTCTGAGCAGCGATTATCAATTCCCAGGAGTTCCCAGAAATCGACAAAAGAAATCGACCTAGTGTCAAAAACCTGCTAAACAGAAAGAAGTACCCGCACGGCCCTACGGCCAACCCAGATGGTAGGTTTTAAATGAATTGAACATTCAACTTAATATAAGTCTCTTAGTTGCACAAAAAGAAAAGGGTACACACAATATAAAATGTCCACAATATTCAAGGCAAATGTAAGGGGGTAATGTAAAATCAAAAATAATAAAAGAATTTTCATTAGTCTTTATTGCGCGGTCAAAGAAAATATCGACATCTCCCGGGTCGAGTCTGCTCTTCAAACAATGGTTCAGATGGCAAGGCAGTGTTCGATTGTTCAGGTGATAATTCAGGACTTGGACTCTCCAATGGTGATGATGTAGACAAAGTTTCGGTTGATTCAACAGGGATGTCTGATTGAACTAAGTCGTTCTCTACAAGCTGAGCATCACTGAATGGTACATAGGACAAAGGTGTTTCTGTTTCAGTCGAGGCGACTCCTTTCTTTATCCACGTATCTGCTGGCAAAGGAAGCGGAACCTTCTTTGTGTGGCTCGCATGTACCCAATGCTTCCTGCCTACCAGCCGAACTGCAGTCCTCGTCGCCAATAACACCTGGTGGCGTCCCACGAACCTTGGCTCGAGATTGCGTTTTCGTCCAAAATTGCGGGTAACGACCCAATGACCAGGTTGTAGCCGATGACCAGGACCCTCTGTTTGTGCTGGTAGAGCCTCAAAGACCTGTTGATGAATCAAACTCAATTTAGCAGTCAGATCATAAAGATAGTCAATCAACATTGGATATTCAAGTCTGTCAAACTCCTTAGGTCTCGGAACTCCCCAAATGTTCGCAGGACGGCCAAACACAATCTCATATGGGCTAAGCCCTACTCGAGAGTGTACAGTCGCTCTGGTCGATAAGAGAGCTAGGGGCAAAGCATCAGGCCACGATAAACCAGTCGTTGCCTGAATTTTGGCAAGTTTCAGTTTCAGAGTGCCATTGTATCCTTCCACCAAACCTGCTGACTGAGGATGATTAGCACTGTGGAACTTTTGATGGATCCCAAGGCCACTACATACACTCTTCATCACACTTCCCACAAACTCACTTCCGTTATCTGACCATACAATCCGGGGCATACCATACCTGGGGAAATATTCTTTGAGCAAAACCTTTGCCGTGGACAGGGCAGTATTATCCTTAAGGGGGGAAGCCTCAATCCATCTGGAGAACGCACACACTACAACCAAAACGTACTTCAAGTTATTGCATCTCTCCATATGGATGAAGTCCAACTGAATAATTTCGAAGGGACATGTAGGAGGAGCAAAGTGACCAGGTGGAGTGGGGGTGCCCTTACCAGGATTATACATCAAACATACCATGCAATTCTTTACCACTCTCTCTGCACACTTAGTAATCCCATCATTCTTCCATACAGGAGACAACAACTTACATATACCTTTCGTGCTAATGTGTGATGTGCCGTGAGCCATAGTAACAACAGCAAGCACATATGCGTCCGGCAACATCCATCTCTGTTTCTCTGACAAATCAACCCAACATCCATTCTCGTCTAACTTTCCCGTGCTTTCTTTCCACTGAGTCTTTTCCGTCTCGGTAGCCTCGTTCTGTATCTCCTTCACACTCTCAACTGTGTCCTCACACATACCAGCCTCCGTCGGCCATCTTACTGAACTTGTAACATACATTCGGTTTGTCAAATCTCTGGCCGTCTCCTTAGCAATCTCATCCGCAAACGCATTACCGCGGCCAACATCATCTGTCACTTTCCGATGCGCACTACATTTGATTATTGCCACCTGTTTAGGCAATGTAAGTGCTTCTAAAAGATCGTTCACAAGCTGTCCATGCTGGATCTTCGTGCCATGCGACGTAAAGAACCCTCTTTCTCTCCACAATCGACCAAAACTATGCGCTACACCAAATGCATACTGACTATCGGTAAACACATTCACCCGCTTGCCTCTAGACAACACGCACGCTCTTGTTAATGCTATTAATTCAGCCGCCTGGGCCGAATTCTGACTCAATCTCGCAGTTTCCACAACCGTACTCAACGTCACCACAGCATACGCAGTCGTCACTTCACCATTCGGCAACTTAAAGCATGAACCATCAACATACAAAGTACCATCGGGATCTACCAATGGAGTGTTTTTCAGGTCAATACGACCTTTCGTCTCTTCTTCAGTTCTTAAGTAGCAATCATGTGATGCTACATCACCTGATTCCATGCTGACCGGTAACAATGTTGCTGGGTTCAACACATTACAACGTTTTATTCGTATATGACTTGCCAAAAGTGTCAACTCATAACCCGACAATCTTGCACTTGTCAGGTGTTGAGTTTTTGTTCGATTCAAGAGAGTGTCAACTGCATGCGGAACCATCACCGTGAGCATATTATCCATGACCAGACCTGCGGACTGTCGAATAGACACCGCAGCTGCCGCTGTTGCTCTTAAGCAACTTGGCAATGCTCTAGCTACTGGGTCTAAGGTCGAAGAGAAATATGCACATGGACGTTGTTTGTCGCCAAATTGTTGCGTCAGGACACTTAACGCACAACCATCCCTCTCGTGAACGTATAGTGTAAATGGCTTACTGTAATCAGGAGTGCCTAACACAGGAGCCGAACACAACGCATCACGTAATTCAGAAAAACCTGTCTGACACTCTTCAGTCCAAGGCAAAGGAGTCGGAACATCCTTGCACGTAAGAGCTAACAATGGTTTAGCCAATAATGAAAAATTCGGAATCCAGTGCCTGCAGTATGATGTAATACCTAGAAAGGCACGTACATCTCTCTGAGTTTTTGGCACAGTCATTCGGGCAATCGCTGCGATTCTTTCTGGGGTCAACCTTCTCCCTTCTTTTGACAATAAGTGACCTAAGTAGGTTACTTCTTGACAACAATATTGCAGCTTAGAAGGTGACACCTTGTGATGTAAGTCACATAAATGCCGCAACAACGATACTGTAGCAGTTCTACAAATATCCTCGGTATCGGCTGCCACCAACAAGTCGTCAACGTATTGAATCAAAGCCGCACCCGTCGGTAACACAAACGCATCAAGTTGACTTTTAAGGGCTTGACTGTAAATCGATGGACTTTCACAGTAGCCTTGAGGTGCGCGTTTAAACCTAAAACTTCGACCTCCTAATGAAAATCCGAATAGATCTCTGCTTTCCTCAGCGATCGGAATACTAAAGAAAGCGTTCTTTAGGTCGATCACCGTGAACCAGGAGGCAGAAGCTGGAATCAGGGTCAACAAGGCCGTGATATCAGGCACCACAGGAAACTGCGGAATCACAATTTTATTCACCTCTCTCAAATCAATTACAAATCGGTACACAGGAGGTTTAGATGGATCGGTTCGTTTCAAAATGGGTAACACAGGACTATTACACACATTTCCCCGAGTTTCTTCAATGACATCCTTATTGATCAGATCATAAATGATCGCTAGCAGTGTTCGCTCACCATCAAGAGAAATACGATACTGAGGTATACGTGGTAACCGCACATTTGTTTTCAAGTGAACCACATAAGATGGGATGTCCAATAGGCCCACATCATTGGGACCCGTGGCCCATAAAGACGCAGGAAGGGAACTCAATTCCGGTGGGAACTTGTCGACTGACAAGTACATAGGAGAAGTTACTCTCTGACCCAATGTAAGCTCCACTCCCGCAGGAGAGCAGTACAAAGTCGCATATAACCGTTTCAACAAATCCAGACCCAAAAGATTCTCACCACAACCAGTAGATAAGATCAAGGGGGCCTCTAGCTCACGAGGACCAATCGTAAGGGGCAAAGGGCTAGAGACAGGATTGCTAACAGGGGCGCCGGAGAATCCAATGGAAATATTTGTTAAGCCGGACAAAGGTGCGCCAGGGAGTTTTGAATGCATGATGGAACTTTTTGCTGCACCAGTGTCCAACAGAAAAGGCTCAACTACGCCAGATGTGGCAACTGCGACGTAAGGCCCTCTCTGATCCACCGGAACTGACACTACTCCCTCTCTTTGTCGGTGGCTGTCCTAGTAACGGTCATCTGTAACAGTCTCGTGTCCTACATAGTAATCGTCCACATGGTACTGTGTAGATCTAACAGACCCCGCATTTCGCTGGTCAAAACAATTATTCGCATCCGATGAAGCATGAGAGCGCTCATTCTGATTTTGGGGGGTACCTCGACCCCTACCTCGTGATGGCTGTTGGGGACCACCACGTCCCCCTCGAGCCGAAACATCATTATAGCGATCACGTAAAGCAGGACAATTGAATTTTATATGGCCCTCAGCCCTACAATATGCACACTGATTGTACCCAAGCATAGATCTAAATGAAGAGGAGTCAGAGCGTGACTGCATCCGAGAAGACTGTGATTGTGGCCGATACTGCTGTTGCAAATCATTTTGATTCGAACGCGGAGGATACGCTTTCTGCAACAAAACCTTTGTTTTAAGCTCCTTCGTTTTCTTATCTGAACGATCACTTTCTTCTTTCTCCCTATTCTCATAATATTGAGCCGTCGCTAATATTTGAGCAGTGGTTGAAACAGCCCATGCAATTTTTGAATTTGTTGCTCAGTTCAGGCAACAAATTTAACACAAACTTATCAACAAATAACCGCTGACCTCCCTCAGTACTCATATCCTGACCACTATGATCAACAAATGCTTCCTCAAATCTAGGAAAGAAATCCGAGACACTCTCGTCCTTCTTTTGCTTGCATGCCGACAATTTGTCCCAATTTACCCTCATCGCTGGCATAAGAGTTTTCATGAGCGTAATGATCTTCTGAGGTAAATCCACAATCAACTGTTCCGGTTTAGCCCCACCAATTTGTCGTCGATCAGCTGCTACTAGTGTGGCCCAGTCACCACCTAACTCAACCAAATGATTCTCCTGGCGGATTTTCGCCCAAATCGGTTGCGGTACGACATTACCAAATAGCATGTCGATGTCAGCAAGGTTCATAATAGAGGCATCCACCAATTGTGATAACTCCTTATAATAACCTGCCGGATTTTTGCGCGGATCAGGCAAAGATTGCTTCACCTGCAAAACTTCCGATCGCTTCCATGGGAGGTGTATCCAAACTCTTTGGAAATATGGCTGAATCGGAGGATTAGCAGCGAGATCACCTGGCATCCATACAGGCGGAACCTCTCTCATAGGATACTGACCAGAGGTTGCTTTCTGAGTATTGGAATCAGTACCAAACAACACTTGAGAAGGCACTACGGACCTAAAGGCCAACAATCGCTCTAATGCACGTCGTACATCTTCACCTAAAATCATACCGTTCATAAATTGACTCCGAAGGTCAGTTATGTCGGGCGGTACATTATCCAACTCATCATTATCCCACTCTTCTTTCAAGGAGTTGCACATTCCTTCAAACACGAACCTCTGCGTGGGCTCATTAAACTGGGGAAATGTATCGAAAACCACGCGCAAAGGGTATCTAGCAGGATATCTAATCCACCTACGTGCCATAGTTACTAGTGTCTCACTCTCCCTTCCACCAGGGAGTTGACTTCGTCTCTGAGGAGTTTCAAAGACAGCGGATCGAGAGACCGATCCGGAAAGCGGAGAATAGAGGGTAGCAACAGAGTTAGGGATACGATTTCGAACAGAAGGAGAAGAGGAAAAGAGTACAGGAGCAACAACATTTGATGCGACCGTAGAAATAGTGGGGGTAGCTAAGACAGTAGGAGTAGCAGAAACAATAGGCTGAGAAGGTACAGTCGGAGGAGCAGGAGGAAGAGGAGCAGGTACAGGGACAAGAACAGGACCAACAACAGGCTGACCAGCAGCCGCCATAACAGGAGGAACTACAGGAGGAACTACAGGAGGAACTACAGGAGGAACTACAGGAGCCGTAGCACCCGGTGCGTAAGGAGGTGGCGATTTCATCAAATACGCTAACAAAGGATCCTCCTTCGTGTCTTCTTCCTTTTTATCAGGACTAGATGGTAAGGCTGGATAACATTTATCCACCTTCATGTGGTGCAATCTAATAGAAGTTTCATTCTCTATATCTGCTTTATCTCGTTCACATTGTTCGGCACGTTGCATCATCGAAACGATACCTTCTCTTTTATTTTTCTTGAACTGTCTGATTTCCTTCTGCTTGGCCTCTTTACGCCATAACCGAAGGGAATCGAACATAGCTGGCCTAGCTTTCTTTTTAAACAATTTTATTTCGAGATAATCTAAAATCTCAGTTTCAAAACTGCCGTGTGGTGGCCAACTAAGGGCACCATCCTTTTTCGTGTAACGAAGCCAACAGTCATTATATACAATAGGGCCCACACCATGTCGACTATAGAGCTCATAGATCGGAGTTCCAACTGGAGGTATCGGACACGAGTCCTCCAACCGAGAATCCTTATTGTAACATTTAAAGAAACCAAAGAACCCACTATGGCTAGGCATCGTGCACACTAACCTAGTATCAAACTTCAAGGGTTACCGAAGTACAAAATCTTCGAAAAAATATAAAACCCTCGGTTTTTGGCAATTGCAACTGTCAAATAACAACTAAGAACCAACAACTAAGAACCACAAATGCAATGGAACCATGCAAACAACGAAGTTTCAACAACAACCAAGGACACTGGGAGCGACCCACATATACTTAACTGAGAGCACAATGGCGTCACCGGGAAGACCCGTCTATCGTCTCGCCGTACGAAAGGACTACGCCAGGCGGCGAAAACAGGTCGACAGTCAGGACATCGGTCCGTCGCAGCCGTCAGGAGGCGGGAAGCTTCGCAGGAAAAAAATCTTCGGGCCACTTATTTCGACAACAAGATCGATGAAGCGGGGTGCACCTTCCCTCGGAGATTTCACACGAAGTTCCTCACAATCGTCAGGCTTTGGACCGGTACCGCTGATGTCGCCCCACGTTGGGCGCCAACTGAAGGACTGGACTACTTAAGGCCCAGCGGTGCCAGGGGACAACACCTGAAACCTTCGTGGGTTACCTGTTCTGGCGCACAAGTGACAGAGACACGGGAGACTTCCTTCGGCGTCAAAGTTGAGCGTTTATTACTGCAGGGATACAGAAATCGCAAGAAGTACAACAACGTGTAGGTTCTGAGAGTCTGCTTCAAATTGCAAATGTGGATCGCTCCTTTTATACACATTTTCGTCATTGCACAACACACGAACAAAAGGTTACAACTCAGTTCCCACAGTAAACTTCAAAAGGGCTTCTTGAAACCCGGAACATAATTACAGTAACATTGCCGGTTCCCAACTGTAAAAGCACATCTTCTCACCATTAGGCACATTCCACTCTAGTTGTAAACGAACGAAAGAAAGAGACAGGAACAGCTGCAAGGAAGACAGACAACAATAGAGAAAAGAGTGTGAGGGTAATATCGGAAGCATGATCACAGGATCAAAGGATTCGATCCTAGCACATGCACAGCTAAAACAATAGACCGGCACGGCAAGATTACCCTCAAGCAGAGCCATCTGCCTTTGCAGTGTCATCCCCTCGTCATAAAAGACGCACAAAAGGAATATGCATCTTCCGCAAGGCTTGGGAACTAAGGGTCATAGCGCGGACAGTTGCCTGCTCGCTGACTATGTGAGGGCAAGAAACAAAATGGATGCCGTATCTAAAATGGAACCCGAGGGTTCAGAAGAAGAAACGCGTAAATAAGGCGAACCCTTCCAAGTAGTGTAGCGAAAACGCGTACACTTACTAAACTCGTTATTTACGGTTCATAGATACCAAACTTGCCCATATTCGACCATGCCCAAAACATCATAACGATTCTCACGGAACCTCAACCCTGCTCCGGGTCCTGGCTGTGGTTTTTCCGGACCTCCATAGGCAGTTGCAGAAGGGACAGCAGCAAGGAGGGGGTAGGTACATGTCTGTTTGTTGTCATGTGTGTCACATGCTACCTGCAGTGTTACGAAGCCTGGTAACACTCCCACAGTTGGGGTGGTCTGGTCAGACAGGCACTTTATGCATTGTCATTTCAATGCCCCATATTAAGCAGATGCTCTTTTACATCCCTTCCCCTCCTCCACATTTGTCCCCTGCTTTGGGTATTTCATTTTTGCGCATGTCCTCCTAGGGTGCAATGTATTACTATGCATATTGCTTAGCACATCATTGTGTTGGAGGGAGGTCTGTGACACGTGTTGGTACCTTACCTGTATCACGACCTGTGCACTGTGTTTGCCCTTCATGATATTTTGGCACTGATCATGAGTCTCAACATGGAGTTCAGCACGGGTCTGCCTCAGTGGCCTTTGTCCCTGGTATACTTTGTATTTCTCATGTGTTAGCTACATGTGCACACTGTCCATGTATACAAAATTTGGCTTGTGCTTACTCACACTGGGCAGTGCGTGTGTGCATATTCACAAGAAATGTTGCAGGTTATTTGGGACTAATATTGATGGGCAGCCACACAATGTGACCTTGGCTTACTTAATATAGCTCCCCAGTTATTGATACCCAGATTATGAGTTTTCACTACTTGAGCTGTGTCACTCACATTGACAGAGTGATTGGGGTGCTGTGCATGGGAGGTGTGATGGGCCTGCCTGTTTAGCCTTGTCAGTGGTGTGCTGTGTATGTTATTTCTGATGTGAACATGTCACTATGCACTTAGCCTGTGCTGCTGGACAATGCAGTCATTGTAGTATTTACAGGCGATGTTATTGGCTCACAGAGATGATTGTTCCACATCGTTTTATGCTACATGTATGGATTGGTGGTGCAACGGAGTTTTGTCTTGGTGTGCACACTACTGTATTCACATTTCCCATGTGGTTGCGGGTGTGTCAAGAATGCATCAATGTTTTTCACATTCACAATTGTAGGCACATTAGCTTTGTCCTTTTCTGGATTTTGGACATGTGTGCCACTTCACTTGATAACCAGTGTCTGTTATGTGCTGGCAACTGTATGGTCTGGTGATAGATGCCCCTGTGAGGAGTGTCACTAAAGTGTGTGGTGATGGAGGGAGCCTCAGTACCAATCATATACTCACACCCAGTCAACAGGTAAGGGTTTTATCCATCACCTCTCTGTTGCACAATCTGCCCCCCAAGTTCAAACATGGTCATGTGCAAATCTGTCTGTCCATGTGCCTCATGGGAACAGTCCAGCCATAATTGTCAAGCCATGCCTTCCCTGGACTGGGAACAAGGTTCCTGGAACCACTTTCTGGCATTACAGCTGTCTTCAGCCATGCTTGTTTGTATACACATCTGTGTTTCACACAAGCCTGGCTGTAGACATCTGTTTTTGAACATGACCATGTCTGGACTTGGGTGGCATAGTGGGCAACTGAACGGTGATTGATCAAAACCTATCCTGTTGACAGGCAGTGGCTCATCATTGTGACTTTCATCCAAGTTGTGGCCTGGTCTGTTACTTGTATCTTTGTATACAATGAGCGTTGTGTCTATTACAATTGCGCATTACTAGACTTATATATGTGCAGAGTTATGTGGCATGTGACTCATTATTGCATGCCATGATTAGAAATGTCCCCAAATGATTTGTTGCTGATATGTCTGATGTGTACAGGTGACTGATATATTTTTAATTTTCTCCTTGCCAACAGCATCATCACCACAATCTGGAGGAGACACAGGCACGGACCAGACAGAGGGACCCAGCAACAGTGCCACCAGCTTTGAGGAGTCAGAGGGAGGCAGTGGCACAGAGGGTGAGGGGAGTCAGGCGGCCGGACCTCATGAGCACGACACCTCATACCATGCGGACGGCTCGGATTCGGACTCCCAGGAGGAGGGGGAATATGCAGCTATGCCATCTACAACAACTATGCCTGTCCCCTCCTCCTCCTGACCCATCTCCACCCTCCCAGTTGTTATGGTCCCTAGGGTCCGTGCTACCCCCCCGTGTCTCCTTTGTCCCCGGCACCACAGCCCCTGCCCCTGTCTCCCCTGCTGCCCTCAGTGCTGAGTCCGTGGACTTGCTCCGGCAGATCCAAGTTGGTCAGACATCAATGCTGACTGTCCTCCATGGCCAAACACACATCATGACACAGTTGTTGTCATACATGGAGGGCATGTCATCAGCCATGTCTGGCCGAAGTCGGACTTTGGCAGCCATAGAGTCTTCACTGACGGCAGCACTGTCCATCCTGCAGCGTAAGCCCCCCCACTCCTTCAGACCCATCCACATCACCCTCTCCCATACCTGTCCAACTTACACGTAGACGCCACAGGTCAGACACCACAACAGGCACACCCAGCACACCCACACGGCAGTCAAAACGCAAATCCCCACGCACCCAATCTCAAGGGGATGTAGGCACACCCACAGGGAGAGGGGACAGACGTCACACATGACACCTGACTCACAGCCCTCTACCTCCACCCCCATTGTGCCCCCTGGTTCAGGTGGTAGTTTGTCTGAACTGGCAGCAGTGTGCAGCGCAGAATATTTGTCAACCTTTTGCGCTGCACCGGCCACTGTGGAGGAATCCACCCCACCTGCACCCATTACACCTGCCCTTCCCTCTCCTGTCCCTGCGGTGCCGGGGAATTACCCCGATGATGCCCCCTATGTGTCCACAGACATTTGAACTCCATGTGCAGGCAAGTTTGGGTGTGACAACATCCACACCGCCACCACTGTTGAGGACATTTATTTGGACTGGCCATTGGCCTTCTGTGAGCCTGGAGTCATTATTTTCGTATTTTTGACTGTGGCGCTGAATAAAGCTTTTAATTTTTCATTCTGAACGTTTGCATTTCAGGAAATTGCGTTAGCTGCTGTGTGCCTACGAGTTGGTGTAATGTTCATTTTTGGGTATTGTAACATATGTCTATTTCCTGATGGTAATGAGGTAGAGCATGGTATTTTTGTGCTATCCCAATGTTGCAGCAAAATATCTAGATTGGTGTGTGTGAAAAGTTGGCCTGATGTATGATGTCCACAATTCTGTGGGCACCTTGTATCAGTCCAAACAATCCCTTATGGTGATGGTTGTAAGTCAACCTTAAAAGACAAGCTATCCTAGTGGTAGCATGGACTAAGCAGCCTAAAGGCTTAACTCAAGAGGGCATGTGAAGCCAGCTGTTTTCCCATATGCAATCCTGTAATATCAAATGAAAGGACACCACACAAGTTAGATATTATAAAAAATATATGTATTTATTCTCAGAATAATCCCCAATACTCTTTATGAGTAAAGAAGCACAAGCGTTTAAACAAAAGCACAATATAACATATGAAAGTTGCACGTTTATGGATGAGGCCGGTGGCCACTCAAACCATATATCAAAAAAGTGGTATAAGTATCACTAATCGATCAGGGGTAAGGCCTAGGGCCTTTGGAATTGCTGGGACTACACTGGACTAACAGCAGTTAGGACGGGAGTAGCCTGCGGGATTCGGGTGCAGCGCTTAAAGCGCACGCATGCACCAATGCAAAGTCAATGGTGCGTAAAGGTTATCGAGTTACAGTTTTAGGAGTCTTCTGACTGGACTAGAAGGACAAAACTTTAGACTTAGACACTAGAGGTGTAAACCACTACAGGAGCACCGGCGTTCAAGAGTTACCTCACCCACAGGAAGCGAGTGAACAGGTGCAAAAGCGTGTCAGGTTTCGTCATGAAGATCTAGGGTGCCTGGAGATGAAGATGCTGCAGGCGTCCAGAAGAGAAGTGTCCGGTGCGGTACAAGGGTGGATCAAAGATGTAGAGAACCTGAAAGCAGAGGAGACAGAGTCTGGGTCACTAGCCAGTGACCAGGAAGGAACCAGGAAGGAACCAGGCGATGTCGGGCGCAATCAGGTGGTTGTTGTGAAGCTTGTCTCCGCTGCCACATGGACTCTGGGGCATCGAGGATGTCCAGGAGTGGATCACGAGCTGTCCCAGAAAGTCTCTCAGTGTAGGCGGTGTCGGCTTCCGGATCAGAGTTAACAAGCCTTGGCAAGTGCAACCCACGCAGGATTCAAAGATCGCTTCTTACTCGGACCAGCAAGGTCTGAGCGGGTGCTCCTTTTCAGGGGAGCGAGGGCCAGAGTGGCGCAACCAGACTAGCAGAGCAAATTCAAAGGTTCATAGGTACTGGGGCCGCTAGCCACCGCAAGCGACCAGACCAACGCGTCAAGCATGAAAATGCAAAAGGGCCCCACGCAGCACTCGATGAGTGTGGAGGGGTGAGCTTCGGTGCACAAGCTGCGCCATGCTGGAGCTTCTCAAACTCCAATGTACAGCTTCGAGGAAGCTTTGGGAGCTGCACGGTCAGCGCTTTGTAGTTTTTCCAAGATGGCCGGCCCCACGCTTCAGGTCGCGTCCACGGGTCTCAGCTTTGCATGGACTGTGGGTCGGGCTGTTAGAAGGCAGGAACACTGGGTCTTGTTGATCTCTGTTGCTCGAGTTCTGGCAGGAACTGCAACAAAGCAAATTGTGAGGTGCTGGATGGTGCCTGTTTGCACAGGGTGGTCACTCCTTGACCACAAGGGAGATTCTTCAGTCTTCCACGTCAAGTGGGATGTCGAAGGGTCCAGAGTTTTGTTTCATAAGTTTCAGTCAGGATAATCTGATGTGCATATGCACAGCTCCTACCTTTATTCCAAATCAAGGGGCTGGATTACCTGCTAGGTCCCTCCTATGGGTGGGACCCAGGAAGGGAGTGGTTACACCCCTTTCCCTTTGTCCAGTTTCGCGCCAGGACTGGGGCTGGAGTGCCCCAGAACCGGTTTGACTGGATTTTGCCTGGGACACCTTGTGCACCCCAGGCAGTGTCTAGTTTCTTTCAGACCTCCCTGCTCCAATCCACTATCTCCTGTCTGGGGTGGTGTAACACCTCCCTGTGACAGGAAACCCTTGTCCAGGCCTCCCCTGCCAAGTTTCGGTCGGCAGCAGGAGGTCAGACTTGTGTCGGGGCAGCAGCATCCATTTTGTGATGCTGAGGCTCTGGTTAGGATTAACCGCGTTTAAAGCAAAGTCAAAGTCAAAAAGTTTTTATTTGATCTGGTACTCGACTGAGGACCACAAATCTTTAAAAACATTTTACAAAATGTCAATATACACATTAATATAATATTAAAAAAGATTTCAGAAATTTATAGAAATTATAGCAAACCCATTCATCTGTCGGTTGTTTACATAATAATAGCAAACTATTGACTGTAGAAATGTTATATTTCTGATATATCGGCCTAACATATCTTTTCCGTGCTTCAACTACGCTTACGTGTGGGCAAACAAATAACATGTGCACTATATCTTGAACTCCACCAAAACACAGATTACACATAGAGGTGTCTCCTGGTGACCATTTAGATGTAAAGGCAGAGACCGGTAAGATGCCTAAACGCAACATAATTATGGACCTTCTGGCTCCATGTGTTAGGCAGAGCCCCAAATATGGTCGAGATTGCTTATATTCTAGTGATTGTGTAAAGATTTTATATGTAGATAGTTTACTACAATGAGCTAGATCAAGATCGTAACTTAATCTCGGAGTAAAGCATTTCAAAAAAAGTTTTAACTGCGATTTTGTCCAAGATGACAGAATAACTTTAGTTAGGCAAGCTAATTTGAATGCCTCAGACATATTCTTGGAAAAGGTAAAAAATTGAGATTCAGATTCAAATATCTCAATCTTTAACAAAAATCTCAGTGTTCCTTCTTTTGCATGCAAGATGTTATAGGCCCATCGGATAATGTTTGCCACAGCTGTGGCATACGAGCTTGTCAAGGCAAATTCCAGTCTGAGTGCTTGTACAGATGTTGATGTGGCAACCTTTAATAATCTTTTCAAAATCTTTCCCTCAGTTATATCCATGAAAGACCATTGTTTCATTGGTAAGTGTTCAGTAGCATAAGACAGTACCGCGGGTATTTTTACTTTGTACACTTTGAGTAGTGAGGAGAAATGCCTATTGCCTGTGGCCGTATACAATCGAGAAAGCGCCCCTGCATGTATCTCAGATTTTTTCTTTAGATTGTTGATTTGTTTGGAGTTTTGTATGTTCTTTGAAAAAATCCTCCCAAGGTAGGTATATTCATTTACTTCCTCAACTCTTTTCCCATTAAGGTACCAGCTATATTTAGCACTTTTTTTCCGGCCTGAGAACGCTACCACTTTAGTCTTTGATAGATTAGGGATTAAAAAATGATCCTTCGAGTAGACGTTCAAGGAGTTCAACAAATTTTGGAGGCCAAACGGTGTGAGGTCTAACATAACTATATCATCTGCATATAACAATGCATGTATGCTCTGAGATGCAACCTTTGGGGGCAGACTAAAGCATTGTTGCAGATGAGAGGGTAAGTCACTTAAGTAAAGTGAAAATAAAATTGGTGCAAGAAGGCATCCTTGCTTAAGACCATTCAGGGTATTAATTGGTTTTGTAATACCCTTCTCACTTCCCATTTGAACCTGGGACCAAGTGTTCGTGTGTAACATAATTATTAGTTGCAATAGATCTTCGGAAATCCCCAGTTTTCTCAATTTTTTCCATAAAGTTGGCCTATCAACGCGATCGAACGCAGTTGAATAGTCTATAAATGCAGCATACACTGGTTGAGATCTCTGCCCAGTGTATTTGTCAAGTATAGTCTGGAGAATTGATATATTGTCTATTACTGAGTGATTAGGTCGGAAGCCGGCTTGATACATCGGTATTATTCCTTGTGAAAAGCACCAGCCTTTTAATCGATCCAATACCTCCGCGGCAAAGATTTTGCCTGTAGCGTCCATTAATGCAATTTGGCGGTAATTACTAGCAATATTTCGGTTCCCTTTTTTGTATATGGGAATTATAGTACTTCCCTGCCAAGATTTTGGTATTTTCCTAGTGCAGAAGATGTAGTTAAATAATGATGTTAGCATCTGACTCCATTGTTTAGGATTGGACTGCAATACTTTGATCGGTATCAGATCAGGGCCTGACGCAGAGGTGCATCGGGCTTGTCTAATGTGTATCTCGATAGAAGATGCTGTGCATTTTTCAATTGGTGATGATTTAGTTTCTAGGAACAATTCAGCAGTATTACTATCATCATTAATTGGGTTTGCTTTGTATAGGTCAATTAGATAGGCTTCCCAATCCTGCGGTGGTACTGGTATGGCATATAATGTCTTTTTGGTTCCAGTTATTTTGGCTATCAATGACCAATATTTTCTTTGATTATATTGTTTTGCCGCCTCGTGAATGTCCACCCAATTTTTGTCCTCAAGCTTTCTTTTTTTACTATTCTTTTCTCTTCTTTGCTGGTTTTTTAGTTTATTTATCTCTTGCTGTATTGCAGGCGAATGATTTAAAAATTGCCCACGAATAAGATTATTAAGTTTCCTCCTGATTACTTTTTCATTGGGGTTCTTACAGATTTGGTTTGTACGAGGTTTTTCCCTGTTAAGCAATAACATTTTAAGATTTACCATGATGCATTCGAAGTTTGTTATTTGACATTCCAAATGCATCATAGTTAAGATTTCATTTTGTAGAATCTTTTCATTTATATAATGTAAAGTCCCGGAATTCCAAAAGATTCGCCTTTGCTTATTATTGATTTCTATATTCCCGTTTAATTGCAAAATTGGGTTCGGCAGAGAGGGTTTTAATGACCAACCAGTATATAAACAAAGAAGCGCGTGGTCACTGTCTTCTGTGAAGTCAATTTTCAAATATTGAAATGTGTCCACTATCTCTATGTTACATATTAGATAATCAATAATTGATAAGCATCCATTTCCACGCCTTGTGAAGGATGCTGGTCTGTCACCCTCTATGTAGCCGTTCAAAATTGACCCGTTTATGCTCGGGAGTGAAGCTAATAGCATTTTCCCTCTTTTGTCGGAAATTTTACCCCTTGGAAAAATCGGAACTGGTAAGTCTATTAGTTCCTCTTCATATGTTTTTGCCCACTTGCCAATATCAGCGTTGGAGATTTTACCGTTCATGTCACCCACAATCAAGTACGGGGTGTTCGGTCGATCTTCGATTAGTTTAGTCATCAAATCGATAATGTCTATAAAAACAGCATCTTGAGAGGTACCCGGAGGAATGTACATGTTAAAAAACAAAAATGCCTTTTTTTGATCCGAAATGTTTGTTTTTAGTGAGACCTTAATGCATTGAAAATTATCAGATTTGGAATTGATCATTACTTGGGACCATTCGTGTTCCTCGCTTAAGAGGATTGCCAGACCACCCTTGGCATGACCTCTACTTGTTGGTATAGCAGGAATGTCATAAACGAAATAACCCTTTTGGTTGAATGGTTTTGTAGCCCATGTTTCCTGTAAGGCTAGTATATCTGGGTTATTTTGTAGAGCTATGGTCATTTTATCGGTGGTTTTTCCTGCTAAGTTCCACGAAGTGATCTTTAAACTGCTGTTAAACAGTACAATGCAATCGATGTTCTTGTTTATTACTGTTTAAGGCTTCAGATACCCAAGCCCAAGATTCTGTCGTTTTTCTAGCTTCTTTTTCTTCATAGCATTTGCTCCATACATTTCTTTGACCGTCATTTACCTGTATTGTCAAAGTAATCTTCCTAGAGCTAATTTGCCCCAAATTTGCGTAATCAAAAATGTTTGTATCCCGGTTTTTTGCCAGGGTATTCCTGGTGGTATTTTCATGGCCAATCGTATTAGCTATATGATTCTTTGGTGGAGATATTTCTATGACATCATATCCATATTTGTGTAATATTTCTTTTTCCCTTACGATAATACCAGGAACAACTGATGACCAGAAGGCTACTTTCGCAATTTTCCTATTTTCCTTTAATGGGAATGTAACTAGGTCTATTTCTTTACTGGTGATGGATTGTAAAGTATAGATTTGCTGCAGCAAACTGATTATCCTTCCTCGATTTAGTGGTAAATCGTCAGTTGGAAAAAGTTCTTCGAACTGGAGATATTTCGTCATAGGTTGATAGCCACCACGGGATAATATCATGTTTGTGCCGCTTTCTTTATTTTTTTGTACAATACTGCTTTTTGTTCTGGAAGGTATATATTCAGGAGCTTTGAGATTCAATTGTTGAATGGGTAATTTGTTTTTGTTTTTTATTCCGTTTGGTACCTCTTCCATGGATTGTTTGATGGCTAATGTTTCAGAGATACCCTCCTCGTTATTGTGTTCTATGGGTGCATTTTTTAATCTTATTTTTCTCGATTTCTTTTTATTAATTCTTCTTCTTAATTTCCTATTACTAATTTTTCCTTTTGTTCCTTTATCATGTTTCATTTGAGTAGGCTTTTTTTCACCTGCTTCATCTGATACAGGTAGGAAAGTTAGTTTTCCAGCTCCTTCATCAGTGTTTTGTAACATATTGATGTTCTTTGTTACTGAAAAGATTGGATACTCTTTTATTTTTGATGAAGGCTCCTCTCTGAACAGTTTCTTTAGGGAATATATTCGGGCCTCTTTGGTCTCTTTCTTGGTTTTAGTGTTAAACTGGCATATTGATTCCTGGTCAGTGGTTTGAGTGCTGTTATCACATTTATTTTGAGGATCAGAGATCGATACTTTGGTTGGAAGAGAGGATTTAGGAACCTCCCTTCTTTCCTCCTGAGTCTGTGTGTTAAAAGCTGATACCATGTGGTCTTTTTTCCTCTTTTCCTCTACCAGAAATTTCAAAATGCCAATTTGAACATCCAGGGTTTGATCCGAGTTTTCTAAAATATTACCCAAAAATGAGAGGACAGATTCAAGAATTTCCTGTAGTGTGTATAAAGCCTTAGATATAGGAGTCGCCACATTGGTAGAGTTCATATTGTTCGGAAGAAATGTATCCAGTGATGTATCCAAATTAGTTTTAAAATCAAAGTGTTGGTCTAAGATTTCAGTTTGTAAATTTTCCGAATTTAATTGTATCTCAGAAATATTTTCAACTGGTTGAATACCCTTTGCACAGAGATTCTCAGAGTCTAAAAGATGGATTATTTGATTTGTCGATGTGGCAATAGAGGATTCAAGAGTAGATGATTGAGACTCTTGTTTGGGTCGTACAATCTGAGGTGTGGAACGAGACCCAAAATCACATGCAGTTGAAGTAATCTGTGCGCCCGGAAAAGACAAATCAGAAACCTCTTTAGATGGAGTTTCTTCCGAAGTTACTGGTGGTTCATAGGCCAAAAGACTGGATTGTTTCTTAGGAGACAGAGCTAGGAAATATTTGCTAATGGCAGGAGTTCCGATCATCTGGCCTGGTTTTACTGCTTTAGCAGAGCATTTTCTAACAGCTTCTTCAGTACCCATTCTCTTCATGAAAATAGTACGAGATCTTAATTTTTTATATGCCATGAGATTATATTCTAGCCAGATATCGATATTTAGATTAAGTAAAAAGTTGAGAGGTGTAGGCAGTCTGAAAACAGGAACTGATGGAAGCCCTACCACGTACTAGCTTGATTCACCTGGCAGTAAGAAATCTGTAACAGACACGTTTAAAAACCAAGTAGAAAATACAAAATTAATAAATACCGAATAAAAGAGGGGTGGCCCGTCCCGTCCTTGTGCGACCTTGGACGGCCTTAGACGGCCCGCCCTTTGCCCGGGCTTCGCCCCGAGCTGTGTCCCGCGCGCGTCCCGCGATGCGCGTGTTAGGTGGAAGTAATGTAGTCTCACGGGTGATGAGGGCGGGGCACTGGGAGGGGGCGCTGCACTCACGGGAAGAGGACCAGCTGTAGGTGGTGAATGCTGGTCCTCGCAGTCCCGGGGCCGGCGCCTCTCCCTCCTCTGCGGCCACGCAAACAACAAGGTCCGTGATAACAGGATTTTTAAAATGCAGCAGCACAGGATACAAGCTACTCCAGTAGCGAGGGCAAGAGCGAGCACTTCTCCTGAATCACGAGCGGCCCCCGCGAAGCGGGGGCCGCGAGTAGTTAAGCAAATTCAGCAGGGCGGGGCACTGGGAGGGGGCGCTGCACTCACGGGAAGAGGACCAGCTGTAGGTGGTGAATGCTGGTCCTCGCAGTCCCGGGGCCGGCGCCTCTCCCTCCTCTGCGGCCACGCAAGCAACAAGGTCCGTGATAACAGGATTTTTAAAATGCAGCAGCACAGGATACAAGCTACTCCAGTAGCGAGGGCAAGAGCGAGCACTTCTCCTGAATCACGAGCGGCTCCCGCGAAGCGGGGGCCGCGAGTAGTTAAGCAAATTCAGCAGGGCGGGGCACTGGGAGGGGGCGCTGCACTCACGGGAAGAGGACCAGCTGTAGGTGGTGAATGCTGGTCCTCGCAGTCCCGGGGCCGGCGCCTCTCCCTCCTCTGCGGCCACGCAAGCAACAAGGTCCGTGATAACAGGATTTTTAAAATGCAGCAGCACAGGATACAAGCTACTCCAGTAGCGAGGGCAAGAGCGAGCACTTCTCCTGAATCACGAGCGGCTAAAGCAAAGTAACATGTCTTCTCCCTCTAGAAGGGTGGAATGCTACCCCCGTCTCCAGGACTGGCGAGGGGGTAGTATTCCAAAGTGTATGACACCAAACACGACATGTTTTGATAAAGCCAAACCAAAGTTAGCAATAACCGCGAGGATTATAATGCACTTAAGAGTATATGGTATGGCAGTATCACTGGAACAGCAGTATGGAAATGGTTCCGACCACTGCAGACAGGCTCAGCTCATGCTAGAGCACCATCTCACATAAAACCAAGCACTCTGCCTCCAGGATTGTTAAGGCCTGCCATAGGAGTGACTGATAGGTATATATGTGTCCAGATATAGGTTTAGATATAGGTATACTATATCTAAGCAAGGGGTGATTACACCACCTTGCCCCAGCTGAGTGATCAGCCAGTTGTGTCGATTTAAGTACCAGCCAGGGGTGGCAAAATATATGCTGCAGCCCCTGGTAGGCCTTGGATGCACCTATGCCCTGGGCACCTATAGTGCACTGTACAGGGTCTGATAAGGTGTCCAGTACCAAATTGGTGATGTACCTAGGGTACATGGAGTCCATTTAAAGAGAGAGCGGATAGCCTGGGACCCTGATTAGCAGGATCCCAGGCCAACTAAGTTGAAAACCAGCTAAACACTAGGCAAAAAATCTGGGGTAACCATAGTCAGGTATCCACCCTCCTACATAACCTCCCCCCCCCAAACAAAAGGAGATAAGGCTATCCTTGACCAGGTAAGCCTATATTACCTGAGTGGCCACATAAGGAGGAACCTGCACTGGCATGGTTACCCCCTGTGTCATGGTCCACCAAGTAATCCCTCACCCTAGGGGTATCAGAGGGTCTCCGCCATGGGGAATTACTACCTGTGGTGTGTTTTGGCAAAGTAAAAGGCTGGTGTTGAGATGGAGTACTGAAGTGAGGCTCCACTAATGTAGGGCTCAGCTTCCTCCAATCACCTTCCACCATGTGTGTCTTTCTTTCCTTGACTGAATTGCACTGTGCTCTCAGGGTCAACCTCTGGCTGCCTACAGTTAGAGGCTGGTTCCCTTTGGTTGGCTTACTGGAGGGACAGGTCAGGTTTGGGGCCTTGGGGTCCCAGGTTTGGCTGTGCCCAACAGTGTCCATTTGGGGGAGGTCCCTAACTAATTGTAAGGGGGATCCCTCAGAAGTTTTTAAAGTTTTCACCTTGCTAGGGCTGCTAGCTTTGGTGCTCCTAAACTGCTGATGGGGGTGTTTTATTTGACAGGGGGCCCTTTGGGGCTCCCTGACCTCCTTGACCTCTGTAGCCCTGGGCTGACTGAGGCAGGGTAGAGAGGGGCAGGTTACCTGCTCGAGACTGGGTCCCACCTTGGAAGGGTCCACTGACACCAGGGGCTCTGCCAGGCTAGGCCTGGCTACCTCTGGGGCAGTTTCTTCACAAGGGGTAAGATCAGTTCCCTGAGGAGGCTGATCCTTTCCTAAAGTCTGGTGGGAGGGAGATTTATCTTCCTCCTCAATGCTCTCTGTTTGTGTGGAGTGATCCATAGTTTCAGGCTTCACAACACAGGAATCAGTTTGAGTTTGGGCTGTGGCCATCACAGCCCCACCAACCTTTTGAGGAAGGAACTCAGTTTGGGTATGGGCTGTTACCATAACAGCCCTGCTAATCTGTCTAGGAAGGGATTCTGCTGAAGATGGGGCTGAGTCTTGCACAGCCCTACCAACCTTTTCAGGAAGGACATCTTGGATTGGGACTGTGGCCATCATAGCCCCACTAACCTTTCCATGGAGATTTACCATTCTAGAATGGGTTTCTTGTTCAACCTCAGCCCAGGCTGAGATTTCTAAATCATTCCCAAGTAGACAATCTACAGGCAAGTTTGGGGACATTGCCACTCTCTTTGGACCTGTGACACCTCCCCAGCTGAGATTTACCACTGCCATGGGATGATTTTTCTGCACTCCATCAATGTTTGTCACCTGGTATGTGGCACCAGGTAAACGTTGCCTTGAGGGGACTAGATTCTCAGTCACCATAGTGATACTAGCCCTTGTGTCTCTGTAGGCCTCAACTTTCTGACCATTGATGTTGGGCTCCTGTCTGTACTTGCTCAAAGTGTTTGGGCAAGCAGTGAAGTTGGCAAACCCCATGCCATTTTCACAGACAAGAGTAGCTGTAGTAGGGGACCTGGTTAGGCCAGAGTCCACCTGAGTTCCAAAAGTAAACCCAGCCAAATTCTTGGGGGTGCTCCCACCACCTGGGGGATTACTGCTGACAGTAACAGGAGGTGTTGAAGCTTTACTTGGAGGAATATTCTCTTTATTGCTATTCTTTGGACAACAGCTGTCTGTTTTCCAGTGGCCAGGCTGTTTACAGTCATGGCAGTAAGGTTTCTTCTGGGTAGAGGAGTTGTTTTGGGACCCACCCCCATCCTTGGAGTTTTGGGGCCCTGTGGGAGACTTGTCTTTAGATTTATCCCCACCCTTCTCTTGAGCCTTGGAAGTATCCTTCTTTTGGTCATTACCCTGATTCTTAGGCCTAATCCTGGTTCTGACCCATTTGTCTGCCCTCTTACCCAATTCTTGGGGAGAGGCCAGATCTGAGTCCACCAGGTGCTGGTGCAAACGCTGGTTTTGACAATTACTGAGGATCTGCTCCCTCATAATCAAATTATACAATCCTGTATAGTCATGTACTTTGCTTCCCTGCAACCAACCCTCCAGAGCCTTAGTAGCACAATCTACAAAATCAGTCCAGTCCTGAGTCTGAGCTTTTTGGGTATCTCTGAACAACAACCTGTATTGCTCAGTGTTTAGGCCAAACCCATCAATAAGAGCACTCTTCAGGACAGTGTAATTTTTAGCATCCTCAGGTCTAACAGTGAGGAGCCTATCTCTCCCTCTCTCAGAAAAGGAGTACCATAAGATTGCTGCCCACTGTTCTTCAGGAACCTGCTGTACCATGCAGGCTCTCTCCAGAGCAGTCATCCATTTGTGGATGTCATCCCCTTCCTTGTAGGGGGGCACAATCTTTGTCAGGTTTCTATTGTCATAGGACCTGTCTTTCTCTCTATGAATATTGCTGCCACCAGTGGGTATCTCCCCACACAGTTTTTGTCCCCTTGCTAAAGCAAGTTTAGCTTGGGCCAAGGATACCTCCTCCCTCTCTATCTGGAGTTTGACAGCCCTCATCCTGGCCCTATGCTCTTTTCTCTGGGGGGAAGTCATTCCCCTTTGAGATTCCCTTAAGGCACTAGAAAGGTGAGAATCCCTGGAAGGAGATCTCTCCCTTCTATTGCCTGGAAGTATTCTGTTATGTACTCAGGGGAGGTGCTGGCCCTCTCCATTTCCATGTAGGTCCAAGTTGACTTGGCTAAGCCTCCCAACTGGTACCTGGATAACCCCTTGATCATGATCTGAATCATCATCATCTGACTCTGGGTCCACCTCCTCATCTTCTACCTCTGGGGTGGTGTTCTCAGTATCTGGGGGGTTCACTCCTTCTCTTGACCCTGAGGGAGCTATTTTAGCTTTCTCAAGATCATCCTTCTCCAGGATGGCTATCAGGATGGGAATGGTAGGGTTGTGACCCTTTCTCAGCCCCCTTGCAGTGCACAAGGCACTCAAGTCCTTATGGCTGAGTTTGTTATAGCTGGAGGGTGCCTTGGCCAGGTCACCTTCCACAGGCAGAGCAATAGGTTGCTCACCTGTGCCAGACATGACTCTAGTGAGGTGTAAGTGGTGCACTTACCTACACTAAGTGTTTTCCTACTGTACCTTGCTAGTGAGTTGTAGGCAGGATGTGCTAAGCCCTTTGATCTACAACTACTAAGTTCAGTAGAACTTAAATATGTAAGCTTTGTTTATATGTACCTATGGTACTTAATGTGATCTTTCAATTTGATAAAAAGATTGCAATGGTAAAACAACAGCAAGCTCAAATCCGCACCGCTGCACACCAATGTGAGAAGTTGGCCTGATGTATGATGTCCACAATTCTGTGGGCACCTTGTATCAGTCCAAACAACCCCTTATGGGGATGGTTGTAAGTCAACCTTAAAAGACAAGCTATCCCAGTGGTAGCATGGACTAAGCAGCCTAAAGGCTTAACTCAAGAGGGCATGTGAAGCCAGCTGTTTTACCATATGCAATCCTGTAATATCAAATGAAAGGACACCACACAAGTTAGATATTATAAAAATATATGTATTTATTCTCAGTATAATCCCCAATACTCTTTATGAGTAAAGAAGCACAAGCGTTTAAACAAAAGCACAATATAACATATGAAAGTTGCACGTTTATGGATGAGGCTGGTGGCCACTCAAACCCTATATCAAAAAAGTGGTAAGTATCACTAATCGATCGGGGTAAGGCCTAGGGCCTTGGGAATTGCTGGGACTACACTGGACTAACAGCAGTTAGGACGGGAGTAGCCCGCGGGATTCGGTTGCAGCGCTTAAAGCGCACGCATGCACCAATGCAAAGTCAATGGTGCGTAAAAGTTATTGAGTTACAGTTTTAGGAGTCTTCCGACTGGACTAGAAGGACAAAACTTTAGACTTAGACACTAGAGGTGTAAACCACTACAGGAGCACCAGCGTTCAAGAGTTACCTCACCCACAGGAAGCGGGTGCACAGGTGCAAAAGCGTGTCGGGTTTCGTCATGAAGATCTAGGGTGCCTGGAGATGAAGATGCTGCAGGCGTCCAGAAGAGAAGTGTCGGTGTGATCCAAGGGTGGATCGAAGATGTAGAGAACCTGAAAGCAGAGGGGACAGAGTCTGGGTCACTAGCCAGTGACCAGGAAGGAACCAGGAAGGACCCAGGCGATGTCGGGCGCAATCAGGTGGTTGTCGTGAATCTTGTCTCTGCTGCCACGTGGACTCTGGGGCATCGAAGATGTCCAGGAGTGGATCACGAGCTGTACCACAAAGGCTCTCACTGCCGGCGGTGTTGGCTTCCGGATCGGAGTTAACAAGCCTTGGCAAGTGCAACCCACGCAGGTTTCAAAGATCGCTTCTTGCTCGGACCAGCAAGGTCTGAGTGGATGCTCCTTTTCAGGGGAGCGAGGGCCAGTCTGGAGCAACCAGACTAGCAGAGCAAATTCAAAGGTTCATTGGTACTGGGGCCGCTAGCCAACGGGCAAGCGACCGGACCAACATGTCTTGCAGGAAAATGCAAAAGGGCCCCACGCAGCACTCGATGAGTGTGGAGGGATGAGCTTCAGTGCAAAAACTGCTCGGGCTGGAGCTTCTCAAACTCCAATGCACAGCTTCGAGGGAGCCTTGGGAGCTGCACGGTCAGCGCTTCGTAGTTTTTCCAAGATGGCCAGCCCCACGCTTCAGGTCGCCTCCACGGGTCTCAGCTTTGCAGGGAGTGTGGATCGGGCTGTTCGAAGGCAGGAACGCTGGGTTTTGTCGATCTCTGTTGCTCGAGTTCCGGCAGGAACTGCAACAAACCAAACGGTGAGGTGCTGGATGGTGCCTGTTTGCACAGGGTGGTCACCCCTAGACCACAAGGGAGATTCTTCAGTCTTCCACGTTGAGTGGGATGTCGAAGGGTCCAGAGTTTTGTTTCATAAATTTCAGTCAGGATAATCTGATGTGCATCTGCACAGCTCCTACCTTTATTCCAAATCAAGGGTCTGGATTACCTGCTAGGTCCCTCCTATGGGTGGGACCCAGGAAGGGGGTGGTTACACCCCTTTTCCTTTGTCCAGTTTCACGCCTGGACTGGGGCTGGAGTGCCCCAGAACCGGTTTGACTGGATTTTGCCTGGGACACCTTGTGCACCCCAGGCAGTGTCTAGTTTCTTTCAGCCCTCCCTGCTCCAATCCACTATCTCCTGTCTGGGGTGGTGTAACACCTCTCTGTGACAGGAAACCCTTTGTCCAGGCCTCCCTTGCCAAGTTTCGGTCGGCAGCAGGAGGTCAGACTTGTGTCGGGGCAGCAGCATCCATTTTGTGATGCTGAGGCTCTGGTTAGGATTAACCGCGTTTAAAGCAAAGTAACATGTCTTCTTCCTCTAGAAGGGTGGAATGCTACCCCCATCGCCAGGACTGGCGAGGGGGTAGTATTCCAAAGTGTATGACACCAAACACGACATGTTTTGATTAAGCCAAACCAAAGTTAGCAATAACCGCGAGGATTATAATGCACTTAAGAGTATATATGGTATGGCAGTACCACTGGAACAGCAGTACGGAAATTGTTCCGACCACTGCAGACAGGCTCAGCTCAATCTAGAGCACCATCTCACATAAAACCAAGCACTCTGCCTCCAGGATTGTTAAGGCCTGCCATAGGAGTGACTGATAGGTATATATGTGTCCAGATATAGGGTTAGATATAGATATACTATATCTAAGCAAGGGGTGATTACACCACCTTGCCCCAGCTGAGTGATCAGCCAGTTGTGTCGATTTGAGTACCAGCCAGGGGTGGCAAAAGATATGCTACAGCCCCTGGTAGGCCTTGGATGCACCTATGCCCTGGGCACCTATAGTGCACTGTACAGGGTCTGATAAGGTGTCCAGTACCAAATTGGTGATGTACCTAGGGTACTTGGAGTCCATTTAAAGAGAGACTAGATAGCCTGGGACCCTGATTAGCAGGATCCCAGGCCAACTAAGTCGAAAACCAGCTAAACACTAGGCAAAAAATGGGGGGAACCGTAGTCAGGTATCCACCCTCCTACAGTGTGTGTGCAGTTTGCATGCAGACATTGTCCCAAAGAGTATCCCTTTCTCAGTGACACATGTGATCTTCACTACGGACAGTTACACAATTGTTGTGATGACGTTTGTGTTGATTCCCTATAGGTTTGTAGCTTGCATGCTCAAAAATGAATTCAGATAATTGGTCAGTGCCATCCATGCTACTCACTGTGCTTGGGTTAGTAGTATGTAGTGTTGCCTTCAGGGAGACCATCATAATTTATCACACTAAGCATGACAATGTTATCAGCCTTGACGTTATGATTCAGTTTGAACATTTTTTATATTTGGACACACAAAATACATTTTGGTTCTTTGTATCTAGGGGATTTCTATCCTGTTACATCCATGAGGGAGTACATGTTGCACCACCTGGACATTCACATCATGTCCGGGATGTACATGACACTTTATTATTCCATTTGTGCTTCATTTGTTTGGTGGTCTGTTACATGATTACACACTATTGAGTCATGATGGAGGGGTGTGTGCCAGCGAACTAGATGAGTGGATATACATGTGGGATCTGACAATACACCCACCTGTGGTGTGTCACCCAGTGTGTGACAGGATACCATTCTCCGTGGAGTAGGTCACTGCTGTGTGTGATGTGTTGATATGCAACTATCATGAGTGTTCCCAGTTAAGGATGTACACACACAGGCATGTAGTTGCTGTATGATGTTGGACATGCACACCCATATGACTGAGCAGTGCTGGGAGTCCTGTGCACCCACCCCCTATACTGTTGGGCACTGCTGGGAGTCTTCTGCACCCACCCCCTATACTGTTGGGCACTGCTGGGCACTGCTGGGAGTCCTGTGCACCCACCCCCTATACTGTTGGGCACTGCTGGGCACTGCTGGGAGTCCTCTGCACCCACCCCCTTTACTGTTGGGCACTGCTGGGCAATGCTGGGAGTCCTGTGCACTCACCCCCTATACTGTTGGGCAGTGCTGGGAGTCCTGTGTACCCACCCTTATACTGTTGGGCGCTGCTGGGCACTGCTGGGCACTGCTGGGAGTCCTGTGCACCCACCCCCTATACTGTTGGGCACTGTTGGGCACTGCTGGGCACTGCTGGGAGTCCTGTGAACCCACCCCCAATACTGTTGGCCTCTGCTGGGCACTGCTGGGAGTCCTCTGCACCCATCCCCTATACTGTTGGGCACTGCTGGGCACTGCTGGGAGTCCTGTGCACCCACCCCCTTTACTGCTGGGCACTGATGGGCACTGCTGGGAGTCCTGTGCACCCACCCCCTATACTGTTGGGCACTGCTGGGCACTGCTGGGAGTCCTGTGCACCCACCCCCTATACTGTTGGGCACTGCTGGGCACTGCTGGGAGTCCTGTGCACCCACCCCCTATACTGTTGGGCACTGCTGGGAGTCCTGTGCACCCACCCCCTATACTGTTGGGCACTGGTGGGCACTGCTGGGAGTCCTGTGCAGCCACCCCCTATACTGTTGGGCACTGCTGGGCACTGCTGGGAGTCCTCTGCACCCACCCCCTATACTGCTGGGCATTGCTGGACACTGCTGGGAGTCCTGTGCACCCACCCCCTATACTGTTGGGCACTTCTGGGCACTGTTGGGAGTCCTCTGCACCCACCCCCTTTACTGTGGGGCACTGGTGGGAGTCCTCTGCACCCACCCCCTATACTGTTGGGCACTGCTGGGCACTGCTGGGAGTCCTGTGCACCCACCCCCTACACTGCTGGGCACTGATGGGCACTGCTGGGAGTCCTCTGCACCCACCCCCTATACTGTTGGGCACTGCTGGGAGTCCTGTGCACCCACCCCCTATACTGTTGGGCACTGGTGGGCACTGCTGGGAGTCCTGTGCAGCCACCCCCTATACTGTTGGGCACTGCTGGGCACTGCTGGGAGTCCTCTGCACCCACCCCCTATACTGCTGGGCATTGCTGGACACTGCTGGGAGTCCTGTGCACCCACCCCTATACTGTTGGGCACTTCTGGTCACTGTTGGGAGTCCTCTGCACCCACCCCCTTTACTGTGGGGCACTGGTGGGAGTCCTCTGCACCCACCCCCTATACTGTTGGGCACTGCTGGGCACTGCTGGGAGTCCTGTGCACCCACCCCCTACACTGCTGGGCACTGATGGGCACTGCTGGGAGTCCTCTGCACCCACCCCCTATACTGTTGGGCACTGCTGGGAGTCCTGTGCACCCACCCCCTATACTGTTGGGCACTGCTGGGCACTGCTGGGCACTGCTGGGCACTACTGGGAGTCCTCTGCACCCACCCCCTTTACTGTTGGGCACTGCTGGGTACTGTTGGGAGTCCTGTGCACCCACCCCCTATACTGCGGGGCACTGCTGGGCACTGCTGGGAGTCCTGTGCACCCACCCCCTATACTGTTGGGCACTGCTGGGCACTGCTGGGAGTCCTCTGCACCCACCCCCTTTAGTGTTGGGCACTGCTGGGCACTGCTGGGAGTCCTGTGCACCCACCCCCTATACTGTTGGGCACTGCTGGGCACTGCTGGAGTCCTGTGCACCCACCCCCTTTACTGTTGGGCACTGCTGGGCACTGCTGGGCACTGCTGGGAGTCCTGTGCACCCACCCCCTTTACTGTTGGGCACTGCTGGGAGTCCTGTGCACCCACCCCCTATACTGTTGGGCACTGTTGGGCACTGCTTGGCACTGCTGGGAGTCCTCTGCACCCACCCCCTATACTGTTGGGCACTGCTGGGCACTGCTGGGAGTCCTGTGCACCCACCCCCTATACTGTTGGGTACTGCTGGGCACTGCTGGGAGTCCTGTGCACCCACCCCCTTTACTGTTGGGCACTGCTGGGCACTGCTGGGAGTCCTGTGCACCCACCCCAATACTGTTGGGTACTGCTGGGCACTGCTTGGAGTCCTCTGCACCCACCCCCTATACTGTTGGGCACTGCAGGGCACTGCTGGGAGTCTTGTGCACCCACCCCGTTACTGTTGGGCACTGCTGGGCACTGCTGGGCACTGCTGGGAGTCCTGTGCATCCACCCCTATACTGTTGGGCACTGCTGGGCATTGCTGCGCTCTGCTGGGAGTCCTGTGCACCCACCCCCTTTACTGTTGGGCACTGCTGGGCACTGCTGGGAGTCCTGTGCGCCCACCCTCTATACTGTTGGGCCCTGCTGGGCACTGCTGGGCACTGCTAGGAGTCCTCTGCACCCACCCCCTTTACTGTTGGGCACTGCTGGGAGTCTTGTGCACCCTCCCCCTATACTGTTGGGCACTGCTGGGCACTGCTGGGAGTCCTGTGCACCCACCCCCTATACTGTTGAGCACTGCTGGGCACTGCTGGGCACTGCTGGGAGTCCTGTGCACCCACCCCCTTTACTGTTGGGCACTGCTGGGCACTGCTGGGAGTCCTGTGCACCCACCCCCTATACTGTTGGGCACTGTTGGGCACTGCTTGGCACTGCTGGGAGTCCTCTGCACCCACCCCCTATACTGTTGGGCACTGCTGGGCACTGCTGGGAGTCCTGTGCACCCACCCCTATACTGTTGGGCACTGCTGGGAGTCCTGTGCACCCACCCCCTACACTGCTTGGCACTGCTGGGCACTGCTGGGCACTGCTGGGAGTCCTCTGCACCCACCCCCTATACTGTTGGGCACTGCTGGGCACTGCTGGGAGTCCTCTGCACCCACCCCCTATACTGTTGGGCACTGCTGGGCACTGCTGGGCACTACTGGGAGTCCTCTGCACCCACCCCCTTTACTGTTGGGCACTGCTGGGCACTGCTGGGAGTCCTGTGCACCCACCCCCTATACTGTTGGGAACTGCTGGGCACTGCTGGGCACTGCTGGGAGTCCTCTGCACCCGCCCCCTTTAGTGTTGGGCACTGCTGGGCACTGCTGGGAGTCCTGTGCACCCAACCCCTATACTGTTGGGCACTGCTGGGCACTGCTGGGAGTCCTGTGCACCCACCCCCTATACTGTTGGGCACTGCTGGGCACTGCTGGGCACTGCTGGGAGTCCTGTGCACCCACCCCCTTTACTGTTGGGCACTGCTGGGCACTGCTGGGAGTCCTGTGCACCCACCCCCTAGACTGTTGGGCACTGTTGGGCACTGCTTAGCACTGCTGGGAGTCCTGTGCACCCACCCCCTATACTGTTGGGCACTGCTGGGCACTGCTGGGAGTCCTGTGCACCCACCCCCTATACTGTTGGGCACTGCAGGGCACTGCTAGGAGTCCTGTGCACCCACCCCGTTACTGTTGGGCACTGCTGGGAGTCCTGTGCTTCCACCCCCTATACTGTTGGGCACTGCTGGGCATTGCTGGGCTCTGCTGGGAGTCCTGTGCACCCACCACCTTTACTGCTGGGCACTGCTGGGCACTGCTGGAAGTCCTGTGCACCCACCCTCTATACTGTTGGGCACTGCTAGGAGTCCTGTGCACCCACCCCCTATACTGTTGGGCACTGCTGGGCACTGCTGGGCACTGCTGGGAGTCCTCTGCACCCACCCCTTTACTGTTGGGCACTGCTGGGAGTCTTGTGCACCCTCCCCCTATACTGTTGGGCACTGCTTGGCACTGCTGGGCACTGCTGGGAGTCCTGTGCACCCACCCCCTATACTGTTGGGCACTGGTGGGCACTGCTGGGCTTTGCTGGGAGTCCTCTTAACTCACCCCCTTTACTGTTGGGCACTGCTGGGAGTCCTGTGCACCCACCCCCTATACTGTTGGGCAATGCTGGGAGTCCTGTGCACCCACCCCCTATACTGTTGGGCACTGCTGGGCACTGCTGGGAGTCCTGTGCACCCACCCTCTTTACTGATGGGCACTGCTGGGCACTGCTGGAAGTCCTGTGCACCCACCCCCTATACTGTTGGGCATTGTTGGGCACTGCTGGGCACTGCTGGGAGTCCGTTGCACCCACCCCCTATACTGTTGGGCACTGCTGGGCACTGCTGGGCACTGCTGGGATTCCTGTGCACCCACCCCCTTTACTGTTGGGCACTGCTGGGCACTACTGGGAGTCCTGTGCATCCATTCTGTATACTGTTGGGCACTGCTGGGCACTGCTGGGAGTCCTCTGCACCCACCCCCTATACTGTTGGGCACTGCTGGACACTGCTGGGAGTCCTGTGCACCCACCCCCTTTACTGTTGGGCACTGGTGGGTAAAAAGGTGTACAACTATCAGCAAACAACAATTACAATGTACATAGAACAATCAACACTGCTTCAACACATGAAATCACTTATGATTCTGCCGTGGGCTATACATCATGGACACTTATGTCAGCTAGTTGGCACTCCTACAACAAAACTGATTCACCTGTTGTCTTTGAAATTGACATGACATGCACACAAATGATCAGCTGGGCAGGTCTGAGTTAGCAGACCAATATATCATGTCAGTGACACACGTCACGTGACCTGCATGAGAAGGTTGTCAAGACATCCAGACAGCTGACTGCAAGGAACACACCCACGTCACATGTGCTATATATTTTACATTTCTGTGATATTGTGCATGAGTTGTGCATTTATCAAAACTACACCACAGCCATCCTCAGAATGCAGATCTGTATGTCTGTGGACAAATGCTCTATGATGCCATCACACATATGAGCTGTAGAAATGCCCCTGTGGCATGTTGTGCGTACATGTGAGCAGTGGCATCACTAGGGGGGTGCGGGGGGTGCGGACCGCACCGGGTGACACCCATCATGGGGTGACACCAATCTGGTTTAGGTTACGGAGCTCCTGTAGGGGCTTGCGCCGCGCGAGGGAAGTAAAGACGCATAAAGAGAAGACATTGCTTTGTTACTTTCCTATTCCCCAAGCTTCAGTCTCTTTAAGTGGGTACATCATGCATCCGTGAAGTCAGATTGTGAGCCACGGGAACATTAAAGAGAAGAAAAATGGCGTGGTTTTACTCTTACAAATTAGCTGTCTGTTAAAGCAAGTGCACCCTGTTAAAGGAGGCAGGTTTGCCATTTTTTATTTACATCGATTTCTTGCTTGTCATTGTGATACAGGTAGTTTTGCGTTTTGCATTTTTTCAACGAAATTTCCTGGTGCTCCTCAAAGGAACTTGGCAATCACAGACATTTTTAAAGCTGAGGGCCACCTACTGGCATGCAGATCCGGTAATTTCAGAAGTCAAGAACAATCGTTGTTCTGCAAGAGAGAAACCCATGGGTCGACGACGTCACTGAACCACGGAAACCCAAATGAATTCTAAGTTGATTTAACTAGGAAAGCCAGCCATGGCCACATTCCACCTATGGCGGATCCTCGAGCTGTCAGGTAGAGATGTTTTCGGTACGGGAACCAGTCTGAACCACAGAGGCCCAAAACATGCCACCGGCATTGCGTTACTTTTTGTGGAGCAACTCGGCTGTGAAATACAGCCCTGTCATAGACCCCCTGCCTAATTGTGCCCTGTCCACTTACTGGGACCAGCGTCGAACTGGACCAGAAAGTAGAAGCTGGCACAAAAATGAAAAATGAAAGTGATCCTCATTAGCAAAAGAGATAAATAAAAACTAATTGGATCCGTTCTGCAAATCGGGGTAGTTTTGTATTTATAAAGAACATGCTGTATAGGTGGAGTGCATGCATTTGTGCTTGTTTTAGGCAATCTGTGTCTTATTGTCAGAGAAATGTAAAGAAAAACTATCCCAGTAACAGTCAAAAAACGGCTCACCCACTGACCTGTCAGACCAGCCCTTCTGTCTGGTCTGACCCGTACAGGTAATGCCCCACCTACCATAAGTAGGTGTTTCAGGAAGTCACGGGTTCTGCCACGGAAATATGATGCACTTTCGGTTCCCTTCGCAGGGAAGAGTAGAGTGACATTATAGGCATTACGTATGCCACCTCTGTGCCATCTCCACGCGAACGGAGGGCAAAGATGGGTCACGAGTGAGAATCGATGGGCCTCGGTACCATCCATTCGTGCCAATTGCACAACAGAATCTCCCAGTAGGTGTTACTGAGTTTAGGTTTGTTAAATATCACTGCGCTGCATCCGTTTTCCTAAAAGGACCCTAAAGTACTTATAGGCACCGAGTGATTGCCAGAAATAGTCCACTCTTTGGGTTTTCCAACAAGAAGACATTTACCACTTCAAAGCCCCTATACCAATCTGTTAATACAAAGGTATTTATTTAAAATCATGTCCCCCTGAGAGCCTAAGCTCTGAAATCTCCCAACAAAAAAAGTCCCAGGCTGGCTCCAAATTCTGCGAAGGCATTCGAGTTTGAGTAAGACTTTGCCAGCTTCCAGCCACCGCCCTCCCCTCAGGTGTGCTAGCCCTTCTGGCCAGCTTTGTTCTTTCTAAACTCCCAAACTGTGGTGTGGAAGGGATGCAGCGAGGCGCTGCTGAGATCCCAAGACCCCTCAATAGTGATGTAGCCAGGAGAAGGGGCCCGTCCGCCCTTGTCATGGGAGACAAGAAAGGCTCATGGCCTTGCAGTTTTTCTGCGTATTAGCATTAGTTAATTGCCTATGCTTGCTGCTTTTGGAGAACAAGAAAAGAGAATAAACAGATTTTCAACACAGATAAGCAGGCTTGGGCCTAGCTCAATACCTTTGTGTTTTAAGATTGTATTGCCAAGCTGCTTAATGCCTTGGGTGTTTTTGGGGTGCAGTGTGACCCGGCGAGCATGGCATTACCAGCGCCTCCATTGTCCGGGCATTTAGACATATAGGTAGAGCTGCTAGGTTGGCCTCTCGGGGCACTTTGTGGACACCAGTTGTGCACTGGCGTATTTTTGTCTCCTAATAGATTGATTGGTCGTACTGGCGGTAGGTCAGAGGAAGTCAGGAGGGTGTGGAGAGTGAGTCACTGCCTCTCACTGACGGTCAGTGTGAGTCACAGGCACTGCACGACAGGCCGCAGGGCACTGGGTTCGGCGGTGGTAAAGAGCGACCCCTTGTGGACACTGATTCAGTTGGGAGGGGGGGGTGTATACCCAGAGACCGCGAATTCGGCACTCCATCTGATCTGGGCCACCGTCCACCTCCGTCACTTCTTTCCATTCACGTAAGAAAGCACTTCGGGTTAATGCTCCTACTGCAGAGATCCGATGGTCTCAGATTCAAGCTTGGGTGGGATACCTGTGGCCTAGCGGCTAGCGCTGCAAATTCGGTTCGAATCCCGGACACAGCTCATCAGCCTGTGATTCTGGGCAAATCACTTAACTTTTCCTGCGGAGGAGGTCCATGCGGTAAGTCGTGAAGGGGGTGACACCCATGAGTTCCCCGCACCGGGTGACACCATTCCTAGTGACGCCACTGCATGTGAGACACTTGCAATCACGACACAGACCCATCATAGATGCACCTAAAGAGGATTACGTTGACCGGATACAAACAGCATGTCCAATTTATTACATGGCACACACATTACATTGTCAGACAGGGTCATGCTGAGCGTCAATTGGTCAAGTGAGACAGTGTTCTGTCCCTGGCATCATGTGACAGATGCCCGTACTGTAGAGTGTGCCATCCCAGTGTTCATGTGAATAACAACATGTTCATGATGTTACTCATGTGACAAGTGTCAAGGTAATGTGAACCACATAGTGGCCCATCACAAATGTCATGTCTCCACAGCCCATCACACATCAACTGTGCCTCTAGATCACATGCCCTCTGCTATATAACTGTGTGCCACACCTAGGGCCTGCTCTTGTAAGTATACCATGCCAACACATACATGGACATTCTCATAATGACCTCACACCCACATCCCTGCCATGTGTTTTCCTGTTATCACTATAGTAATTGTGCCATGCGTGAGCTTGTTGAACGCACTGTACACATGCATTCACTAGAGCGTGTGAAACGCCCAGTACCCCACTGGTGCGTGCGTGTGTAGGGGTCGTCTCACTATTGCATTGTAGCCATACGCGTGCGGAGCGTACCCCACTGGTGCGTGCGTGTGTACGGGTCATCTCACTATTGCATTGTAGCCATACCCGTGCGGAGCGTACCCCACTGGTGTGTGCGTGTGTACGGGTCGTCTCACTATTGCATTGTAGCCATACGCGAGCGGAGCGTATCCCACTGGTGCGTGTGTGTGTACGGGTCATCTCACTATTGCATTGTAGCCATACGCGTGCGGAGCATACCCCACTGGTGCGTGCATGTGTACGGGTCGTCTCACTATTGCATTGTAACCATACGCGTGCAGAGCGTACCCCATTGGTGCGTGCGTGTGTACTGGTCGTCTCACTATTGCATTGTAGCCATACCCGTGCGGAGCGTACCCCACTGGTGCGTGCGTGTGTACGGGTCATCTCACTATTGCATTGCAGCCATACACGTGCGGAGCGTACCCCACTGGTGCGTGTTTGCATGCGGAACGTTTCAATAACGAAAAAATTGCGTTTGCTACGAAAAACGCACCGTACTTGTGTGTGGATCCCAGAAAATACATAGGGAACACCTAGGGGACGAGTAGAATGCCCAGAATGCAAGCTAGTTGTCAAGGAAACAGAGATTTGAGTGTGCTACAGGTGTTTTGCAAAATTTAGTTGGCCAAAACTATACAATGTTGCAATATTTGTTGTGTAGCTAGAGCTCAAATTTTAAACCATGCAAATGTTTGTCAGGGCCTTATGTGGAATGGGATTGGATGAAACATAGGATGCGAAGTAATATGCCCTATCACACTGTCTTCCTGAGACTGACAGCCCATCAGCAGCACTGATTTAAGGCTGCATGTGGCTGTGAGAGGGTACTTGCCTGCACAACATTGGAGTGGACTACACTGCTGCTGTCTCTGCTTTTCCTGGACCCTGATTTTGCTGACCATGGAGAGGGTTCTTAGGTGTAGTGGGATATGTGACAGCATGTCACATGCTGTCCACCACCCTGAAGTTGCATATCTTGTTCAGTGTTAGCCATGCTCAGTGAGTGCTTTGCACCCCTAAAGGCATCTGTTGCCTTTCAAAGGCATGTAGTGCATTGGTGTTTGCTCACAGGCCACATTCACATGGACAATGATGCAAGTCCTATCAGCATCCTCTGCCCTGTTGTCATCGTCAATGTGGTGCAAGTGTGTGTCTTTGGGACATGGAACAGGTGTACTGATGTTGTTTCACTTTGTCTTCCTGACAGGTATCTGCCTATGAGGAGGGAGAAATCTGGCTGGAAATAGCCTGGGCTGTCAAGGATGTCAGGTCTGTGGGGGGCCCTCACTGCAAGATCCGGAACATCCGCAAGAGGTGGCAGGACATCCGGTACTGGAGCCGCCGTATCGCCCGGGTGCAGCTGAAGCTTGAAGCTCCACGCCGGCATGGCAGTACACGTCACCTCACCGCCCCCGCTCTGGGTCCTGGCCGTGGTTTTTCCAGACCTCCATAGGCAGTTGCAGGAGGAACAGCAGCAAGGAGGGGGTAGGTACATGTCTGTTTGTTGTCAAGTGTGTCACATGCTACCTGCAGTGTTCCGAAGCCTGGCAACACTCCCACAGTTGGGGTGGTCTGGTCAGACAGGCACTTTATGCATTGTCATTTCAATGCCCCATATTAAGCAGATGCTCTTTTACATCCCTTCCCCTCCTCCACATTTGTCCCCTGCTTTGGGTATTTCATTTTTGCGCATGTCCTCCTAGGGTGCAATGTATTACTATGCATATTGCTTAGCACATCATCATGTTGGAGGGAGGTCTGTGACACGTGTTGGTACCTTACCTGTTCCACGACCTGTGCACTGTGTTTGCCCTTCATGATATTTTGGCACTGATCATGAGTCTCAACATGGAGTTCAGCAAGGGTCTGCCTCAGTGGCCTTTGTCCCTGGTATACTTTGTATTTCTCATGTGTTAGCTACATGTGCACACTGTCCATGTATACAAAATTTGGCTTGTGCTTACTCACACTGGGCAGTGCGTGTGTGCATATTCACAAGAAATGTTGCAGGTTATTTGGGACTAATATTGATGGGCAGCCACACAATGTGACCTTGGCTTACTTAATATAGCTCCCCAGTTATTGATACCCAGATTATGAATTTTCACTACTTGAGCTGTGTCACTCACATTGACGGAGTGATTGGGGTGCTGTGCATGGGAGGTGTGATGGGCCTGCCTGTTTAGCCTTGTCAGTGGTGTGCTGTGTATTTTATTTCTGATGTGAACATGTCACTATGCACTTAGCCTGTGCTGCTGGACAATGCAGTCATTGTAGTATTTACAGGTGATGTTATTGTCTCACAGAGATGATTGTTCCACATCGTTTTTTGCTACATGTATGGATTGGTGGTGCAACACAGTTTTGTCTTGGTGTGCACACTACTGTATTCACATTTCCCATGTGGTTGCGGGTGTGTCAAGAATGCATCAATGTTTTTCACATTCACAATTGTAGGCACATTAGCTTTGTCTTTTTCTGGATTTTGGACATGTGTGCCACTTCACTTGACAACCAGTGTGTGTTATGTGCTGGCAACTGTATGGTCTGGTGATAGATGCCCCTGTGAGGAGTGTCACTAAAGTGTGTGGTGATGGAGGGAGCCTCAGTACCAATCATATACTCACACCCAGTCAACAGGTAAGGGTTTTATCCATCACCTCTCTGTTGCACAATCTGCCCCCCAAGTTCAAACATGGTCATGTGCAAATCTGTCTGTCCATGTGCCTCATTGGAACAGTCCAGCCATATATGTCAAGCCATGCCTTCCCTGGACTGGGAACAAGGTTCCTGGAACCACTTTCTGGCATTACAGCTGTCTTCAGCCATGCTTGTTTGTATACACATCTGTGTTTCATACAAGCCTGGCTGTAGACAGCTGTGATGCCAGTGAGATGTGATGGAAAATTTGTTTCAGGTCCAGGGATGGCATCACATGGCAGTTCGGGCAGGACTGTTCCCATGTGGCACAGGGTCAAACAGATTTGAACATGACCATGTCTGTACTTGGGTGGCATAGTGGGCAACTGAACGGTGATTAATCAACACCTATCCTGTTGACAGGCATTGGCTCATCATTGTGACTTTCATCCAAGTTGTGGCCTGGTCTGTTACTTGTATCTTTGTATACAATGAGCGTTGTGTCTATTACAATTGCGCATTACTAGACTTATATATGTGCAGAGTTATGTGGCATGTGACTCATTATTGCATGTCATGATTAGAAATGTCCCCAAATGATTTGTTGCTGATATGTCTGATGTGTACAGGTGACTGATATATTTTTCATTTTCTCCTTGCCAACAGCATCATCACCACAATCTGGAAAAGACACAGGCACGGACCAGACAGAGGGACCCAGCAACAGTGCCACCAGCTTTGAGGAGTCGGAGGGAGGCAGGGGCACAGAGGGTGAGGGGAGTCAGGCGGCCGGACCTCATGAGCACGACACCTCATACCATGCGGACGGCTCGGATTCGGACTCCCAGGAGGAGGGGGAATATGCAGCTATGCCATCTACAACAACTATGCCTGTCCCCTCCTCCTCCTGACCCATCTCTACCCTCCCAGTTGTTATGGTCCCTAGGGTCCATGCTACCCCCCGTGTCTCCTTTGTCCCCGGCACCGCAACCCCTGCCCCTGTCTCCCCTGCTGCCCTCAGTGCTGAGTCTGTGGACTTGCTCCGGCAGATCCAAGTTGGTCAGACATCAATGCTGACTGTCCTCCATGGCCAAACACACATCATGACACAGTTGTTGTCATACATGGGGGGCATGTCATCAGCCATGTCCGGCCAAAGTCGGACTTTGGCAGCCATAGAGTCTTCACTGACGGCAGCACTGTCCATCCTGCAGCGTCAGCCCCCCACTCCTTCAGACCCATCCACATCACCCTCTCCCATACCTGTCCAACTTACACATAGACGCCACAGGTCAGACACCACAACAGGCACACCCAGCACACCCACACGGCAGTCAAAACGCAAATCTCCACGCACCCAATCTCAAGGGGATGTAGGCACACCCACAGGGAGAGGGGACAGATGTCACACACGTATCCACAGACACACGACACCTGACTCACAGCCCTCTACCTCCACCCCCATTGTGCCCCCTGGTTCAGGTGGTAGTCTGTCTGAACTGGCAGCAGTGTGCAGTGCAGAATATTTGTCAACCTTTTGCGCTGCACCGGCCACTGTGGAGGAATCCACCACACCTGCACCCACTACACATGCCCTTCCCTCTCCTGTCCCTGCGGTGCCGGATAATTACCCCGATGATGCCCTCCATGTGTCCACAGCCATCTGAACTCCATGTGCAGGCAAGTTTGGGTGTGACAACATCCACACCGCCATCACTGTTGAGGACATTTATTTGGACTGGCCTTTGGCCTTCTGTGAGCCTGGAGTCATTATTTTCGTATTTTTGACTGTGGCGCTGAATAAAGCTTTTCATTTTTCGTTCTGAACGTTTGCATTTCAGGAAATTGCTTTAGCTGCTGTGTGCCTACGAGTTAGTGTGATGTTCATTTTTGGGTATTGTAACATATGTCTATTTCCTGATGGTAATGAGGTGGAGCATGGTATTTTTGCGCTATCCCAATGTTGCAGCAAAATATCTAGATTGGTGTGTGTGCAGTTTGCATGCAGACTTTGCCCCAAAGAGTATCCCTTCCTCAGTGACACATGTGATCTTCACAACAGACAGTTACACAATTGTTTTGATGACGTTTGTGTTGATTCCCTATAGATTTGTAGCTTCCCTTCGGCAATGGCCATGCATGCTCAAAAATGAATTCAGATAATTGGTCAGTGCCATCCATGCTACTCACTGTGCTTTGGTTTGTAGTATGTAGTGTTGACTTCAGGGAGACCATCATACTTTATCACACTATGCATGACAATGTTATCAGCCTTGACGTTATGATTCAGATTGTACATTTTTTATATTTGGACACACAAAATACATTTTGGTTCTTTGTATCTAGGGGATATCTATCCTGTTACATCCATGAGGGAGTAGATGTTGCACCACCTGGACATTCACATCATGTCCGGGATGTACATGACACTTTATTATTCCATTTGTGCTCCATTTGTTTGGTGGTCTGTTACATGACTACACACTATTGAGTCATGATGGAGGGGTGTGTGCCAGCGAACTAGATGGGTGGATATACATGTGGGATCTGACAATACACCCACCTGTGGTGTGTCACCCAGTGTGTGACAGGATACCATTCTCCGCGGAGTAGGTCAATGCTGTGTATGATGTGTTGATATGCAACTATCATGAGTTTTCCCAGTTAAGGATGTACACACACAGGCATGCAGTTGCTGTATGATGTTGGACATGCACACCCCTATGACTGAGCAGTGCTGGGAGTCCTGTGCACCACCCCCTATACTGTTGGGCACTGCTGGGCACAGCTGGGAGTCTTCTGCACCCACCCCCTATACTGTTAGGAACAGCTGGGCACTGCTGGGAGTCCTCTGCACCCACCCCCTATACTGTTGGGCAGTGCTGGGCACTGCTGGGCACTGCTGGGAGTCCTCTGCACCCACCCCCTTTACTGTTGGGCACTGCTGGGCACTGCTGGGAGTCCTCTGCACCCACCCCCTATACTGTTGGGCACTGCTGGGAGTCCTGTGCACCCACCCCTATACTGTTGGGCCCTGCTGGGCACTGCTGGGCACTGCTGGGAGTCCTGTGCACCCACCCCTATACTGTTGGGCACTGTTGGGCACTGCTGGGCACTGCTGGGAGTCCTCTGCACACACCCCCTATTCGGTTGGGCACTGCTGGGCACTGCAGGGAGTCCTGTGCACCCACCCCCTTTACTGCTGGGCACTGATGGGCACTGCTGGGAGTCCTGTGCACCCACCCCCTATACTGTTGGGCACTGCTGGGCACTGCTGGGAGTCCTGTACACCCACCCCCTATACTGTTGGGCACTGCTGGGAGTCCTGTGCACCCACCCCCTATACTGTTGGGCACTGTTGGGCACTGCTGGGAGTCCTGTGCACCCACCCCCTATACTGTTGGGCATTGCTGGGCACTGCTGGGTGTCCTGTGCACCCACCCCCTATACTGTTGGGCACTGCTGGGCACTGCTGGGAGTCCTCTGCACCCACCCCCTTTACTGTTGGGCACTGCTGGGAGTCCTCTGCACCCACCCCCTATACTGTTGGGCACTGCTGGGCACTGCTGGGCACTGCTGGGAGTCCTTTGCACCCACCCCTATACAGTTGGGCACTGCTGGGAGTCCTGTGCACCCACCCCCTACACTGTTGGGCACTGCTGGGCACTGCTGGGAGTCCTGTGCACCCACCCCCTATACTGTTGGGCACTCATTGGCACTGCTGGGGGTCCTCTGCACCCACTCCCTATACTGTTGGGCATTGCTGGGCACTGCTGGGTGTCCTGTGCACCCACCCCCTATACTGTTGGGCACTGCTGGGCACAGCTGGGAGTCCTCTGCACCCACCCCCTTTAATGTTGGGCACTGCTGGGAGTCCTCTGCACCCACCCCCTATACTGTTGGGCACTGCTGGGAGTCCTGTGCACCCATCCCTATACAGTTGGGCACTGCTGGGAGTCCTGTGCACCCACCCCCTACACTGTTGGGCACTGCTGGGAGTCCTGTGCACCCGCCCCCTTTACTGTTGGGCACTGCTGGGCACTACTGGGAGTCCTGTGCACCCATTCTGTATACTGTTGGGCACTGCTGGGAGTCCTCTGCACCCACCCCCTATACTGCTGGGCACTGCTGGGAGTCCTGTGCACCCACCCCCTATACTGTTGGGCACTGCTGGGCACTGCTGGGAGTCCTGTGCACCCACCCCCTATACTGTTGGGCACTGCTGGGCACTGCTGGGAGTCCTCTTCACCCACCCCCTTTACTGTTGGGCACTGCTGGGCACTGCTGGGAGTCCTGTGCACCCACCCCTATACTGTTGGGCACTGCTGGGCACAGCGGGGAGTCCTGTGCACCCACCCCCTTTACTGTTGGGCACTGCTGGGAGTCCTGTGTACCCACCCCCTATACTGTTGGGCACTGCTGGGCACTGCTGGGAGTCCTGTGCGCCCACCCCCTATATTGTTGGGCACTGCTGCACACTGCTGGGAGTTCCGTGCACCCACCCCCTTTACTGTTGGGCACTGCTGGGCACTGCTGGGAGTCCTGTGCACCCACCCCTATACTGTTGGGCATTGCTGGGCACTGCTGGGATTCCTCTGCACCCACCCCCTATACTGTTGAGCACTGCTGGGAGTCCTGTGCACCCAACCCGTTACTGTTGGGCACTGCTGGGCACTGCTGGGAGTCCTGTGCATCCACCCCCTATACTGTTGGGCACTGTTGGGCACTGCTGGGCGCTGCTGGGCACTGCTGGGAGTCCTGTTCACCCACCCCTTTACTATTGGACACTGCTGGGCATTGCTGGGAGTCCTGTGCAGCCACCCTCTATATTGTTGGGCACTGCTGGGAGTCCTGTGCACCCACCCCCTATACTGTTGGGCACTGCTGGGCACTGCTGGGAGTCCTCTGCACCCACCCCCTTTGCTGTTGGGCACTGCTGGGAGTCCTGTGCACCCTCCCCCTATACTGTTGGGCACTGCTGGGCACTGCTGGGCACTGCTGGGAGTCCTGTGCACCCACCCCCTATACTGTTGGGCACTGATGGGCTTTGCTGGGAGTCCTCTTAACTCACCCCCTATACTGTTGGGCACTGCTGGGAGTCCTGTGCACCCACCCCCTATACTGTTGGGCACTGCTGGGCACTGCCGGGAGTCCGGTGCACCCACCCCTATACTGGTGGGCACTGCTGGGCACTGCTGGGAGTCCTGTGCACCCACCCCCTATACTGTTGGGCACTGCTGGGCACTGCTGGGAGTCCTGTGCACCCGCCCCCTTTACTGTTGGGCACTGCTGGGCACTACTGGGAGTCCTGTGCACCCATTCTGTATACTGTTGGGCACTTCTGGGCACTGCTGGGAGTCCTCTGCACCCACCCCCTATACTGTTGGGCACTGCTGGGCACTGCTGGGAGTCCTGTGCACCCACCCCCTTTACTGTTGGGCACTGCTGGGCACTGCAGGGAGTCCTCTGCACCCACCCCCTATACTGTTGGGCACTGCTGGGAGTCCTGTGCACCCACCCCCTATACTTTTGGGCACTGCTGGGCACTGCTTGGCACTGCTGGGCACTGCTGGGAGTCCTGTGCACCCACCCCCTATACTGTTGGGCACTGCTGGGCACTGCTGGGAGTCCTGTGCACCCACCCCCTTTACTGTTGGGCACTGCTGAGCACTGCTGGGAGTCCTGTGCACCCACCCCCTATACTGTTGGGCACTGCTGGGCACTGCTGGGAGTCCTGTGCACCCACCCCCTTTACTGTTGGGCACTGCTGGGCACTGCTGGGAGTCCTGTGCACCCGCCCCCTATACTGTTGGGCACTGCTGGGCACTGCTGGGAGTCCTCTGCATCCACCCCCTATACTGTTGGGCACTGCTGGGCACTGCTGGGAGTCCTCTGCATCCACCCCCTATACTGTTGGGCACTGCTGGGCACTTCTGGGCACTGCTGGGAGTCCTCTGCACCCACCCCCTATACTGTTGGGCACTGCTGGGCACTGCTGGGAGTCCTGTGCACCCACCCCCTTTACTGTTGGGCACTGCTGGGCACTGCAGGGAGTCCTCTGCACCCACCCCCTATACTGTTGGGCACTGCTGGGAGTCCTGTGCACCCACCCCCTATACTTTTGGGCACTGCTGGGCACTGCTTGGCACTGCTGGGCACTGCTGGGAGTCCTGTGCACCCACCCCCTATACTGTTGGGCACTGCTGGGCACTTCTGGGAGTCCTGTGCACCCACCCCCTATACTGTTGGGCACTGCTGGGCACTGTTGGGCACTGCTGGGGGTCTTTTCCACCCACCACTCAGATGTGACGCACCGTACCTTGACATTTCTGACGTGTGTGCGGCACGTATCACTGTTGCAATGGTGATATGCGCTAGCGTGTGGCACACCGTACCTCGACTTTTCAGACATGTGTGCGGCACGTATCACTGTTACAATAGTGATATGCGCTAGCGTGTGCCGCACCATACCCCCCCGACATTAATGGCGTATGTGCGGCATGTATCACTATTGCAATGGTAATATGCGCTAGCGTGTGGCGCACCGTACCCCGACGTTAATGTCGTATGTGCAGCACGTATCACTATAGCAATGGTGATATGCTCTAGCGTGTGGCGCACCGTACAGGTATACTTCCATTGTTGCGGTAGGTTGTACTCACCGTCTGCGCCGTCTTCGGTTTCTATATACGAGGTCGTAGGTGTGCAGGGCTGGGATGACACGCTCGAAGGGGTTCATGTCGTGTATGTCAGGTACCGGGGTGCAGTTCAGGCCGGACTCTGGTTTTACGGCAGTTTACAGCTCTCGTAGCAAAAAGGCCGTACGGAGTGTTGTAAACACGGATCGTACTTCCTGGTCCGGAAATGGCTGCCTATTTACGTACGGACGTGGCGTACAGCGTCACCCGGAGACAATCCGTATGTTCTTTCTAGTTGTACGGTGTTTGGTGCGAGTCGTACGGAGTGGCGCTTTGGGTTGGAATCGTTCTTGCTCGTACGTACGGGGATGTTGTAGGTGTACGATTCGTACGGGAAAAACACTCCGGACAGCTTATCGGAGCGCTTTTTCCCGAATCGGAATCGACCCCTAAGTGTACCATATGGACGTGGAATGGAACGGACTGGATAACAAAATCAAGAGGACCCTAATCTTACAATACCTTAAACAACATGCTCCAGATGTGGTTCTCATCTAGGAGACGCAACTGTGTGGGAACAGATGTAAGGCCCTTGACCGCTTTGGTTATAAATTGGTTGTTCACTCAGGGTTCAATTTAGGCTCAAGGGGGGTGGGCATCCTGATCCGCAACGCTCTACCAGCGGTCCTGTGGGCTGCCTTGTCACGGCTGTGGTGGAGTGGGATGGCCACACAGTGGTCTTCTGCTCCTGTTATATCTTGCCGGGCCTACACTCATCTATGCTTCCACGGCTCGGCTCATTCCTGGCGGATCTTCCCCAGGAGCTTCTCCTGTTAGGGGGTGACATGAATGCGGCAATGACTGCTGCTATAGACCGGTCAGGGGATGGGTCTGGATACAGAGGGGAACGGGGCCTTGGGGGTTATGTCACAACTTAAATAAGCCCTGCTAGCGCCTCACACCCAACATAGCTCTTGTGCACGCCAGCATTTTAAATCTTGACTTTCCTGGTGTACTGTTTTTATTTGGTTTGTTGCTTTTAATTTGACATTTTTTACTGTGTTGCTGCTTCAAATATACTTGCACTGTACCTGCTTTAGTGCTTTTTCTTACCTGTTTGCTTGCACTTCTGGGCCGACCCCGTTCCGCCACGGCTGACGTGCCGATTGAGTGGAGGGCCGATCCTCACTATCTTAGTGCACACTTCCGGGAGGACGCGGTCTAGTCGTCCTCCGGAAATACTTCATTTAAACACACAATGGTGCGGGCATGCAGCGGACTAAAATAAGCCCTGCTAGCGCCTCACACCCAACATAGCTCTTGTGCACGCCAGCATCTTAAATCTTGACTTTCCTGGTGGACTGTTTTTATTTGATTTGTTGCTTTTAATGTGACATTTTTTACTGAGTTGCTGCTTCAAATATACTTGCACTGTACCTGTGTTAGTGTTTTTTCTTACCTGTTTGCTTGCACCTCTGGGCCGATCTCATTCCGCTGCGGCTGACGTGCCGATTGAGCGGAGGGCCAACCCTCTCGATCTTAGTGCACACTTCCGGGAGGACGCGGTCTAGTCATCCTCCGGAAATACTTTATTTAAACAAATGATGGTGCAGGTGCGCAGCAGACGCGCGCCGTTGGGTGCGCCGCTGGCGTGCCGAAGGTAAGCCCGTCTGCGCTCGTCCACGCCAGGACCGCACCTAGACCGCGCCTAGTGACCAAAGCGCTGGTCATTTGGCCTCTCAAATCATCAGGTATTCTGCTCAAGAGTTACACTTCTGGGGGCGTGGCCAAGATGGAGGCCTGAGAGGACATGGGTAACCGAGGCTCCTCGTCCTGTGTCCCCTGGCTGTGCTCTAAAGCGCAATACCTCGCCATCTGAACCCCTCACTGTCTGCCTGAGGGGTGAGGGACTCCGCCTGGGGACCCTGAGGTCGCACCGGGGACCGAGGGAAGGAGCGCCACCCACGCGGCGGCCGCGGCGTCCATCGCAGGCCGGAGGCGCGCCGGGGCGACCCGGCCAACGGAGCATCGGCAACTGAGGGGCCGACCGCGGCAACTGTGGGGCCGCACGAACAAGGCGACTGGCCTCCCGTACCTGCGGAGAGAGGACAGAGCGGAGCGGGGCACCGATCCAGAGGCGGGCCGCAGCGGAGGATACGGCGACGTGCGGTGCTGGTCCAGGCGGCGTGGAGAGCTAATCGAGGCCCCGGATTGGGCCTACACGGCGGTGAGGCGGCGGACGCCGAGAGAGACGCGGCTGCTGGCGGAGGTGAGGAGCTTAACAAGGCGGACCTGGGGGTCAGCAACTCGGGGGGCAGGTGATCGAGCCCCCGGCGCTGGCCGGACCAGGGAGGGCTGCGGGGGCCCGCTGACAGGAGGCCGCACCCTTACCAGTGACACCACGAGGCCCGGGACAATCCGGCCCGCTCTGCGGTGCGGGGGCCTCACCTGAAAGAGCACACAGAGAAGCAGGCTCAGGAGCCACGGGAGAGAGATCGGGGGGCGCTGCACGGGCCCCCAGTGGGGTCTCTGAGCGGACTAAAGCCCTGAGCCCGGGCACTGGGGCCCTCCTGAGCATTAATGCCATAGGCCCTGGCACAGCGGCATCGCCACACTAGCTGGGACTCTCCGCCTTTCGGGCGATCTCCCTTGTCGCCTTGGGACCGGTGGAACTAGAAGGCCCTAGCGATCTAGCGCCTAGGGGCAGCAGCGAGAATTCACGGGGCGCTCGTGGACGACCCCGACGCCGGGTGGTGGACTCGGGGGGCACAGCACGGGCCTCCGGCGACTGGCGGCCACCAGGGGTGCACAGTGACGTCTGCCACAAGGGCTCCTCGAGGTCACTGGTGCATACAAGGAGGGGCCGCACACAACAATATACCACACACAACGCGACCAGAGCGCGCGACTCCTTCTCTCCCTCCTGTGGGCCCGCCGCTGCGGGTGGTCGCACGGGGACACGCGACACGCTCCGGGGGAAAGCAGAACTCAGGAGGTTATTTACTATGTCCTCTTCCAACCGCAAAGGGAATCGTACTATCACTGACATGTTGACCAAAGGACCTTCTAAGACTGACAAAAGCCTGGACAAACCAGCTCAGCCGATTCCCCTTAAAGGTCAGGACCGGGATGGAGGGGAAGCCCCGGCCACTAAGGCTTTCATGGAATCCCTATTTACTTCTCTCAAGGAGGACATCCAAACTCTCCGTCAAGAAATGGCAGGCGACTATAGGGAACTGTGCCGCGACGTTGACGACCTTGGAGAACGGGTCGCCTCAACCGAGCTAGCTGAACAGGCCAGGAGTGCGGAGGTGGAACTCTTGCAGCAAGAGATCATCAGACTCAATGAACAACAAATGGACCTCCAAACCCACACGGAGGACCTGGAAAACCGTTTAAGGTGCAACAACATTCGGGTCCGAAATTTGCCTTCAAAAGCGGAGGGGGACGACGTGGTGGGGTACCTGCAAAGCCTGTTCCGCATGGTACTGGACGAGAAGGAGGACTTTGTGATTCGCATCGATAGGGCCCATAGGGTGGGTATGGCCCGCCGAGCTCCGGCTCCCCCTCCTCACATACTGACCTTCCTGCCCGATTACCCCCTCAAGGAACGCATCCTAAAGGCGGCACGCCTAAAACAGCCTCTGAGCTTCCAGGGTCACACAGTGGAGCTATTCCAAGACTTGTCGGCAATCACCATCGCAGAAGTGATGTGCGTTCAAAGTGGCCACTACCTTCCTCCGCGACAGGGGGGTCCCGTACTCGCGGGGGCACCCCTTTAGGCTGGTCTTTAAATGGAATGGGGCCCTGCACCAGCTACGGTCATTGCGGGACACTTGCGCCCTGCTGGGTATTCCACGTGAGGGGGACCTGTCAGATGTGGATGGCGACGAGGGGCGGTCCTCCCAGGCCCCGTCCAGCTCCCCACGATCGACTGGTGACGGCTGGCAACAGGTGCGATGGGGACGTTCCTCCAGGAAGGGCCTCAAACCCAACCCGGAATTGGTGGCACAAGAACAAGCTGCGGCGATGCAGGAGGTCTCCAAAGACACTAACACTGCATCCTGAATGGATTGGCACGACGGGGTTATCTAGCAAAGTTGCAGCACCACGGTTGGGGGGCAGGGCGGGGGGCCTTGGGCCGCCACTGTCACGCGTCTCACACACTTGACACTCTACCACAGGCCTGGACTGCTGTCGTATAGGCCTGGGACAATGTTCACCAGTTGGGGTTTCACGTTTGGCGTTGGGGGGCATTGGGAGGGGAGGAGGGAGGGAGGGGGGGATGGGGTCAAAGGGATACTACCGGTGTGTTCCCAGCTCCCAGGCAATGAGAACAGGGGGGCGGGGCGGCTTAGGGGCACTGCTGCGGAAAAGAGAGTTGCGATGTTTTCCTCTCTATGGCTGATGAATCTATTCAGGTTCTTACTCTCAATGTTAAAGGGCTCAATAACCCCATCAAGAGAAGGGCAGTGCTCTCCTACTTAGAGAACTCAGGGGCTGCGGTGTGCCTCCTCCAGGAGACGCACTTGCTGGCCAAGGATTGGCATCGCATGAGGTCCAGGTCGTTCCCGACCCAGCTCTACTCCTCCACCACGGAGAAAAAATCGGGAGTGGCTCTGCTCTTCGCTAGACACTTCAAGGGCCGGGTAGGAGACAAGGTGGCAGAAATCAAAGGCAGGCTATTAGCCCACACTGTTTACATAGGGAACCTGTCACTCACTATAGGGTCCATTTACGCTCCCAACACCAAACAGGAGGCATTTCTTACAGGGGCACTATCAGAGGTCATGACCAACAGCTCGAGGCACACACTGATAGGTGGGGACATTAATCTGGTTATGGACAATGAGAGGGACAGATCAGGTCGGAGATTCGGCGACTCTGGAGCTCTCTCTACTGAGGGGAAGCGTTGGCTCGCCAGTAGGGGGTTCATAGATACATGGAGGGAGATCCACCACACGGCCCCGGGGTACACCTTCTACTCATATGTGCACCGAACATATGCTGGAATAGACCATTTTTTAAGCTCCACGGACTTGGTCCCCATGGTACAGGATTTAGAAGTTGCCCCAGCGACTTTGACAGACCACGATGCTGTGGTGGTGCACCTACGAGTCCCGCGCATGCAACCACATAAGGGTACCTGGCGCCTTAGGGAGAATCTACTTCCCCGTAAGGGGGTGACGCAGCAACTTTCCCAAAGCATCTCGGACTACCAGGATCAGAACGACACGGGGGAGGTGGCCATGGCAGCAGTATGGGGGGTGCTTAAGGCGGTCATTAGAGGGGAGCTTATAGCGATCTCTGCAGCGGACAATAGGGAACGAAGGGAACGCCGACAGGAGCTGACAGCGCAGGTGCTGGAGTTGGAGCGGGTGCATAGTCGGACTGGGGCCCGAGGATCTGGCGCAAGCTGAAGGCGGCCAGAGTGCAGCTTGCAAGCCTCGACTTGGATCGGGCAGAATATGCGGCACTGCGCCTTAAACACACGTACTACGTGGGAGGGGATAAGACGGGTCGCTTACTTGCCAATAAACTAAAGGCGAAAACCATCCGGTCTAGGATCCCAGTCATTCGCGAGGAGGGCGGGGTGGAGCTCCGGGAGGATGACGGCATTGCGGAGGCATTCAAGACATTTTATGCCACACTCTACAAGGCCGAGCCAGCCTCAGATGCTGGGGCGGGTTTAGCCTATCTAGATGAAGCAGGGGTAATGGCCCTCAACGAGGTAAATGCCATGGCATTGGATGCCCCCATACGTTTGGAGGAAGTGGTCTCCGCCATTGCCCGTCTCAAACCGCTTAAAGCGCCGGGCCCGGATGGATTTTCGGCGGGCTTTTATAATTCCTTCTGCCCCCTCTTGGCCCCTATACTGACGAGACTGTTTAATTCTTTTCAGGGCCCTGGTTCGATCCCACAAGAGATGTTAGAGGCTGCCATTATTGTTCTGCCAAAACCAGGCAAAGACGCGACCCAATGTGCGGCATATTTGAGGTATCGGGTTTTGTCAGGCCTACATACTCTGCAAAAACTCTCGAACACCATACAATAGAAGTTGGCACGGAAACTGAAAATGCAAAAGACAAGTTTATTAAGACCCCATGGGGTGGTGGTACATTCCTACAGCACCCTTCGGCAATGCAAGAAGTATCACACCGAACATCGGTGTGCGGCCTCTTTTATACAGTTTAACAGCAATAAAAAGATAGGCGGTATACATTTGAACAACTTTAGGTACATATAAGGGCATTTTTGGAACACAGCCAGTATGTGGGAGGGGCTTAATACCACTGGTCAGTTTGGGGAACATTCCTAAGGAGTGACCACTCGTTAGTCCAGAGATCGGATGTACGCATGCGTGGGACTGACAATTGCTAAAAATAACCTGTTGCTGGGAAGGGTAAAGGTTCATTGGCATGGAGGAAGGACGAAAGGGCACGCTGACCATGAGGCCGCATGTTCATACAAAATGGAAGCCACCTAATACAAAATGGCCCCCGAACCTTTAGTCAAGTTAACAGAATAAGTTTGTGTAGCTGAGCTAAACGCTAACTCAGGTACTGCCAAATTACGACAGACGGCCCTTTTAGCGTTTAGCTGAAGCTACCTCATAATGGAAGTAATCCGGATGCTCGTCATCTATGTCGATCAAGCCTTAATCCACTTGCTGAAGGCACACACCACCCCTAGGACATACTTAAGGTTATTACAGCGCTCCAGCTGGATGTAATCCATTTGCAGTACCTCGATTGGTGCAGTAGGTGGAACAAACCCTCCTTTAGGAGTATAGGTCCCTTTAGCAGGATTGTACTGTAGGCATATCAGACAGGTCTGCACTACTCTCCTAGCCGTGCCAGCAATCTCAGGATGCTCCCAGACTCGTGTAAGCAATTTAGTAATTGCAAGAGCTCCAACATGTGCCAGCCCATGTGTCATTTGAACCATTGCTTGCAAGTAAGCAGCAGGCAATTTCCATTTCTCCATGTCTTTGCTTCTCCAACAACCCTCATCATCTAGTACTCCCTCTGTTGCCCATTTTGCGAGTTCTGCTTCAGATGCTGACTTTTGTATGTCTAGGATTTCTTCTCTAGCATCATGCCATCGTTCAGCTTGTGATCTCACCACATACATAGGGGAGTCATTCTGCAACATGGCAGTCTCTCTCGCTATTCGGTCTGCAAAAGCATTTCCTTGCCCTATTTTGTCGGTAACTTTCTTATGTGCACTACACTTGATTATCGCCACCTTCTTTGGACATAACAGTGCATTCAGAAGATCACATACCAGCTCTCCATACATAATGTGTGTTCCATGCGAGGTCATAAACCCTCGTTCCTTCCAGAGTAGGCCAAAATCATGCGCTACTCCAAAAGCGTAACGGCTATCTGTATAGATATTTACACTTAGACCAGCACTTAACTCACATGCTTTCGTTAAGGCTATCAATTCAGCTGCTTGGGCCGATTTATGCGGTATTCGTGCTGTTTCTACCACTGTTTTAAGTGTCGTGATCGCATAGGCTGCGGAAGCTGTACCATCTGGCAATCTCACACATGATCCATCAACCCACAGTTCCCCATCTACATCTGGAAGTGGCGTGTCCTGTAAATCGACACAACCCTTTGTTTGTTCGTCAGTCAGAAAAACACAGTCATGTTGTTCTTCCTCCTGGGTCTTAGTAACAGGATATGGCAATAAAGTAGCAGGGTTCAAAGTGGCGCACCTCTTCAATGTAATGTGTGGCGCCAACAGGGTTAACTCGTATCCCGTTAAACGGGCACTGGTCAGATGCTGCGTTTTCGTTTGGTTCAATAAAGCATCTACCACATGGGGAACTAACACCAACAATTTGTGTGACAAGACTATTCCCTCACTCTGCCGTATAGCTACTGCTGTTGCTGCAACTGCTCGAAAACATCCAGGCAGTCCTCAAGCCACAGGATCGAGTACCGCTGAAAAATATGCACAAGGCCTCTGTTTGTCTCCGTGTAACTGTACTAAGACTGACAATGCACACCCATCCTTCTCGTGTACATATAATGTAAAAATCTTTGTATAGTCTGGTGTACCTAACACTGGTGCAGAACAAAGAGCTTGTCTCAATAGCTCAAAAGCATTCTGACATTCATCCGTCCATTCAAGGGGAATTGGTGCAGTTTTGGACAGTAATGCTAACAAGGGTTTTACAATATGCGAAAATCCTAGTATCCATTGCCTACAAAAGGACGTTAAACCTATAAAAGCACGAACATCCTTCTGAGTCCAAGGGAATGGTGTATCTAAAATTGCTTGAATTCGATCTGATGTTAATGCATGTCCCTCCTTAGACAAAAGATGACCGAGGTAGGTCACCTTTGGTCTACAATATTGTAGCTTTTTCCGTGATACCTTGTGATTGTTTTTAGCAAGAAAAGAAAGTAAGGATAGTGTACTCTCCTCGCATTGCTCCTGTGTGTCTGCAGCAAGCAAAATGTCATCGACATATTGGATAAGAGCCACCCCAGAGTGTAAATCAAAAGAATCAAGCTGCCTTTTTAAAGCCTGGCTGTAAATACTAGGACTTTCTGTATAACCTTGAGGAACTCGACAAAATCTATATGATTTATTATTTAGTGTAAAACCGAACAAATATCGGCTGTCAGGATGAATGGGGATCGAAAAGAAGGCATTCTTCAAATCAATCACCGTAAATGTAGTAGATGTGGATGGAACCAAAGTAAGTAAGGTCGTAATGTCGGACACGACTGGATACTGGGGTACAACTATCTTATTAATTTCCCTTAAATCAATAATAAAACGATAGATTTTGGTATCCGTATCTTTCTTTAGGATTGGAAGAATTGGACTATTGCAAACATTGTAGGGAACTTCTTCTACCACCCCTGCTGTTATCAAATCATTCACAATGTGTGTTAAAGCCAGTTCACCTTCTCTGGAGATCTTGTACTGAGGAACACGTGGCAAAGTCGCTCCCTCCTTTACAGTAATACGTACAGGAGGAATAATCATCTGACCCACATCAGTATCGGAAGTAGCCCATAAGGTGCTAGGAAGGGAAGCTAACGCATCGGCTTCCTGCATAAGGCATGATCTCTCTGGGTAGTTCTCATTCAAGATAACCCGCACCCCTTCAGGGGCACAGCGTATTGTTGCTCGAAAGTGTTTCAACATGTCAAGTCCCATAATGTTATCTGGTGTGTTTGGAGATAATAGAAACGGACATGGGGCAACAAATTTATCAATGTGAAATATAAGAGGTTGAGACAATGGGCTTAAAGAAGGTGTTCCATCGAACCCTATTGCTGTAATTGTTTCGCCAGACAGGGGAGCCCTTGGAACCAAGTGTTTGGACAGAGCGCTACGAGTAGCTCCTGTATCAACCAGAAACTGATCAGTAGAACCCAAAACATGTGCTGATATATATGGACCCCTCTGATCGACTGGTACTTCAACCGATTCCACACCCCATCCTACGCAATCCTATGCATATCTATTGTCCTGAGACTCAGTATTCTCTCCTTCAGCTATCTGATATTGATTCCGCCGATCAAAAGTATTATGCTCAACCTGACCACGACTCCTCTCTTCAAACCTACCACGATCATTCGATCCACCTCTCGGTCCTGAATAACTATTCTGTGACCTTCCACTTCCTTGCCCCCTTTGACTACGCTGTTCACGAAGTACCGGACAATCTGCAATCCAATGTCCAAACTGCTTACAGTATGCACACTGATCCTCAGAAATGTCAGAACGAGGGGGAGACGCAACATACGATCCTCGTCTACCCCTATCATTCCCTCTCGATTACGTAGCATGAACCTGAGCCAACATTACTTTCGTCTTTAAGTCCTTTGCTTTCTTATCACTACTTTCTTTAGCCTCCAATACCTGCCTTTCATAATACTGAGCCATAGTTAATAAAGAAGCGGGCGTTGCAGTGGTCCATGAACTTTCGTTCCTCTTTAATCGTTTTGCAATCTCCGGTAGGAGATTAGCCACATACTTGTCTACAAACAAATGTCTGCCCGTGTCCTCTGTTAATAATTGACCACTGTAATCATGGAATGCTTCCTCAAAACGGGAAAAGAAATCTGAGACCGATTCGTCCGACTTCTGCTTACACAACCCCAACATTGTCCAATCAATCTTTTTAGGGGGAACAAGCGTTTTTAATTTATTCAATATAGCTGTCGGTAAATTGAAAATCAATTGACACGGCTTGCATGCAGGTTCCCTATCTAAGTCAGCGTTAGCTATGTCCTTCCAATCTGCACCTAACATTGCTCGATCATCGAACTTACGAATCACCCTCCACATATCAGGAGGCAATATCAACCCAAAGAAAAGATCAATATCAACTAATGTCATAATGCATGAAGAAATGGCGCCCTCCACACCTTCATAGAAAGCTGCTGGATTTTTACGAGGGTCAGGCAAAGCATTGTTAAGCGCCATAACATCTGCTCTATTCCATGGCGTATAAACCCAATTATATACAAAGTAACCTTTGCATCCTTAGAACTTTTATCGTCATCTGTACCATCCCCTTTAGGAGGGATATATAAAGGCGCAGCTTCTCGCATAGGCAAAACATTAACTGCAACACTCTTATCTGATCCATTAATAGGGCATTCTCTGGAATGTTCCGTTGAGCCAGAAGCTGCTAGATCCGATGCCTTTTTCGCCGCTCGCAATCGCGTCGCCTCATCTCGTAACTGAATTACACGCTGGAAAAATTCATCCGCATCTGAAAGAGCAAAAATACCTTTACGGAAATTCTCACGACCAACTGATACATCTTTAGGTTCCAACTCAAGAGAATGCTTCCTAAACCGCTCAACAACTTCACTTGTAAAATGATCTAAAAAATACAACCTTTCCTTATCAGACCAATTACTCATAAGACCATCAACTTCTGGAACAGTTATAGTATTTATATTAAGTTTACGAGCAAGCGACCGCAATTCTGTCATACGTTCAGCAGATAACCTGGTACGCTGTTTATCCTGAGTATCCTCGTCCGATTCCTCGTCCGGAGCCGTAGGCTGAACATACGGAGGCGGGCAACGATCTAACAATGAAAAATCATCTAATTCATTAGTAAGGACAGGATAAAGAGGACGTCTAATAGGAAACTGACCATTAACCTGTAAATGACGTTCTCGACTCTCTTTCTCTTTCTGTTCCTGTAATTCCTTCTCCTGTAGCTGTAAAGCTTTATCCCGAGCAGCCTTATGCTGCTCTTTGTCCGCCAAGGCTTGTTCACGCTTCATTCGTTCGCGCACCGCTTTCTCCCACATACGCACACAGTCAAACATATCCTGTCTAGACCTACGCTGAAACAAACATTGTTCCACATACTGAACTTTTCTCAAATCAAATGACCCATGAAGTGGCCATTGTAATTCACGATCGGTTTTTGTATACTTATGCCATAATGTACTATACATGATAGGCGGAAGGCCAAATTTAATGTACATTTTGCGATTAGGAGTTCCCTCTGGGGGAGCCGGCTGGGATTCATTTAATCGATAATTGGTACCATTTCCAAAGCAGCACATTCCTCGGAGTGTGCTGAGAACAGGCATGCTCAAAAATATCACGAAAACGCGATATTTACATAAAATGGCACTTAAGTGTACTTTACGCACGGTGTGCCGTTCAAACAAATTCAAAATCAGAGAAATATTCCTACATGCCTGCCTATGTGAGGTGCACTCCACATATAATTCAAATCATAGGTCCAAACGTTAGCTAACTCATACAAATTCAAATTCAAAGTCAAAAAGCCACAGTAAGTGTCAATAGACTACCTTACCAAACATAAGCTTACCAAAGTATTTCAAAAGTGTCCAGATTCCATCTGCCAAGTTCCGTAGCCGAATCAGCCAAACAGGCTCTACACGACAGGCCAAACGATCAGGATCTCAGTCGAAGACCGGCGCCACCTGGAAGGTCAGATCAGAAGGAAAGGAAAAAACACCGTGGGTGCCAAGACTCGGGTCACTCAGTGGCAGCGTATGCGTCCATAGCGAGTTTCCAATCTTTCGTCGTGACCTCTCCTTCGGGCATCCGAGTCGCCGATGAGTCCCTTCGTGGTCACCAATTTGAGGTATTGGGTTCTGTCAGGCCTACATACTCTGCAAAAACTCTCGAACACCATACAATAGAAGTTGGCACCGAAACTGAAAATGCAAAAGACAAGTTTATTAAGACCCCATGGGGTGGTGGTACATTCCTACAGCACCCTTTGGCAATGCAAGAAGTATCACACCGAACATCGGTGTGCGGCCTCTTTTATACAGTTTAACAGCAATAAAAAGATAGGCGGTATACATTTGAACAACTTTAGGTACATATAAGGGCATTTTTGGAACACAGCCAGTATGTGGGAGGGGCTTAATACCACTGGTCAGTTTGGGGAACATTCCTAGGGAGTGACCACTCGTTAGTCCAGAGATCGGATGTACGCATGCGTGGGACTGACCATTGCTAAAAATAGCCTGTTGCTGGGCAGGGTAAAGGTTCATTGGCATGGAGGAAGAACGAAAGGGCACGCTGACCACGAGGCCGCATGTTCATACAAAATGGAAGCCACCTAATACAAAATGGCCCCCGAACCTTTAGTCAAGTTAACAGAATAAGTTCGTGTAGCTGAGCTAAACGCTAACTCAGGTACTGCCAAATTACGACATATTGGCCGATCTCTCTCCTCAACCTCGACTTAAAACTCTTCACGGGGATTCTGGCCTCGAGACTGGGCCCGTATCTCCCTGGCATAATTGAACCGGACCAGGCGGGCTTTATTCCCTCCCGTCAAAGCGCAGACAACACCAAGCGCCTGATGCACGTAATCGATAAGGCACACTACAATGCGACGGATGCGGCCCTTCTGTCGGTCGATGCCGAAAAAGCGTTCGACCGGGTGGACTGGACCCATCTAGACAGGACACTGGCGAGATTTGGTGTGGGCGACAAGTTTAGGGCCTGGGTGGCGAGCTGTTACGCATCACCTCAAGCGACAATCAAGGTGAACGGAACGAGCTCCAAGCCATTTACCATTCACCGAGGTACGAGGCAGGGTTGCCCGCTCTCACCGCTGCTGTTCGCCCTATACATGGAACCTTTCGCACAACACGTACGGGACAACCAGGCCATCACCGGCGTTACATTCGGGGGTGAGGAACACTCTATCAGCCTGTATGCGGACAACATTTCGGTCGCGGTGGCCAACCCTAGAGTCTCGATACCGGCATTTCTGGAGGAAATGGAGCGATTTGGGAGGGTGTCGGGCTTCAAAATGAACGTAGGAAAATCAGTGGTTCTCCCCCTGGGGTGCAACACTCGTCCAACCAACAGAAGCTCACTGCAATTGGGTGGCTTGTCCACACAAATGGTGCTCCCATAACTGGGGATCGAACTAACGCCTGCCACGGCTCAGACAGTCGAAGTGAACTATGCCAAGCTACTTACACGCATCCAGGAGGATATCCGGAGGTGGAAACAGCAGCCGCTTTCTTGGCTTGGCCAGGTGGCTGCTGTCAAAATGTCCCTGCTACCAAAAGTGCTATACCTCTTCCAGACCATACCGGTTACCCCTCCTATAGGCATGCTCAAAAAGCTGCAAGACGCAGTACAGCAATATGTCTGGGCAGGTAAACGCTCTAGGATGAGGCGTGACCTGATCACGCGAGTCCAGGCGGAGGGAGGGCTAGGTGTACCTGACCTAAAGCGGTACTTCCAGGCAACGCAGATGCGTTACCTCTTGGAATGGTCCAGGCCAACCTCGGAGAAGCGATGGCTGTTCCAGGACAGGGCCATGGCGGGGATGCCACTCTGGAAAGTCCCGTTCTTTGCGCGCCTGGATAGACCGGCATATATCAAAAAATCACCCATCACCAGGACCCTCCTTCAGGTCTGGGACGCAGTTGCGGTGGCCAGGGACCTCACGTCCTTCCCCTCGCCAATGTCACTGCTTTTTGACAACCCGGCATTCCCGCCGGGACTTGTTCCCGGCTCCTTCCCGCAATGGAGGCGGACGGAGTGCAGATCGGCCGGACACCTGTTTGATTTGCAGGGCTTTATGACCATGCAAGCTATCAGTGAAGGGTACTCCATCGATAAGCCGCAGAACTTCCAATACTTTCAATTGCGACATTGGCTTACCCATAAGGACACCATCCCACACGTGGGCCGTCCTCTTACGCCATACGAGAAATGGCTCCTGTCCAAATCCACAGACAAATGGGCGATCACGGAACTATATAAGTTGATGACCCCCCCACCGCCGGCGATTAGATCAGCAGGGCATAAAAGGTGGGAGAGGGAGCTGGGGCGCGCGCTCTCGGACAAGGAATGACAGGACATTTTCTACCGGGCGCACCACACGGCTCGCAACATGGCCAGTCAAGGATCAGCGGTCAAAGTGGCTTATTACTGGCATCTGACCCCTGAGCGGCTCCACCTAAGCAACCCTAGTAGGGACTCCAGGTGTTGAAGGGGATGTGGACACACAGGGACCATGCTCCACCTGTTATGGGAGTGCCCAGAAGTGCAGGGGTACTGGGAGGAGGTCCTCAACGATGTAGATAGGTCTTTTGAGACAGAGATTCCCCGTTTCCCAGCGTATGCAATCCTGGGTCTACCTAACAAACTTCCCTTCCCACTTAAGTCCATCCGGGGGAGGCAAATGGGACTGGCGCTAGGGGCTGCCACGCACCACATCCTTTCATTGTGGGGCACTTCACGGAGGCCCATGCATGTAAGTTGGCTCCACAGGTTGTGGTATATAATGGGGATGGAGCGCATACAAGCCTCACTAACACAAACCTCAGACACCTTTAGGGAAACATGGTCGCCTTTGGTCTCCCTACTGTCTCACAAATTCCACGAACTTACATGCCCAAAATATCTCAGAGTCCTTAGACTGGTAGAGGAGTTTCACACACCACCACGAGATGAGACCCCGAAGGTGTGAGGGGGTCCATTCGCAAGCCTCAAGACTACACAGAGGAACACACCGGAAGGGGTGGGTGGAGGGGAGGGGGGCGGGGTACGGGTAGGAACAGTTGGGGTTAGGGAGAATTCAGATAGGGGACGCGATACCAGAGCTCTTCTATGCAATGTTTCGCAAGATGTTACCCGCGCCATCATGCATGCATGCATGGACTCATGGCAATACTCCCCCGAGAGCAGCCTCATGATGTTTGTCCGACAACTGCAATGTTTTGTTTAACTGCAAATAAAAATAAATGTGATCGAAAAGAGTTACACTTCTTTAATAAAATGACGATAAATTGCTGTGTGGTAGGGCCTGGGGAAAGCACTGTCTGCTGTGCTTGCGGGTTCTCACTCCCACAAGAGAAAAGAATTACTGCCCTTGAATCTCCCCGGAATCTCCGGACTCATGACTTCAATAGCTCTCATGAGAGATCTATGCTCTATGGTGGTCATTTTAACGTTAGATAATTGGGAAAGCATAAATACAAAGTAGCCTACACAATAGAAAACCTGGGTTTGGATATTCTCTTTGTAACAGAAACTTGGGCAGATGCCGCTTCAGACCCTGATTTTGTTACTGCGACTCCTGCGGGTTTCAGAGCGATTAGAGTAGACAGGCCTTTGAAAAGAGGTGGCGGAGTGGCTATTATTTTTAGAGAACACTTCTCAGTCACCTACCACCCTGTTTCCACTCCATTTTATGAGGCTCTCCAATTTACGTTTGAACTTAGCTCTAAACTGACATTCAAAGGCATTTTACTGTATCGCCCACCAGGTATAAGAAATACTTTTTTAACAAATCTCGATACCCTGCTTGAATCCATTTTTTTAAATAAGGATTTTACCATTCTTGGAGATTTCAACTTCCATTTGAAAGACACAGATAATAGAGAGACCGCTATGCTTTTAGATACCCTAGGAGTGGTAGGTATTGCCCAATTAGTGGCATCACCCATGCACAAGGCCAGTCACACGTTGGATGGTGTCTTCTCATCAGCCCACAGGCTCATAGTGAAAGACATTCTTCCTCTGTCATGGTCTGACCATTCACTTATCAAGTTTAGTCTTCCATGCAGCTCGGTCGGACGGGCTAGCATTATGAAGCCGCTTGTCTCTTCCTGCAAAACATGGAGTAAAGTGTATAAATCAGTCCTTTGTACCCATTTCGAAGCCTCCTGCCCTTTATTTCAGGACCATGTGGACTCAGCTATTACCAAATACACTCATTCGATTTCTGAGGCAGTGAGTGCCGCTGTTCCTACAAAAAAGCTGTCTGGTAATAGGACTATCCCGTCGGCCCCTTGGTTTTCTGACTCACTTCGGAAGGAAAAACAGAATTGTCGCCGTATGGAACGTCGTTGGCGAACAAATTACTATGATTCAGATAAGCAAGCTTACAAGACAGCCTTAATGAATTATAAAAAACTACTCATAGTAGAAAAGAGAAACTATTTACTCAGCAGATTGAGTCAGCGAACAATTCCTCTAAGGAACTGTTTTTGGTCATCAACAAACTCACACTGCCCAATAATACTTGAAAGAAGGGTAATCAAAAATTTTGTAACGATATTGCGGCAACTTTCAAATCAAAAGTTCTGGATATTTTCAAAGTATTTAAGGATGGATCAGGGCCTTGTGTTTCTCTCCAAGGGCATGATCCAGACCCTGACAAAAATACCTTGTTGAATTTTTCCCCCATGTCTTCGGAAGTGGTGGGAAAGTATATAATTGAATACAGGTCAAAATCTCCTCTGGACCCATGTCCACCAGCTCTTCTTAAAGAATTAGTAGATCTGGTGAGTCCTGGGCTTGCGGAGATTTACAAGCTGATATTTGATTCGGGCATCTTTCCCATCAGTTGGAAGGAGACGTCTATCCTTCTTTATTAAAAAAGCCGACATTAGATGTCACAAATCCATTGAACTATCGACCCATTGCCCAATTACCCACACCAGCTAAGATAGTAGACAAAATTATGAATACTCAATTGTCGCAATTTATCAGGGAGAACAGTTTGCTGTATCACTCCCAGTTTGGTTTCCGTAAGGAACTCAGCATGGAAACGGCGCTCATTAAAGCGACAGAAGAGATTAGAGCAGTGATGGATAAGGAGGCACAGCGGCTTTTGTGCTCCTCGATCTGTCAGTCACTTTTTATACGGTCGATCATGCTCTCTTACAACATCGGCTGAAAAAGTTGGAAGTGGATGGATTGGCTCTGGCTCTGCTGTCCTCCTTCCTAACGGATCGGAAATCAACGGTGTCACTCTATGGTTTCAATTCAGCCCCCTACATTCTACCATGTGGAGTTCCTCAGGGCAGTTTGTTGAGTCCCTCTTTGTTTAATATTTACATCTCCGAACTGGCCCCACTGATTCGGGAATTTGGATTTAGTTTGACATCATATGCCGATGACACCCAGATTGTGGTAGCTGCTTATAAACATCAAATCTCTCCTTTTCAGCAGTTCCAAAACTGAATGAGTGCAATCAACAAATGGATGAGCACGCATTTCCTCATACTTAATTCCGACAAAACAGAAGTTTTGATTTTTGGCAACATGCAGTCTACCTGGAGCAATCTGTGGTGGCCGGCAGAGATGGGTGCTCCTCCTAAACCTGTGGCCAAAGTAAAATAAATTGGGGGTACTGATCGACAATAGATTAACATTCTGTCAACAGACGAATGCCATTGTATCAGCCTCATACTTTCTTATAAAGAAAAGAAGGAAGATACTTCCTTATATTCCGGCAGATACTAGGAAGACAGTAGTCACATCTCTTATTCAATCCAAATTGGACTACTGCAATGGGCTGTATTAGAATGCCCAGAAGCAGTGTCTAAAGAAACTCCAGATTGTGCAAAACTCTACAGCACGTCTATTGCTTAATCTTCCCAGGCATAAAATTGTATCCAATGAAATCCGTAATCTGCATTGGCTGCCGGTACCTCAGCGCATTAAATTCAAGGCGCTGTGTCTTGCCTACAAGGCCTTGAATCAGTCAGGTCCTGCTTTTATTCAGAATCTTTGTGTGTGGTACCAACAAACTATACTTCTTCGGTCGACGGGCGCAAGACCTCTGTCAGTTCCTAGAATTCGGACTTCACATTGGGGTGGCCATGGTTTTCACTATGGAACATCTAAACTCTGGAATTCTCTTGAACGTGAGCTTAGGAATGCCAGCTCCCTAACTGGTATTAGGAGAAACTTGAAAACCTGGTTGTTCCAGGGCTAGACGTACAACCGGTTATTGTTGTCCTCAGCGCCAAGACACCATTAGGTATTTTTGCACTTTTATAAAAACCATTAACATTAACAGCAATGGGCCTCAGTAACCTGTAGCGCACACACCACCCATCCAGTATGCAATACACTTTTTACTCAGCCCGACATACGACATCTTCCAGACTTTACTATTTCTTCGCTCGCTCCGACCAGATGGGAGCCTTTACTGACCACCGCATCTTGGCCCGTGGTATCTCAGACCATGCGCTGGTTGAGGTCACCATTCAGGGCCCATTCATCAACAGGGCCTCCTTCCCGAGGATTGACCCGTGGCGCCTTTGTGATCAGTTTATTGGTGACAAACTCCGAGAGGGCTTGCAGCTCTATTTTGAGGAAAATCAGGGCTCAGTGGACTCCCACGTACTGATGTAGGAAGCCTACAAAACAGTGTTGAGAGGGCAGGCACAGGCATTGATTGGCACCCAAAAGAAGGAGGACCGCCTGCGGATCAGCCAAATTGAACAATACATTGAGCAACTGGAGTGGAAGGCCAGTACAGCCCCCTCGGTTGACCTCCATCATAGACTGACACTCAGGCAACGGGATCTTTGTTTCCTAACAGGCTTATGCGCTGGCCACACACCGCCGGCTATATGATGTTGGAGATAAATCCCTAAAGTTGCTGGCCTTGCTAGAGCGATTCAGAAAAGGGGGTGGTGATGAACAGAGTGTCTGAATTAAGCAGACCACTCTTACCCAGTCCAAATATCAGGGCTTGATCCATCACCGTTATTTAGCTCACTGCCCCATCCCAGCTCAGAACCTGGCTATATGCAATTCTGTCCCTGGCCCAGTGCATCATGGGAACAGGGCAGACCAAACTACCAAGCCAATTCTTCACCAGAAAGGAGACAAGCTTCCGGGGACCGGTTTCTGGCATTTCAGCCGTCGTCGGCCCGGCTTGCTTGAATCCTGATGGAGCAGTGAGCAAGGGACTCATGTCTGAGTATACCCTGCCACACCTATAGTGGCCAAAAACGATTCAGAAAAGGGGGTGGTGATGAACAGAGTGTCTGAATTAAGCAGACCACTCTTACCCAGTCCAAAGATCAGGGCTTGATCCATCACCGTTATTTAGCTCACTGCCCCATCCCATCTCAGAACCTGGCTATATGCAAATTAGTCTGTCCCTGGCCCAGTGCATCATGGGAACAGGGCAGACCAAACTACCAAGCCAATTCTTCACCAGAAAGGAGACAAGCTTCCGGGGACCGGTTTCTGGCATTTCTGCCATCGTCGGCCCGGCTTGCTTGAATCCTGATGGAGCAGTGAGCAAGGGACTCATGTCTGAGTATACCCTGCCACACCTATAGTGGCCAAAAACGATTCAGAAAAGGGGGTGGTGATGAACAGAGTGTCTGAATTAAGCAGACCACTCTTACCCAGTCCAAAGATCAGGGCTTGATCCATCACCGTTATTTAGCTCACTGCCCCATCCCAGCTCAGGACCTGGCTATATGCAAATTAGTCTGTCCCTGGCCCAGTGCATCATGGGAACAGGGCAGACCAAACTACCAAGCCAATTCTTCACCAGAAAGGAGACAAGCTTCCGGGGACCGGTTTCTGGCATTTCAGCCGTCGTCAGCCCGGCTTGCTTGAATCCTGATGGAGCAGTGAGCAAGGGACTCATGTCTGAGTATACCCTGCCACACCTATAGTGGCCAAAAACGATTCAGAAAAGGGGGTGGTGATGAACGGAGTGTCTGAATTAAGCAGACCACTCTTACCCAGTCCAAAGATCAGGGCTTGATCCATCACCGTTATTTAGCTCACTGCCCCATCCCAGCTCAGGACCTGGCTATATGCAAATTAGTCTGTCCCTGGCCCAGTGCATCATGGGAACAGGGCAGACCAAACTACCAAGCCAATTCTTCACCAGAAAGGAGACAAGCTTCCGGGGACCGGTTTCTGGCATTTCTGCCATCGTCGGCCCGGCTTGCTTGAATCCTGATGGAGCAGTGAGCAAGGGACTCATGTCTGAGTATACCCTGCCACACCTATAGTGGCCAAAAACGATTCAGAAAAGGGGGTGGTGATGAACAGAGTGTCTGAATTAAGCAGACCACTCTTACCCAGTCCAAAGATCAGGGCTTGATCCATCACCGTTATTTAGCTCACTGCCCCATCCCATCTCAGAACCTGGCTATATGCAAATTAGTCTGTCCCTGGCCCAGTGCATCATGGGAACAGGGCAGACCAAACTACCAAGCCAATTCTTCACCAGAAAGGAGACAAGCTTCCGGGGACCGGTTTCTGGCATTTCTGCCATCGTCGGCCCGGCTTGCTTGAATCCTGATGGAGCAGTGAGCAAGGGACTCATGTCTGAGTATACCCTGCCACACCTATAGTGGCCAAAAACGATTCAGAAAAGGGGGTGGTGATGAACAGAGTGTCTGAATTAAGCAGACCACTCTTACCCAGTCCAAAGATCAGGGCTTGATCCATCACCGTTATTTAGCTCACTGCCCCATCCCAGCTCAGAACCTGGCTATATGCAAATTAGTCTGTCCCTGGCCCAGTGCATCATGGGAACAGGGCAGACCAAACTACCAAGCCAATTCTTCACCAGAAAGGAGACAAGCTTCCGGGGACCGGTTTCTGGCATTTCAGCCGTCGTCGGCCCGGCTTGCTTGAATCCTGATGGAGCAGTGAGCAAGGGACTCATGTCTGAGTATACCCTGCCACACCTATAGTGGCCAAAAACGATTCAGAAAAGGGGGTGGTGATGAACAGAGTGTCTGAATTAAGCAGACCACTCTTACCCAGTCCAAAGATCAGGGCTTGATCCATCATCGTTATTTAGCTCACTGCCCCATCCCAGCTCAGAACCTGGCTATATGCAAATTAGTCTGTCCCTGGCCCAGTGCATCATTGGAACAGGGCAGACCAAACTACCAAGCCAATTCTTCACCAGAAAGGAGACAAGCTTCCGGGGACCGGTTTCTGGCATTTCAGCCGTCGTCGGCCCGGCTTGCTTGAATCCTGATGGAGCAGTGAGCAAGGGACTCATGTCTGATTATACCCTGCCTCACCTATAGTGGCCAAAAACGATTCAGAAAAGGGGGTGGTTTGCCCTGTTCCCATCATGCACTGGGACAGGAACAGACTAATTTGCATGTAGCGAGGTTCTGAGCTGGGATGGTGCAGTTAGCTAAAAAACGGTGATGGATCAAGCTCTGATCTTTGGACTGGGTAAGAGTGGTCTGCTTAATTCAGACACTCTGTTCATCACCACCCCCTTTTCTGAATCATTTTGTCCACCATAAGCGTGGAAGGGTATACTCAGATGTGAGTCCCTTGCTCATTGCACCATCAGGATTCAAGCAAGCCGGGCCGCCGACGGCTGAAATGCCAGAAACCGGTCCCCGGAAGCTTGTTTCCTTCCCAGTATAAGAATTGGCTTGGTAGTTTGGTTTGCCCTGTTCCCATCATGCACTGGGACAGGAACAGACTAATTTGCATGTAGCCAGGTTCTGAGCTGGGATGGTGCAGTGAGCTAAAAAACGGTGATGGATCAAGCCCTGATCTTTGGACTGGATAAGAGTGGTCTGCTTAATTCAGACACTCTGTTCATCACCACCCCCTTTTCTGAATCATTTTGTCCACCATAAGCGTGGAAGGGTATACTCAGATGTGAGTCCCTTGCTCATTGCACCATCAGGATTCAAGCAAGCCGGGCCGACGACGGCTGAAATGCCAGAAACTGGTCCCCGGAAGCTTGTTTCCTTCCCAGTATAAGAATTGGCTTGGTAGTTTGGTTTGCCCTGTTCCCATCATGCACTGGGACAGGAACAGACTAATTTGCATGTAGCCAGGTTCTGAGCTGGGATGGTGCAGTGAGCTAAAAAACGGTGATGGATCAAGCCCTGATCTTTGGACTGGGTAAGAGTGGTCTGCTTAATTCAGACACTCTGTTCATCACCACCCCCTTTTCTGAATCGGCCTTGCTAGAGCGGCAAGATAGGGACCGCTCATGGGTGGCGGAGGTGATTGACGATTCGGGATCCCCAGTATCCAACAGTAAGGCCATAGCGGAGACGTTCGCGTCCCATTTTGAAAGGGTTTATTCACCAGTGTGCGGTAGAACTGAGAGCGACTGTGCTGAATTCCCATAGGATTTCCGGTTGCCACATCTGTCCTGTAAACAGAGTGACCGTCTCTATGCGGACATCACGGAAGAGGAAATCAGTAAGGCCGTTAATTCACTACAGTCTGGGATAGCATCTGGGCCCAACGGGCTCCCGATAGAGACCTATAAGAGACAGGCAAATGTCATCAGAGCCCTTACTCAGATCTTCCCGGAAGCTCGAGAGATGGGTACCCTCTCCCCGATCAACGGGAAGCTACGATAGTGGTTATTCACAATGCCGGGAAACCACAGATCACTGCTCCTTGTACTGCCCCATCTCGCTTATTGATGTGGAGTCCAAGGTTCTGGCCAAGGCCTTGGTGGACAGACTGCTGTCTGTCCTTCCAGACTTGGTGCATGTGGAACAATCTGGGTTCATGCCCCGTAGGAACACCCATCACAATCTGCGACGTCTCTATGGAGTGTTATATATGACAGAGGATGTTAGAAACATGCAGACAGCATTGATGTCATTGGATGCATCAATGGCATTCGATAGTATTGAATGGCCTTACTTATTTATGGTGCTTCAGAAATTTGGCTTTGGCCCAACCTTCTGTGCATGGGCGAGTCTCCTCTATGAACAACCGATGGCTCGGGTTAGAGTGAATGGGACACTCTCCAGGGTGTTTCCCCTTAGGAGAGGCACCAGACAGGGCTGCCCCTTGTCTCTTCACTTGTTTGCCCTGGCCTTGGAACCATTGCCACACTGGATCAGGAGGGCTGGGTCTTATTAGGGCCTGGCTCTGATGGATGACTGGGAGGAGCGCATTTCTTTATATGCTGACAATATCATATTATATATGGCGCGGCCATACCACTCAATAGCGCAGGTGCTACATCTTTTTGAACTGTTCGGCAGCTATTCCAGGTACACTATAAACTGGGGGAAGTTGGTGATCTTTCCTCTGTCGGGCCCCCCACGGGTCTCTAATAGATGCCCAGCCACCGTCGCAACAGATGGCTTCAAATATTTAGGGGTTTACATACATGGGATGTGGGGGAATTTTTTCACAAGAACCTTGAACCCCAGTTGGCTCATCTCAGGCCGATGTAACTCATAGGAGATCCCTCCCACTTTCCCTAATAGGCCAAGCAGCACTATTTAAGATACTCGCCCTGCCGAGACTGCTGTATATCCTACAAAATACACCATACCCTGTCCCCAAGGGGGTATTTACGAGTATCTCGCAAGCAGTGCGAGCACTGCTCTGGAATGGTGGGACTCCCAGAATAGCTCTCAACAAACTTACCAGGGGGGTTTATGACGGGGGCTGGCACTCCCTGACATGCGACTGTACTACTGGGCATCCCAGCTTCAAGTAGTAAATGACTGGGTGCATGCAGATAGCTCCAAACCAGCCTATAGAGTGGACAGACTGGCAATGCCTAAGGGAAACTGTGAGCATTTGCTCTTTGCTCGAAGAGTGGGGAAAGAGTGGCCAGCGCATACCAGGGTGGTGGTTCAGTGCTGGAGGACGGCAAACAGGTTCCTGGGGTGGATGGACAGATTGACTGGCAGAACCCCCCTGTGGCTGGAAGATCAACTGCAAGTGGTGTCACGGCTGACTGGCTTTGGGGGCTGGAAATTGATTGGGATAGATTATTTGGGTGACATTTGGAAGGGTTCTGTTCCCCGCACTTTTGCCTTCCTCAAGAAGGAGTACGACCTCCACGATTTGCAACACTACCGCTACCTATGCCTTACACACACCGTTCGCTCCCACATGAGTAAAGACTCTTCTATTCCGGAGTATTCCCCCATGGAGGATAGGCTATTGTTAGATCCCATATTAGAGAAGCCCACGTCCACCATCTACCAAAAACTCATAAACAATATGCTTGACCCACTGGTGAAACTCAGAGAGACATGGACCCGTGACATAGGTGCCATCGAAGACGACGATTGGCAAGACGCCATACAAAGCCCGCGGGAGATAGCAATCCGTCCTAGGTTCCGATTGATCCAATTGAAAATACTCCACCGCATATACTACCCTCGCACACACCTGTACAAATGAAGCAGGAGCCCATAGGCCCTTTGCGTGAGGGTTGTCAGGGGAAAGGCTCCTTCTACCACATATTGTGGGAGTGCCCCGCTATAGTCCCTTTTTGCACCAAAGTGGCAGACACAATGTCGGTGGTGGTGGGCGAATCTGTTCCACTGGAACTCAGGTGGTTATTGATGATAAAGGGAGACACAGATTTGTCAAGGCTCGTGGAACTCTGGTTGGCACTAGCAGCGGTGATAGCAAAAAGAAACATTGCCAGGGGATGGGGCTTACAGACGCCCCGTCATGGGATCAGTGGAGGAGGGATCTAGATTGGTGCTAGCATGCAGAGGAAACCATAAGAGCAGGGGATGTACGAAGAAATGGAAAAAGATTTGGGGACCATGGCAAAAGCACAGGGATGGGGGAGAGGGTTTGAGGAGTAACCATGCAACTGTTTGTTCCAATTGTGCACTGATGTACTAATTTTTGTCGATCACCATGATGTTATCTTTTATTCTGCTTGTTGCTCGCTGATTATTGTGACTTGGTACTACAAGCTATGTTAATAAATATACAGAATTTTTTTAAAAACGACTGCTATGGAGTGCGAGCTGGGATCCCCCATATTTTGTCGGTTTGCCAGCTTTTCACCTGTTGTAATAACATCCTTTCCCCCCTACTCAAGGAGTTATAGATAACTTGTTGTGGCATTCCATTTGAACTCTGAAGGCAGATTTTACCAAGCTAAGTAGACTCAAAGCACTATTGTTTAAAAACGAAGTAGCTCTCACATCTACTTGCGACATTCAGTGAAATACAGTCCTTGTTAAACACAAACCTCCCACTACCTTTTGGTGACTTAGTGCATCGTATTTTTAAATCATCCATTACTGACAGCCTTGCGCATTTCTTTAAGATTGTGGGTTCCTGCTTAGTCAGTTCATTCAAAACAAGCTTTTGAGTAATTCTGTTTTGTTTTAATTCCCTTTTTTCCAGTGTGTTCATGGGTTTCCCGCTGCTGTTTTTCCTCATTTGCATTTTTTGATTCTATTTTTGCTCCTTGACAATAGTAGATGTTCCATTTGAGGTTGTCGGGTACAAGCCCGCCGGATCATGATGCCTCCCGGGCTCCCACACTGATATCAGAAGATCTCTCATCTACTGATGGTGTATATCAGTTGCCCTCTATAGATATTGTGTCTATGGTAACACCCCCAGAATCTGCCCCTGAAGTGATTTGTGCTGTACCGACCCCTTCTATTGAAGGAACCTCCTTAAATAATACATTTTTAAATGTTATCAGCCCCCCCTCCAGTGCAACCTTAGCAATGGCACCTGCTTCAAAGCCCCCGACAACTTCGCATATTCCATCCAATGCTTCTGGATTAACATTGTCAGGAGAACAAGGGATCACCAACTCATCTCTTGATATTATTCTGAAAACTTTAACCAATCATAGAAAGGAAGCACAAGAACATTCTTTACAGTTACGGGACGATGATACCAAGCTGCAGAACTCTTTACAAGAAATTACTCTTAAGATGGGGGGGATGTCACAAGAAATGGAAGAGCTACAGCATAGGGTGGTTAAAATAGAAGAGGGGTCATCCCGCACAGAAATTGCTGTGAGTCAACATGATGCCCAGCTCTTATCCTTACAATTAAAAGTTGAAGATTTGGAAAATCGTCAAAGACGATCCAATCTGAGACTTTGGTATTCCGGAGGGAATTGAGGGGGCAGATCCCAGGGCATTTGTGGTAAATCTATTTCAGAAGACCTTCACGGACTTATCTGATTGGGATTAGGACTCCCAACTTCAGAGAGTCCACAGGTTACCACTTGTTCAGAGGAACAAGCAAAGCAAATTCCCCCATCCTTTCCTTATTCATTTTGGGAACTTCCTGTTGAGACAGGTGGTATCATACAAAGCTAGGCCGAACTCGCCTGTTACGGCAGGAAATCTCTCCTTTTTTGTGAGATCGGATCTTAGTAAAGCCACCATGGACAGACGGTGGCAATTACGTAAGTTTATCGATCCGTTTAAATCTCTCGGCGGACAAGAGTTCCTACAGGAGCCTGCCCGCCTAAAAATTATCAAAGGAGGACGCACTTATTTTTTCACTGATGTAAAGGAAGCCGAGCAGGCATTAACCACATTGGCTTGAATTAGTTAGAAGGAAAGGTTAGAGCCTAGCGCTTTGATATAAAGTTTCGGGGAAGGGGGGGGGGGGAAGAGAGAGGGATTTTTTTTTCTTTTATGTATATTTCTTTATCTCCTTAGGGAACATATTTTGACTTTCTCTTTTTGTTTTTCTTAAGGTACGGTTGGGTAGGGAGTAGGTTGAGCCTCATGCTGCTTCTTAGGGTAGCTGCCAATCCAGCTGCAGCAGTATTTTGGGGGTGCTCCCTCTCGAGGGAGGAGAGGGGGCAGTGGGGGTAGTGGGGGGGTGGTTGGTGGGGTGGAGTTTTCTTTTGGAAAAAGCAACTCAGGGAAGAGATCTTTTGAAATTGTTCGGGAAAAGTTTATTTTGTCTATTTTTGCAGAATGAAAAGATTTATTTGAATACTCTTTAAAAATGCTAAGATTAAGATGTCTGTCATGGAACGTTGCAGGCCTTAATAATAAAAGTAATAGACGCCTGGTCCAGGAAGAGATAGCACTGTATGATCCACATTTTATTTTTTTATCGGAGACTCATATTGCCTACAAGGATAGAAAGGTATTGGGGCAGCTTGGATACGAGGTTATAATTTGTTCTACTTTCAATGCCTCTATAAGAGGGGTTGCCATCCTCAAAGATAAACGTTTTAAGATAGAAATTAGTAAAACTGTATGTGATAAGAATGGATGTTGGGCTAAAGTGCAAATAACAATTGAGAAATGTAAATTTATATTTTGTGTGGTTTAGGGTTCAAATTTTGATGATGCTTTTGTTTTTGACCAATTGAATATGGAACTGTTGGGGTGGGAGGGAGAACTTGTTATTATGGGCGATTTCAACTGCATAATGAACTACCAACTTGATACCACCAGACATAATGCTTTTCAACATATGCGTAGAACCCGGGCTGCTATCTTAGAAATGGGACGTATCCATAATATCAAGGATGTTTGGCGTAGCATTCACCCTAATATGCCTGGCTACACATATTACTCTGCCCCTCATAAACTCTGCTCCCGTATTGACATGGTCTGGGCATCAAATGACGTGGTGAATACTAGCTCTATAGAATTATGCCCACGCATTACTTCAGATCACAATCCCATTTTATTTTTGTTTAATATTACACTAACTCACACAGTACCTCTGTCGTTTTCCTTTCCCAAGCACTTGTTCACAAATACCCTGTTTATCTCTCAACTTATGCTACATATTACAGATTTTATTAAACTTAACCTTAATTCTACTTCATGCATTATTGTTTGGGACGCCTGTAAGGCTAGTATTCAGGGGTTTACTCAGCAATTTCTCTTCCGACATAACTCTGAGCATCGTAAAACAGATAAAACACTGATTAATATTATTCTTTCAGTTGAACTTTTATTGGCTGATGCTCTTCGCTTACATTCCTCTAACATTGTTGAATTAGGATTACAGTTAGGGTGATTAAAAGCTGCTCTAAAAACAATTTTTGGGGAGAAAAGCAGTGTAAAATTACACAAATTTCATATCGCCCAATACGAGAGTGGAGATAAAATTGGGAAACTTTTAGCTTATAAAGTTGCAGATGAGAGAGCTACTACCCTGATTAAAAACTTGAGTGGCCCTACTAATATCATATATGACCAGCCAGTACAGATACTAGAACAATTTGCAATGTTTTATAAGAAATTATACACACCAGAAAGCTACCCTACATTGGCTAATATTCAGGATTATCTGGATCGCAATATTTTAGGGAAACAAGGTCTCCCCGAGCTTGATCATATTAATCAGTTAGAGATTAGACAAGCAATCTTTTCTTTACCATCGGGAAAAGCGACCGGGGAAGATGCGATACCTGCTGAGGTTTATAAAGAATGCAACGATGAGCTATTACCTCTCTTTCAACAAGTCATTACCTTTATTGGTGTCAATGGGAAAGGTCCGGGATCTTGGAACACTGTTAAATTGGTATTTTTTCTGAAGAAGGGCAAGCTGGCTGACGAGTGTGGGTCATACCGACCCATCTTGCTTATTAATGCAGATGCGAAGGTATTTGCAAAAGTGCTGGCTACTCGTCTGGCTCCTTTTATACCTAAAATAGTCAACCCACAACAACATGGGTTTGTAATTGGTAGGGACACCACCGCTCATGTCAATATGGCCATAACTGCTTTTGATATAGCGGAGACAGAATCCACCCCACTCGGTATGATTCTGCTTGATGCGGAGAAGGCTTTTGACCGAGTGGGGTGGGATTATCTTTAGTCAGTTATGGCCAATTTTGGCTTGAGCGGTAAATTTATGAACTGGACTCGGTCTTTATATGATAACCCTACAGCGAAAGTTAGCTATGCGGGTTTGACATCAGCTCCTTTCTCCATATCCCGGGTAGCTTCTCCTATAGGTGGTTAAATGTTCTCAGTTCTGCTCTGTCATTCGGTTGCACAGGCAGACATGTCTTATGTATATAGGTGTTATGGAGCCCCTCAAATATTCAAATGAATACCCATGTGCCCTGTATTATGAGCATAAACAATTACATACACTTTTTGTACACAAATTTATAGAGTATGCTGTTGAAAACACAGATATTCACGTATTTGTATGTTTATTTTTATGCAACATGTCACTAGGTAATAGCAGAGGCACACGCATGCATATCTTCACAAACTTGGTCAGACTTACAACAGTGAGATGGTTAGGATTGCTGTTTTACATTTAGGCCTAACATTCTGAGCAGTTGATGAATAGTGAACCTTCAAGACAAAATAGAGGTTTAAGACATCTTGGGAGATGAATTAGTGATTAGGCTACTTTGTATAAGTCTGTGGAAAGGAACAGTCGAAGTAAGCCTCTGTTGCTTCTTTTGGAACTTGCTTCATGTTGCACATTTCTTCCTCTTTATAGACTTCTGTTGGCCCTATCTGCATTTTTCTTGCTTCTTTCTGTACCTTTCTTCTTTTTTCTGTACCTCTCTTGCTTTTTTCTGCACTTCTCTTGCTTCTTTCTGCACCTTTCATCCTATTTCTGTACATGTCCTACCTATGTCGGCATAGTTAGAAATTAACATTTTAAAAACTTAGAAATTCACTGAAAAAACACAGGTTTCAGGGACTTTATAGTTAGTATTAGCATTTAAAAAACCTTGATATTCACTGAAATAAACACATGTTTTGGGGAAGTTATAGCTATACTGTGTGACTGTGTTTATGAGTGACTGTATGAGTGACTGTATGGGTGAGTGGATGTGTGTGTAGACCTATGAATCAGTGAGTGGGTTTGTTCTAACTGGTATTGGTGTGTCTATGGTTTCGAGAATGGTAGTCTGTATTTGTGTATGAATGATTATATTAGGAGGTGCATCATATATTAAAGGGTGTCATGTCATCAGTGATATCATTTGAGATGTTATCAGTGATGTCATCAGTGATGTATGTCACTGACCCTCTCATGAGTAATGTAATATGTGATATCATCAGCAGTGCATTTCAGGGGCATGAGTTATAGTTAGCTCAGCTAACTATAACGGCTACATTTATCTGGTTTTGTACTAGGGGAATGTCAGTCTAACTATAGCGTCCCTGAAACCTTTGTTTTTTTCAGTGAATATATAATATATCTATATATATATATTCACTGACAAAATCAAAATGTCAAGTAACGTTAAAGTTAGGTGAATTGTTCAGTAACAACATAACTTTTTAAACTAATAAACACTCACCAGTTATAGTTATCTCATGAAACTATGACCCCTGCCCTGAGGTAAATATAACTATCACCCCTGTCATGCACAGTTTTCTCATCAATAATGTAATTGCAAATGTTACAGCGATAATATAAATGATATCAATAAAGATATCATGAGTGATGTATTATGTGGGGTAATTAGTAGTGCATGGGAAGGTTATTAGAACCTATATACATAACTTAGCCATTATGTAATTGGTTATTTGGTAGTATTACATCACAAACCAAGGATAATTATGACCACATGATTTAAAATATCAACAGAAACCTAAATGACTAATATGGTTAATAAGTAAGTATTTAACTACAGAAACTTTGTTGACTATTGGAATACAGCAAAAGGGGATTTGTAAAACTAGATATTGAAAGAGATTTTAATAATTGCACTTTTGGTGCACAATATTTATTAAAACTACATCTATATGTTGCTGTTATAACATGAAATTATTATTTAACAGTACAACAGCTACCCACCTTACAGACTGTTCCTATTATCCTTATTCTTCTTAATTCTTTTAACAAACAGGTTTATGTATGTTTTACATAATGCCTACTAAATATTACCAGGAAAACATTAAAAAAAATTATACTCAAGAGACAGAAAATGCTTCACACACCAAGGAAAGGATAAAGTAGATGGAACAAACACAATACTGGTAAGAGAACTGTATTTTTGCATGGTCATTTTCACTTTAGTAGTAATATGAAGGATGTAAGGGGCAAACACGTCTTATAAATAGCTAATATGTCTGCTGATCAGGCATACAAACCCAAAAAAGGACCCTTTAATTTCATTGTATAGTTGTATAAGAAGGGAGTCAGTTAGAAATATTATATTAAAACTATTTTAAAATTGGGTACTTTCTAAGTTACATCACAAAATTCAGTTTCAAATTAAGAAGACTGATAAACTGACACAAAAAATATTTTCAACATATTGTTGAAGAAGCTTTAATAGTCAAAACAAAATTGGTTGTTTTCATTATTTATCAGATGACTAGAAAATACAACATTTTAGCTGCGTAACAAAGAGCTTACAAGACTAAACGTTTGCAGTATCTTCGGAGAGGCTTGGAGACGTACATCCAGCACAGTAACCATTTTTTTTATCAAGAGACTTACTACCCATACACTAATTGGGTCCCTTTTGTGACAATGAAGAGTGTTTTTATTTAGTGTTACATGGGACTGTGGTAGGCTTAGAAACAAAAATATTGCACAGCTGTCTGAGGATGATTTTCAGGACGGAAGGAAAAATCAGCATATGAATGGAATTGTAATTCTATGTGCATTATTAAAAATATACCCATTCTGATACTGAGGAACTTTCTTGCTAAATATAGCCACCACAAATCCAAAGTAACATTAACATTTTACAAAATTTGGACAGTTTCCCATTTAGGAACATTACTAAGCTACAAGGACATTATTTAGCCTGCCTTAAAAAAGGCTGAGCAAAAGAAGGATGGATTTAACCCAGATCTCGACTGGGGGTGAATGTTTTGATTGTTCTGCATTCTGTCCATCAATTGTGTGTCTTTTGCTTCCTCGCCCTAAGTGCGCTGGGTATGCCCAGACTTGGGTCCCGGGCTCACTGTGCCATTGGATTAAAGCTATCCTGGCTGATGAGGGGTGAAACCCCAGAACCGGTTCTAGGATGCTTGTTTCTGGTCGAGGCAGGATCTGGCTTGGCAGTTCGGGCTGGGTTGTTCCCATGAGGCACAGGGTCAAGGCTGATTTGCATATGGCCAGGTCTAAACTGGGGTGATATGGTGAGCAAAAGAATGATGGATTTAACCCAGATCTCTTGACTAGGGGTGAATGTTTTGATTTGTTCTGCATTCCATCCATCAATTGTGTGTCTTTAGCTTGAAAATTAGATGGACAATTGTACATTCCATCACATTAAAATGCTTTTTACCAATCATTCAAATATAAGTAAATGTGTACGAACACTATGCTTTGTTAAAGGCTCAGCAATACAATTCGATCAAATTAATAATGCTCTACTTCACTCAAATCCAACAGAAGTCAACTCTATTACACACTACATACATACTAAATATTTTGTTGCTGAATCAGAAAATTGGGCCTGTTCAGATGCAGTTTACACCCATAATCCAACTGAAAATACATTACCGAATATAGGGCATGATTTAGATGTTGTCAGTACTCCATGCGTCCCTCCGTGGCGGCGGTTTCAAATACTCCATCGAGATGACGGAGTCCCACCTACCATTTTTACTTGTGTGCTGACTCTGCTGGCTTCGCCGCTGCCAGGCCAGTGGAATTCTGTTGAGCCTATTTAGATGTCTCAGTTGTGCTGGCATAATCCTAGCGGACGTTTGCAGATGGAGTGAGTCCCTGTTGGATTGGAGACTGGTAAATACAACTTATTTTCAGGTCAGCACACATATGTGTTTTTTTGCCTCAAAACATATGTAGTTAATGTGTAATGCCCCTTTCTGTTATATGGTGCATACCACACAAACTATTAAATACACACCACAGGTACCACAAATACAACACCCCCAAGCACCACAACACTAATATGTGGTTGTTAAGTGTCAATATAGGTGTGTTCATCTTACCTTGATAAGTTGTAAAATAAATACTACTGCATTACACATAACAAACACTTGTATGTAAGAGCAATGCACATATACATGAGGCTACAGTAATTGTCAACACGAGTCATAATAATTTGTAAAAGTTGCTTGCCTTAGATCCTGGCGACAACAGAGTTGTTTGGTGTTGTGGTGGAGTTGAAGCAGCAAAGAAGTGACCTGGGCGATGGGGTTCAAGTAAAAAAGTAAGTTCTTAACTCATTTCTTTTGATTCCGACAACTTAAAGTAGAAGGTATTGTCTCCACAGTTGCCTCGACAGAAAGATAAATCGTAAATACCTCAGCGGTAAACTTGGATGGACCTCTGTGTACAGCCACTTCTGCCTATGGCACCGTCGTTAAAGGGGAGAATTCCTAGCAGAATCAGTGAGACTCTGGCAGTCTTTTGTCCATGGGCCCGCCAACATCTAAATCAAGCCGGCAAACTGCCAAGTAGGCTGGCGGTAAATCGATTGAAATAGTGACGGCAGGACCATTATTGTCAAGATCTACAGATCTGATTTAGATCTTGGCATTACTTCTGCCATCCCTCCAAGAAAGCAGTTTCAAGTACTCCGTCAAGTTGACGGAGTCCCACCAGCCTTATTTAGATATGTTCTGGCTCTGCTGGCTTCAACGCTGTCAGGTCGGTAGTATTCCGCCAAGGCTATTTAGATGTTCCAGTTGTGCTGGCGTAGTCCTAGTGACGGTTCGCTGACAAAGTGAGTTCATGGTGGAGTAGAGACTGGTTAGTACTACCTATTTTCATGTCAATACACATATTTGTTGTATTTGCCTGAAAAACATATGGAGGTAATGTGTCATGCCCTTATTGGTTTCATATTGCATGCCACACAAACAACATACACAAGCTATTGAATGCACATGCAAGTAATGTGTTATGCCCTTATTTGTTTCATATAGCATGCCACACAAACAACAGACACATGCTATTGAATGCACACTCATAGGTACCACTAGCACAACACATCCAAGCACCATAACAGCAAATATTTGTTTTTTTAAGTGTCAATACAGGTGTGCTCATTTTACCTCAATAAACTGTTTAATGAACACTATTGCATTACACATACCAAATAATTTTATGTACGAGCAATGCAAAAATCCACAAGGCTACAGCAATTGTCAACACACGATTCACAGTAAGACAATTGTAAAAGTTACTTGCCTTAGATCCTGGTGACAATGGAGTCATTTAGCTTCATTTGGAGTCGGAGTAGCAAAGAAGGGATCTGGACGATGAGGTTCAAGACATAAACGGTAGTGGAAAACAGTAAAAAAAAAAGGCAAGTTCTTACCTCATTTCTTTCGATTCTGCTAACTGAAGGTATTCCTACCACAGTTTCCTCGACAGAAATCCAAATCCTGATTACCATGGCGGTGATCATGGCTAGACTCCCACCAATAGCCGATTCTGCTTATGGCGCCTTTGAGGCGGGTGAGAATTCCTGACTGAGTTGGCGGAACTCTGGCGGTCGGGCAGTTTTTCATCTATGGACCCACAAACATCTAAATCGAGTGGGTGGACCATAAAGTAGGGTGGGCAATCCATCTAAAAAGTGACAGTGGGACCATTACAGCCAAATTCTAAATCGGGCCCTAAATCAGGCCCATAGACACCTGGAAATTCAAGAAACCGAGGGAAGAGTTTAGATAGGCTTGTTTGGGATATCTGAGTAGTGAGATGTTTGAGTAGTATGAGATGATGCAAGGAGGGGTAGAAGAGGGAAGAGTCTAGAAAGGGTTATTTTGGGGATCATAGTAGTAGAACTGGGTTTGGTATGAGTCAGAGAGTGGCGGAAGAGGATATCTTGAAAGAGATATGGGTGAGAAATAGGGTAGTGCATTGGAGATGCTGAATTAGAAGTAAAGTAATGAATACAAAGATACATAAGTATATGGAAAGTATATATGTATAAGAAAAGTAATATATGTAGATTTAAGTTGTATTTAATAAACTCAGTATTTCAAGTTTTGCTGTACTTTAGGCTACTTTATTTGTTTAGAAAAGAAGACAAAAACAACTGATCTAAGTATTAAAAATCTAAGTTTTGAGATTTTTCCTGAAAGACAGAGAAGTACATATGTTCAAATGGAAAGGCAGAGCATTCCACTGCTTAATAATGCCATAAACAAAGCTTCTGCAGCCCTAATGGGCTCTCTTAAATTTAGGGATTAACACATTTTGAGCCGATAAAGATCGTAGAGCTCTGGATGGAACTTACCGGACACATTTCTTCTTTAAATATCAGGGTCCTTTACAATGTAGGTTTCAAAAGCAATGCATAATGCCTTAAATCTATGTGCTTATGCACAGGTAGCCAGTGAAGTTACAGTAGTACCTGAAATGCAGATTGATTCCTAGGAATTCCTACCAACAGCCGTGCTGCAGCAATCTGCAGAATAGGTAACTTGCAGTAGTCCACATTTGAGAGGATAAGGGCAGTGACCACTCATTTCCTCAGTTTTAAAGGAATAAAAGGGAAACCTTTCTCAGAATCTTCAAGGTAAAGAAGGATGAGGAGGTCACAACATTTGTCTACTTATCGAAAGACAAATGATCATCAACTCGTATCCCCAAGTTTATGACTTTGGGGAAAGGAACAGGTTAGTCTCAGATTTTAAGTTAAAGATAATGCGCCATGATTTAACCAAGGTAATGGCAAAGTCATAAGAAGGATAATGAAATTAAAAAAATTTAAATGCTGTAAAGCATTTGACTAGCAGAATGAGATTGGGCTGTTGCTAACTGAGTTATGCCAAGACTGTTCATTAAATCTAGCAGCCTTTCAGAGTCCCTATCTTCCTTGTTCTCCAGGTAAGAATAAAAAATCACCGAAAACAGTGTATTCCGCAGACTCGGCCTTGGCCTCAAGCAAATGTCAAGTCAAGTCAAGTCAAATCACTTTATTCGATTAATTAAAATCATAAAAGTACACATATAAATCACATTCAATAAATACAATATTAAAACAGTGAAAGAGTCATAGAGAAGTCCTTATAGTAATTATTTACAAATTTCACATATATACCAGTCCAAAAAAGTACAGTAAAATTCATGATTCGCTTGTACTCATGCCTCTTAATTTCTTTGATCTTACGGCTGCTACAAGATAAGTAGCAATATTAAAAATATTCTATGTGTTGTGCAACAATTGCAAATACATTAAAGCAAGTTTAACCTGATGGAACCCCATGAGGTTCTTTAATTTCGACTCCATCTTACATTCACCGCCATTTTGTGTTGCCTTTACACAGGCTGCTCGACAAATGAAGTGTCTCTTGCCCTTCGTACTGCCACGTATCGAATAACCCCCCTCTATCCTTGAGGTGAAGCCTATTCCAGGAACCAGCCCTACTCACTAAGCCTTATCCAAACTACCAGTTGGCCTTCAGTATTCTTGTCTCGACTCACTAATCTTTGTTTCAAACCATTCGTTGGTTTTCATTGTCCTTCTCCCCGCCATACCCTGCCTCGCAAATTGACCTCTCTTGCAATACGCAAACATGTCTACCACTGTTGATTAACTCAGGGACACCATTATTGAATCACCTGCGGGTTAGTCAAAACATGACTTAAGGGGATGGATAATTTAATCATGTGACGTCTTGTTTTTCCCAAAAAACACATCTTTTCATTGGTTCAAATTTTGCGCATTGGGAGTGTTCTTGTGCAGGTGTAAAAGAATATAAAAGACTGTGAGCCCCGGACAAAAGGGGCAGTCTCCTGAGAACATACCATTGGTGTACTTCTAGGATCACTGTGCATAGCTGCAGCTAATAAATCCTGTTTTCTACGCTTAACAGAGTGCCCCGTGTCTCTGTACAACAAAGCAGGGGAACTCGGAGATTTAGGCGTGCCCTGCGCCGCTAGGCCCATAAAGGCCTGGTTCTTCAATTGGCGCACAACGTGGGGCGGTGTCAAAGGTCGTGGTCAAGCCCGAGGGTCGTGAGGAGCTACATGAGAAAATTCCGGAGAAAGCGCACCACATAAGTGACCCCTGCATGTCAAAAGTGGAACGAAGGTCTTTGCAACGCGGCTTCTCCTTTCCGACGGCTGCTGATGACTGCTGCGTTGATCGCCGCCCTGCTTTGGTTCGCGTTAGTGATGACGGCCATCTCGAGACGATAGACGGGCCTCTGTTGGCATGAGAGAATACTTAGTTAAGTAATTGTGGGTAGCTCCCACATCTTTGTTTTTTTTTTATTAACTTTGATTCGATTGTTGCAATAATCGAAGCCGAGGGGTGAGTACATTTGTACTGTGTTGCATTGGTCAACCCCTTGATGTTAGTAAGAGGCCAGTGAAATAACGATGCCTGGTTTCAGTAAGTTCAAAAGATGGTGTTGTTGTTGTTGTTTAAGAGATTCCCGACTAGAAGACACTTGTCCAGTGCCTTCAGTAGGGACTCCAAAATATGAAGTTTATTCCAAACATGGAACTGGTCCTATCATCTTTATCGACCTTTGGGAAAAATACACTAAGAATTATGGTATTTTACAATGGCCGAGGGATGGTAGTTTTGAGCCATGTGTGTTGGATAATTTAGAAGAGAGACTATTTAAGAGAAAAGCCCGGCCGGCAATGTTTGATTCATTTCGCATTTGGCGAAAAGAGTCAAAACAGAAAGAAATAAAGCAAACAAAAAAGGATAGAAAGGAAAAGAAATGTCTGTTATACAGGCTGCCCAGCAATTTAAGAACAGTGAAACTGATCGTGTGATTGAGGTTTTAGACAGACAGCATCGTATGACAGTAGATAAATGTTATCCAGCTTTGCCTACTTCTCCATCATTAGATGAGGAGAATGAAAAAGATCCCTTAATGTCCCTTATGTTGTCTTCTCCACCGCCTTATGTACCAGTCTTGGTTCCTCCACCAGTACATGCTATAAATCCTGTTATACCTCCACCTCCACCTCTGCCTGTGCTTCAACCTATGATCCCAGTTACTACTGCGGGTTCTGTTGTAATACCTCCTACAACGACGCTAGTTTCTACCGCTGCAACTGTAACACAGGCTTCTACTCCACAATCAGTTAAAAGAAAAGATAGTGGATTCTTTTCAGCATTAACTCCTTTTATGAATAAAGTACGCAATTCCCCTATCATGAAGAGAACTCTTAGAAGTCAGAGTCATCTCGATCTTCATGAAGCAACGATACTCCAATCTCAGGCTCAAAAATGGATGACAGATGATAATATGTATGGGTCATCCGATATTCAAAATCTAGTTATGCAATGGCCTACATCTACCAAGCGTTATGTGTTTGACCTCATGTGCGAGGTATTGATTCAAATGTGGGAGAATAAAATACAAGATGGCCCACCCAGGGGATTAATAGAACTAAGAAGGGAAGTAGCTTCTGGAGCAGCAATTGGATAGGATTATAAAGATGCGATATCCAATTTAGTAGCATATAGAGATCTTCTATCTTGTAAAAATTAAGGGACAGAAGGAATCGTTACAACAGACAAATTATATCCCATGCGAGAGGTACAACCACTATGGCTTGATGCTGTGCCAGGGGCTAACCCCCCTGTGCCTGCTCATTTCCAGCAAGTTTGGGTACATGTTCCGTGGAAAAGATCGGAAGTTATTGCGTTAAAACAAGCATTACCTGATCCGCGTAAAAATCCAGCAGGATATTATAAAGAATTAACGCAAACATTATCCTCTTGCACTCTAACATTATCTGATATAGACATGTTGATGGGTCAAGTAGTTCCATCCAAAATATGGAATAAAATTCGGAGATAGGATCACTCTGTTGAATTAGGTGGTGATTGGGCTGCTATTCGACAAGCAGATCAAAGACAAGTGGGTGGAGCTAAACCAGAACCAATGATTACAGAATTGCCTGACAGAATAATAACAATAATGAAAACTCTAATGCCAGCACAAGCAGTTAATTGGGATACGTTGTCCGCCTGTAAACAGAAAAAGGATGAGTCTGTGTCCGATTTCTTTACACGTTTCGAGGAATCATTTGTTGACCATAGTGGGCAAGATATGGCTATGCCAGGTGGCCAGAGATTGTTTGTAGATAAATCTGTCTCTAACATATTGCCGGAATTGTCTACGAGACTCAAAATGTCCGAAAGTGCGTGGCCTGTGGCAACGCCTTCGGGAATTTTGACGATGGTTCAATATTATGAAAATATGGATTTAGAGGAGAAAGAGAAGTCAGAAAAGAAAAATAAAGACTTCAAAACGAAAGTTCTTTTACAGCAAGCGTGTCCACCTCGTTCTGCTCAGCGCCCGTATCAGCCATTTCCTCAATTTCAGAGGCTGTTACAGAAACCTGAGCCCTTTGTTCCACGGCCTCCACTGGGTCCTAATCCATGTGCCTATTGTAAGGAAGAAGGTCACTTCAAGACTAATTGCCCGATTTTATTACAGCATGCTGGTGGTACGCCTGGGCCGCGAGGCTGAGGTGGCTTCCAGTCAACACCTAGGGGGAGGGGGCGAAGTACAATGTCCCAGGGTCAACGTTCCTTTCCGCCTCAAAATTCCATGAATTATTTCGATCAGCAAAATACTCAGTCTGCCCATTATTATAATGACGATTATTATATGGAAGATGAGAATCAGGGTTTCTCTACATAGGACAGCCGTAGACAAAGTGAGGGAATCATTTCAGTTCCAGTGGACCAAAATGGGCCTTATGTTGATGTCGTTGCGCTTGGCGTGTCAGAGCCATTTCTCTTGGATACTGGTGCAACGACGAGTTCTATCATCCACTCTAAACTCCCAGGGGCACCTTTGTCTGGCTTAACGAATATTTCCGTAGGATTTTCTGGAACCCAGTTAAAAACCCAATTTCTCAACCTTTGCCTATCTTAATAGGTCCTTATGAACTAGAGGCTCCGCTTATTTTAACAACTGGTTGTGGTGAGAATTTGGTGGGTTTGGATTTATTAAAAAGACTGTATGCAACCCTACATTGTTCTCCTTCTGGTGTACACCTCACTTTGGGTAAAGAATTAATTTCCCCAGTGTATCTGTCTAAAGACAAACTTCCCCCTGAGTTACCTTCTCTTCCTACTACTCTTTGGGCTACAGGTCCTAATGATGTTGGCCTTTTACAAATCCCGCCTTATGTTGTCACCCTCAAACCCAATATTAAGTTACCACGCATCCTCCAGTATACAATTTCCAACGATGGTGAAAAAGCTCTTTTGGCTATTATCTATGATTTGATTCAGAAAGGTGTGATTAAAGAGACAAGAGGAAATACATGCAATAGTCCTGTTATACCTATTCTTAAATGTACTGATTCTTCCCAACCCCCCGTTTATCGCTTTGTGATCGATCTCCGGGGGGTCAACAAGATCTTGATACCCCAATTTCCCGTTGTCCCAGATATCACTGCTTTATTGACAAAATACCGGCCTCTGCTGCTTGCTTTTCTGTTATCAATTTCAAAAAATGCTTTCTTCAGTATTCCCATTGCCGAAGAAAGCAGGGATATCTTTGGCTTCTCTTTAGGAGGCCGAAGCTTCCGATTTACACGTGCTCCTCAAGGCTATTGTGAGAGTCCCTCCATTCATAGTCAAGCTTTAAAAACACAACTTGATACTCTCACCTTACCTCCAGGTGCTAAACTTATTCAGTATGTAGATGATTTGTTGATTTCTGCTGATTCTGAGGACATTTGTAAACAGGCTACTATTACCCTGTTACGACACTTGGCTGATCTTGATCACAATGATTCACCCTCTAAGATGCAATATTGTCGGCAAAAGGTTACCTATTTAGGTCATCTCTTGTCAAAAGAGGGAAGACAATTAACTCCAGAGCGTATCCAAGCAATTGCTCAAATGTCTGTCCCAAGCACACAAAAGGAGGTACGTGCCTTCCTGGGCATTACCTCTTATTGTAGACAATGGATTCCAAACGTTTCTCTGTTAGCAAAACCTTTATTGGCACTCACTCTTAAAAATACACCCCAACCTCTCCCTTGGACTGCAGAATGTCAGAAAAGTTTTAATGATTTACGTACTGCCTTGTGTTCTGCTCCTGTGTTAGGTACTCCTGATTACAGTAAGCCCTTCACACTTTATGTCCATGAAAGAGAAGGTTGCGCATTATCAGTTTTAACACAACAATTTGGAGATAAGCAACGGCCGTGTGCTTATTTTTCAGCCACATTAGACCCAGTAGCCAAAGCATTACCTAGTTGTTTGAGAGCCACAGCAGCAACAGCAGTCTCCATTCGACAATCTGCTGGATTGGTGCTAGATAATGCTCTTATTGTTATGGTGCCACATGCAGTAGATATCCTTCTAAATAGGACAAAGACGCAACACCTCACTAGTGCTCGTTTGCCAGGGTACGAGTTGACACTTTTGGCTAGTCATGTGCATATTAAACGATGCAATACCCTAAACCCAGCCACATTTATACAGATCCCAGAAGAAACAGATACTCAAGAACAACATGACTGTTTCTTCCGTACAGAAGAAGAGACAAAGGGTAGAGTTGATTTAAAAGACACTCCACTCTTAAATCCAGATGGAATCTTATGGGTTGATGGCTCTTGTTTTAAACTCCCCAATGGTGAGACGACCTCAGCCTATGCAGTTCGGACTTTGTCTACAATTGTAGTAACTGCACGAATTAGACAGAATTCAGCTCAGGCAGCTGAATTAATAGCTCTTACTAGAGCTTGTGTATTGGCTAAAGGAAAGAGAGTGAATGTGTACATAGGTAGTCAATATGCATTTGGAATGGCCCATAGTTTTGGCCGCTTATGGAGGGAAAGATGATTTCTCACCTCCCATGGTGCTAAAATACAGCATGGCGAGTTGGTGAATGACCTTCTCGAATCACTTACCGTGCCTACGCAGATAGCAATTATCAAGTGTAGTGCGCATAAGAAGATTACTGATGATGTGGGTCAATGAAATGCGTTTGCGGATCAGACAGCGAAAGAAACAGCCAGAGACGTTACAAGCCACATGTATGTTGCAGGCCCTGCTAGATGGGTCAGACAAGAAGGAATGTGTGAAGACACAATAGAAAGTGTGAAAATGATTCAAGAAGAAGCTACAGAGAAAGAACTGAGTGAATGGAGAGAAACTATAGGAAGATTAGACGCAACAGGGTGTTGGACAGAAGTGTCTGAACATCAGCGCTGGTTGCTACCAGATGCCTATGTGCTTCCGGTTGTTACCATGGCACATGGTCCAGCTCACATCAGTGCTAAAGGAATATGCAAACTTCTGGCTCCTGTATGGCAGAATGAGGGTATTCCAAAATGTGCGGACAATCTAGTTAAACATTGTATTGTTTAATGCATAATCTAGGAAAAGGAACACCAGCACCAGCAGGTCATTTTGCTCCCCCAACATATCCCTTTGAGGTGTTACAAATAGATTATATTCACATGGAGCGATGTAATAACCTCAAGTATGTCCTTGTGGTGGTGTGTGCCTTCTCTAGATGGATAGAGGCCTACCCCCTAAAGGATAATACTGCTCTATCTACAGCAACAATTATTTTGAAGGAGTTCTTCCCGAGGTTCGGCTTGCCCCGAATTCTCTGGAGTGATAACGGGAGTGAATTTGTAGGTCAGATAATGCAGAAAGTATGTGCAGGTCTTGGAATAAGACAGAAATTTCATGCAGCAAACCATCCACAGTCAGCAGGTTTAGTGGAATGCTATAATGGTACTCTTAAACTCAAACTAGCAAAAATACAGGCCAGCACGGGTCTTGCATGGCCCGATGCTTTACCCTTAGCATTATTGTCCACTTGAACAACTGTTCATTCCCGTATGGGACTCAGTCCCTACGAGGTTGTGTTTGGACGCCCAGCAAACGTTTGGGGAATCCCTAGGCCAAAGAAATATTCTGACATAGAGTACCCATTATTAATTGATTATTTAAATAACCTCACCACTAAATTACGTGTCCTTCACCAACAGGTACAAGACGCCTTGCCACAGGCTTCAACTGATCCCAGACATGGCATACACTCCGGGGACTGGGTGTGTGTAAAAAAATGTCAGCGATCAAAGAATTTGGAACCTCGCTGGAGAAAACCTTGTCAAGTCCTACTGGTGACACGAACAGCTGTAAAGGTGGTCGGCAAAAAGAACTGGATACATGGTGTGCACTGCAAAAAAAGGTACCCTTGCCTTTGCCTTATGACCAGTGGGTCCGCGAAGGTATTGGTGATTTTGAAAGTGAAAGGATTCCTCGATTTGTACCTTTTAGCGATGCACACCTGTATTGGACTCAGTCTGAAAAAGAAGACGATGACGTCTTGCAAGAAACTGTCCCACAACATCTGAGGTTGAACACGACTAATCCAGAAATACTTTTTCAGAATCAGACTGTGTCGAACAAAATCAGCTACAATTTGAGATCTAGAGTAATTAAGAACAATTAAGAAATCTATTTTGTGTTTTTTGTAATATTGACCATTTAATTAGGTTGCAGGGTTGTGGTAAGAGCCTTAGTTAGTGACCCGAGTAGTGACACTAGGTCTGCGGGACTTGCAGTGTCACAGGACGGCTGATAACCACAGCTAAGTGAAGGAGGAAAGCTGCCACGAGCAACACCTAGAAGATGGATTCTGCTATATTAGAAAAGAATAATGAAAAAAATATAACAAAATATTGTAAATTATTATACACCAAATGTGGTATAACATTGTGAATTTTAATCTCTATATGTATTATATTAGCATGTGTGGGTTGGATTGTTAACATTATACAGCACAAACCTATATCTACCTCCCAGCCCATACCTTTTTGCACTACCGCTTCCCCACACCAATTTCGTACCATACCAGAGCATGAGAAAATTAGGAGAATGGAATATCTCAATAATTCATTCATTCAATTGTTACACCAGCATCAATTGGTGATCAATACCACCAATTGTTGGGTTTGTGAACTTTTACCCCATAATACAGATATAGGTATGCCATATTTAGTTCTTCCCTTTTCCCTAAAAGGATCTGCTTGGGCTTACACCTCTATGTTTGCCAATGCCTATGAGAACCAGCATCGATATCCTGTTAGTCCCTATAGGGATGGAGTTGACGTTAGTCATGACGCACTAATAAAAGGAATAGTGGCTATGTCAAAACACTACAACAAACTTAATGAATTCCCTACTGACGAACGACAAGCATACATTGATTGGAATGTGACACATTACGTCACTAGTCTTCCAGACAGAGCCAAAAGAAAAAGATCCCCACCTATATATACTGTACCCCACCAAGGTCACCTATGTCTCCAAGGAATTGGTCAGAGTCTTAAAGCCCAATTGGGAAAAAGCCCTTGTAACATTACATATACCTATGCATCCCAAACTTCTCCGCCACTGGTAGCATCTCAGGGAACATATTTCGTTTGCCATGATAGAGCTTATACATGGCTACCAGCTGACTTCTCAGGAACTTGTTATATGGCTTTTCTCCTCCCTCCAACATATACAGCTACTTCAGGACATCATATAAATAAGTACAAGAGAGATGTCTTTGATCAAAAAGACACTGCAGGACAAGAGGGAGGCGACTTCCTTAAAGGATTCCTCCCATTTTGGGGCCCTATGGCCAATAGTAGAAATATCAGACATCTCATTCGAGTAGTTGAAGCAACCATAAATGAAACTGTAGGGGCACTGAGTAACATAACCGCTGAGCTTCAAGCGGATCGCCTTATGACATTACAAAACAGAATGGTATTAGACATCATTCTTGCTGACCGTGGTGGAGTCTGTAAATTAATCGGATCCAGCTGCTGCGTTAACATACCTAATAACGCACCTACAGTATACCAAGCCATCTCTAAATTACACCACATTGCTGAGTCCATCCACCAGGACGAAGGAAGTTGGTCTCTGACGGGATGGTTTTGGGAATTACTGTCCACATGGGGATGGAAAATACTAACTTTCATTGGAATGATTTTAGCCATTGTCTTTTCATGTTGCCTATGCCTACAATGGGGTCCCGCCATCTGTGGCTTTTGTGTCACCACATATGTGCCAAGACCCATTTCGCATCAAACAGAAAACATACGAATGATGCTGCAACAACAGCTTAAAGACATTATGGCTATTGAAATACACTCAGAATAACATGAGTCTATGTATTGCCTGCGTAATGGCAAAAGGAGGGTGTGAGGTTCTTTAATTTCGACTCCATCTTACATTCACCACCATTTTGTGTTGCCTTTACACAGGCTGCTCGACAAATGAAGTGTCTCTTGCCCTTCGTACTGCCACGTATCGAATAACCCCCTCTATCCTTGAGGTGAAGCCTATTCCAGGAACCAGCCCGACTCACTAAGCCTTATCCAAACTACCAGTTGGCCTTCAGTACTCTTGTCTCGACTCACTAAGCCTTGTTTCAAACCTTTCGTTGGTTTTCATTGTCGCAAACTGACCTCTCTTGCAATATGCAAACATGTCTACCACTGTTGATTAACTCAGGGACACCATTATTGAATCACCTGAGGGTTAGTCAAAACATGACTTAAGGGGATGGATAATTTAATCATGTGACTTCTTGTTTTTCCCAAAAAACACATCTTTTCATTGGTTAAAATTTTGCGCATTGGGGGTGTTCTTGTGCAGGTGTAAAAGAATATAAAAGACTGTGAGCCCCGGGGTAAAGGGGCAGTCTCCTGAGAATATACCATTGGTGTACTTCTAGGATCACTGTGCATAGCTGCAGCTAATAAATCCTGTTCTCTACGCTTAACAGAGTGTCCCGTGTCTCTGTACAACAAAGCAGGTGAACTCGGAGATTTAGGCGTGCCCTGCGCCGCTAGGCCCATAAAGGCCTGGTTCTTCACCCAGACCTCTTAAAAGTGGGATAATAAACTTTTTTCCTGATTGTGGAATAATGTTTGCAAAAGAACATAAAGTGCATAGAGTCTTGGGTTGAACAGTTATCACAGGCCTCAAGCAAATGGCAAAAGCTATGTAGAAAGGTAGACTTAGGGCTTGGCAGTCGGAAAATTAGCAGACCGTTGTAGGAGGCATGGTTGTTAAGAATGAACTTAAAATTTAAAGCCTTATATTGCATGGAAGTGAGTGCAGCAGAAAAACTACCAACAAGTAGTTTTGATACACTATGGCTACGCCGCCACATCTCTTACCAGAGCAGTAACATCGAATAGCACTCTGGAATGACTAGTACTAAGTACGGGTTTGAAGTCTCGTCGGCCTCGGTTTGCGTAACAACGCAAGGTCTATGTTGTAAGCTTAATGGAATCTAAAGAATTCCAACTTGTTTTTTATAAGCAATCTTGCATTGATTAAAGTGCTGTGAAGCAATTGATTGGTGGAATTAGTTTTAGATGGAGAGTGATCAGCTCTAGAGACTGTGCTGACTTTGGAGTTGAGAAACTTTATAGAACAGCTAGAGCAACTTCACAAATTAACCATTGTCGAGGGATCGAACAAGAGAGAGCATTTGGTTCCTACCACAGGGACGCTATGTAAGCAGATCATTTCTGGTATACTAAGATGGGCAGCTGTATTCTGGTGACAAACCATTAGAGTGACTGACGCTAAGCACTGTCCAGGCGCCGACGGGCTCGTCTTTGGTATGCAAGCGGCAAGCAAGATACACACGTCCACTGCGCTGACATGCAGTTTGGCTGCTTTTTAAGCCCAACATTTGGAACTGGTAGGGGGGCGTGTCCAAAGAGCTCCTAGGCACAAAACTGTGGAGGCAAAAGAAGACCAAAACGGTGGTCCAGCAACCCCTTTCGTATAAGACAAGCTCCCTTCTCTTAAACAAGTACTGGTAAATTAAAGAAGACTAACAATAAGGGGGGAAACTAAAACGACATAAAAGAAATACGTTAAAAAGGCAACAGGAGTCTTGCAAATGGCGCCTGTTTTCAGCATGTCTGGAGGAAGGCACCTTCCTGAGAAGTGCAGGCTAGTGCATACAAGAAAATTAAAGGTGGAAGGGCTGGTCTCCAGTTGTTGGTGGCGCTAATGCGCAGTTTGGCCCTATTTTTTATTTTAACATCTTAATTTGGCAGGAAGATCCACTTTAAAAGCAATTTAAAATACTTACAAATAAGATGAACAATGAACATCAACGACAACCAGCATGTATCATAAAACATTAGTAAAAGCATGGCATATATAGATAAATAGTCTAAAAAAGTACAAGAGGTTAGTCAAAGTACATAGTGCTTCTTGAACCATCCAGCAAGTAGCACCTGTTTTTGGTGTGTTGGAATTTAGGCACCTACTTGGAAAGTACACCCTAATGCTTACAAGGAAATTAATGGATGCACGCCCTAACCTTCTGTTGTTGTTGAATACACATATGTAGGTAAACATATAGTCCAAATAGATGCGTATATACACACAAGGATATTCTGTATATTTATGTTTAAGAATGGTGGTTATGTGGGGAAGAGCCAACTCTTGAGTAGTCTTCTGAAGATAAGGTGGTTATCCATGGATCTTATTTTTGGGGGTAAAGACCTCCATAGTTTGGCTGCTTGAACAGAGAAAGATGTGCCACTTATTTTATTTTGCTTGTATGGTGGGATTTTGGGGCGAGGTACCAATCCAGAGCTGAGGTTTCTTTGTTTATTGCATTTGGTGATTTTATTTCTGATGAAGAGTGGTCTTGTTCCATGTATCGCTTTGTGGGTGATACAAAGCAGCTTGAATGTGGATCTTCTGGCAACAGGTAACCAATGTAGGGCCTTCAAGGCAAGGGAGAGGTGAACTTGTGGCTTTATATGTAATAGTAGTTTGGCAACAGAGTTGTAGTCTTTTCATAGTTGTTGAAGATGATCCATGGTAGAGGCTATTGGCGTAATTGAGTTTAGACAGAACAAGATAGCTTGGAGTCCATAGTAATTCTGAGGTTTCTTGCCGCCTTAGATATTTTAGGCAGTGTTCCCAGATCATCAAGTGAGGCAGCAAGTGGGTCGTAATTTTTCCAATTGCCACAAGTGAGTATTTCTGTTTTGGAAGCATTCAATTTGAGATGGCTGCACTGATCAATGGCTTTATGACAACTACAAATTTGTGAGTTTCCATTGTCTTTTGGGCTTTCTGGTTTAAGGAATATTTGTGGATCATCTGCATAGTTATAGCATGTGAGGTTGAATTGATTGATCAGTGTTGGTAATGACTTCATGTAGATGTTGAAAAGCATGGGTGAGATGAGAGAGCCTTGAGGCACCCCTTCTTTTGTGAAGTACAGTTTGGATGAGAAAGGGGGATATGGATGACATCTGTTTTGAAGGTACGCTGTGATTCAGTTGAGAGCAGCCCCCTCTATGCCGGCTTCGTAGAGTCTTTGTATTAGAGTGTCATGGTCAACTGTTCTAAAGGCAGCTGATAGGTCCAAGAGAAGGAGTGCAGCAATCCCATTCTGGTCAACTGTGTTCTTAAGGTAATCCCAGATGGCAGTGAGGGCAGATTCTGTACATCTTCCTGGATTCCTGGATGGAATCCTGTTTGGAAGTCTGAAAGTATGGAATTATCTTCAATTAATTATGACATCTGGGCAAGAGCTTCTCTTTCTAGCAGTTTGCCCAGGAAAGGTCCATTTGTAATCCGTCTGTATTTGTCAGGAATAAGCTGTTCCAGGTTTATTTTCTTTAGTAATGGGCATATGTATAACTTTTTTTTTAGATCTACTGGAAAAATATTCCAGTAGTTCAGTAATTGTTGATGATTCTTCTTTTTGGTGTGGCAGCAAAGGTAGTAAATTTTCTTGAAGATTATTGGTGGACATTGCTCAGAAGGGCTGTCCGCATTCCTGCTTGCTTTGACCAAGTCCATAAATTAATTGTGTGACATCTGTTGGAAGGACTGCAGAGGCTGGGTCAGCCTACTCTTGGAGTTTTTTTTGGGAAAAGGGTTGGTGCTGGTGTTTTTTCTTTGTTATAAATAGGAGTCTGGCAAGATGGCGGCCGAGTGCCTGGTCGAGTGAGCTGGTCTATCTTACCTGGATGAATCACCTCCTCTGCAGCTTTTCCAGAGGACCCCTCATCGTTGGATTTTGCAGGTCGAGCTGTCCGTGTTTCAATGCTCCAATGCTAAGACTTTTGCTGTGCTCCCCAAGCGCTGTATTTGACAGCGCGTATAGAGTTTGTACATAGACCGCTTCCCCCTGCCTCCAGGACAGAGATTTTAAATGTTAGGAGGGTTCCATGGGTGGGGCCAAGTGATAAAGATCTGGAGGGAGACTGTATCCTCATAAATTTTAGAGATAACTGGGTTAAAGGCCTTATTTGTCGTGAACCAAGGTTTGGCAGACTGGGTGATAGGTCAATGTATAGGTCTGGAATATTTTTACCCCAATTTAAAGCATGCACTTCCTTATCCACCCCAAAATTACCCAAGAATGAGATTTCAGGGTGAGGAATATCTTGGTTGGATACCAAATAACATACCCTTAAGAAATCGTTTTGAATCATTGATTGGGTTGGAGGGTATAGACTGACTACCAACTAGCCAAAAGACTGCCAAATCGTGTGGTGAAGTGGGTAGTTTCTTAGTTGAACAAATGACTGAAAGGTTGAGGGGTATCACTGATGAGATGTCACTTACTTGTACTGTGACGAATGAAAATCCTGTTGAGGTGGAAGTTTGCGACATTGTAAATTGTATGTTAAATTTGACCGACATCACGCCAGATGAGAGCACACTTATGGATCCTTTGGGTGACTCGCCGGGGCCAATTGGGTTTCGCCTAATTTCGTGGAACATTGCAGGTCTCTCCAGAAGGTTACAGGATGATGCATGGTTGAACTATGTAGGAATCCATGATATTGTGTGCCTCCAGGAGACATGGAGTAAAACTGATCAGGTCCTTAATGGTTTTCAATCCTTTAATGTATCAGCTGTGCCATCACAGGCAGGTCGGGCAAAAGGTGGTATTATGACCGCCATTTCCCTTAAATGGAGTAACCTAAAATCATCTAGTATAGTGGATACACCTTGGTACCAATTACTTTTGTTACAATCCCTGTTTCCTGTACCTCTGTTGTTGATCAATTGGTATTACAATATTTTTGATAACCATGACACTGCTGTAATTGTGATTCTCCAGGAGGACATATCCAAGGTTTGAAGTAATTTACCTTCATTATTTATCTTATGGGTTGGTGATTTTAACTGTTCTTTGTGTAAATTTGGTGGGTCAAATGTTTGTGGTCTAGTTGATCTATATGATCACCCTATGCAACATTTTAAACATACACCGCAGGGTGATGCGTTAAATAACATTATTGTCATCAACGATCTATGTATAATGGAATCATGGGTTGCCCCAAACTCATGTCCAATACCAACTTTCCAAGGAACTGGAGGTACTATGAGTGTTATTGATTTCGCTATTGTATCTAGTAGTCATTTACACTACATTGATAAATTTGAGACGCATGTAAATCCGGCGAGGGATCATAACCCTTTAATTTTAACTTTGTGCCCTCCCGTTATTGCAAGACATCCAACCTGGGATCAACCGATAACATACAATAAGAATAAAGGAGTCACCCTGAAGTGGGAGAAAGTAGATGCAATTGGGTTGGAGGAAGAGATTTTAAACTCTAATAGCTCTGAAATTGAGCTTTGTTTATCACCAACAACAGACCCAGAGAGTACAATTAGGAACTTTGAAACTTTGTGTGTGAATGTGGCAGAACATCTTAAAAAACCACGGGCCTCTAAACAATCTAAGAGCTTTAAATGGTTTGATGCTGCTTGTTCCGCAGCTCAAAAATTGTTAAAAAGGGCCTTGCACCAAAAACCTAGGAATAATGAGTTGGTAAGAACTGCGAGAAGCACCTATAAAGAGGCAATTAAAAAACGAAAGCTGGGCGTGGCTTAGCGGGCGATCATGGCGGACGTGGCTAGCTAGAGCTCCCGCCGGCCCGACACTTATCCTGGCATTATCCTGGCCCCTGAACCCTAAGAGTGCTCCAAGACCGAGGTGACTTTGGCGAACGACATTGGGAGCCGTCCGGTGCCCGGGACGACGCTCGGAGATCATCTGGGGCGGAGAGGCGAGTAGGTGCAGCGAGCGGCCTGGTGCCCATCGGTCAAGCCGGGGCCTCAATTTTGGCGTGCCCGGGCCGGAGGGCTCGACCCGGGGCCTGTGGCGCCGCTCCCTGACGGCGTTCCTTTTGCCGGCGGCCCATCGCGGAGTGCCCTATCTCTCCCCACATCACCGGCAGTGGGGGCCCGTGCCTGTGGAGGGCTTCGGTGGAGCCGCGGCCTGTCTGACCTTGGCGGAGCCGGGGCCTCGAGTTTGGCGGCCCCCGCTCGTGAATGTCCTCGCTGATCCTGGGGCCCTCCGCTGTTGCTGTTGGCGGCCCTCCACCTTTGGGGACACGGCGCTTTTCCCTGCAGCTGACCGCTGTGCCCTGCCGTCGGCGAGCGCTGCGCCCTCCGCCCCCACGGACCGAGGTGGGTCGGGCTGGGGCGGCCAGTGCCTGTGACGAGCCGGGAGTGCCGGGGGGCCCGGTGCGGACCGGGCGCCGGCCAGCGGTGGGAGCCATCGGCCTGTGAGTGTGGCCCCCCCTCCCCCTGTGCCACGTTGCAAGAGCGGTAGCAGGGCGCTGTGCCCGGGGAGGCTGTTGCGGGCCCTGGACATCCTGACCTCATTGGAGCTCGCTGGTCGCGCTGGCACGGAGTGGAGGAGGCGGACATCTTGGGAGAGGTGCCCCGAGTGGCGCCTACACACGTTGGGACCTGGTGGGGCCGCGCATCCTGGGTACCTGCCTCTAGCCGGCGGCTCGGCGACAGGTTGATCCTGAGTGGACTGGTGTGCTCTGGGCGCCCCGGTTGGGGCCTGAGTGACGGACTTTCAAGCGGTGTGACCCCCTGCAGGTGCGTGCTACTAGCCGGTTGCATTTGCCGCCGCCATGACCAGGGGCGCGGCCGCCACAAAGACTGGGCCCATCGACAAATTCACCGGCCCTGGTGGCGGTGCTGGAGCGGCTGGTGGGGGCCAGGGTGCTGGACCGGACAATGCGGCGCTGTTGACGGCCATTACCCAGTCCCGCGACATGTTAGATGCAAAGATTGGTGCGGTGGGTGCCGATGTGATGCTTCTGCGCCAGGACCTTCGCAACGCTGTCGCCCGCATTACCGAAACGGAGACCAGGGTCACAGCAGTAGAGGGAGATGTTGGCGCCCTGAAAAAGAAGATTGCCGACATGGAACAGACTCAACGAGGCTTGGCGATGCGGGTGGAAGATGCCGAGGGGCGGGCGCGACGGAACAACCTGCGCTTTGTTGGCTTTCCGGAGGACTGTGAGAAAGGGCCTATGGATGTCTTCCTGTCCCGGTGGCTGGAGGGCTGGCTACCCCCGAACACCCTGTCGCGATGCTTCGTGGTGGAGCGCGCACACCGCGCCTTGACGCAGAAGCCGCCGGCTGGGGAGCGACCTCGCCCGATCATCGCCAGGCTCCTCAACTTCCACGACAGGGATGTTATTCTCCGGGAAGCGCGGCTTAAGGACACATTGCTCTATGACAATCATAGGATTATGATATTCCCGGACTACACCAAACTGGTTCACCAGCAGAGACATTCCTTTCTGGAAGCCAAGGCCAAGCTGCGTGGTCTAAAGATCCAGTACTCGCTGCTCTACCCGGCGCGCCTTCGGGTGATCTTCAACTCAAAGACCCATTTCTTTGATACACCGGAGGCTGTTTTCAATTGGACCGATGAGACTGTCAGGCTCCGCCCGCACGTCCAGCCGGGGCTGCACTCCGGGTCGCCGCGTGGCTCCTCGCAGGACCGGAGCAACCCATCTGGCAAGGGGAAACGCCATCGCAAATCCCGCTCCCGACGGAGGTCCCTGTCCCGGGATCCCCTGCTGGGGGACACTCAACCTGACACAGATTGACCTGGCGAGGACTCAGGATTGTTGCCGGCCGGGGCTGCCAACTGGTTGCCTTTCATCGATGTCCATACCCTGTGGCTGCTGAGCTCTGATCGATGGAGCGGACATTGACTGGTGCAGTATGGCCTTCTTCCCTGGCGGGTGTGTGGGCCCTCACGGTCTGGTTCTCCCTTGTTCGTGGTGCCTTACTTCTGATGTTGCTGTATTGTAGAGTGGGTTCGGGGTGCTCGTTATGGGCCGCCTCCTCCGGGTGGGGTTGGGGGGTGGTTCTAGGAGTGTGCCTAGTTGGTTTTAGGTTTTAGGGGGGCCTAGTTGGGATCCGTTGGTATGACTGGCTTTAGACGCTGTGTTGTGGGTCTGAAGTACTGTATGCCGCGACAGATACTTCATTGTTCATTGAGGTATTGGGGTGGGGGAGGGGGGACTTGGGGTGTTTGGTTGCTGATGGGTTGGGTTGGGGTTAGCGGGGTGGCGGGGGTTGGGGATGTGTTCTTAGGGGTGCACGTGTTTCGAATGATGTTGGCAGCTGGAGGGCTGGGAGTCTGGGGTGGGCTGCGGGGATTGCAGGGACGGACCCATCGTGACAATGGCTGATGCTCCACGACTTGTGCCGTCTGGTACTCTTATGCGTATATTGAGCTGGAATGTCCGGGGGCTACCGGACAAGATCAAACGGGGGGCTGTGCTCCGTTGGGCGAAAAGGGACTCGGCTGATGTGCTCCTTCTCCAGGAAACACACATGCTGGGTACTAAGGCTCTGAGCCTGCAGAGGTTTGGCTTCCACCAGGTGTTTCATGCCGGATTTACTAGGGGTTCGAGGGGGGTGGCAATCCTGGTCCACAAACGATTGGCCTATACTCATGAGCGTCAATGGCTCGATCCTCAGGGCCGGTTTGTGTTTGTGCAGGGGAAGATTGGTGTGGAACCTGTAATCTTTGGTAGTGTGTATGCCCCCCCCCCACTGCAGTGGGCCCTTGCGGAGCGACTATTTGCCTTGTGGGCCGAGCTTCCCCATTCCCTGGCTGTGATTGGTGGTGATTGGAACGATGTGTTGGATATGACCTTAGACAGGATGAGGGGGCATGGGGTCGCGCCTGTGGCCTCTCCCACGAAGCTGTGTGCGATGATTGATGGTCTTGGATGGGTGGACGTGTGGAGGCATCTTCATGCAGGGCGACGAGAATATACCTATGTGTCTGCTGTGCATGGCTCCCTCTCGCGCTTAGACTGTGTGTTTGTACCGGGGGCCTTCCTAGACAGGGTAAAGGGGGCGGCGATCCGGCCTCGCGGGCTGTCCGACCACTCCCCTGTGGCGGTTCAGATTGACCTTTGTAAGGCGCGCCAACCGTTCAGGTGGCGGATGTCTACATGGCACCTGCAGCAACCGGGCTACACCCGGCATCTGCGCAGTGCAATTGCCCATTATTGGCAGGATAATCTAACCGAGGGGGTTGATGCGGTGACGGTATGGGAAGCCATGAAACCTGCCCTGAGGTCTGTAGATATTGCCTGGTGCGCTTCTACTCGCCGGACCCGACTAGAAAGTGTAGCCACAGCTGCGGAACGCATGGAAAGACGGGAGGCACGACACAGGGAGGCGGCCGATGATGTGACGCTGCGGCTGCTTTTACAAGCGCAACAGTCTTACTCCTCGGTCTTGCTGGATGAGGCCCGCCAGGCGTGGCTGGCTACACGTAGTAGAGTGTACCAATGGGGCGACAAGTCAGGCACCATGCTCCACCGGTTGTGTCAGCAGACCTTCCAGCCGATCACCCTACCGGGGTTAGTCGACGATGCAGGGGTAGTAATTACGGACCCATCGGTCCTTGCAGCGAGCTTTGCGCGCTACTACGAACATCAATATGCCTCTCGTGAGAGCCTCTCCCCCGAATCCGTTGAAGCTTACCTCACAGCGGTCCGCCCACAAGCGGTACCTGATGAGGTCCGCGACGCCCTGGATCTCCCTCTGACAGCTGAAGAACTGGGCGACGCCCTGGGTCAACTTAATGCGGGTAAAGCGCCTGGGCCCAACGGGTTCCCCAGCGAATTCTACCGGGCATTCCACCTGCAGCTTGGGCCGCATTACAGGCGGGCCTTGGAACTAGCTCGGGAGCGGGGTAGCCTCCCCCCAGACTGGCGTCACGCCGAAATTGTGGTGTTTCAAAAGCCGGGCAGACCCCCTGAGCGCCACGAGTCGTACCGCCCCATCTCCCTTATCAACATTGAAGCCAAACTCCTGGCCAAGGCGCTTGCGAATCGCCTGCTTCCCCACATCTCGGCCCTTGTCCACCCGGACCAAGCGGGATTTATGCCGCACCGGGCGACGCGACACAACATTCGGCGGGTGCAGGCAGCGATTGATGCGATCGGGACGACTGAGGACCGAGCGGCGCTGTTGTTGGCCGACATAGATAGTGCATTTGACTCGGTCAGCTGGACTTACCTCCTTGCCCTTCTGCCACTGCTGAACTTGGGTCCTGTATTCATTTCGTATGTGACACTGCTATATACTAATATTACCGCTTCGGTGCGCATGTCTGGGGCGATTTCTGCGCGATTTCCTGTGGCCAGGGGCACTCGTCAGGGGTGCCCCCTCTCCCCGTACCTCTTCGCGCTGGCTATGGAGCCTATGGCCGCCCGAGTGCGCCAGGACGCGCTCTATCAGGGTTTCGTGTGGGGGTCGGGCCACTCAGACCGCATTGCCCTATTTGCGGATGACGTGCTTTTCTTTATGACTGATCTACACCGTACAGGGCCTCGTGTTCTTGAGATAATGCGGGAGTTCGGTCAGGCGTCGGGGCTCTTTCTTAACCCTCGCAAGTCAACCCTGTGGGTGCTGGGGGGGGGCCTCGGTGAGCTACCAGTGGGCTGCGTCCCTTCGGATGGCGGTTGATGGCATGAAGTACCTGGGCGTTTTCCTCTCGGCCTCGGCTACCGTGGCGTGGGATCGGAACATCCAGCCGGTGTGGGACAGGGTCCAAGTTGATATTAAGACCTGGACGCGTATGCCCCTTAATATCTATGGCCGGTCGGCCATATTTAAAATGGTGGCCCTGCCTAGGCTCCTCTACCAACTGCAGAATCACCCTTATAAAATCGACCCGCAATGGTTCCGTGGTGTCAACTCGGTGCTGGGCAGATTTCTGTGGGCTGGGGGTGCTTCTAGGGTGGCGCTGCGCACCTGCTTCCTCTCTGTCTACTGTGGCGGCCTGGCATCCTCGGATCTGCTATCGTACTACCAGGCCTCCCATCTCCTAGTGCTCAACGAGTGGTGGTATGGGGACCGTAGCGATCCGGCCTATGCGCTGGAACACTCATTGATGGGAGGTGCCACACTTCACACCCTGCTGTACTCGGCCCGGCGGAGGAAGGTTTTGCCAAGGGTCACCCAGGTGGTCTTCGCGATCTGGCGGCAGGCTCTGCACCGTATGGGGTGGTGGGGCAGGCTGACGGCCGAGACGCCGCTGTGGCATAACGGCCTGCTACCGGCGCTGGCCTCCTTGTCCGGGTTTGGCAACTGGGACGCGATCGGGATCTCGTCTCTTGGTAATGTTCTCAACGGTACTACCCTTAAGTCCTTTCAGGAACTTAGCTCCGAATATGATCTGTCTAGGTCCCAATTCTTTCGCTACCTTCAGCTCCGCCATGCCCTTGGCCCCAGCCTGGTGGGGTTGGAGCAGCTCCCCGACTTTAGTCCTATTGAGGCCAAACTGTTTATGGGCGACCTGGGCGACAAGAAGGTCTCTCAGATATACCGCTCCCTGGTCATACACTGTTCCCCCTCCCTTTCGACACTGAAGGCCTCCTGGGAGCATGATGTTGGCCCCATGGATGACGATGATTGGCGTGAGGCCCTTGAATCCCCCCGCGGTGCAGCTATAGCCGTCCGTCTTAGGTTTATTCAATTCAAGTACCTTCATAGGGCCTATTATACTAGGGAGCGGCTGTGGCGCGCGGGCCTCATAGCTACCCCTGAATGTCTGAGGTGTGGTGCTGAGAGGGGGACGCTTTTCCATACAGTATGGTCCTGTGAGAGGTTGACCCGATTCTGGGCCGGGGTGTGGGACTGCCTGTCAGAGGTGTTGGGGTGGGACGTTCCCCGTACCCCTAGGCTGGGTCTCCTCCATATTCTGGAAAATGTTGGGGGCAATACCTACAAACGACACCTGCTACTGTTGGGGCTGGTGGTGGCCAAACGTGATCTGGCCCAAGCATGGAAGAGCGAACGTGCCCCCCCCTTGAGTGCGTGGAAGGCGGGATTGGACTTTTTAATGGGTCTAGAATTACCGGTATTTGAGGCCAGGGGTTGCCCCCGGAAACACTACAAGATCTGGAAGCGGTGGGCTGACTACAGGGGTCTGGACCTCGATCCCCCAGCTGATATGGATGATGTACTGGCCCTTGATGTGGATCCCGGGCCCTAGGCTGTTAGCCGACTCTGACTTTGATTTCCGTCTCATGTTGCTGACCTGTGATCACGTGCACTGGGTTAGGGTGGGATAAGGGGTGGGTAGATGGGGGGGCGTTGGGGGGGTGTTGTTGGGGTGGGGTGGGTCGGGAGGGAATTGGGGTGTGCTTTTCGTATAACTCTGAGTTCATTGCCATGCCCTTATCTGTCTGTGTTGTTGGCAGTCTCCTCCTGACTGTGGAGGGCTGTCCTGAACCTTGATGGAACTCTTAATAAAAACGGTTTTGAAAAAAAAAAAAACGAAAGCTGGATCTGAAAAGGCTAGCCTGGGATGACTTAGAGAAAGCCTCAGACTTAAAAGATAGTAGGCTCTTTTGGGAGGTTATAAATCGTCCTTTTCTCACAAACGATGGTAACGATAATATGGTAATGCAGATAACAGCCGAGACATGGGAAGCCCATTATGGGAACATTTTTAACCCTAAGTCTATTCCCCTTATAGGTTTGCAGGATGAAATAAGGGCTGAGGACATCCCGGTTACAGCTTCCCTGCTTAGTTCTTCGCTCACCCTCTGTGAGGTGGAGGGGGCATTGAAGAAAGGTGTTCGATTAAAAGCCCCTGGCCCGGATGCTGTGCCGCTGGACTTTTTTAAACATAATACTGTCTTATGGGCCCCATTGCTTCTAAATGTTTTTAAAGCAGCTATTGTTGGGCGCATTCCCCTATCTTGGAAGGAGGCAGTGGTGGTGCCAATTTTTAAGAAGGGGGATAAGTGCGACCCACGTTGCTATCGCCCAATATCACTAATTGATGCTTCGAAAAAGTTATTGGGTAGGATAATTTTGGCCAGATTGGAGACTTGGGCAGATTCTGCGGGCTTAATTGTAAATTCCCAATATGGGTTTAGGAGAGGAAGGGGAACGACAGAACAGTGCCTAAATTTGGCACTAATTATGGGTAAGAACATGAAGGCTAGGGCTTCTTCCATCCTCTTGGCCTTCATGGACTTATCCAGTGCTTTTGACACTGTTTGCAGAAATAAACTCTGGCAGATGATGGAGGACATGGGTTTTGAACAACCCTTGGTTACCCTGCTCCGTAGATTACATGCGGCCACAACTGTGGCCATAAGATTTGGGCCAGGGGGGAAAAAACAAAATCCATCCCCTCAACCGAGGGTGTGCGGCAAGGCTGCATTTTAGCACCTTTTTTGTTTTGGTATACACTAATGGCTTGGAAAAGTTTTTGTTGGAACATTGCACGGACTTCCCAAAAGTTAACGACAAGAAGATACCTATGCTATCTTATGCCGACGATACGGTATTAATGACCCTCACAGCTAATAGTATGCAGACCTGTTTGGATGCATTTAATAACTTTATGCTGGACCTGGACCTAAAGGTAAACTTTGCAAAATCTTTTGCAATGGTCTGTGGTCCCAAAGGGACAAAAACCCGTAAATTCATGGTAATGAATTCCACCATCGATAAAATCAAAAATTTCAATTACCTGGGAAATTTATTTAATAACAAACTGAGTTGGGTTCCTTTGATGAAGGCGCGTGTGCAAAGCACTAGCCGATCAATTGAGGGTCTATTTAGTTTTTGTAGCAAATTAGGACAAAAACCAGTCCCACAGTTAAAAACTTTGTATAGAGCTAAGTGCTTATCAGTGGCAACCTATGGGGCAGGGGTATGGGTCACAGAAAACCCAGTTATGATCCAGGATATGGAAAATACATTCTTAAAAAGCTTGTTAGCAGTCCCACTAGGTTCATCCAACAGTTTCTGCCATACTGAGATGGGATTAGAATATGTGTCTGACATCATTCGTGTTTCCCTTCTAATATTATGGGGTAAAGTATGGCTTTCAGAAGACTTACAGCTCTCAAAAGATATCCTTCGGGATTGTAAAAATCTTGAACATGCAATGAAGATTCCATGGCTTTCATATGTCAGCAATACTTTGCATAAAATTGGTCTGGGCCATTTGTATGATAATCCTGAAAATATGCAGGGGGATATAAAAAACTTAATTAAATCAAGTTATCGTAAATGCTTAACTACGCCACACTTAGACCATCCTACAGATTGCCTAGGTAAATCGAAAGTCCAATTTTATTTATCATTTACTACCCATGTGCAATGGCGCTTTTATTTGACAAGATTTAGACTAAATACTCTTCATTTTCTTTTTGCCTTCCCAAAACAAGGGGGTTGGTGTGAGAGGCTGCACCCTTGTCCTTGTGATGACAAAACTAGTCAAAATACCATCCATCTTGTTCTTTTTTTATCTTCTTTATAAGGAACCAAGAAATAGGTTTATTAAGCCTATTCTAAAAAATTGGCGACCTTTGTAATTATAAAGAGGGATATGATTATTTGTTGTCATTATCCTCACCTGGAGTATGTTCTGCCATGTTAAGTTTTATACGACTGTCATTGCAACTTAGGAAACGGTACTGTTAGTTTGTCTGATTAATACTTTCCTTTCTCTACTACCTGTATAAAATGAATTACAACTTTGTATAAATTTTATTTTGGAAATTTTTATTTATTTAAAAAAAATGTGTAAATTGTAATATGAATTATTTTGACTTATTGATGTTAATGTTCTTTTTTTAAACTAAGGTCTGTATACTTTTGTGAATCTATCATTCTGAATCGATAAAGTTTATGAATCGAATTATATAGAGTTTGGTGTGTTCCAGCTTTGTATTTACCAGTTTTTCCTCGCGGTGCTGATTTCCCCTGTATACATCGTCTTTGGAGGTGTCTCTGCGGTAGCATGGCTCTGAAACTTACACCCAAGACCACGGCTGCGATGGTTTGATCTGCCGCCACCGCCATTGCCGCTTGAGCGAATAGCCCAGCGGAATCGACAGATGCTGCCAAAGCCTCGCATCCAGCGCGAGGGGGAGACGGCATCGGAGAAGGTGCTCTGAGCAGCAATCGGGCTGCTTCCGTGGCGGCAAGCGGTAAAACCAAGCAGACTGTACCCACACTTTTTAAAAACAGGACTGCCAAAACCAAAACACCGGCTGGTATTGGGGAAGGTAAGCAAGCACATTCGAGCCCTCTATAAACTCTTAATGGTGCAAATACAGTAGGAGACGCATCAGCCCTACCGGACTCCTCTCGAGAGGGTGGTACCCTTTCCATGAACAGGGGGCTGCGAAGGTGCCTACAAGGGAGGTAGCTCACTCTGTGCAACGGGGGCTCATTACGAAAATCCGAGTGATGGCTACCCTGGAAAATGATGCCATTATGAGAGCCTCGCAGCCTGTGTCCAGTCTCCCGGTGAATGGGATTATGTGAACTATAGTCAAGTCAATAGAGAATAATCCAATTCCGGTGCATCCTCTTCCAGTTGTTAATATCCCTGGGCACAAGGCTATTGTTACTGGTGATTCTGACGGTGCTATCGATGGGGTGAATCCTCCAGGGAACCTGGGGGGGGGACAAATTCTTCTCCTTATCAGAACAAGATCGCTTGGAGTCCATAGTAATTCTGAGGTTTCTTGCCACCTTAGATATTTTAGGCAGTGTTCCCAGATCGACAAGTGAGGCAGCAAGTGGGTCATAATTTTTCCAATTGCCACAAGTGAGTATTTCTGTTTTGGAAGCATTTCATCAATGGATGAAGAGGACGACCAGGACTGGGATTGGACTGACGATAGTAGTGACGCTGGAGACTCGCGGTTAAATGAAGTCCTTTGCAATGAAGTTCTATCCTGTAGCCCTCGCACAGTTCTCAAAGTTAATAACTTAAAAGCTTAGGGTGCATTAAACAAGGCTACCACTGTATCTGGTTCACTATCCTGGGACAGCCCATTCTCTGCGCAACTTGGCCTAGGGGAGAGTGTTTCCCCAGCACACATAATAAATTGTACGCAAAAATCATAGCTACAAGGTTGGGGAGGGTCATTGCTGGCCTCGTCTCCCCATGGCAGCATGGGTTCATCCCTGGTCGTGGCACAACGGACCATGTGAGAAGAGCTATATCTATATTTGAGGCTCATGCCGGGGGGGAGGGGGTCGCTATGATCCTCCTCGATGCCGAGAAGGCATTCGACCGCGTAAGATGGCAATATCTCTGGGATGTATTACAGGGGAGAGGCTTTGGTCCAAAAATCTTGAAAGCCATCAGGGCCATGTATCGAGATCCAATGGCTCATATAAAATTGATGGGTCTAAGCTCGGCTGAGATCAAGATAGAAAGGGGCACCCGCCAAGGCTGCCCCTGCTCACCGATCTTATTTGCCCTGTATATTGATCCATTGATCAGACAGATATTAGTAAACAATAGTATAAAACCAGTTATTACTAATGGGTTCGAGAGCAAAATTCTGGCATACGCGGACGACCTTGCGGTTATGACACCTGATCCGGCAGCGTCCATGCGAATACTAATAGAGATCACCAAACAATTTGGATACCATTCTGGTTATAGGTTAAATGAGGAGAAAACACAGGTGATCTGTTCAAGGAATATAATAAAAATGGATCAACGGTATGTTAATTCTGCCACATATCTGGGGGTTATTATCACGGCAGAGACAGATTCAATTATACAGGATAATTTTAATCCATTGCTTAAGAAAATAGAAAGAGATTTAAAACGTATGGATGCATTACACCTTTCTATTATTGGAAGAACAAATGTTCTGAAAATGACAATGCTGCCCAAACTACTGTATTTATATAGATCTATACCCTTTCTGATTGAGGAACAAATGTTAAAAAAGACGGAATCCATATTTAATAGCTTCCTTTGGCAATACGGCAAGATCAGAAGAGCAGCTAAGTATATGTCTCTTCCCCAGGAGTTCGGAAGTTTGGGTGCCCCAAATATAAGATTCTACCACTGGGCATGTCTATTAACCCAGATGTCTATTTTATTTCAAGCTGGTGGTGGGCAGACTTATACTAGGGATCCAACTGATAATATGTATATTCCTCCCTCAATATATGAGCTCCTTATGGGGCAGGAAGCCGTAGGTGCCCTACTGAGAAAAAATGGCCGCAGATTTTTTTAAAAAACCAGGCTTAAGACTATACTGGGAGCTTGGGATCTTTGGAAAAGAGTTCAGAAATATCTGCAGATTCCCAGAATTAATAGACATTCGCCGTTATGGAAATCAAGCCTTTTTCCGAACCTCAGCATGGATGGGGCATGGAAGATCTGGGAGCAACACGGCATTCAGACGATAGGTGATATCGTCTGCAGTGGTAAATTGATGCCATTTGCAGCTATTCAACAGAAGTATGACATATCTATAGGTCATAGCTTTAAGTACATCCAAATCGCACAAACTTTTAGAGCAGATGTAATTGCGGCTTGCTCACTTGCTCCTAACCCCATCCTTGATTATGTAGTGAACAATGGTGATAGAATAAGGGTAGTATACCAGGAGCTAATGGGCAGGTTGCCTAATGACCTCGAGAAACATGAGGCAGCCTGGGCTATGAAATTACAGGACCCAGATGCAGATTTTGATAAGGCCCTAGCTCTGGATAGGCAGGTACTTAGGTCCTCTAATCTGAAGGCCCAACATTTTATGACTATGTTCAACCTTTACTATACTCCCGATAAGCTACATGAATGGGGGATAAGAGAAGACAGTAAATGTCCCAGATGTCAGCAGGACTCGGCCGATTTGGTTCATATGTTTTCTCTCTGCGAAAAACTAGCGACAATTAAAATGGAGATAGAGAAATTCTTGGAGGGGCTGCTAGGCTTAAACATCAGCCTATCCCCAACTGTTATGATATTTGGGATCGATAGTAAACTAGGGCTGAGTGGAAGGAGAGAGGCGGAGGCTTTAATTTTCTTAGCAGCAGCCGTCTTAAGAATTCTGATATCAGCTGCTTGGAAGGATCCCTCTCCCCCCACTTTCTCAATGAGGATGGCCAGATTTCTCACCATACATAACATAGAATCTTCTCTGTATTCTTATAAAGGTAAAAAATTGCGGGATTTTGGCCTTGAAATGTGGGCACATGTGAAGGCATGGAGGGAGGGTAGGTCTATCAATGGTGCTTTTATGTAATTTATTACTGTTTCAGTTTGAATGTTGCCAAATCTTTTTAAACAGCGGTATATATATATTTGTAATTAATTATTTTTTATACCTTCATAAAGTTAGGCAACAACAAATCTGAATTTAAAGGATGTAGCTATGTATCAACAGGTTGGTTAGATATATGAATTTTGTAAGATTTTATAGATGTATCATAAATGTATATCTGTTTTGTTGTGTTTTTTATATTGTGTCAATTCTCAATAAAAAAAAAAAAAATAGGGGAGAGTGTTTCAACTAAAGGCCTGAACACACCACTTAACCCGGATGAGCTGCCACCAGGAGAGATAACACTTGCTGTTTTCTACCAGACAATCATGGCGCATCGCGAGGAGATCATCAGGAGAATGTTCGTACACAGGGGGCCTGTCGCAGAGTCCAAAACTCTATCCGCAGAGTGGCCAAAACCTGCACGGACATAGCAGCCAGAATCGGAGAGGCGGAGGAGAGGATCTCTAATTTAGAGGACGCCCTAGCAACGCAGAAGGACACAACGGATACGATTGGCGCACAAAAAGATGACATTCTATGGAAGCTGACCGACTTAGAAAATAGGGTTAGGAGGAACAATCTTAGGATTTTAGGGGTCCCGGAAGGTCGAGAAGGAGGAGATGTCAGGCAATTTGTTCTCAAACTTTTCACCGAGGCATTCCCTGATGTAAAGCAGTGGGATTGGCAGCTCGAGGTGCAATGAGCACATCGATTCCCTTTTAAGCAGAGACAGAAACTAGGATCATCAGGGGATAAACCTCGAGCAATTTTGATATGCCTCAATAATTTTTTGGCGAGAGAGAAGATTTATGACTTAGCTAGACCTGATAGAAAAAGAGTCAGGAAAGATTGTGAGTTTTTTGTTCAGACAGATTTTTGTCCAGCAACGGCTGAGCGGAGGTGGCAGCTCCGCCAGCTGATATCCCCATTTCAGTCAAAGGGGGCTCAAGCCTTTTTACTCTTTCCCTCTAAATTGAAAATGATCTATCAGGGTCAGACCAGATTCTTTCTCTCTGAAATTCAGGCCAAGGAGTTTTTGGCACTATATAACTAAGAAGGCCGTAGGTTTGTTTTTGTTCTTCCATATGCCTCTTCCACTTATTTTCAATTATTTTCCCTAGGGGGGTCTCAGGGGGAAACATCATTTACTACGAAGGCATTACCACGTGTAACGTTTACTACGGTTCACTTACCACGCAAACGTCTTTTCAACCCGGGGGCATTCCACGACCGTCTTTACCATGCAAGTTTCATTCCTTCCAGTCTTCGTTCCTTCGTCTTGCGTGTACGTCATGAAGTTAAAGGTCCAATAAAAAAGGGGGCTTGGGGGGGCTGGGGGGGTCTCCCCACCCAAAAAAAACAAGCGGATTTTAAAAAATACAGAAGAAAACTTACATAAAAAACGCTATTAAGTGCCTCTGTCGTTCAAGGAAAGAGCCTCCCCAACGACGTGGCGTGTATGTCATTATAGAAGTCCTTTTTCAATTTTGAAAGACGTGTTTTGACGCTTGTTTCCGTGGCTGGTGGAAGTAAGGGCTGCTGGTGAAAGGCGTGGAGAAGTCAGATAAGAATCTAATCTTTATACTTAAAAAAGTATTATTTAAGCGCATTTTAAATTAAATGCAATTTTAAATGTAAGGTAATCTGTTGTTTTTGATTGATATATACATCGATCTTTTGATTTGTTCTAGAGTTTTGATTATTTTTTTAGCCTATCACTATCATTATGTACATTTCTAAGGGACGTTAGATGTTTCGTAACGTAATTGTTGCGCTGTATAATCCTGCGTTCTCAAATGCTGCGTGGTAAAGACACATGCGAAGTAAAATTTGCGTGGTAATACCATGCGTGGTACTTGTTAGCGTTGTATAATCATATAACAGTCTCAGGAGTAGGGCTGTGGTGAGTCGATTGCAGGGGGGTACCCCTACCTAATCTTTGTTTTTTCTGTTGGTTTTAGCTATCTTAGGAAAGCAATTGTCTCTATCTTGTTAGTTATAGCTATGAGGGGGTGAGGGGATTCAGGTGAGAACGGGCCACCGGCTCATCCCCTCACAAGGACCTAGGTCCTGTTGCCAGCTAAGTGGGTTGTAGGGGGTGGGTGGGTGAGGATGAGGGGTTGCTCAGGGGGAAGGGGTGGGTCATGGGGGGGAGGGTTTATGCCTACTTTGGTTTTGGATATCTATGGCTGTCGTGGCTTGAAATTTGATCAATGTTGTTATAAATCAATTCATATGTCTAACAATTTGGAAAAAGCACAGCCAGGCTTAAATGTTTTTTTGGGTGTAAATGGGGCAGGGTAAACTTATTTTAAGCTCATAGAACATTTGTGGATTTATGATCCTAAAAAACGAGCATTATTTTCTAAAATTGTTCACACTATGCAATTAGACGTACTATGTATACAGGATACTCATATTCCTTGGGGGAGACGCGAGAGTCTGAAGCTGGCGGGATATGACCTAATTGCCTGTTCTAAACAGACCTCTATGATTAGGGGTGTTGCTATCTTATTGAAGCGTGGAGTTGGTGTCTGTACTAAGGTCCAAGAGGACAGGATGGGCAGATGGATCATTGCCGAAATATTAGTCAATAATAGATCGCTAACAATATGTACGATTTATGGGCCAAACTTAGATGACCGTGAAGTGTTTAAATACTTAAATATAAAATTAACCACCTGGCCGTCTCCTCTATTTATCTGTGGGGATATGAATATTAGCCTGCCCAGCAATTTTAATCTGATAGGCGATCTTAAGTACTCTGGGAGAAAACCCAGAGTGTTTAAGGCTCTTCAGACCCTAGTGCAAGTACACGGTGTAACTGACCTATGGCATCGGCACAACAAAGCTGATGACAGGTATACATGCTACTCTGCTCCTCACAATAAAATGGCCCGGTTAGATTATTTTTTTATCTCTGATCATGTGGCCTAAACAGCTTCTATCTCTGCCCCGCCTAGAATCTTGTCAGATCATAATCCGTTGGTTGTTGAATGTCCCTGGACTCGTCTATTTAGAGCTCCGAGGGCCTGGACTTTTGAAAGACAACTCTTGTTCAATGAGGCCTACCAGGCCCATATGAAAAAGTGGCTAGCTGAATTCTTAGATGTTAATAGGGGAACTGCATCCGATCATATGGTCTGGGATGCATTAAAGACTGCAGTCCGCGGTGAGACCAAGAGCTTCGCATCCTTTCACCGGAAGGCAGGACAGGAGTTGGTTAAGAGTCGAATTGAGGAGCTTAGGCTTGCAGAGCTAGAATTAACATCTAAAATTAAGAATGGGAAGATGGCGACCTGAGCGGACGGAAGATCGAGAGGCTCACCGCCCGAGGTCCCCTATTGTGACCCTACACAGCGCTCTGGCCCCTGATGAGCAAATACCCACACCCACATTCGCTCCAAACGCCTGGGGATCGTACCTGGGGCGTTTTGGTGAAGAAAAACCTCCCCGGTGGGCTGAGAGGCCTGAGGGACCACGACTCGATCATGGCGGTGCCCCAGGTGGCGGCAGTGTAACAATGCCCGGCTGCCCGTGAGATCCCACGGAGAGACCCGCCCGCAGTCCAGAGACGCGGATACCAGCGATCCCATGGGGGAAGAGTGGCGAGTGGAGAGTGCTGAGCTGCGGCTGCGGCGCACTGGTGAGGCTATCAGCAGCAACGACGGGCGCTCTCCAGGGGCGACTCCAAAATTGAGCCCCGGGCTTTGAGGCCTAGGCCGGGGGGGCCACGCAGCGGCATGCCACAAATGCCCACTGATACCACAGGGCAAGCGCAATAGAGGCCGACTGCTGACCGGCTAAACAGACCTCACCTGGGTCCTGGAGGAGGAGCGCCGGCATCAGCACACGCGGCCCCCGACACAAGGGATGTGAAAATTGAGCCCCGGGCCCAGTGGCCTGCCGCCCGCGACATCCGCCAGGCGGCCCGACCCAAACTCTAGCACTACGGGGCCGCAGCAGTAGGAACTGGTGGTGAGGACCCGTGCACAGAGACCGCTGAGAGCTGCAATCAGGGCAGTGGAGACCCGGCGCCGGGGGTGCCCGAAATTGAGCCCAAGACTTTGTGGCCTACTCGGAGGTGAAGATTTGGCCCGATCGGACAGACGCCTGTGCCCACACACCAGACGACACCGTCTGTGCCCCGCAGGCCGTTAGCTGTAGGCGGAGGACAGTGAGCAGCGGCCTAACGTCGTGACACGAGGGTTTGGTGCCCAGGACTACAGCTTAAGAGGTAAGGAGCTCCAGGGGGGTCGTGGCCTACGGGCCCCCTAAGACACCTGGGGACCTGCGGGCGGGCTGCTGGAAGAGAGCCACCTGGACAGCTTCAGGATATCTTGAGCAACAGCACAGGAGACTGGGTGTGGATCCTACTGGCCATAACGGCACCCACCCCACCAAGGGAACAAGACAACCCAGCAGTCCCGAGGTGTGAGAGGTCTTTTGAGGGGCCTACCCAAGGAGGTGGTCGATGGGGTGCCCCCGAGATCTGGGGCAAAGGACGGGGCAAAGAAACGGGGTTCTACACATTACCCCCTGCCAGACTGTGTGCATGAGGAGTACTGAGGAGCGGGAGACGGTGAACCATCGCAACACCGGACGCAGGGGGGACGCATCATCCCCGAAATGCTGGCCAAGGGCAACCCTAAAGGGGAGAAGAGCCCCCCACACACTCCACAAGGGGTGCGGGGGGAGACCTCGGGGCCAGGAGATGGGGAGTCGACCATCACGAAAACATTCCTGGAGACCCTATTTAATTCATTGTGAGAAGATTTCCAAACTTTAAAACAAGAAATGGCCGGGGAACACCGCGAGCTGCGGCGGGATGTCGACGGTCTTGGTGAACAGGTTGCGGCAGTGGAGGAATCGACACAAGCCCGGAGCGAGGAGATTGATCTGCTACAGCAGGAAGTAATTCGCCTGAAGGACAAACAAGTAGATCTCCAAGCACATATGGAAGACCTCGAGAACCTCTTTCGGAGGAACAACATCAGGGTCCGAGGCGTTCCGTCCAAAATGGAAGGGGACAATGTTACTCGCTTCTTACAGGAGATGTTCAGGTACATTCTGGGGGAGACCGCCGATTTTCCCATCCGCATAGACAGAGCGCACAGGGTGGGCATTGCGCGCCGGGCTCCTGCCCCACCACCTGACATCTTGGCCTTCCTCCCTGAGTACCCTCTGAAGGAGAGGATTCTCCAGGCAGCACGAAGGAAGCAGCCCCTGAGCTACCAGGGACACCAGATGGCATTGTATCAAGACCTCTCCGCCATCACCCTACATAATAGGAAGGCTTTCCGAATTGCCACATCGTTTCTCAGAGAAAAGGGGGTTCCTTACTCATGGGGCCACCACTTCCGACTAGTCTTCAAATGGCAGGGGTCCCTACATCAACTTAGATCATTACGCAACACGTGTGCCCTGCTGGGTATTGACTTCCCCCGAGGAACCCCAACCGCCAGAGGACACTTTGTGATCCTCACAAGAGAAATCCCCACGCCCCTCGCAGGACGGGTGGCAGCGAGTGGGCCGCTACCGCTCATCCAAAGCCACCTTGAAACCGGATCCCGCTGCGGTGGCGCTGGGACAAGCATCGGCTATTCAGGAAGTGTCCAAGGACACAGCTGCAGGCCACTAATCAAGTAGAGACAGGGGCTCACCTTGCATTTTGTTTCGGCAGGTCTGACGGGGGTGCGGGCGGGGGGCCGAATGGGTCGCCACAACCACGTACTCCTTCATGTGTTGTTACCACAGGCCTGAACTGGGAACTAACCGGCCTGGGACTATGGACAGATTGCGGGAGTTCTTTGTTGGGGTTATGGAGGGACAGGGAGGGAGGGGACAGGGAGAGGGGTTCAGGGGAGGGGGTAGGGTGGGAAGGGGGGAGTTCTGGGGGGAGTTGGGAAAGGGGGGTAGGGTGTCCAGGGCTCGATGTTCAGACACTATTCCCGGCTGCTATACCCGCGCAGGGCGAGGGGTTCCCCACGTACCAACCCATCACGTGCGGCTGCCCCTGGTTATGTCAGGCCCCACACACTAGCGCTATTGCATTTCCCATAGGTAATGCCTCCCACCACTTGAAAGGTAATGACCCTAAATGTGCGGGCCGTAACAACTCCGTCAATTGACGAGCGATTCTGTCCTGCCTGGAAAATGCACACGCAGACATATGCCTATTGCTAGAGACTCATTTACTAGCACGATACTGTCACCGGCTTCGCTCCCACAAATTCCCCACACAGTTCTTCTCCTCTGGCCCGACCAAAACTGCGGGGGTGGCGATCCTGGTGGCGTGACACTTCAAGGGGGAGGTACTACATAAGAGCGCGGAGATTAAAGGGCGGCTGCTCGCATATCGCTTTACCTTGGGGGGTCTCACATTCACGGTGGGATCAGTGTATGCCCCTAATGAGAGCCAAGAACAATTCCTTCACACAGCCATCACCGACATCACAGCCACACCAGACAGACACATTATACTAGGAGGTGACTTAAACTTAGTCTTTGACAACGCACTGGACAGGTCGAGCCAACGCACCCACCAAGTAGGAGCGCTCTCCCCTGGAGGCGCTGAACGGTTGACGGAACTGGACCTCCACGATCTTTGGCGCACACATCATCCCTGAGATATAGAATACTCTTACTACTCTAACGCTCACAAAACTTATGCCAGATTAGACTACCTTATAGCCTCAGGGCCAACATGTGCACTAACGACCTCGACAGAGATAGGAGTGCTTTCACTCTCAGATCATGCGCCAGTCACCGCCACGCTCACTCTGTCATCTACATCTTATCCCCGGAGAGTGTGGCGCCTCCGGGACACATTATTACACAGGAAAGATACGATAAAGCACATTCAGGACACAATCAGGGTACCTTTCCCACAACGCCAACCCCGACACGTCTTTAGCGACACAATGGGTAGCGCTGAAGGCCGTCCTCCGTGGAGAATTTTAGACCTATCCTCAGCCGACAACAGGGACAGACAACGTAAGCGCGACGAGCTCATGCAACGCGTGCATGAATTAGAACAAATGCACCAGAGGATAGGGGCCCCGAGAATCTGGAAGCAACTGAAGGCCATGAGACAACAGCTGTCGGCCCTGGACATGGACCGTGCAGAATTTGTGGCGCTGAGATTGCGGCTTGCATATTATACAGGAGGGGACAGATGTGGCCGCCTGTTAGCTAATTGGTTGCGGGTCACACGTCAGCACAAAAAGGTTAAAGAAATTATCTGACCCGATGGGGAAAGTGTCTCGGAGGACGCTACATTGCCGATGCCTTCTGCAAGTTTTATGCTTCCCTCTATACAGGGGATCCACCTGGTGGCCCGGAAGCTACGGACTACCTAGACTCGGTCCCACTCCCCTCACTGACAACACCTCAAGCAGACCACCTCGAGAGGGACATTCGAGTGGAGGAGATGATCGCCGCTATGTCCAGGCTCAAACTCGGGAAAGCACCGGGACCAGATGGCTTCCCAGCCCATTTTTACAAGAAATTTTGCACCACATTAACACCGCTCCTCAATAGCCTATTTAACACATTTGCCGAACCCGGCGCGATACCGCCCAACCTCCTACAGGCTTCCATAACAGTCATTCCCAAGCCAGGGAAGGATCCAACCAGATGCGGGGCCTACCGACCGATATCACTGCTAAATGTGGACCTCAAACTCTACACGGGGATTCTGGCTGCCCGCCTACCGCTCCATCTGCCAGGTCTCATAGATCCAGACCAGGCCGGCTTTATCCCGGAGCATCAGACGGTAGATAACACAAAACGTATCACTCACCTGATAGAAAAAGCAACCCGCATTCCGGGAGAGAGACTGATGCTGGCGGTGGACGCCGAAAAAGCGTTCGACCGAGTCCATTGGCCCTATCTAGACATGGTCTTAGCAAAGGTAAGGGACTGTGAGTAATTCCGCAACTTTATTTTACATTGTTACAGATCCCCCACTGCAGTGGTCCGGGTAAACGGATATAGCTCGGCCAGTTTTCACATTGAGAGGGGCACGAGGCAGGGGTGCTCGCTCTCGCCCCTCTTATTCACTCTTTACATGGAGCCTTTCGCCCCTAATGCGTGCGTCAAAAGTCAGAGATCACAGGGATAAAGTTCGGTGGATTCACACATGCCGTCAGCCTATACGCCGACGATATATTGCTCTCCTTAGACAGTCCACGAACGGCTTTACCAGCCTGTATGGCGGAACTGGACGCATTCACCGAAGTGGCGGGCTTCAAAATGAACCCAGACAAATCGCTTGCACTGGACCTATCGCTATCCCCTCCCACGAGAACTTATCTACAAAGATTATTTACCCTCCAGTGGGCAATGGGCACAGTCCCTTATCTGGGGATCCAACTGGCCCCCTCACTTACCAGGCAGTGGAGAACTACACAGCGCTGCGCGGGAAAATACTTGAGGAACTGGGACGCTGGCGATACTTCCCACTCTCCTGGTTGGGTAGGATTGCAGCAGTTAAAATGACCATCTTACCCCAAATTCTCAACCTCTTTCGGGACCTACCCTTGCGACCGCCGGCCGGTTGGATATGGCAAACACAAGCCGAACTTGCCCAATTCATCTGGCAGGGGCGGAAACCGCGAATGCGGAGAGCATTAGTCACTTTGGCCCCAGAATCCGGAGGCCTGGGAATACCGGACCTGCACAAATACTATCAGGCAGCGCAATTGAGCTAACTGGTAGAATGGAGCAAGTGGGAGTCAGAGAGGCACTGGCTCTTCCAAGACCAAGCTATAGCAGGCCGACCACAGCAGGGAATCCCCTTTCTTCGGAGGGGTCACAGGCCTGCAAATTTGTATGCCACACTCATCACACGCATCCCTATGGAGGTGTGGGACGCCACTAGCCTCACACACGGCCTCACAACCTTCCCGTCTCCACTCACACCGCTGGTAGATAACCCAGACTTTACACCAGGCATGGAGAAATCGGCCTTTGCGCATTGGAGGCCAGCGGGTTGTCGCTTTTTATACCACATTTACAGCGCGGAGGGAGTGCTTCCATTTACAGACTTTAAACAAAAGTACACCCTGCCGGATGCGGTAAATTCAAGTCAGACACTGGGCACTTCAGCCACAGGTGCAGGCAGATGCAGACAGGCGGTTTTCACCGTATGAACAATGGCTATTAACCCGCACTTCAAATGCTAAACTCATATCTGATCTATACAAAATGCTGCAGACACCACAGACGCACATCTACAAGCCCGGTAGGTAGCGATGGGAGAGGGAACTGGGCAGGGCTTTTAGCCATAAAGACAGGAAGAAGATCTCTTACCGGGCACGACACTCCGCATACCACATAGGACTTGCGGAGCCACTTACGAAACTAACGACATATTGGTACTACACACCGGAACGCCTGCACGAGATGGACCGTAACAAAGGGAAGCTCTGCTGGCGAGGTTGTGGCCAGATTGGTAACCTGGTCCACCTGTTGTGGGAATGCAGATTTCTCCAAGCGTACTGGACACAGGTACTAGACGAGGTAGACAAACACTTCCAAACAGAACTCCCACGCTTCCCAGCATATGTACTGTTAGGGCTGCCTAACCCCCTTAAATATCCCTTACGATCCCGCAGAGGCCGCCAAATGCCATTGCACTAGGCTCAGCGGTGCAAAACATCCTTGCACACTGGTGCATCACACAGTCCCTTCCATTACCGGTTGGCTGCATAGGTTGTGGCACGTGCTGGGCATAGAAAAACTATCACTCACCATGGCGGGGGAGGGAGATCAATATGAGGAGCTTTGGCAACCATTTTGCTCACTCTTAGTCACGGAATTCAGGGAACTCACCTGCCCAAGGTACCTCCGGCTGTAGAGGCTCACGGAGCCGCGGGAGACGGATCCCTAAGAGCAGAGAGAGAGGGAAAGACCAGCGGATCAGAGAGAATGGGCACATGGGAACTGTTGTGAGCACTGGACGGGGAGGGAAGGGGACGGGAAGGGGAGCGGGGTGGGGGGAAGTTCTTCTTTTTTTTACTATCACCAAGCTAGGCATGTCAGTGGCTGGGGGTTTCTAAGGCTATACATTGGAGACTGCAACGTTACTGCATTAAACCTCATCTGCTTTTATGTCATTGTACATGCATATGATACGAAGTTGATTGTTGTACTTATTGCTCTTCCTTTTGATGACATTTTAAATAAAAGATTTGAACCATAAAATTAAGAATGGGTCCAATATAGAAGAGTGTCAGCAGACGGTTGCCATACTAAAGTCTAAACTTTGGGAGTCTTTTGGGCAGGACTTGGCTTCTAAATATCTCCAATATCGCACAATGATGTTTGAATATGGAGAGAATTCTGTTAGGGTATTGGCCAAGAGGCTCCAACAGAAAAATGTGCAGGGTCGTAGAATGAAGCAGGGGTGGTTCAGGACACTTAGGAAGGAGTGGCCAATGTGTTTCAGAAGTTTTATTTAGCACTCTATACCGAAGATATCAGGAGCACTCAGCGTGAGTCTGAGATTGAGGATTTTTTGCTGCGGTTGGATACCTCTAAGATCCCTCACAAGCAGAACGAATGGTTATCAGCCCCTATCTCATGGGCGGAGGTTGAGCTAGCGGTAAAAGCCCTAGCCAATGGGAAGGCCTCTGGACCTGATGCCCTGCCCTTGCAAATTTATAAGACCTTCCTTGGGGAGGTCCGTCTAGACATTTTAACCGTTCTTAGGGCAGCGCAGAGAGGCATTGTCCCTGATTCATGGTGCCAGACTACAATCGTCTCGTTTAAAAAAAAAGGGAAAGCCCGAGCTTTCGACCAATCTCCCTCATAAATAGTGGCAGCAAAATATTTTCCAAAATTCAAGCATCTAGGTTGATAGAGGTGATTGTCCCATTGGTTTCCCTGCGCCAAAATGGGTTTATCCCGGATAGGGACCATGTCCGCCGTGTCATCGCCCTATTGGACTGGACCCAGGTCACGACCTCTCCCCTCGGGTTGATCCTGTTGGATGCCGAGAAGGCGTTTGACAGGGTCTCCTGGGGGTTCTTGTGGGCTGTGCTCCGGTGGAAGGGTTTCAGCAATGAGTTTATCAAGGCAATTCAGGCAATTCGGGCATTATATACCTCCCCAGTAGCTGCTCCGCGTATTTCAGGTCAGGAGTTAGGGTATTTCAACATTAGTAGAGGCACTAGGCAAGGGTGCCCTTGTTTACCCTTGCTATTTGCTCTGTATATTGATCTGTTTCTGAGCAAAATAGAAGGACATTCTGGCATCCTGCCTATAAGGATCAATGGTACAGAGTACCGCGCGTTGGCTTATGAGGACGACATTGCTGTCCTAACATCAGATGTTCCTTCCGCATTTTCGGTTCTTAAGGTGTCTGCCGAACAGTTTGAATCAGTATCGGGGTATAAGCTAAACGTGGCAAAAACCCAGGTAGTACAAACACCCAATATGTCGTACTCTGATGCCCCAGTAGTCAGTGAAGCAACTTATCTGGGAGTAACAATTACGGCTGCAGTAGAAACCATTCCGGATTTGAACATTCTTCCGGTGGTGGAGGCTGCAAATACTAAGTTGGAACTGCTGGATCACTTACATCTTTCCCTCTTTGGCCGCTGTAGTGTCCTTAAAATGTTGGTGCTCCCAAAGTTTTTGTACCTTTTCCAGACAATCCCTCTAGAGCTTTCGCAAAAAAGCTTGGCAAAGGCCGATAGGATCTGCTATAGGTTTCTCTGGGGGTATCGCCGGTCTCGTAGAGCGGCTAAGTGGATGTGTCTCCCACGTGATCAGGGGGGTTGGGCTGTACCCAACTTGTTACTATGCTACTGGTCTGCGATGGTTCAGTTTCTGGGATTACCTCTGTTGGGGGAAAGGGCTGAGGTTCAGCTATGTAAGAGACCTACTATCTTTGAGATTGGTCTTGGTACAGCCGCTAAGGGTATCCTGACGCAAGTTTTGGAGCAGAGCTACTTTAAAAAGATTAGGTTTAAGGTGGTCATCCCTATGTTCTCAATATGGCTGAAGATTCAGCGGAAACTGTATTTTCCTAATGTTAACATTTATACTCCATTTAAAGCCGCTAGACTTCTACCCCGTATCTTCCAGGATCAGACTATTTTTAGATGGCAGGCACTTGGTATTAATGTTATAGGGGACTTAGTGGGGGCCGGGCAAATATTATCTTATTCGTTCCCTGAGGGATAAGTTTCAGTTGAATACGCATGATTTCTTCAAATATTTACGAACGCACACCGGACAACCACGGAGCCCTCAAGGACACCACCCGCAGCAGACACCACCACCTCATCAGATTAGCCAAGAGATCCTCCTTCAAAGACCGCCTGGATAACAACTCACACAAAAGCAAAGAGCTCTTCCGCATTGTAAAAGAACTCTCCAACCGCAGCACCAACACCAACGACATCCCACCCTCACAGGAACTGTGCGACTCACTAGCCATCTTCTTCCACCGCAAGATCGCCGACATCCACGAAAGCTTCAACACCACGACCGACCCAACCGCGCCAGACTCCACCCCTCTCCCAAACACCAACAGCACCAACCGCCTGACCTCCTGGTCCAACGTCAGCGACGTCGAGACACGCAAGGTCATGAACTCCATCCACTCAGGATCACCGACAGACCCGTGCCCACACCACATATTTAACAAGGCAGACGCAGCCATCGCACCCCAACTACGGAAGATCATCAAAATCTCCTTCGAAACAGCGACATTCCTGGAAAGCTGGAAGCACGCCGAAATCTACACCCTCCTCAAAAAGCCCAAGTCGGACCCCAAGGACCTCAAGAACTTCCGGCCCATCTCCCAGCTCCCGTTCCCGGCGAAGGTCATCGAGAAAATCGTCAACGTGCAACTGACCCACCACCTCGAAAACAACAACATCCTGGACCCGTCCCCATCCTGTTTCAGACGAAACCACAGCACCGAAACAGCCCTCATCGCCACCACAGACGACATCAGGCGCCAATTAGATAACGGCAAAACATCTGCCCTCATCCTCCTGGATCTCTCGGCCGCCTTCGACGCGGTCTGCCATTGCACTCTAAAAACACGCCTCCAAGAAGCCGGTATCCAAGAGAAGGCCCTCGACTGGACCACATCCTTCCTCTCCGACAGATCCCAGAGCGTCTGCATCCCACCTTTCCGATCCGAAGCCACCAACATCATCTGCGGCGTCCCCCAGGGCTCCTCCCTCACCCCGACGCTCTTCAACATTTACATGGCCCCCCTCGCACAAGTGGCCCGCCACCACAACCTCAACATCATCTCCTACGCTGACGACACTCAGCTCATCCTCTCCCTCACCAAGGACCCACGCACCGCCAAACCCAACATCCACGACGGAATGAAGGCCATCGCCGACTGGATGAGGAGCAGCCATCTGAAACTGAACTCGGACAAGACGGAGGTCCTCACCTTCGGACCCAACCCCTCAGCCTGGGACGATTCCTGCTGGCCAACCACTCTGGGGACAGCACCGACACCCCCGACAACGCAGGCAATCTTGGATTCATCCTCAACTCCTCCCTCCCCATGTCCAAACAGGTCAACGCCGTCTCCTCCTCCTGCTACGACACCCTCCGCATGCTCCGCAGGATCTACAAGTGGATCCCGACCAAAACAAGAAGAACGGTGACACAGGCCCTCGTCAGCAGCAGGCTGGACTATGGCAATGCACTCTACGCCGGAATCCCAGCCAAACACCTACGACGACTACAGCGCATCAAAATGCCTCCGCCATATTGATCATCAACGTCCCCCACCGCAGCCACATCACCCCCCACCTGAGAAACCTACACTGGCTCCCCGTCGACAAGAGGATAACCTTCAAACTCCTCACCCACGCACACAAAGCACTCCACAACGCCAGACCAGCCTACCTGAACAGCAGACTCAGCTTGCACACCCCACGCCACCAGCTCCGCTCCGCCAGCCTCGCCGCCGCCGCCGTCCCCCGCATCCAACGAACAACCTCAGGCGGCAGATCCTTCTCCTACCTTGCTGCCAAGGTCTGGAACACCCTTCCCCTCCCACCTACGGCAGACCGTAGACGTACTCGCCTTCAGAAGACTCCTCAAGACCTGGCTCTTCTAACAGTAGCGAAGCTTCCACCCCCCTCAGCGCCTTGAGACCCTCACAGGTAAATAGCGCGCTCTACAAATAGATTGATTGAAATATTTACAGCTTAGAAGTTTCATTTTCAAATGTTTTAGTGCATCCCCCTCCGTGTTAGATAAACTTGTTATTTTTGAGTTGGTTCAAAAAAAGGCCAGAATAGGGACAGTGTATCAACACCTATTGTCTATCTTCCCGGATGACCTTGAGGTGCAAAATCTTAAGTGGGATGGCAAACTTGGCAAGACTGGGGTTGATCTGAGACCTGTAGTGGAGCAAGCTAGCGAGGCTCTGGTTTCTGGTAGTCTTCAAACTCAAAGTTACAAGGCAGTGTTTGATTTATACTATACGCCTGCAAAAATAGCGAAATGGGGTTGTAGAAAGGGTGATCATTGTGCAAGATGTGGGTTGTACGCAGGGGATGCTATTCACATGTTTTATTCTTGCCCGAGCCTGCGTTGCTTCCTGTCCGATGTTGAGCGATTTATTAACCTCATGCTCAATATTCCATGTTCACTGTCCGCAGAGATGGTGATAATGGGTGTCGAAGGCTCAGTGGCAGGTAGAAATCTGTGGTATATCTCTGCATTTATGTTCACAGCTATGTCTATTATCCGGCTGTGTATCACCTCGTAATGGTTAAGCCCTGAAACACCTACATTCATTAACTGGAGAGCTAGGTTGCTAGTTATCTATAATTTGGAGTCCTCAGTATTTACATTAAAGGGTATGCGTAGGCGGAAGCTAGCCTGTAAGATCTGGGCCCCGGTGGAGAGATGGTTAAAATAGCCTCTGTGCCTATTATTTATAAGTTGTGTATTTTTTAATATGCTATAGCTCCATGAACTGTATGTTCTTTTTTTTTCTTGATGTTCTTCTCTCTTGCTCATAAAACAATCCTTTTTTGTTTCTCCTCGTTGTTTCACTGCTCTATTAAACTGCTAACTTCTCTGTATTTATGTTTTTGCTGCCTATTGCTTATGAAATCTGATGCATGAATTTTTTGATCGCCACGACTGCACTGTTTGATTTTTACAAAATAATTAAAATAAATAAATAAATACATAAATAAGAGTCCAACGTGTCTGCTTTGATTGTGTCATTATTTTCCATTTTGTCCATGATTTCTGAAGTAATGGGATGAGCTCCTTCTAGGAAACTTGGTTAACAAACTTCAGTGAGAATTTGATATAAACCTTTATTTACACATTTAACTTTGTCTGAATAGTATTTTTTCTTAGCTTTTTTGATTACTTACTTGTATATTCTGTTAAGTTTCTGCTGGTGAAGTTTGTCTTGATTTGTGTTTGTTTTCAGCGAGGTGCATTGCAGCTTTCTAATTTGCTGTTTTAGCTCTGTATTTCACTAAGGTGCCTTTTGTCTTTTGATCTGTTGTGTTGTTCTTAGTGGTATCGGGATATCAAAAGCTTCTGTAACCACGCAAATAGTTTTTGAATTTAATTTATTGTGTCTAGATCTGTACTGGATCATAGTTGTAATTCTAAGTTTTCAAAATTGAGTTTGTTTCGTGGTCAATAGGTGGGTGCATGTAAGGTGGTTTTAGGTGTGTTGTTTTATGTTGGAAAGCAAGCAAGTGATGTTCTGACCATGTGACTGGAGCAATTGTTTGAACTAGTTCTGGATTTGCAAAAATGATATCTAGGATGTGCCCAGAGAAGCGTGTGGGTCTGTGGAGGATCACTGTCTAGGCCAGTGATGATTGTTTTTGGATGGGGCATACTGGGTTTTTCAAACCAAATGTTTAGGTCACCAACAATGCATAGGTTAGAGTGTAGTGTTATGAGGTTTGAAACTGTGTCTAGAAGTGTGTCTGGGAATGTTGCATTTCTAGGTGGAGGTCTGTAAAGGAGTAGGAAGTTACAGAAGAAAGATAGTGTAGGGTTGCATCTGGTGAAGAGGGCCACACAACCTGTGTGGAGACATCATCAGCTTTAATGTTATTTAATGTTTGCTTGAATTCAACAGCTAGGCCCCTTCTCTTTTGCCTAGATGAATTTGTGTGATAGTTTGGTAGCTGTTAGACTTGGCATCTTTGGCGTGGTTTCCCGTGACATTTTCCCTCTAACTCCTGTATTTTTTATGCTGTGCTGGTTTTCGTTTTTGCTACCTTGGATGCTTTGGTCATGTTCCCAATACTGATCAGAGTCAAAGTGGGAGTGCTCTCTGTGTAAATTGTGATTACAATTGGTTCTCCCTGATTGGCATATTTGATTTACTGGTAAGTCTGTAGTAAAGTACACTGAGGCATGACAGGGCCTGTAAATGAAATGTACCAGCACTGATTGTGCCACCCACATGAGTAACCCTGAAAAGGTATCTCAGACCTACCACTGCAGTGTTCGTGAAAAGTTGTTAACCGCTGTGAGAAGCTGGCCTGGTATATGATGTCCACCTATGTTATTGGGCACCTTGCACCAGTCCAGACAACCCTTATGGTGACTTAAGAGGTCTCAGACAACCTTAGAAAGCTATTCAAGTGGTATCGGTGGAGAGCAGCCTTCAGGCTTTAAAAAAAATATATATTTTTATTGGGTGTTTCAACACAAACATAATTCCCCCTCCATACAGAGCACTTTATCAACAGGAGCCCAATACTGGATACATTGCATAAAATCAGGTTTCTCAGTTGAGTCGTACTCATACCATGATCAATACCACATTTTTATTCCCAACTTCCTCTCTTTACATCAGTATCTATACCAGTGTATGCATCCAGTGCAGGTCGCATCATAATGGGAGCCCACCTAGGTGCTCCCTTAGTCACTTGCCTCTCCCTCCCACCTCCCGTCCATTCTCTCCATACTAGGGCCCTGCTTGGATTTCCATTTTCTCGTCAGTTCCCGCTTGGCCAACAGATCAATGAATTTGCTTGTAACCTTATTTCTCACCATGTGAGGGAACCAGTGCAGGATACATGCTCCCATATCGGGTTCTATCTGCCAATCTGTCACTCCGCACAGGGCTTCAACCACCTCCTCCCAATACGTTCCTAGCTGCAGGCAACTCCACATCATGTGCTGAAAGTCCGCTGCGTGCAAGTGGCATCTGGGGCAGTATGCCGACTCCAAATTGAAGTATTGATTTATCTGCCCTGGAGTTAAGAACGCCCTGTGCATTACGCGTGCCCTTCCACGCCCTTTCTACAAACTTACCCCATGTCGACTCAGGTATATCTTTGTCCAGGCCCCCCTCCCATTTTCCTCGCAGCTGAGTCAATGGTTTAAGCCCCTCTTCAATCATTCGCCTATATAGACACGTTATTGCTTTCACCGTCCCCGCTGCCATTACTTCATACTGGCATGTCAGAGACGTTTGCGGCTCTAGCAGCCCTTCCCCCCAGTATTTGCAGGCAACTCCACATCATGTGCTGAAAGTCCGCTGCGTGCAAGTGGCATCTGGGGCAGTATGCCGACTCCACATTGAAGTATTTATTTATCTGCCCTGGGGTTAGAATGCCCTGTGTATGACATAGAAGTGAATAAGTTAGAATCGGGCATTATGCGTGCCCTTCCACGCCCTTTCTACAAAATTACCCCATGTCGACTCAGGTATATCTTTGTGTGTTTTGAGTACAAATACTTTACACATTACCTTTGGGATAAGTCTGTTTGCTCATGCCAAGCTACCCAGGAGGTGAGCAGGGGTTATCTAAAGTGTGAATCCTCCTTAGCCTTACAAGAAGCAAGGGTCCCTATTTGGACAAAGGTACCTACCTCTGCCAACAAGAGATCCACATTTCTAACAATAGCCCAAAGTAATGGCTTCATGCAACATTGGAGCCATGTCATCTCCAAACTATGATCCAGTTATGAAGAGTAAATCAGGTTGTGTGTCAGTGAGAAGGTCGTAGATTTAATGCATGTTTTTTGGAGTGATCGAGCAGTATAAGTGGGCAGTTTAAAGAATATGTTACGGTGATGGTGTGACTTTGTTTTGTAGAAGAGTGATCAGTGTTTTGTAGACTTGTAGCAGGTGTGTACTTAGGGCTGGTATTAGCTGTAAGAGGATAGCAAAAGTGTTCCTTTTCTGTATCGTATTCCTCGTCCAGCAGGCTAAGAAGGCATTTTGCTGGATCTGTGTGTATAGGTGGTGGAGATGGTGGTTGATAGTGAGTTGGTGAGCGGTGTTGTTTTTGTAGAGTAGCCTTGTTGGGCAATAGACATGAAGATGTGAAGTTGTGAAGAGTGGTATGTTGCTTCTTTTGTTTTCATATGTTTAGGGTTGAAGGTGTATGAGTTAAGAGTGGTGGTGCTGCATGTGGGTCATGTTATAAGGTTCTAAATTGTCCAATGGTTGAGAGGTGGTTAAAAGAGAGTTGCTGTGATGCTGTATATATATATATATATATGTTTGTGTAGGGGATGAGAGAAAGATTAGCAGTGTAGTTGGCTAATGTTGTGTATTATTTGTGTAGTCAGAAGGGTAGGAGTGGGTGTATGTTTCCAGTTTGCAATGGAAAGTAATATGGAATGCAATGGAAAGTGTGTGTGAGATTTTATTTGTGCTGGTGTGTGTGTTATGTTTTGTTTTTCGTGAGTAGTGAGAGGAGGTCATTAGAAGTATTTGTATGTAAAGTATTGCTGCCGAGTAGAAGTTGCAAGGTAAAGGTGTGGTGATGTGTTTTGGAAATGAGTGTATGTGGTGTGTGAGGGGGTGAACAAGAGTTATGAGTGTGGTAGAATTGATTTCTAAAAGAGGTAATATATATGGTAAAGTGGAGTGTAAGGGTTGTGTGGTTGTGTTTCTTTGGTAAAAGGAAGAAGGGGTGTTCGTGAATGAAAAGATGGAAGGCTGAGTATAGGTTTGTTGGTGACAGAAGGGGGTCTGTTTAGAGTAATTAGAGCTGGGAGTGTGTGTCTAGATGGAATATAGTTACGTATGGTGTGGTTTTGTGTTGTGTTGGTGATGAGTGGATTGGTTAGTGGTATAGGATAGAGTGGTATTTTGTGTCTGAGTAAGAATACACATGTGTAGTAGTTGGGCTAGAAGGGTGTATAGGTGTTGTTTGTAGGGCTTTGTAGTAAGTGCTGGGACATACCAATATGTGAAGGGTTTGTTTATAGTAAAGAGTGGAGTACATTTGCTGTGAGTATGTTAATCTGGTTGTGGATGTGGATGAGTCAAGGTCGGTGCAGAGAGAAATTCAACAGTCACAGATAGAAAAACCAGCAGTTTTAGAAGTACAGATGGCACAGACACAAAGAGTTCAATTTCAAACAGTCATGGAAAGAAACAACACAGTAGTTTTAAAGTATCAAGAATACACAGTACAAGTCTAAGTTCTCGTCACCTTTTCGGTTTTTTCTGACTGGGCTGTTTAGGGCAAAGAGAGGCTGGGGTTACAAGACGGAGATTGGGGTTCCCTACTCAGATGTGGGAGGAGGAGGGCTCAGCGTTGTTTGGGAGCTAGATGGCCAATCAGGTAAGCACAGGCTGATGGCCAGAGGGCAGGATGAGCTGCCCCAGAAGTCAGAATCTCCTTGGAGAAAGACAGTCTCAACCCATACTTTTCAGGTCTTGTTTTAGACAGCACTTACATTTGTACACTATTGTATGAAAGTGAAGTATCTGTTACTTCTTATGGTGTTTTACATATCATGCAAACTAGAACTGGGTTTACAAACCTAACAGCTAAAGAATTTCTCCAGAAGGTGCAAAACAATGATAAAAATCTACAATATAACTTGTTGAATATTATAGCATGTCAGCAAGGTATGACTGAACATTGATTTAGAAGACATGAAGAACTAAGATTTATGCTGAGAATTATATGATTGTTTACTTGCTTTGTCACTTTAATTTGCACTGAATACATATGGAATGATGTATAAACATTTCTATTTGAAGCAAATGATAATCCTCAAAATGCTGCCTCCAAGACAAAATTATGATCTTCAGCTACAGCAAATGTTTGCTGATTATTCAACCCCAAATTTCAAACTATGCTTAACTATTTAACCAACAAAAAAAAAATCCCTTGAAGAGGTACTTACTTTCTTTTGGATAAAAGGGAATCAAGCAAGAGATATATTCATATGTTTTTGTGGATTAAAGATGCACCAAAATATAACTCATATGAATCAGTGCTACATTTTATAGAATAATATGTCACTTGTGAGACCCCCCGTAAAGAAGCAAATGAAAAAACTGCTTGAACAAGTTGTAAAATGACAGTCACATAAGTGTGGCAAATATGGCTTAAGAACATTTAGAAACAAATCAAAACAATTATTGTAAATGTCGTTTTGGTTTCCTACAACCTGTTCTAAAAAAAGGAAGAGTCAACTATTTGATGTCAACAGAAAAGTCACCAAAAATACATATAATCAAAAAAGAGACCAAGCATCACATCAGATGAATGACTACAACTCTATAACACTACATATGTGGAACTAACATGGATATACAATTTGTTGCTGATAACTCTACTGTGGTAGCATGTTACATTACTTCCTACATTACGCAGTCAGAAAAAATTGATATGAAGGAAGAGTGGGAAGAAATATCTGAAAAGCACTCTTAAACAAAAAGGACTATTCAGATTTAGCCTTCAAATGATTTCTAATCAAGAGATCAGTAGATATGAAGCCACAGACTAATAAAAATTCTTCCAATTTATATGGTAAATCCCAAGCGATTACAAGGCTTAGTTTAGGATTGTCATCACCCTGACAAAGAGTTCTTCTGAAATGCCTACTTGAAATAGAATACCTTGCTCAATTTGACCCAGATAATAAAGATGTTGTTAAAACAAATGTAATGGACATTTACTACCCAACTAGAAGCACTTTGTTAGACAGTTTATCACTATATGAAGTTGTTAAATTATACACTTTGCAATAAGATGTTGAAGATATCAATGCTGGAAAGTTCTATTTACAAGATACAAACGGATGTTAAATACTGATGTAGCTGAAATCACATTTTATTTGTAGAGGTGCATTATAATCACACATGTAGAGCATAACCACATATAATCCTTTGTTGTGTTAACATGACGTGTTAGAATTGTGAAATGTATTAACTTGATACACGATGTGTTTAGGACATTTAATTTAAAAGTAACAAGGAGAAAATTGAGGAGGATAGTAAATGTTACTAGCAGAAAACATAAGCATGAAAAATTTGTGTTGCAAACTGACAATTATCCATGTACTAAATGTGTTTATTAGTTGTATCATTTTTAATGTAGGTGCATGCATTAATTGAAAGTGCCTTATTTCCTCATTTCATTAAGCTTATGTGATGTTTTCTTATGTTAGTTAAACTTTGTAGGCCTGAATCGCAGTTCCCTGAAAACTCTCACTTTAGATTTAACAGTCTGAATTTCATATGTGCTGTGTAATTTATTCTTTCCCAAGTTTTGTGTAGCCGATGAAAGAAGCGTTCTTGTTAGCTAGATTAATAATGTCTTTTTTAATAGGCAAGGAGAGAAGAAGTTTCAATCATGTTGCTTGAGTCAATAAAGGAAGGCTGTTGTGCCTCACACAAGCGAAGGCCTGGGAACAAGGACAAATTATTGTGAGAGAAGAACTCGGTTGTCCCATGGAAAACTACCTTTAGTACCGTACCCATAGCAGATGGCGAGACCCACAATGAATCTTGAGAAAGTTACCTGCAATAATGTGATGTTGGGAGTAGGGAATGTGCCTACTTCTTCTGCCTTCGTAAAGAGAGCATCGGAGAACAAGCTCTGTCTTGGTAGCTTTATGCTATATGACCCATTAAGTGTGGGGAGATTTCTCAGGAAGACTCCACAGGCTGACACCTTTTACCTTCTTTCCTGAAGATGCTTAAGAAGGGATGTCATTTTAATGCTAGAGTTGGGATAGATTCGTTTCTTTCACTCACCAACCCTCAATGCAGGGAAACTTCGACTCATGCTTCCTGATCCTCTGCATCCTGCTTCTTGAATGAATTGTTTTGCTTATGCTACATCCTCTTAATTGTGTACGCAGATTTGGCTTTATGTTGATTTCGATGTACTTTTACACTCTCGTCTTGAGGTGTCTCTATATTCAGTTATTTTTGGCTTTGTAAAAAGTCAAACTAACTGCACTTAGTTGTCTGTGGTTAATATGTGCCTAAGAGGATTCTTTAGTAATTGATAGGCTTAATAACACATTTTCTCCCCTCTATGCTTTCATGCTGCTCTAAAGAATCACTGGATTGTGTCTCTAAAACAGATCCAGAATTTATTGGGGCCAGCCCTTTCAATCCATCCCTCAAAAGCAACACTTATTAATCCACAAACTCAGTTGTGAGAATGTAGATAAAAAATAATTGTACTTATTAGCACGTCTACAGCTTTTTAAACTGTGGTATGAGGAGGAAGATATTATAGGAACATTTAAGTCCTATTAAGCAGTTTTTGGTGCTTATAACATTAAAGTGACTGTTCCACAGTTGCAGTCATACTTAGGAATGTTGGAATAAGAGGTATCAGAAAAAAGTAAATTAATGCAGAACTATTAGGTGATACTGGAACAAGTAATAACTATTCAATTTTAACACTGACAGATCGACTTGGACAATCCAAAAATTCACACAACGAGGCTACTGTTGCAATAGGTGAGGTTCAACTTGCTATGGACGAAGTTCAGACGGGTATATATAATCTCGATTACCTCATATTGAAATTAAACTCTGAACAACTTAAAATATACCAAATTTGACAATCTGTAGCTCATGGACTTGTACATGATAATGGATTAAGTCAATGTGGTAAATATAATCCTACTTTGCAATATATTTCAGGTCAAGCTGGAACCGGGAAAAGCTTCCTAATAAAAGTAATACCTACTTACATCCACAAATTTTCCAATTCAAATGTATCAAGTATGGTTACTGCACCAACAGGATTAGCAGCACATAATATCAAAGGAATCATGTTACATCCCCTATTACTACTACCTTTGAGGCATGATAATAAAATAGAATGCTTGAAGTTAAATACTGATACTTGTCAAGAACTATGTTGAGTTCTAAAAATAATTACACGTTTTGATTACAGATGATCTAAGCATGGTTTCAAACTTAATGTTGGCTTTTGTTTACTTACGGATTCAAAAAGGACATCTTATGACATTCTCTTTGGAGGGATACATGTGATTAGTTTTGGAGACTTATTCCAACTTACTCCTGTAAAAGGTCATCCAATTTTCATAAATGTTTTTCAAAAATAAACTCAGAACTCTCTTGGCAGTATAGGCATTGTTAACATTTTGCTAAATTTCTCATACAGTGAACTCACTCAAAATATGAGACAAGGCAGTGATGAAGATCATGCTAAAATACTACAAGATGTTCACCTTGGAATTTCAAGAGAAGAGGCTAAAAAATATGCTTTTGAAATGAAATAATAATATTTTATTTTCAAACATTCATTCTCCTGCACAAGCAATGCATTATCTTCTTTTATAGGCATTGCCTATCGTTTGTTTGATGCCAACTCTACAAGACCATTATCAAATAAATATAGAAATGCTACTTCTCGAGATACAAGAAATTATACATCTACCTTGTAAAACTACCCTAGAAAGTTATGGAGTAAACATTCTTATTACTAAAGCATTATCTACAAAATTACTAAATATAGAAAATCAGTGCACATACAGTAGGATTGGAAAAAGACTTACATGTATCTAAAAACTGTCAAGTTATTTTATGGCACAATTTAGATATAGAACAGGGACTTGTCAAAGGAGCTATGGGATATGTCCTTGATTTTTTAACATATCAATATAATGAAGCTATTGAATTTATTGTTGTAGAATGTTACCATATGGAACAACTCAAAAAAGTTGGTCATGGATCTGCAAGGTTCTTACTTATCAAAGATTTAAATATTCACAAAGAACGGTTTCCATTTTACATAGATTATGCCATTACAATTCACAAATCCCAAGCACTGAGTTTTGATTATGTATAACTTAACATTGGACAAACTGTTTTAAAAAAGGGTATGCATACATTGCTTTGCTTCATGGTAAAACACTGTCAGGGCAATATTTTATAGACTTTTACAACACAAGAACTAATGCTGACAGTTCTTGTGTTTGCAAATATGATTGTTTAAGAAGAACTTACAATCCTTCTCTTGGTGCATTTCCATTTGTTTCTAAACCTAACATGTTTTTTTCAAAAGGAAAAAGAATGAGGAAAGAAAGCCCCTGTGGTAAAGGAAGGATTTTCAACAAAAATACAAAAAATACATCACATGGAAATAAACGGATATCAGTCTTTAAATGACAATGCCATTGACTGTAATAGTTGTTGTACTGTACAAGAAGTAGTACAACAACATGTCCATAAAACTTTATGCAGAACATGAAGTATTCTTCATGGGCCACTTCAGCCACCAAAGGATGTGTGCCACTGTAATAGTGTTGTCAGAGATATTGTTGATGTGTGTGCAGGTAATATTCAGTTCTCAATAAATCAACAGCAGGATGCTCAAGAATTGTGTATGGCTGTTCAACAAATAATTGCTAATGAAAGCCAGCCAAATATAGACGATTTTTGGTGTGAGCTACATTTGAGAACATAAATGATAACATTGCTTGAATTCTACATGTACCACAACTGAATTTGAAAGATTTGTTTATGTAATCCCTGCCCCCACCCCTGCAATTGCAGACTGGAAAAAGCTTTTAATTGAATTGGCTGGAGCAGAAGAGGCACATATGAGGAGAAAGTGCAGAGATACAACAGCAGCAGACAATCTTTTGGCCTAGGGGACAATCACCCAGGCTTTATCAGAGTCTTCGGAAATGGCTTCTCATGCTGGAAGCGATGGAAGTGAGCCAGAAGGCGCGCCCCTGTTAGAATGGAGAAATGTATTTGGTCTTGGTTGACACACAATGGACATTTACTATAATGCTCTAAGACATCTACTGGAATATCTACATGTGTGGTGGTAGAGAACACATACCAAAACAGCTAATTATGTAACACTATAAACCGAGAGAAATGGAAGTTACTGGGGCGAGGGATGTTTTGCAATTCTGTTTAAAGAGGGGTTCCTTCTCTTTTTCCATTTTATTTTAGTTTTTTCTCCTTGCCTTGCTCTTGTTGCTTATGTTGTATGTTTGAATTGCAATGGTATTGTAACACTATTCATGGAAATATATACAATTATCATCCCTTAATATGAGGAAATCCATATTAATTTATATTCTTCGAATGTCAGGGTTATACCTGATACATCTTAACCTAGATCGTTGATGGGCCCATGACAAGCTGACAACTCCACGGTCCACATATACCTAGACTACACTTTATCAGTACAATGCTGCTGATCCTCCTACCTGGAGGTTCAAAAATGCCTGAGGGACCACAACATCCAATACTCCCTGCAATACCTGGCACGCCTCTGCATTCGCTATAAGAAGGGTACAGTATTCTGCAACACACCTGAGGAGGTGTGGAACTGGATTGACCAGCAAGGCCTTACACATGGACCACCCACAATATCGATGGACTCTCCCCAGACCTGGATACTAATGGAGCCCCATAGTGGATATGTCAGAGGTCGGGTACGCCATCCAATGAAGGCCCAGTTGGCCCAGGAACGTGCACAGGCCATCAAAATGGCGAAACACATAGGTAGCCCTACATCCTCCCAAAGACTGGCCTCGGACTCAGACACAGCAGTGGATTGGGCACTGCCCATCATGGCCTCACAGCTTGAGGCGCTGTCGGGGGCAGCCCTGCCCTCATCCGCGCAGACGCACTGGGCTGAACATTCTCGAATCCTACTAGGGCTGTCATTGCAAAGACTGTACGTTATGAGCACACAAGCTTGGTGCCAGGCCGGGCCATGAGAGGCGGCACCCAGGCAATGTCAACTAGTCCCGATGCGCCCTGTTCAATGAGTGATAAGTAGCTGATATAGCACTACTATTGTTTCTATTTGTTTTATATTATTTCATTGTCTATTTGACCTGCATTTTAGCGCGAATGGCTATTGCTCGTTGGCAAACAGACCTGGGGTGGGATGTTGGGGAATCTTCTTTATTATATTGATGTCTTTATTTGTCCACTTAAAGTTGGGGAGAGGAGATGGCCTAATGGCTAGGAAGATCGACCTTGAATCTGGGGAACCAGGTTCAAGTCTCGGCAATGACGCTGAACATCCTGTGATTCTGGACAAATTACTTAATCTCCCCATGCAATTTTTTTTTTTATGAATGTGTCCTCTTGTAATACAACTGGTGCTCGTGTCAAGGGCTCTGATACCATTGGGTCAAGTTTGCGCTATATAAAAAACTCTGCAAAGTGGGGCTGTTTGTACACTTTTAGCACTATGCGCGGGGTGGGCTACGCGCAAGGGAGGACTGGATGTTTGAGGCTTGTTTTGCATTGGACATCCTCCTCACAACTGGATAAATGGTGGCTGGAGACTATGTTTTTTTGACCTGGAACGTGACGGGCTTGGTGGGTTGTGCTAAACGACACAAAGTGAATCAATATTTACACAGGGTCATGTTTGCATTATTACAGGAGACACATCTCACCGCACAAACACTTGCATCACTCAGCAAGAGCTGGAGAGTTACAATCCTGGGCACTGCATACTCGGGAAATGCTAGGGGCACGCTCATTTGGGTGGCAACTGGGACCCTGCTGCAGGTCACACACTCTAGAGTAGATGCGCAAGGCCATTTTGTTACCATGGAAGGCCTTCTGAATGGGTCCCCACTGGCATTGGTGCCTCTGTATGCCCCAAACTCAGGCCAATCCTCCTTCCTGCAATCACTCACACCATCCTTACTCGTGGACCCCATGTACTGGCGCAGTGGTTTTAATGGGGTTCAGGACCTTGACCTGGACAGCTCCTGCCCCCCTTATAGGAGCGCAGTCCATCTGGCTGGAACAACACATGACGGAGTGGGTATCTAACATTCAGGTGCATGATGCATTGCTCAGCAAACATCCCCTGATGCGCACTTATTCGCACTACTCGGCATTACATGACTTATATACTCGGATAGACATTATATACTGCTCGGAAAATGCCCTACACAGTATACTGCTTTCAGACTATTTGACGTGTGCGCTTTCAGATCATAGCCCGCTACAATCGAGTTTATCCAGGGGTGCGAGATGACCTGCAATCTCAACCTTGCGACTGCCGTATGCCTCGCTTGCTGATTCGTCCTACTGTGCCACAGTTTCGGACTCCATTGAGTCATATTTCTTTCTTGATAAATGCTGGCACTGCTTCCTCAACCGGGTGAATGGGCCGCCTTTAAGGCTGTACTTCGTGGACATGCCATCAAAACCACATACGGCGCCCAAAGGTCAGTGACTGACGCGTTCCAGACTCATGAGTCGGAGATACAGAGATGCAAGCAGCTTATTACCACTGACCCTCGGGTTGGTCCCTCTCTGGGCCAGGTCCGCCTTGTATACAAGAGCGCAGTGGACAACCTCTGTGCATTAGATTACAATACATACTTAGCAGGCAGACCCAAGGAGGGAGACAAGGCAGGCAAGCTCCTCGCGTGGCTACTGAAGTCCGATACTTCCCAACCCCCCATCACTGCCATACACACCTTTGCCGGGACTCTTGTGAACACGCAGGAAGCCATTAATCAGTCCTTTTATGAATATTACAAAGCGCTGTATGCGGCCCCTGCAAGGGTGAACTCCTGCACACTCTGAGGGAGGTGACGCTAGTGATTCTACTGACACCAGGCTGTGACCTTCTCCAAATGGCCTCATATCGCCCTTTGTCGATGTTGAACGTTGACCGCAAGATCCCCTGGAAATTACTGGCGAATAGGTTGATCACGGCTGTCCCCCTATTGGTGCATGAAGACCAGAACAGCTTTATACCGGGCGAAGCACTGGCCTGAATCTGCGTCATCTGTTTGCATTGTTGGAGTGGGCGAGGGGAAAGGCGGAGATGTCCTGGATAGCACCCTTAGGCATCAAAAAGGTGTTCAACACTTTAAGCTGGGATTATCTGCAGGAAGTGCTGACAGGGTTCGGCATCGGCCTAACTTTATACGGTGTACTACAAACCACAGGCTTCAGTGAAGACGGGTCGCACATTCTTCTCACCTTTCCGGATGGCATGTGGCACACGCCAAGGTTTCCCCCGGTCACCGATTGTCGGTGCCTTGGCCATGGAGCCATTGGCATGTAGACTGCAACAAACGGTCACGCAATAGGGTCTACATGTGGATCATAGGTGGCACATATTGTCGCTGTACGCGGACGATGCATTAATCTACCTGCGCAGCCAGACTGAGGTACTGCAGTTGATAATGCACCTCTTAAATGAGCATGCAAGGGTCTCTGGACTCTGAGTCAAATGGTCTAAATTGGTGGTGTTTCCGGTGAGACCTATGACACCAGCCCAAAGACAAGCTGTACTGAGCACGCCGCTGGCATGGGCATGGGCGTTTGACACTTTTAAATACTTGAGGGTCCAGGTCTTACATTCAGGGGTGGATACTATTGACAGCAACCTGTGTTGGGCCATTACCAGGGCCCTCTCAACTCTCCCGTTCTGGCTGGGCCTCCCCTTGTCTCCCATGGGACAGGTCACCATCTCCAAGATGCTGGTCCTCCCACGTCTTTTGTACTTCTTTTACACACACCCCCACAATCTGCCCCGGAAATGTTTTAAGGAGCTGGAATCCTTTTTAGTCTCCCTGATATGGGGGAATTCTAGGGCCAGGTTGAAGCTCCATAAGTTATATCTGCCGCTATTGGATGGTGGCCTAGGTGCCCCAAACTATGAGCAATACTTTGCCGCAGCACAATTGCAATGGCCAATGAGATGGCTGACTAAGAGTAACCTCACTGAGTTGGTCAAAGCGGCGCTATCCTGGGACCACCAGGTATTACTGGAGTGGATTTCAGGCACAACGACATTGACCCAGAAACATCAAGGCAATATCCTAATGGCAGCGGCTAGGCAGAGCTGCTCCAGATACCTGCTGCCCAGGGGTCGGCCCATTCCATATGTCCCTTACCTGCCCCTAGAAGTACTGCCGGGCACGTTCGCTTGTCACGGATGCCCGGGAATGGGGCCCTGGAAGGAGAGGGGTTTGGACACATGGGGAGACCTGTATGTAGACTCACAACTACAAACATTCGAGGAGTTAGTGGACGACTACGAGGTTCCATAGGGCTCTTTCCTGTTACACACCTTGCTTACACACCACTCCCTACGAGCTTGGGATACGACTACGCAGAACCTCCCACATCGTACCTTATGCAAATGCATGGACGGGGTAGGCATACCGTAACAGCCATTTACACCTCTATTAGATTACACTATGCGCCCGCACTGACAACATTACATGTGCACTGGGATGCCGAGCTGTCCACCAGCATCTCCAACAAACAATGGATGCAATGTCTCAGCCACCCAAAAACTATTTCGACCAATGCTTGGTGGAAGTAAACCCAATTCAACTACTTACATCATATGTACCTCACACCCCATAGGCTGGCACGCATGTATACCACTACTCCTGATATATGCCCCAGGTGCCAAGACCCTGGGGCCACATTTACACACATGGTATGGACCTGTACCAGGATTCAAGCGTACTGGACTGATGTAGCCATTATACTCAATGAGGCAGCAGACACCCAGGTGGAACCAAAGCCTAGTCATTTCTTAATGAGTGTCACAAAACATAAAACTGCGCGTAAGGGCCTGAATAAATTCCTAGACCTAGCCATGGGCCTCGCCAAACGTAAAATCTTCATGGCATGGAAAGCACCACTGGGTCCCAAAATATATTCGTGGTTGCTTGATCTTCGCAGGGCACTGGTATAGGAGCATACGAACCAGCTAGCGAATGCAGCATGAGCATCAGCACCCCTGTGACCGAATCCCACTCAATGGCAAGACTACCTGACATTGAATGAGGCCAAATTAACCACAGCCCACCCTCCCTCTTAGGCCCAGTCATTAGCACAGGACTCTTGGCTCTCTCAGCTTCCCGGGACCCACATCTGTATACATACATACATGCCTCTGGCTGTCGGGAGTGCTGGGCCCCTGCCTCCTTCTCCTCTCCCCTCCCCTCTCCCCCAGCCCTCCCCTCCCCTTCCCCCACCCACCCCCTCGGTGCATTTTACACGAGGCAGACCACTGCACCCAATCAGGTACACATTGTTGCCCACTGATATACTCCACCAACAGGTATACTCTGGACGTTCTTCCTGAAGTCAGGCGCCGCCTGCCTTTCCCATGCTGGCACCGCACTTCGTAATTGCTGCCTCATCCAACGGACACGCTGCGCAGGACTGGTATTAGAGCAGAATTACTGGACCATAACAAGTCACTAAGAAAACACCTCCGTGATGGATCTGATCCATTGGAATTTATGAGGACGTTATCATAGTCCTTCAGGACAATATAATCATAGAGCCCTTACAAGATTGGAATAGAACAGTTGACTATGGGAATCATGTGTACCTGACGCTCTTGTGGGGGTCCCTTAAACTTATCATTTTAGGAAGCAGGACTTAGATTTACCGAATCGTTAAAACGGACAACTCTGACTACTAGAAAAAAACCTTCACCATAAGGTCGTTGGAGTATGAGACTCACATGTCCCCTGGAATACACAAGTGTGATACCTAACAAGGTCCTGAAGAAGGTGGTTGTCGAACAACATTTAAATCCACCGAAACGCGCGTAGACAATTCTAGTGCGGAGTCTCATACATTGTTATTGAGACGTCTTGAGTACCAAGTTGGGATATAGTTTGTTTTGAGAGTGTAAGGAGTGGTATGAGAGTTGGTATAAGAGTGCATGAGTGAAGTGATCCAGGGTGGTGTAATAATACATGTTTTTTATCTGTATGTTGTATGAATATCACGAATTACAAGAAGTATATGTATCGATGAACATATGTATTGGAGGACTGAAGCCTTCATTCTGTTATTAGATAAATGGATGTGATGTTAAAATAACAAAAAGAGAAAAACAAAAAATATTTTATAATAACTAATCTTTTGATACAATTAAAAATATATTTTGAGATAAATTTAAGTGTTTAAGGGTGTACTTTTTGAATTTGAATTGGGAATTGTGCAAAATATTCATTGGATGTAAATAATATGGTCTATGAGGGAAATATTGATACTACTCTGAGCTGTATCTACATGTGGAGATCGATCTTTAGTTCTTCTTTTTCAAGTTATTTTTACTTTGTTACTCATATACGAGTTCATTATGGAATTGCTCTGTGTAATAATGACGGGTTTTCCTTTGGTTCTTATGACTTATGCAACTGTTCGTAAATGTACTATGCCACAGACATGTGTCACTACATATACTGTCGACGGCGTTTCGATCCCATTAAAAATAAAGGATCATCAGGACTAGAATTGTATTGCCTGAGTAGGAAGCCTTTGGAGAACTGTTGCAGATTCTACGATCCCGTAGGATAAGGTAGGCTTAGTGGGGTCCGAGGGTCCGGTGAATTCCAGGGGAGTTAGAGTGGTCAGGGTGGTACTGTGCTTGAGGGAATAATTCACCTGAAAGAGGAGCTTCGGGTTGAAGCAGTCAACCGGGTTGATGGCCGTCGACAGTATATGTAGTGACACATCAGTTTTCCATTGTGTTACACAACAGTGTTGACTACATGAGTACAGCTAGGCCAATGTTTCAATTGTAACTAGCGTCTCGTTATTATATAATTGCCTGCAAACCCCGCTCCTTTAAATCCCCTGGTTTTGTCCTGTTTGTGCTAAATGTATTGGATACAGGACTGTGTCCCACTGTATAAATGTTCACCTTATCTGTTTACTTCTTGCAAATAATTAAATCAGTGTCCGGCTGGACACCTTCCTTATTATAGTACAGATTGTTGTCTATAATTCATTGTTCTCTTTATTGTGTTTAGTCAAGGACCCTTGTTGCCTGATAAAACTAATACCCCTGCTTCTTGATTACCTAGTGGGTCCCTTGTTTCGTTGTAACAGACATATGCGGCGGCACGACTAACAAAGTGAACTTTCTTGCTTACTGATTGGAATTCCCCCGGCATCCCGCCTACGCCATTCAAATTATTGTCTTTGCGATGTTAATGTTGGCTTATGTTGTCATGCAGATGCTAATGATGTTACTTTGTCAAAATCAATCAAAATCATTTATTTAAAAAAACCTGGATCATTGATGCGCTTATACTTGCCTCTGATGTGAATTTGTGTTCACTGTGCGAAGATGCTTATGCAATACCATTGCAATGTACTGTGTTGTATATTCTCAATTTTTTTTTTAAAGATTTGCTTCCAAATTAATCCCTTATCGCAAATCAGTGTCATTTAAAACTTTAATATGTAATGCTGTGCACTCAAACCTTTGTCATAACTGTAGATCACAGTTAGTGTCCTCACCTTGTTTCCCTATGGTCACAAAATATATCATTAGCAACTTCACTACCATTCAAATGTCAGTTTCTGGTCAGACTTTTATTTGTTGTCCCATTATTTTTCATCGTGGTGAAACAAGTTGCATGTCACTATACAATATATTTTAAAAAACAACAAAGGAAGGACAGAATGTGATGATAAAAAATTTTTTAAACACATGCTGTCCAAAAATTTTAATTTTTACATTAGACCTTTTCACAAAGGTAGAAAGGTGTTGTGGAGTAGGCCTTACATCAAACAGTAGATATGTTATGATGTGGCTGAGCTTAGTTAATGACTTTTGAGAAAAATCCACTGATAGTATTAATATAGCTGTTTAGATAAAATGTGTTATTATGAATGAGTGGACAAGTAAACAGTTGGACAAGCACATTGTTTAAGGTTTTTTTCACAATCTATTAGATTTGTATTTTCCCCAGTGTTTCATTATGACTATATAATTATGCTCATCTTCTCCTCTGCAGGTGCTAAGTGATGACATCATTATGTGAAATTATTGTTACTCTTGTCTGAGATACACTAAAATACCTTTTTGTTGCTATACCTTTTTAAATTATGTTGATATTCCAAACTACTGCTATATTATGTCTGGCGACTTTGAAATAACACCTGTTTCTACAACTTTCTTTACTATTTCACACATGAAAACATACGTTTATGCACATTAGAATTATTACCTTTCACATACCTTTCTGTCCATTTTCTATAACATATATATGTCATACCTGTGAAAAAAGTGTTAGTATTGGCAACAGCTCTATTTAAAGAATGTTATTAGTTCCTAAGGGAAACTTTTTTATTCTTTTATGTGTTTTTATTCACACATACATTTCTATTCTTTAATTTTCAGGTCAACAGGACCAACACAACAAACAGAGATTCCCTAGGTTCAAGGCACAAAGTGCAAAGTTGGGTAAACAAGCCTTAAGGGGTTTAGGGAGGACACACATGAAATAAATTGCTTCCCAATGTTCAGGAGCCTTTCTTCAGTTACAGTTACCATATGGAATAGCCGACAGTACGTGGCAGTCCTGTCAAACTGCTTCGCTATGTTCTTGCCCTGTGTCAACCTCTGTACAGGGATGGTACTACCAGCAGGTGGGATAAAAAGTGGAGCCAATGATGGCGCTGGTGGTACATTGAAGGCAGCAGAGATGGATGGTGTTGCAGAGTCTCCCTCAGCTGCAGCAGACAATGTTTGGGCAGCAAATTCTTGAATCTCCCTTTCTCTTGATCTTTGAGCTCGTTGCCATTGTGCATGGACATAAGATGCTTCTTCATATCCATTGTCCCGAATAAATATTGATGCCTGGTTCCACATTTTACAAAAGTTACATATTACAAGTAGGGCATTAACTTTTTGCAACTGGTGGGAGAGTAAAAAAACTGTCACACCACAGACTCACGCTGCCTCCTCCTTGTTGTTACTATTTCATCCTCCTCTGCATCCAGGACTTTCTTTTCTGCCTCTCTATCCTGCTGTCCCTCCTGATCAGCTCCATGTCCCTGATCAGCCATTATCAAGCCTAGAGAGAAAACAGCACTTCAGCAATGAGAATAACTCCTTCCACTTCAGTACGCTGGAGGGTCATTTTCAAATCAGGAAATACATTTCTCGTTTACATAATACATAAACACTACAAAAGACATTGTTGAAAATTCCATTCTTTAATGTTAATATTTACATATATTTAAAGGTAAAACTGTAGTTAGATTTTGGCTACATACATAGCCAAAAAACAACCAATTGTATAAAACAGTACCCATAGAACCATAGAACTCAGGTCTAATACAGTTGTTTAATTAACACCTAGGACAGGGGTATAGGGTAAAAGAAATGACTGCACTACAACCACTTTCTTCTGGTCTAGTTTTGTTTGTGGGTGCCAGAAACCTGAAGCCACATGCCCCTAGGCTTCCAAAACTAATGCCAAAGGCACTATATGCAATGCAACACAATGGTTCAGCACACCATATACAGTACAATATTAACAATATCGATCAAATTAATGATGTCAATAGGCCATAGAATATTCTATGGCCTATTGACATCATTAATTTGATCGATATTGTTAATATTGTACTGTATATGGTGTGCTAATACAGTTGTTTATTTGAATATGCCTTCTACATGTCACATGCACATTATTTGCATAGACTTAACGTACATGTAATGCAAAATACACATACATATTTTGTAATTCTATGTGTTTCACATACATAACACACTCAAACAGTAATACACCTTCATCCTAATATGTTTAAAAACCACTGAAATTCCATAAAAAACAAAGATTAGGGATTAGTTATAGTTAGGGGAACAATACTTTATTACTTCAACACAACCCCTACTTACACAAGACAAACATTATAAATTATACAAACCGTGAATGCAGTGGCTGCTACCCAGTAGGTGATGGAGGGTAAAATTGACAGTTTCTATAGACTTGGTCATACTGAGATGAGCACCACCGTAAACTTGCAGACAAGGCGAAATGTAATGCAGAGAGTCTTAAGGAAGAGGATCCTGTAGTTAAGCGACTGCAGACCAATGTGACTGACCTACTGTGCAGAGTGGAGTTCCAGGGTTGTCGAGCCAAGGATGCAGACAGGCACAGTCGACACAATAACTTGAGGATCGCTGGTCTGCCTGAGAGGGTGGAAGGACTTGACATGGTGGCCTTCCTCGAGACATGGCTGAGGAAGGAGGTTGCGCCCCAGGGACTGTCATTTTCTTTACCCTGGAAAGGGCTCATGGGGGCTTGCGAGGCAACCACTGGGAGCACCTCCTTGTCCTTTCGTGGTCAGGCTCCTCCATTACTGGGACAGGGACCTAATACTGCTGAAAGTCCAGGGGGCATGTAGCTTCCACATTGACCAGGCCTTCATGGCAATATTCCCAGACTATACTGTGCTCGACCAGCAACAGCGTGCCTCTTTCATTGCTGAGAGCAAGGAGATGAGAGATTCAAGAATCAAGTATATGCTCTTGTTCGCTGTCTGCCTTAAAGTCATGCTAGGGGGCAAAATGCAGTTTTTTATCCACCCACCAACGATGTGGGGCTGGCATGGAATACTACAAGGCCAGAATGGGAGGAGAGCAGAGCATGGAGTTTCCCAAATGGAAACGGCGGCAGAGGAGAAGCTGGGCAGAGAAGAGTGGATTGTGTCCAGACCGTAAACACATTAAGAGGGATAGGGTGGCCGTACTGGCTGCGGCGCCCTCTTTGTAAAATGTATCAGGCCGATCACCGAAAGAGGTCAGTGCAACAACGTAATCTGAATATTAGGACTCTGACACTTTACCTGAGGAACTTACAGATGGGCCACAAATCACCCCCAGGATGGCAGATGACATTTAACGTGAAGGCAGCTGCCTTATTGTATTGTGTTTCTTGTTAATGCTTCCTCACCCGAGGGAATGACCCTTCATGTGGTGTTGCATAAGGCAGTTACCTGAGGGGCTGCTCAGGCAGACAAACCTTTGCATTACTGAGGTGGATTGGTTCCGGATTCATATGATCCTGCCCCTTCTCCATGAGGGGGGTCAGTGGCAGAGAAACTTTCCAGCCAGAATAAAATGGACTCACACCTTCCTGGAAACCCCAGTGCAGCATGCTGGCATTGGGAGTCTGGGATGTATCACTTGTATTGGCTGTGGGTTTTGGCCGGGGCACCGTTGCGAATCTGACCTGGGGAGGGTCATTGGGAACTCTTTACTTGTTTATGCTCAGTCTGTGTACATGGATGCAGCTGTATTTCCGTGGGGTAGTGGGGACTAGACACAGCCACATGTCCTAGCCATGACTGCTATATGCGTTTCTTAAATGGGATGTCAGGGCTATGGCCTTGGCCAGTAAAAGATACAAAGTTCTATCCTATTTAAAATGTTGGGGCATGAATGTAGCTTTTCTCTAGGAGACACACCTGAAGTGTTCCTGAAACCATTACGTTACAGAGAAGGAGCAGGTTACCGATTTTACCAACTAGTTACTCTGCTTTCTCCAGAAGGGGGTTAATAAGGGTTAAGTCAGGATCCCCTTTGGAGACATTGAAGACACATGTTGCCAAGGACGGTCAGTGTAGGATAGTGGTAGGGAGGCATAATGGGCTTAGGATATTGCTTGGCAGCATTTATGTCCCTAATGTAGACCAGGCGCAGTTTCTTGCTGCACCATCCTGAGTCCTCTTGCAGAATCCTGATGCTCTGATGGTGCTGGAGGGTGACTATAACAGCGTAGAAAACACAGTATTTGACAGATATACTCCACCCTTGGCAGATTCCCTCTTGGTGAGACTGCCACAAAGCCTGCAAGATTAGCATGACAACTGGTTTTTAAGGGATGTGTGGCACAACCTCAGCCCGCGACTGAGAGAGTATTCCTTTTACTACCCAATACATAACTTGCATGTCCAGCTGGACACAGTGTTATGCTTGGTGAAGCCTGCTGTGTAGTGAACAGTACTAAGTATTTCAGTTGGACACTGTCTGACCATAATTCCCTACGGGTGGACCTGCAATGGGCGTGCTTTATAGCACCTATACTTACCTGGAGGCTAAAACCTGGCTCACTATGTAAACCCACTTTTAGAGACCCACTGGCTGAGGTGATTGCAAACTGTTTTACAGTGAATATGTGTATGGCGCCCCATATGATTGGTGAATAGGTCGCCTTAAAGGCAGTTGTTAGGGGGCATTGTATCAGACAGTTGGTGGGATTGGGGCACTCACTTCGGGCAGAACTATCCACACTGGAGTTGAGTCTCTGAAGAATGGAGATTGAGAGCGTGACTAGTCTCAAGGCCCGCTTTAATCAATGAGAGAGAGAGGACTAGATAGGCTAGACCGTATCCCCTGGGTTATATGTATGTATCAATAAGGACTAGCTAAGGTTTAAGAGAAGTAGGACACTCAGAGCAGTACGTCAAATCAGGAGAATAATTGTTTTCCTTATAAAGCCCTCACCCACCGACCTAGTCGGTGGCATGCTTCATCATCGGGCCCACCGCAGTGGCACCGAATGTGCCCCGGGTGTGCTTCAACGCCAGGTGACTGCGGAGCTGGTATGTTGCTGAGTGTGCAGTGAGTTGGGTGAGAAGGGCGAAGTTTAAAAGCTATACAGCTGGTCCCAGTACCCGAGGGTAAAATATTTTAATGAACTGGGCCTCTGTTAGCGGATAAAAGGCAAGTAGACGTTAATTGAAGTGCTAATTATGACCTCCACACTAGATGCTGGAGGTCATAATTAGCACTCCAATTAACGTCTACTTGCCTTTTATCCGCTTCTGCAGCCGGACTCTGCCATCCCATGTATCCTCTCTCGAACTAGCACATCAGTGCCATTGTGTGGTTCTAAACCGGCACATCACCCCTGTTGAGTGACCAGAACCTGCATGTCGCCTCTGTTGCATGGATCGACCTGATGAATCATCTTTGGAACCACCACTGTGCGTAGCTCCTACCTGCTCTAGGTCCTCACATCTCCATCAATGGCAGTCTCAATGACAATGCAGAGAACTCTGCATTGAATTCCCCAACGCTTATCGGGTCAAGGCATCACTGCTACTGTATGGATCAGAACAGTGCTTTCCCGGCACTGAGAGGATCGACACCAACACATTTCTTCAACATCGACCCATCACTTCAGCTGCATCCCAAGGATCTTCGATGTAATGCAACCTAGACTAAGGTACTTTTGCTCAACCGGCCAAGCCTGGTCCCCATAGCCACCCCATGCTCCTTTACAGTCTGCCTGAACTTTTGACTTTGTCCTGGTCCAGCGAGACCAGATATTCCTTTTTGGCGCTTTGTGCTTCTTGGCTCTATTTTCACTAAATACTTTAAAAATCAACATCTCCGGTTTTACTCATTTGATATTTGTCATTTTGGTCTCAAACTATTTATTAAAAAATAATCTATTTTTCTAGGTTGGTTTGGGATTTGTTTTGTGTTGTATTTTCACTTTAATACTGTTTGTGTGCTGAATAAACACTTTACATATTGCCTCTAAGTTAAGCCTGACTGCTTGTGTGCCAAGGTACTCTGGGTTAAGCACAGGTTAATTCACTGACATTTTGTGGTTCAGCCTGATAGGGATTGTGTCTGTTGCTTGACCAGGGCTCATACCCCAGTTAACCAACAACCCCATTTCTCACAGCATGCCTCCCAGCTACTTCAGAGACTGGCATACATGTATGCTAATGCATTGGATTGTGGTTGCCTTCAGGACAGACTAGAGCAGTCTTCAAAGTATTGATACTCAAACCCATGAGTGATGCTGTGGATACAAAGGCCTATCGGCTTCTGTCAATGCTCAACCTGGATTCTAAGATTATCTGCAAAATTCTGTCAAATATAAGCTCCAAACACACCTTGCAACTGTGATACATGAAGATCAAACCGGGTTCCTCCCTAAACACAATACTTCACACAATATACAACGCTTGCATCATATCTTAGATATAAGATCCGGGGCCCAGCAACCAGAGGTGATGATATTCTCTGTAGACATATGAGTGGCATTCAAAACATTGCAGTGACAAGACTTGTGGGCCCTCATGGGCAGGGTGGCATTGGGGAATGGATCAAATAGATCGGTTGGGCTGCTGTACGTGGACCCATGGGCATGCACAGACAAGTATATTTCTTCTGCATTTGAGGTCCATAGAGGCAAATGGCAGGATTGTCCTCGTTCCTCCATGCTATTTGCACTGGCAGTGGTGCCTTTCGCTTGTTTGCTTTGGGAGGAGGGTCAAGGGAGAGGGATCCCAATGTTTGACAGGGAACACACTGTTTCACTCTATGCAGATGACATGCTCATCCATTAGAGAGATGCAAGCTGTGGTATCCTGTGCAGCGTCTCCTGCTTAAAGGACTTTGACCAAGTTTCAGGCCTGCAGATGAATTGTTGAAATTCTTGTGTTTTCTCTGTGTCCCCTGGGCTTGTGGAGCCCCTCGAGGTGGCATTGTCTCTTGGACTCAAGGGAGAGCTTAGGGTCCTCAAATATCTAGGGGTTATGGTATATCATCGGTTAAAGAACTGGGGCCCTGTATATAGGATATATAAGCCCTGACAGGGAATAATCAATAACATGAAAAGACACACCTGGACACGGTGAATAACAATTAATGCGGGCAAGAGAATTCTAGAATTGAGACATTAATAATGGCAATAATTGTCAGAACTCATATCAAAACATGTGTTTATCAAGTTTTATCAACAGCTTTTTATAAATACATATTTTTTATACATACTGTAAATTGTTCAAGTATGAAATTAATAAAACATTCTCAAAATCATTCTATGTTGTCGTACTTCATGTAATTATATATAAGGCAACAGTATAGACATATATACATTGTTGATGATCCATTGCATCAAAGATTACATGATCAACAGCCTAAGATAACAATATTATGATGATGTGCAGAGACTGGCGGTATGTTGTTAGACCATGCACATTTCGGCTAGGCCTTCGTCAGGACTCTGTCACAGTAATCACTGAATGAAGTAATAGACAACATCAATAGCTAGATAGCTAGGGTCTATTTTAAGTGAATACAAGATCCTCTGTTCGAAGAACAGGTAACAAAAAATTATGTTTTAGATAAGAAAATTGTGTCTCTTGTTGATATTGGATTGGGGAAAATAGTCCAGGGGAGCCGGAAAGATTTATGAGGTAAACATGCATCAATGTGGAGATGCCTAAGTAACAAGAAAATGTGACACACATGCAGCATAGCCATGAGAGTGTGATGAATACAGCTTGAAAGGTGCAAAGTAAAAAGATAACTAGTGAAGACAGGATGAAAGGCAAGTTATATACCTCCAAGTGCCAAACTAAACCTATGTCCCTAGAGTGTTGATTATAGAGGACATACCCGTTGATTGATCAATGGTTTTGACTCAGCAAGAGAATATAAGGATCGGGGTTCACGGTGCAGATGTGTAAACAGAATCACCCTTTCTAAATGCATAGGAAAAGGAGATATATGTGAAGGTCACTATCAGTATGTGAACCCAATTTTTTTTATATACCCCTCTTTTTCTTTCCCCCCCCCTCTATTTTGAAGTATCCTTGCCCATTAATCTACTTCACTCGAACTATCGATATACAAGAAAGAAAAGGGGCCTCTCTAAATCAACAACTACGACTAGATTTGAAAGGTAATCTTATCTTGAAATTATCATCCCCCCATCAGTTTTTGGGTTTACCTACTGATAGTGCCATTCACATATTTCTAATTTTCCTATAAATTTAGGAAAGGTGATTGTGTTTACACATCTGCACTGTGAACCCCGATCCTTATATTCTCTTGCTGAGCCAAAACCATTGATCGATTGACAGGTATGTCCTCTATAATCAACACTCTAGGGACATAGTTTTAGTTTGATTGGTCACTTGGAGGGATATAGGTGGCCTTTCATCCTGTCTTCACTAGTTATCTTTTTGCTTTGCACCTTTCAAGCTGTATTTATCACCCTCTCATTGCTATGCTGCATCCGTGTCATGCTTTCTTGTCTCTAAGTTATCTCCACATTGATGCATGTTTACCTCATAAATCTTTCTGGCTCCCCTGATGTCATCAGTGATGTCACTGACCATGTCATGAATAATGTAATGTGTGACGTCATCAGCAGTGTATTGCGGGCACATGAGTTATAGTTAGCTGAACTAACTATAACTGCCACATTTCTCTGGGTTTGTACGAGTGAAATGTCCATCTAACTATGACATCCCTGAAACCTGTGGTTTTTTCTGTGAATTTCTAAGGTTTATTAAATGCTAATTTCTAACTATAACTGACCTGAACCCTATTTTCTTTTTGTAAATTTCAAAGGTTTTTTTAAATGCTAATTTCTAACTATGCCTACAGTGGTAGGACATGTGCAGAAAGAGGAAGAAAGGGGCAGAAAGAAGCAACAGAAATGCAGATAGAGGTGACAGAAGCCCAGAAAGACAAAGAAAGGTGCATAAGAAGCAAGAGATATGCAGATAGAACCAACAGAGGTGCAGAAAGAGGCCTTTTTGCTAAGTCATCCTGTACCGCTAACTTTTTCCTGACTGGTTCTGGTGGTAACTGACACTGACTAACAGGCCCGGGGCCAGTGCTATGCTAAAAGACACTTAGAATACAGTGAAAACACCTACATATACTAGGATTCACTATGGGTTGGTGGGGTACCCCTGTGTTTGGCATTACCTTCTCTGTTAGGCCCAAGTATATAATAGGGCAGGGGGATTAAAACTACTTATAAGTCAGAGGTTCAGAAAGAGGTAAGAGAAGTACAGAAACAAGCAACAGAGGTGCCAAAACAGGCAAGAGAGGTGCAGAAAGAAGCAAGTGAAGTGCAGAAAGAGGCAAGAGAAGTACAGAAACAAGAAACAGAGGTGCCAAAACAGGCAGGAGGGGTACAGAAAGAAGCAAGCGAGGTGCATAAAGAGGCAACAGAGGTGCTGAAAGACACAAGAGAGATGTAGAAACAAGCAAGAGAAGGGCAGAAAGAGGCAAGAGAATTGCTGAAAGAAGCAACAGAGGTGTAGAAAGAACCAAGAGAAGTACAGACAGAAGCAAGCGCAGTGCAGAAAGAACCAACAGAGGTGCAGAAAGAGGCAGGAGGTGTGCAGAATAAAGGTATGAGTGGTGCACATAGAGGCAAGAGAGGTACATAAAGAAGCAGGAGGGTTGCAGAAAGAAGGAAGAGAAGTGTAGAAAGAAACAAAAGAAGTTCAGAATGAAGCAATAGAGGTGCAGAAAGAGGGATGTAGGGTGGTGAAAGAGCCTAGAGAAATACAGAAAGAAGCAACAGAGATGCAAAAAAGGGGAGCTGGGGTGAAGAAAGTGGCAAGAGGGGTGCAGAAAGAAGCAAGAGAAGTGCAAAGAGAAACAATAGAAGTGCAGAAAGAAACAAGAGAAGTGCAGAAAGAAGGAACAGAGGTGCAGAAAGAGGCAAGAAGGGTGCAGAGAGAGGGAATAGGGGTGCAGGAGGCACAATGATTGCTGAAAGAAGGGACAGAGGTGCAGAAAGAAGCTATAGACGTGCAGAAAGAAGCAATAGAGGTACAGAAAGAGGGATGGAGGGTGGAAAAAGAGGCTAGAGAAGTGCAGAAAGAAGCAACAGAGGAGCAGAAAGGGGAAGAGGGAGGAGGGAGGAGAAAGAGGTAAGAAGGTTGCAGAAAGAAGCAAGAGAAGTGCAGAAAGAAACAAAAGAAGTGCAGGAAGAAGGAATAGAAGTGCAGAAAGAGGTGAGAGGGGTACAGAAAGAAGCAAGAGAAGTGCAGAAAGAAGCAACAGAGGTGCAGAAATAGGGATGGAGGGTGGAGAAAGAGGCTAGAGAAGTGCATAAAAACGCAACAGAGATACCAAAAGGGGGAGCAGGCTTGGAGGAAGTGGCAAGAAAGTGGCAAGAGGGGTGCCGAAAGAAGCAAGAGAGGTGCAGAAAGAAACAAAAGAAGTACAGAAAGAAGTGCAGAAAGAAGGAACAGAGGTGCAGAAAGAGGCAAGAGGGGTACACATAGAGGGAAGATGGGTGTGAAAGACACACAAGGAGGGCAGAAACAAACAAAATAAGTATAGAAAGAAGGAGAAGAGGGGCAGAAAGTGGCAACAGGGTGCAGTAAGAAGCAAAAGGGGTTCAGAAAAAAGCAAGAGGTACAGAAAGAAACAAAAGAAGTGTAGAAAGAAGGGACAGAGGTGCAGAAAGAGGCAAGAGTGTTGCACAAAGAGGGAAGAGGGGTGTGAAAGAAGCACGAGGAATGCAGAAAGAATGCAGAAAGAAGCAAGAGGAGTTTAGAAACCAGCAAGAGTTGCAGAAAGAGGCAAGAGGGGTGCAAAAAGAGACGAACAGTTCAGAAAGAGACACATGGGGTGCAGAAAGAAGCACGAGATATGCAGAAAGAAACAAAAGAAGTACAGAAAGAAAGAACAGAGGTGCAAAAAGAGGCAAGAGGGGTACAGAAAAATGGTGGATGGGTGAAGAAAGAGGCAAGGGGGTGCAGAAAGAAGCAGAAGAGCTGCAGAAAGAAAAAGAAGAAGTACAGAAAGAAGGAACAGAGGAGTAAAAAAAGGCAAGAGGGGTACAGAAAGAGGGACGAGAGGTGAAAAAAGAGATCAGAGGGGTGCAGAAAGAAGCAAGAGAGGTACAGAAAGAAAAAAAGAAGTGCAGAAAGAAGGAACAGACGTACAGCAAGAGGCAAGAGCGGTGCACAAAGAAGCAAGTGAGGTGGAGAAAGAGGCAACAGAGGTGCAGAAAGAGGCAAAAGAGGTGCAGAAAGTAGAAGGGATTTGCAGAAAGAGGCAAGAGAAGTACAGAAAAAGAAAGAAAGGTGCAGAAAGAAGCTACAGAAATGCAGAAAATGACAAGAGAGGCACAGAAAGAAGCAAGGGTGCTTGCACACCATTAGTACCAATGTAACACTCACATTTAGCAATAAGTAAGAGGTGACCATTCTAGGTTCGCGATTGACCATCCACCTCGCTGTAACACTTGTCGCTGCATTTTGGTTATGTTTGAGACGTTTAAGCTAGAAACAAGGCTTTTTTGGTACAAATCTGCAGATTAGGCAGCAGATGATGGATTATAGGCTTATGCGGAAATTGTATAATTGTGCGAAAGTCAGTGCAGCCGAACAGTCACATAATTCCAATGGCCCTTCACAAACCTCCGACTAGGCCCAGAAGTGCTCCTCAGTGATTACTTTTTCTTTGTCTCACTGAGTTCATAGGTGAGCTACTATAGAAACGAGGAAGACTAAACCTGAGGTTACCACTCCACAACAAAGACAACAATACCACATAGAGAGTGCAATAAAGTTGCGAACACCGCATGAAGCACCCTGCCTGACCCCTCTTTGTTGAGGCATTCCTCTCACTCAGCTGGAGACAGTCTCCAGTACTGGGACAGCGCACGTGTTTTGGGAAGGGGGGGTCGGTGAAGTGGTGAGATCACTGCCCTGTGTCAGGGCTGTGAGGGAGTGTGCTTTGGAGGCTGGAAAAGTTGGGGGGAGTAAAACTGTTCTCAGCCCTCCCGCTGCAGAGAGGAGGGGCAGCCATCTTCATGGGGAGAGACAGACTGTAGACAGGTTACCAAAACAGGACCTGGTTTTAAGCACAATTCCTATGAGAGGCGACTCAGGAATTTATATATATTTAAATATATTCACAATGCAGAGGAGGGAGTGGTTTCTGCCAGCAATGAACCCCTTCTACGGTGCGTGTGCCCAGACTTAGCACAAATCAAACTACGCAGCGATGAAGCCATTTGGCAAGGATCACATGGCGCGGTCACGCAGAGATGCCTGGATTTTAATGTAGGTTCATTTTGCCACAGGACATTTTCTGTCTCCACATGAAAGACTCTGCGACCCCTTGATGACATACTGTGTGCGGACCATGGGTCACGTAGGGTCAGAGATGAGGTGAATGGATACACAGGATCTGTCAGTCAAATGTTGAGTCTCCCCTGCACCACAGAATGATGACCACAAAATGCGTTTCATGAGGTGCCCCGACCCCCGCCCTTACATCATCCCATACACACATGAACTGGCAGAGCTCAGACGTCTGTAAATAGGTCACAGTGGGTGGTGGATTGAAGTCTCCGTGTGAAAAGGACACATGCTAATATTTCCGCTCTCTTCAAGTGAAAACTTACCAGTATTAACGGCTTTCGGCTGTTAAATGAGGCGCTGGGCTATGGGCTGGGGGCGAGGGAGTGTGGAAGTAGGGGCAGTGTGGGAGATGCTGAAACTTCTTGCAGGCAGAGGTGCTGCTGTCATGTGATGTTCTCACCGATAAACTCGATTACGTGGTCATTCCCACCGTAGAGGCTGCCCAGGCCAAATGCTGGGCACACACAGCACCTAGTGATTATAGCTGTCAAGAAAGCCCCGTGGGTTAATGTGCCAGACGCAAAGACGCTTGGTGCATGTGTCATGTTTTTCGAATGCCAACAAGATAGCTCAGTGAATGAATGTGCCTGCGATGGAGATCTGTGTGTAATCATCCAGTTCCAGTTCCTCTAAGACAGCTCAGTGGGTTGACGTGCCTGTTCAGAGATCCGTGTGCAAATGGCTCATCAGCTCAGTGGGTTAACGTGTCTGTCCCAATTATTTGTGTGTAGCCAGCAAATCACAGATTTAAAATCCAGGATGGCACCTTAGAGGGATGATGTGCCTGTCAGCAGTCCATACTTTGTAAACTAATAAGTTTTAAATTCTCACACGCTTTCTCACAAGCTTTTCTCACAGGACTGCGGCAGGTGCTATTAAAGAACAGGGTGCAGTATAACATGGCTGCGTTGTCTTGATTCCACCTCATGCACACCACAACACAACACAACAAAGCACAGCATAGCGTAGCGTAACATAAAACCTAACTTTTAGAACGTCTGAGTTGTCCGTCCTTCAATTCCTACTTATTCTCCTTCAAATTCAGCTCTTTCTCATCCTCCTATGCTGCCTATTGCCATGCGGTGCTTCTTACAAAGCCCCCCCCACCCCCAGCTGATTATTGGGTTTGGAATCTGCTGTGTATGAAAACATCCGTTGTCTCTTCTTCACGCCCCTCCTTGTGGCCCCGGGGACGAGGGGTCCTAGACACTGAGAGATTGGACAGCCCACCCAAATGCCCCCGGCACCTCCATAAACACAATTTTGCTACCTCTTGTTTCTGGGGTGCTGCCTCAGCACAGGTGCCATTCTGACAACAGGGTACCTCTTCCAGCAGGTGTGGGGGTTGTGAGTCTACCCCCCATTGGCCACTTGCCTTTTAAACTAATGCAGCCCTCACAGAGAGCTCCGCGTCCTGCAGACGGAGGTTGTTGTGCCTTGCTGCGCACCCATCAAACGCGAATCTCTGGTTTCTCCTCATCTTCATTCCAACCCCCTCCCCCCTCCTTGGTGCCCCTTTGTTGTTCGCTGTCTCCCTCGCCCGAGCAACCTTTTCTCTCTCGCTTTCCCGCCGACTCTGTGGTTGCGTTCTTTCTATGCCCTTCTAATATTCTGCTTGCATTATTTCCCATTTTTCAATTCATTGCCATTCCCTTCGTTTCTTTTTCCCTCTCTAACCGTGTCTCCGCTTTCTCTTCCGATGCCCTCCTCTTTCACTCCATCTCGTGCTCCGCATTCTGTTCTTTCTCTCCTTTCTCTTTCCGTAACTTCCCCTCGCATAACCCCTTCTCTACTTTTCTCAATTCACGTCTTTCACGTTCTGCTTTCTCTTCCTTTCACCGTTATCGTCCATCTCTTTCTCTCCTCGCCTTTATCTTCATATTACTTTCCCTCACACTCGTCCCATTCTTTGCATTCTATTGACTCTACCTTATATTAAAGTTAATCCCCACTTTCCCGTGTCTTAGGTCCCTCTCATCCCTTTCACTCTTCTCTCACCAGTTTCACCTATTCTTTTCTTTTACCCGTCTCTTCCCTTCGCTTTCGACTTTCTTTCCCTCTCTTTTGCCTTTTCCCTTTTTGTGAATTTCCCTATTCTCTTCATATCATCATTTCCTGTCCTGTCTTCGTCTCTCCATTTTATCCCTATATCATTATCCTGCATTTTTTTCCACTTTCACATTTGACTGAATTTAACCACTTCTTTCCTTTTCGACATCCGTCTTTTCACACTTCCTCGTTCTTTTCCATTCACTTTTCCTTTAGTCTTTTTCCTATTTTGTAATTTATTCCTCTCTCTCTTCCTCTATATCCCCCTTCACATCTCTATCTTCGCTGTACTTTCTGACATTCTCTTGCAGCACTTTTCGTCCTTGTCTCATTTTGAGACCTTTTCACCTCGCTTCCCTTTTCAGCTCCTACTTATCCCCTATCTCTTCCTTCTGCTCTCGGTGTCTTGTCTTCCGCGCTACATTCTCCGATTACCCCCCTGTTACTCACTTCTCTTCCCTTCCCTTATATTTTCGTATTTTATCTGCCCTTCTCATTTTCTTATTTCTCGTGACTTCAAATCTACCCTTCCTGTCATTTATCATTTTGTTCCGCTTTCTTTCTCTTTAGGTGTCGCTGAGATAGCGCGCATGCGTTCTCCGCGAGTTGTAAAAGGGCATTCAAAAATGCCAATGAGCAGGCGGATTGCCTACAGTGCATGTGTTAATGCCCATGCACATCGAACAGCAGCCTGTGAGCCTCTCTCCACACCCAACTTCAAAGGAATTCTCACACTTCAAAGGAATTCGCTCCCCCGCCCCCCCTCCGAACAATGCCAAGAGCTTGTTGTTTACACACAACACCCATGCTGCTTTTGATCCAGAATAAACGTAAAATCTGTAGTGTGAGCGAACAGGCCACTGATCTGTTTACACTTTGTTGCAAGCACATACTTTAAGATGTTTTCAATGTATGGTAATGTGAAGATATATTCTCGCATTTTCTTGGTGAATTAAGGAAGTGTAATGAATAAGTCATCTTAGATAAAGGACCTCCTTAACTCTCTCTACACCTCTCTCTCTTTCTACACCCTCCTCTCTCTACACGCCCTCTCTCTACACCCCTCTCTCTCTACACCCCCATCTCTCTACACCCCCATCTCTCTACACCCCTCGCTCAATACACCAACCCTCTCTACACCCCCTCTCTACACCCCCCTCTCTCTACACCCCTCTCTCTCTACACCCCCTCTCTCTACACCCCTCTCTCTACACCCCCCTCTCTACACCCCCCTCTCTACACCCCGCTCTCTACACCCCCCTCTCTACACCCTCTCTCTCTACACCCCTCTCTCTCTACACCCGCATCTCTCTACACCCCTCTCTCTACACCCCCTCTCTACACCCCCCTCTCTCTACACCCCTCTCTCTCTACACCCCCTCTCTCTACGCCCCTCTCTCTACACCCCCTCTCTACACCCCCTCTCTACACCCCCTCTCTACATCCCCCTCTCTACAACCCCCTCTCTACAACCCCCTCTCTATACCCCTCTCTCTACAACCCTCTCTCTACACCCCTCTCTAGACCCCCTCGCTCTCTACCCCTCTCTCTCTACAACCCTCTCTCTCTACACCCCTCTCTCTCTACACACACCCTCGCTCTCTACCCCACTCTCGCTACACACCCCCTCACTCTCTACACCCCTCTCTCTACTCCCCTCTCTCTACACCCCTCTCTTTACACCCCCTCTCTCTACACCCCTCTGTCTCTACACCCCCTCGCTCTCTACCCCACTCTCTCTCTACACCCCTAACTCTCTACACCTTCTCGCCCGTTACACCCCCTTGCTCTCTTCCCCACTCGCTCTCTACACCCCTCTCTCTACATCCCTCTCTCCACACCCCTCTGTCCACACCCCTCCCTCCACACCCCTCTCTCTCCACACCCCTCTCTCTCCACACCCCTCTCTCTCCACACCCCCTCTCTCTACACCCCTCTCTCTCTACACGCCCCTCTCTACACCCTCGCTCTCTACACCCCCCTCTCTATACCCTCCTCTCTACACCCCCTCTCTACACCCCCCTACACCCCCTGTCTACACCCCCCTACACCCCCTCTCTACACCCCTCTCTCTACACCCGTCTCTCTACACCCCCTCTCTACACCCCCTCCCTACAACCCACTCTCTACACCCCTCTCTCTACACCCCTCTCTCTACACCCCTCTCTCTACACCCCCTCGCTTTCCACCCCTCTCTCTCTACACCCGTCTCTCTCTACACCCCTCTCCCTCTACACCCCTCTCTCTCTACACCCCTCTCTACACCCCTCTCTCTACACCCCCTCTCTCTACACCCCTCCAGGCCCGGACTGGTCATTCTGGGCACCGGGCAATCCCCCGGTAGGCTGGATGGGGTGGGGGGCGATTTTATAGCAGGGTGCCGGTTCTGTTATTGGGGCCGATTCGGACTAACCGTGACTCGTGAGTCACGGTCAGTCCAAATCGGCCCTAACAACAGAACACAGTGCTTACGCCTGTCTGACTGAGGCCTGCTGCGAGCAGGACAATGATTCTCGGCTTCGGTGCTCCGATACGAGTACAGGTAGGCTACTAGGCTATTATGATCAGCCGCCCACCCCCTACTCATTATAATGTATTAACCCCGCCCCCCTTCACCACCTGACCTGTCACGCTGTGGCTACGCACGTCTACAACATCATCATGGTCGGGTTACGTGACTCTGAGCCGAGGTCGAGGCAGGCATTCAGAGCGAGGCCAGAGGGAGACCGTCAGGAACAGGGAAAGAGAATGGCAGTAGCACCCCGTGATTTAATTTCCCCTGTCTGCAGGTGAGTGCTATTTGTTCCTGGCCGTGGCCAGATATGGTTTATGGGTGACTGCTGGCAGTGGTGGCGCTGTCTGGGGCCGGGGGCGGGAGGCGTCGCAACTGGGCCGGGGCCAGAATCAAAACCAAAAGGGCCAGGGCCTAAGGAAGGGGCATGGAGGGCCTAGGCCCCGGCCCGGTTCAGCAGATCAGTAACTTAAGTTTGTTGTTATGTCACTTGTATGTAGCAGGGAGCGAGGTGGTGGCTGGGCTTGGCTTGCCTACTTCTCACCCTCTCTTTCCTTCTTTCGTTTATTTGTTTCACTGTGAAATGTGTCTTAGCACCAGCAGGTTTACCCTAGTGGGGGCAAGTGTGTTTTAACCTTGGAGGCCTGTCCACCACAATCTATACTGAAGTTCACCTTTAGTCTTGCGGGCAGGCTTATGAAGCAGCACACCCTAGAGCAACAGTGACTCTGTCACTGAGGTTACAGGACCCTTGAGAAGTGCCAGTTCTAGGGCGGTGCGACCGGTGTGTTTGCACTGGGTGCTGACTTTGGGTGGAAAGTATATTATGGTGTTAAAGGTGCTTGCTGCCTCCCTCCTGGCCTCCAGCAATTTTCAGCAACAATAGAAATGTTATTAGAACTACGTTGATTAATGTTCTTCCTAGAGAGAAATCGCAGTTTTGTCTAGTAGAAGTTTTGATTCATGGAAAGGTTGCGCAGGAAGTTAATGTGCCTGCTGCAAAGAACATGTACTATGCAGATCACAAAGTGCAAATAATGTAAATAGGTCAGTGGGTTACTGATTTTGAAAGACAGATCTTTGGTTGCTTGTAGTTTAGAAGTTAAAATCCTAACATAGAACAGTCATCTATTGTCATCTAAGAGCTGCATGCAAACTGCAAGGTACAAATTAGAGCATTTTCTTTTTTCCCCAGTCTTTGATTATCCTAATGTTGCAAAAAGTGTTCATTTGGATAGAAATCAATTCTGATTATTAAAGAGAAGCCCCAACAATGGTATTACATTTTAAATTCTGAGTTTGTGTTTGTCCAGACTAATCACTATGAAACTATACTGCCCACTAATATGGTTGGCATGTGACTTCTACACCTTTTAGTCCTTTGTCTTATGTAACATTTCCTATACAGTGATTTACACATGTATAATTGATTGTCTCTGTGTAGTCTGTGTGATGTAAAGTGCTCTGAAACCCTACACTGGATTGAGTGGCGCTCTAAATCAAATCAAATGCATCTGAGAGAGAGTGTGCTTATGGAGACTTGAGGGGCACTGTTAAAGGGTGGAATTGAGGGACTCTGTGGTGGAGGTGGTCATTGGGGGGCACCAACAAACACTGTTGTACAGTGCACCACCAACGCTAAAGCTGGCCCTGCCCTTGAGGCAAGTCTGCCTCACCCATTGGTGTCACTATTGGCCTTGTTTCAGCAGTAGTAGCTGGAACTCACCGGTGATTGGCAATACAGGATTTGCACTCACACTAAACTAAGTTCACAAACTTCACATTCTCTCTGCTTCATGCACACACACTTTTAAGATGTGCTGCCGGCTTGGGGCCACTGGAATTATGCAGCAAAAGAAGACAAAATTACACTGCAGTGTTGGCTAAATTATGCAGCAAATAAAGGCTGCAACTTAATGCAGTATATTTTCTGACACTTTATTATTTTGACATTTTTACACATGCTAACAATCTCTGGAAAGATTTTGCCTTATTAGTACCAGTGTAACATACAAATACAGAAGTGAGAAAGGTGAGTCAACCTTTGCAAAGGGCCGTCCACTTCGCAGCAGCACAAGTCACATTTTTTTAAACTTTTGATCCGTTTCAGCTAAAAACAATTTATTAGTGAAAATTGTCAGATAATGTAGCAGATGTTGTATTATGTGGCAAATATGGGTGAGTCATGATTATATAGAAAACCTTTGCAAACTAGGATATTTTTCCCATTCATGTTTGAACTGCTCTTGTGGAAAAAGGAAGAAGTGCTGATAACAGAATCTCCATGGATCACAGACAAATGGCTTGTGCTTCCACTTTTAAGCATATATGGAACATTCTGTGATTGAAAATAGGTCTGTATACATATCTATGATGAAAGTCTGTTTTTTATGTTTATATTATTTCCATTCACTTCATGGGTGTGTTTAATTAACGTTTTTTTTTCTTACTTCTATGTTTACTATTTAATTGCAATGCACTCTGGGGCGCATCATGTGACCAAGCTCCTTCGTGGAGCGAAACGCGTCATGGATGGGCATTAGTCCCTTTCTTTTTTGTTAAATAAACAATCCACTCTGCTCTTCACTTGAAAATTGGATTTTGGTGTCCTGATTGCTGCAAGTGTGGAGGCGAGCTTGAGGTCCTCACCTGGTTTCCCTTCGCCGAGCATTGGCGAACAGGAACATTGTTGCATATCTATGTGCATATGCACAGTGTGGATGATAGTAACATTGTAAAAGGGATGAGAGGTGCTTTAATTAGAAGAGTGATGTAAAGAACTGGACTAGTGATTCACTCAGTCATATGTAGACAAAACAATAACAGAGAAGCTCAAAGTTGTGTGGTCATAACCAGCAATAACAGACTGGGCTTGACAAAAGAGTCCCCATAATGAACACTGTTACTTTGAAAAAAAATGTGCCCTCAAAGTGCAAGTCCCCTTTGACAATTGAGATTTGCGTCCTAGTCATGTGTCACCCGCCACTTCACCACTTTCTTCATCGATCAATCAGTACATAGCGATCCCTCGTTTTGAGTGGAACTCCTTTTTTCTTTTGTTATTCTTCAGGCTTCAAAAGAGTACTCTTAAAATGGCATTTCTGTTGTTGATTGCATCTTCCAAGAACACTCTATACTAGGGACAGCCACATAGCCGTAAACACGTCAGGCCCTTTAAGAAGGTAGCTTCCACATGTTCCAGGGCTTTCTACTTCATGATTCGGAGCAAAACCTCTGGGAGCATCCTCTTGTTAGTAAATATCGTACAACCCCCCCACCATAATTCCTCCCAAGTTCTGGTTTAATGTTATTGGATGGCCAATTCATGTCTAACTGAACCTGAGCAATACTATAGGCGATTGCTTCTTTCTCGAAACTGTGCTCCAACTGTCCTGAAAATGATCCTGCACCTAGAGTCTTTGGTAAATACTGTACAATGGTGTGCAAGCTTGTGCCCTTGTTTACAGTATTAGGCAATCAGTATTGTGGTACGCAGCAGAGTTGCTTTGCTACTGCAGGACACATGAAACTACTCCGCCACACCCCTGATGAAATTAAAGAGGAAAGCTTCTAAATCAAATTTTCTTCACGATTGACATCAGAACATATTCCCTTCGGGCAAAAAATATAAGAAAAAGGTGAAAACCTTTGTAAAGGGGGGTGTTGTGGTTCTACACATACCACCTTCGCATCTAATCCCAGAGAAAATAAATAATTCCTCTTACGAGGAATTTGATGCTACTGTGTTTCATAGTATCTCTCCAAGGAAAGAGAATGACGAACCACCCTTTAAAGTTTCTCCAGACATAAGGTTCCCTCATGTGGGGACAGTCCTCCTTTTTCAAGATGACTGGCGGATCCTTCAGATCTCTGGAGGAGATCGGTGTCCTGCAGTCTCTGAGTGCTAACGCGATTCCTCCTGGGTGGAAGTGTGGTCAGAGAGTGAAGAAGTATTGGGAGCTAATGAACCCAGGGCTCCCGGGGCCTGCTATAAAGGGACTGTCTAAACAATTCATCTAAAGGTTTTGTTTTTGTGTTCACTGATGCCACTGAAAGCAATATACAACCCAAAAGCATGTGGCATTGGTGTTTTCTCTGCTGTGGTCACTTTTTTGTACACATACTTGCACATTTTTATTTGCTGTTGTTTCCAATTGAAATTTTTGGAACGTGTGCATCATAGTTACAACTTGAGCACAACTTCTGGCACACACCGCAAGGTATTTCGCATTCTCTGACATGCAGTTCTTGTAATATTTTTATTTAAATATTAGCAAATCATGCATGTCAACCGCAACTGCACAGCAGCTCTGCATTGCTTCTATCTGCGTGCACCAACATATAGAGGCCTTCAAAAATGCACAGAATCTCAGGCATGCCAGAAGTTGTCGTGGGTCATGGGATCACAATGGGTAACCTGGTGCTCTTTAAGGTCATCATCTACTATTTACTGTACTTTGAAAGTTGAGACAATTGAATATGTAATATGTAATGAAAAATGTGCTTTAAATTTCACCATTTTGGTTTTTTGTTTTCCAAAATTTTCTTGGGGGGCACCCCCCCCCAACACCCCTTCGCTCTCTACACCCCCCTCGCTCTCTACACTCCCCTCGGTCTCTCTACCCCACTCGCTCTTTACACCTCTCTTTCTACACTCCTCTCTCTACACTCCTCTCTCTACGCCCCTCTCTCCACACCCCTCTCTCTCCACACCCCTCTCTCTCCACACCCCCCTCTCTCTACATACCCCCTCTCTCTACACCCCCTCTCTACACCCCCCTCTCTACACCACCCTCTCTACACCACCCTCTCTACACCACCCTCTCTACACCACCCTCTCTACACCCCTCTCTACACCCCGCCTACACCCCCCTCTCTACACCCCCTCTCTACACCCCTCACTCTCTACACCCCTCTCTCTACACCACCCTCTCTACAACCCTCACTCTCTACACCCCTCTCTCTCTCTCTATACACCCCTCTTTCTACACACCCATCTTTCTACACCCCTCCCTCAAACCCCTCTCTCTACACCTCTCTCTCTACACCCCTCTCTCTACACCTCTCTCTCTACACCCCCCTCTCTACACCCCCCTCTCTCTACACCCCCCTCTCTCTACATCCCACTCTCTCTACATCCCACTCTCTCTACACCTCACTCTCTCTACAACCCACTCTCTCTACATCTCTCTCTACACCCCTCTCTCTACCTCTCTCTACACCTCCATCTATCTATCGCCCTCACTCTATCTATCTATCTGTCTATCTATCTATCTATCTGTCTGTCTGTCTATCTATCTATCTATCTATCTATCTATCTATCTATCTATCTATCTATCTATCTATCTATCTATCTATCTATCTATCTATCTATCTATCTGTCTGTCTGTCTGTCTATCTATCTATCTATCTATCTATCTATCTATCTATCGCCCTCCCTCACTCTATCTACCGCCCTCACTCTATCTATCTATCTATCTATCTATCTATCTATCTATCTATCTATCTATCTATCTATCGCCCTCACTCTATCTATCGCCCTCTCTCTATCTATCTATCACCCTCACTCTATCTATCTGTCTATCTATCTATCGCCCTCACTCTGTCTATCTATTGCACTCACTCTATCGCCATCACTCTATCTATCTATCTATCTATCTATCTATCTATCTATCTATCTATCTATCTATCTATCTATCTATCTATCTATCTATCTATCTATCTATCTATCTATCTATCTATCTATCTATCTATCTATCTATCGCCCTCACTCTATCTGTCTATCTATCTACCGCCCTCACTCTATCTATCTATCTATCGCCCTCACTCTATCGCCCTCCCTCACTCTATCTATCACCCTCCCTCTATCTATCTATCTATCGCCCTCACTCTATCGCCCTCCCTCACTCTATCTATCGCCCTCCCTCTATCTATCTATCTCCCCTCCCTCTATCTATCTATCGCCCTCCCTCTATCTATCGCCCTCCCTCTATCTATCGCCCTCCATCTATCGCCCTCCCTCTATCTATCGCCCTCCCTCTATCTATCTATCGCCCTCCCTCTATCTATCGCATCAACCAGCATCACTCAGCACCACCACAACATCACTATGCGATACCGCAGCATCACTGACTGCCACAGCATCACTCGTCGCCACCACAACATCACTCAGCACCACCACAGCATCAATCTGTGCAACCATTCAAAAACAACTGGTTCAAATATGTTCTCTCAATGTTTCAAGCTTTATTACAAATGTCACAAAAAGATGTTAATATTTCACTTCTGTTCTTGGATTTTCGTCACAATAAAATACACTGAACATAATCTTCACAAAAGTCATTTACAAAAGTTTAAGTTATTGCCATTATAAATTACAATAACTTTCATTTAAGTATTAATTATTCAAAAAAATTAAAAGCCATTATTATTTGTAATATCAATACATCTAAGTCACGTAAATACAACACATATTGCAGTACAAATATTATAGGTGTCACATTTGCGAAAGTTAAAACTATTGGCATTGTCAATGACAAAGCTATTAATGTCGCTATTTTCAAAACCAACACATTAATAAAAAAATTGTCATTTTCAATACCAATAGCTCAAACTTTCCTAATGCGAGATCTATTGCATTGCAAATGCTTGTTTCATTAATGCTTTCTCCCTTTGACACTGATGTTATATGTTTCTCTTCACCTTTCTTTCCTGCTTTTGTGATTTTCTCTCGCTTGTTCTGGTTGAATCTCTGATGAGGAAACGTAGGTGCCTGTCCTCAAAATTGAGCGCCGGTAGGCACCACCTGAAACCACTGGCTCATAATAGGCACTGACTTTCACACGGAACTGTGTGTGACTGTCAGGTCACAGTTGTCAATCCCAGTAAACTGTCTCGGTAGGTTAATGCACTGGCTCCAATAGAAATCTGTTGCTTGTGGCTGGTAGTTCTCAGATAATTCCACTGGAATTATCTGATTTAGCGGCTGCCACGTTTTTCACTTGATTATGAATGTGCTCCATAATCCATCACCGTCACGTCCTGCATAGCCTGCATTTTATACCCCCCCCCCCTCCCGAAAATGTTTCCGGTTCAAAAAATGAATAAAAACACAACAACGTGTGTAGCTGCACATGGCAAAAGTGGACAGGTCCCCTGTTGCTCATTGTGGCTGTGGGTGGTAAACTAGAACTAATGACGTGAAACCTGTTCCCAGACAGTGTTAACCTGTACCAAAATGAAAAATAGGGTTAGTTATACTATCACAAAATGTGCAGCAATGCACCGCATAATTTGCATTATCTTGCTGCATAATTTAGTCAACCTTGCTGCGTAATTTGACCCTTCCATGCCGAATAGTTCCCGTGGCCCTGGTCCCAGGCTTCATTTCTAGATACTATGCAACTCAGTAGGAGGATTTGGATGTTGCGGAGACCAGAGTAGGCTAAAACCCACAGCGGCAGATCTGAGTAACATATCTCAGTGGGTTCATGCTCATGCAACAGAATCTCCAACCAATCTGCAAGCCACAAGTTTGAATTTATTGTTGAAGTTTGAAATAATGCTTCTGCTGCAAAGATCCATGTGTAATATGCAGCTCATTTAATGTTAATCCTTTTAAAATAGTGCATCTTGATTTGCTGTAGAGGAGAGAGTGTGACCTTCAAGTCATGTTTGCATCCGAGTAAGGTTAATGCATCTATTGCAGCGGTTTGTTCTGTGCAAACTGCGAGCCTCGTGGAAAATCTTAGCAAGGTAGCTCAGCTGACTAATGCCCCTGCGGCTGAGATCTGCCTTGAAAAGACAGGCAACAGAGCTTTCAATCCTTTCAGACCAGTTTGCCTTTCATTCCTACAAAGTCCTTTAAAAAGCGCACAAAGGTATGGTAAAAACACGTTACTTACAAAGGTCTACATAATAAAATTACATTTTTAAAAAGAAGGGGTTCCTAAAGCGCGAAGGGAAGAAGAATTACATGGGAAGCAAGCACAGCCAGGGGGCAAGAGAGCAAGCTCAGCCAGGGAAGCAAGCACAGCCAGAGCCACACAAACACACAGAGCCACACAAACACACAGGAGAGCAAGCACAGCCAGGGGGCAGGAGAGCAAGCACAGCCAGGGGGCAGGAGAACAAGCACAGCCAGGGGGCATGAGAACAAGCACAGCGAGGGGGCAGGAGAACCAGGGGGCAGGAGAGCAAGCACAGCCAGGGGGCAGGGGAGCAAGCACAGCCAGTGGCCAGGGAAGCAAGCACAGCCAGGGGGCAGGGAAGCAAGCACAGCCAGGGGGCAGGGAAGCAAGCACAGCCAGGGAGCAGGGAAGCAAGCACAGCCAGGGGCAGGGAAGCAAACACAGCCAGGGGGCAGGGAAGCAAGCACAGCCAGGGGCAGGGGAGCACGCACAGCCAGGGGGCAGTGGAGCAAGCACAGCCAGGGGGCGTGGGAGCAAGCACAGCCAGGGGGCAGGGAAGCAAGCACAGCCAGGGGGCAGGGAATCAAGCACAGCCAGGGGGCAAGGGAGCAAGCTCAGCCAGGGGAGCAAGCACAGCCAGGGGGCAGGGAAGGAAGAACAGCCAGGGGGCAGGGAAGGAAGCACAGCCAGGGGGCAGGGAAGCAAGCACAGCCAGGGGGCAGGGGAACAAGCACGGCCAGGGGGCAGGGAAGCAAGCACAGCCAGGGGGCAGTGAAGCAAGCGCAGCGAGGGGGCAGGGAAGCAAGCGCAGCCAGGGGCAGGGGAAGCAAACACAGCCAGGGGGCAAGGAAGCAAGCACAGCCAGGGGGCAGGGAAGCAAGCACAGCCAGGGGGCAGGGAAGCAAGCACAGCAATGGGGCAGGGAAGCAGGCACAGCCAGGGGGCAGGGAAGCAAGCACAACCAGGGGGCAGGGAAGCAAGCACAGCCAGGGGGCAGGGAAGCAAGCACAGCCAGGGGGCAAGGGAGCAAGCTCAGCCAGGGGAGCAAGCACAGCCAGGGGGCAGGGAAGGAAGAACAGCCAGGGGGCAGGGAAGGAAGCACAGTCAGGGGGCAGGGAAGCAAGCACAGCCAGGGGGCAGAGGAACAAGCACAGCCAGGGGGCAGGGAAGCAAGCACAGCCAGGGGGCAGGGAAGGAAGCACAGTCAGGGGGCAGGGAAGCAAGAACAGCCAGGGGGCAGGGGAACAAGCACAGCCAGGGGGCAGGGAAGCAAGCACAGCCAGGGGGCAGTGAAGCAAGCGCAGCGAGGGGGCAGGGAAGCAAGCGCAGCCAGGGGCAGGGGAAGCAAACACAGCCAGGGGGCAGGGAAGCAAGCACAGCCAGGGGGCAGGGAAGCAAGCACAGCCAGGGGGCAGGGAAGCAAGCACAGCAATGGGGCAGGGAAGCAAGCACAGCCAGGGGGCAGGGAAGCAAGCACAACCAGGGGGCAGGGAAGCAAGCACAGCCAGGGGGCAGGGAAGCAAGCACAGCCAGGGGGGCTCTGCTAAGTGAGGCTTCAGACCGTCAGAGCTGAACGAGCACACCGCGCACTCAGCAACCTTAGAGCAAGCTGCAGGGAGTCAGACCTCCGCAGCCCTACGCCCTGGAACTCAGCTGTAGAGGGCACCATGTGGTTTACCTTTTGATGCATTCATCTGTTTTTTTAAATATAATAATTGGAATATTGCGAGACAGCTCTAGGAGAGTCAACAGCGGGTTTTCAGACGGTTAAAATACATCTTTGATTATTAGATGTCGTTGAGACCGGCTTGTTTAAGGCCAGTGTTATTCTTTCAAATCTATGAAGCGAGCGAGTTGTCGGTCCTCCATAGCAGTGTCAATATATAGTGTCTACGTATTTTGAGGTGTAAATAAACCTCATTATTATTTGGCCGAAATCTTCTGGAGAGCCTTCGGGTATTCACAGAAAGAAGTCCTTCTGTGCTGTACATGGACAGTTGTTTTTTATTTTTCGTGTTTTGTTTTATAATCACTGTAGGAGGGTGGATACCTGACCATGGTTATCCCAGATTTTTTGCCTAGTGTTTAGCTAGTTTTCGACTTAGTTGGCCTGGGATACTGCTAATCAGGGTCCCAGGCTATCTGCTCTCTCTGTAAAATGGACTCCATGTACCCTAGGTACATAACTAATTGGATTGGGTCACCTTATCAGCCCCTGTACAGTGTACTATAGGTACCAGGGCATAGGTGATTCCAAGGCCTACCAGGGGCTGTAGCATATCTTTTGCCACCCCTGGCTGGCCATCCAAACAGACACAACTGGCTGATCCCTCAGCTGGGGCTAGGTGGTGTAATCACCCCTTGCTTAGATATAGTATACCTATATCTAAACCTATATCTGGACACATATACACTTATAAGTCACTCCTATGGCAGGCCTTAACAATCATGGAGGCAGAGTGCTTGGTTTTATGTGAGATGGTGCCCTAGCATGAGCTGAGCCTGTCTGCAGCTTTCGCAACCCTGTCCTTATAGCTGTTCCAGGGTATTGCCATACCATATACTCTTAAGTGCATTATAATCCTCGTGGTTAATGCTAACTTTGGTTTGGCATTATCAAAACATGTCGTGTAAGGTGTCATACACTTTGGAATACTACCCCCTCGCCAGTTCTGGCGACGGGGGCAGCATTCCACCCTTCTAGAGGGAGAAGACATGTTACTTTACTTAAAACGCGGTTAAATCTAAACAGAGCCCCAGCATTACAAAATGGATGCTGCTGCCACAGACACATGTCTGGCCTCCTGCTGCTGACCGAAACTCTGGCAAGGGAGGCCTGGACAAATGGTATCCTGTCACAGGGAGGTGTTACACCACCCCAGACAGGAGATAGTGGAATGAGGCAGGCAGGGCGAGTAAAACTAGACACTGCCTAGGGCGCACAAGGCTCCCCATGCATAGCCCAGTTCAAACCGGTGCTGGGGGCACTCCAGCCCCAGCTCTGGTGCGAAACTGGACAAGGATAAAGGGGTGTAACCACCCCCTTCCTGGGTCCCACCCATAAGAGGGACCTAGCAGGTAATCCAGCCCCTTGATTTGGAATAAAGGTAGGAGCTGTGTCCATAGACTTTAGATAATCCTGACTGAAACTTTGAAATGAAACTCTGGACCCTTCAACATCCTACTCGACGTAGAAGACTGAAGAATCTCCCTTGTGGTCAAGGAGTGACCACCCTGTGCAAACAGGCACCATCCAGCGTCCAACCGTTTGCTTTGTTGCAGCTCCCGCCGGAGCTCGAGCAACAGAGATCAACAAGAACCGGATTCCCAGACATCCAACAGCCCGATCCTCAGCCACAGCAAAGCTGAGACCCGTGGAGACGACGTGAGACGTGGGACCGGACATCTTGAAAAGACTGCAAAGTGCTGACTGTGCAGCTCCCGATGCACCCTCAAAGCTGTGTATTGGGATTTGAGAAGCCCCAGCCCCGAGCAGCTTGTGCACCGAAGATCTCCCCTCCACACTCATCTGCTGCGTGGGGCCCTTTTGCATTTTCCTGCTTGACACATCTGTCCGATCACTTGCCCGTTGGCTAGTGGCCTCTACAACGATGAATCTTTGAAACTACTCTACTGGTCTGGTTGCTCCAGACTGGCCATCGCTCCCCTGAAAAGGAGCCACCGCTCTGACCTTGCTGGTCCGAGTAAGAAGCGATCTTCAAATCCTGCGTGGGTTACCTTTGCCAAGGCCTGTTGACTCCAATCCGGAAACCGACACCGCCGACAGCGAGAGACTTTGTGGGTGAGTCCATGTTCCACTCCTGGTCATCGTCGATGCCCCAGAGTCCACGTGGCAGCGGAGACAAGCTTCTTAACAACCACCTGATTGCGCCCGACATCGCCTGGTTCCTTCCTGGTTCCATCCTGGTCACTGGCTAGTGACCCAGACTCTGTCCCCTCTGCTTTCAGGTACTCTACATCTTCGATCCATCCTTGGATCCACCCGGACTCTTCTCTCCTGGCCGCCTGCAGCATCTTCATCTCCAGGCTCCATAGAACTCCACGACGAAACCCGACACACTTTGGCACCTATGCACCCGCTTCCTGTGGGTGAGGTAACGATCAAACACCGGTGCTCCTGTAGTGGTTTACACCTCTAGTGTCCTAGTTTTAAGTGGCTAATTTCTAGTCCAGTCGGAAAACTTCCAAAACAGTAACTTTGTAACTTTTACGCACCTTTGACTTTGCATTGGTGCATGCGTGTGCTTTAGGCACTGCACCCGAGTCCCGCGGGCCTTTCCCGTCCTAACTGCTGTTAGTCCCGAGTAGCCCCAGTGATTCACAAGGCCCTAGGCCCTACCATTGTTCGAGAGGTGGTACTTATACCACTATTTTAGTATATGGTTAGAGTGGCCACCGGGCCTATCCAAAATTGTGCAACTTTTGAATGTTTAACTGTGCTTTTGTTTAAACGCTTGTGCCTCTGCACTCATAAAGAGTACAGAGGATTATTCTAGTAATAAATACATATATTTTTATAATATATCACTTGCGTGGTGTCCTTTCATTTGCTATTAAAGGATTGCATATGGTAAAACAGCTGGCTTCACATGCCCTCTTGAGTTTAGCCTAAGACTGCTTTGTCCATGCTACCATTAGGATAGCTGGTCTATAAGGTTGACTTTACAACCACCACCATAAGGGTTGTTTGGACTGATACAAGGTGATCACTAGAATAGTGAACATCATACATCAGGCCACCTTCTCACAATCACCGGGACAATGACATTGTGAAATATTTGAATGTTCAGCTGATGCGGCCTTTCCTGGGCTCTGATGCTTGCAGGCCTGTGGTGCACATGTGTTGGGAAGACAAAACATATCAACTAAAGAGGTGTATGAATGATTGGATGGATGGGTGGCTAAATAAAAGAACGATTGCATGGATAAGTCAGTGACTAAATAGATGGATGATAATTGAGTACATGAATAATGGTGAATGGATGCTTGAATGAATGGAGGAACAGATTTGTAGAAAGCGCAGACCTAATCACCCCTTTTCAGTAGGGGGTGTATATGGGAAGCCCTGACCAGCTGCAATGATGTTCGGTCTTAACCCAGCCGTATAAAATGTGAAATGTATTCTGCAAAACAACGCCTTGCTAGCACCAAATCACTACGTCCTGCACTTGGCAGCAACCTACCAACCTACCTACGCATAATTCCAATGGCCTTGCTTTGAGTATCTATGAGATACGGGAGCCTCAGGGGCCCCTCCCCACATTCTTCAGGGGGGGCCACTGCCTGTCAGTGAACGCATTTGTCACAACCATCTCTGCAAGCACCCGACGGGACCCCACTCTTGGAAGTGTTTGTTTTTATGAAAACCTCCAGTTTTCGAGTCTGCGCTGAGCTGGACATTGAAAAGCAGCAGGGGTTCTCCCCTGGCCGTCCCCTCCTCCCCCCGTGGAGGAGTCTCCAGTATGAGACAATCAGAAAACTGAAAGAAAACAGGAGGATTGGGAAGCGCCCATAAGAGGAAATGCCGCTGTGATTCAGACTGGCCAGCGCGGCTGAGCTGCAGAGCAGGTTTTGATTCAGAGGCCTGGAAACCCCGAGGAGGAATAATAACTTGTACACAACATTAACCCCTCGCCTGCCGGGGCAGAATCAGTCCGGCTGGGAGAGCATTCTTTCGAATCCCAGCGCCACTCAGAGCAAGGCAGATAGACATGGCCGCCCCGTGACCAAAGAGAGACCCCTGCGCCCAGCATAAACGCCATCAGAACAGCTCCAGGCGGAACACTCCCGATTTCGGAGGCAAAAAAATAGATAGTGTTCACTCACCTTGGTACCAGCTATGGTGGTTCCGGGGAGGGCCCCAGCCTGGAAGCAGAACTCCGACGTTTTCATTTCGAGGGTGAAGGGGAGTGTAAGGGCAGGAGCGGGAGGTAATTACCTTATTGCTGCCGCCGCTGCTGCTCACAACCCCGAGTACATATAGTAGGCGATGCACACTGCAGAACATTTCTCAGGCAGGCAGAAGCCGGCGCATGTTTCTAATTATCTTTTTGCAGGGGCATTTCCTCCCCTGCCAGCAGGGCCTCTCAGCTGACAGCACGCCGGTCTCCCCGAGGAGCGCTCCACACCACCACGTTTCTCCGAGGCAAAGCAGAATTGCCTCGGAGAAACGCACCGCCATTTTGCGACTGGGGGGGCGTGTTTTTAGCAGTGGAGTGACGGATGACGTCACGGCTTAAAAACTGCAAAAAACACGCCCCCGAATCGCAAAAAGACGGGGCTTGAACGGAGTGACGCCCCTCTCCTTCAAAGGCTGGCCTCCATTTAGGAAGCCAGCCAATGTAGAAGAGGGGCGTGTTCAAGCCTCATTGTAGACAAAACATAAAATCTCGGACTCCGCCCACTGCTTACGCAGTGCAACGCAGGCTGAGACCTAAAAATAGAAATATTGTTGAATAAAGAACAGTGGTGGCTGGTGAAATTTGAGAGTGGTAAGGCTGGGCAGTGTATGATGGGGTGTAGCATCGGGGTTCACTTTAATGGGATACATCATTTTTGGGAGGCCGGTCACCATTTCCCATGCAAAACATCATGCAGGCCAGGACTGAGCTTGAAGAAGTTCAGAAAAGTGCAACCAAAATTGTATGTGCAGGAACACATTAGAAGTAAAAGCTAATTAACACAGGCTGAGGCCAGGACTGCAGACTGGTACACGTAATCACTGATGCTAATTTATGACCACTGACTAGTGATATTGTCATGCTTCTTTATGGCCACGTCATTTGGAATGTTTACCTTTAACCTTCTTCTACTGTTATGCTTTGACAGGATTCCTTTCCCTGGCTTCGGTCCTGACATTTGCTGGGAAAGAAGTCCTGTGTAGGCTGCGTCCTACCTTGCTCCTGTGCTTCCTATTTAATAAACCCTTACACTACTAATTTCATGTAGTGTTCTACTTTACAATTGGCGACGATGTGGAAGAAGCACTAGGAAATTCCCGAACCCTGTTTCTTTCTTCATTTTGGAAATTTCTGCTTTTATTAGAGATTGTGGATTATTCTGACTGCGAGGGACTATTCTAAGGATTTTAATTGTCCTCCCTCATCAGTGGAATCTTTCGTAAGTACTTTGTGTGGAAGAGCTTTTTGTTAATTTTAAAAAGGAAATACTCTTCGTGTGCCCAGCAGTTTTTCACGCTATTTTTGGGTTTCTTGGATTCACTCGAGGAGAGCAATTGTTTGATGCTTTATTCGTTTTGCTGTTTGCGCAAGAAAGATGTTATTATAATTTAGATGAGCGCGCAGGAATTAATCTTTTTACTATTTGAATGAACGCGCGGATGCTTCATTTAAATGAGAGAACATTACCGTCTTCGTTGATGAGAGCGCGTGTGTAACCGGCATCTCTCCATTCTGCCGACGCTTGGTGTATTCTCCTCCGTGACGCATGAAATAAGTAGTGTTAGCGTTTCAGCATCTCTCCATTCTGCGGACGCTTTCTTCGTTCTCTTCAGTGACGCATGGAATAATTAGTGTGAACGCTTCACGTACGCTGGTTAAGTATGGGCGAAATTTGCGAATTCGCGGTCTGCAAATTCGTGCGAAATTGCAAAAAAAGTCTGCGAGTTCGCGAATTTTGCAACAAACTCGCGGATTTTTGTGCCATTTGCACAAATATGTGACCGCGTGTGCCTGTAACTTTGCCAGCGCGCCAAAAGGCGCCGAGGTCCCTTGAGTGAGCTGGCCATTATAGTGGGGATGGGCAGGAAGACGTTTCATACCACTAGTGTGTGGTGGATGGGGCCAAACGGGCGGGGTTTCTATGCAAGTTCACATACATCTTGTTTATAAAGGGTCAGAGACCGAGCAGCGCAGTAGATGAGGAGAAAGCAGCCTCCTGGTCACAGGAGCTACACGGGGATGGTGCTTGGGAAACTTATGGATGCAAAAATACGTTTGGCACAGAACCCCAGAATCCTTCAGATGTCCAAGATAGCTCTGCTGCGCGTGTTGGTACAAAGCCATTCTGATCCTGCTTAGTGGGTTCAGGCGCATGCAGCTGCTGCTGCTGGACAATGTCCCATCTCATACTAAACTGCCCCGTACAGACATATGCTGGCGCTGGGCAGTAGTGTGCAGTGGTGTGCGGGTGCTCCATGCCTGGTACATGTGCATACCGGTGCCAGGGGGGACACATGTTTATTGGTGCTGTGTAGCAAGTTATGACTTTACATTTTGACTGCACCGGACGGTGGTACCACCTACACGGATCAGGAGCATCCAAGCACCAGACTTCATGGTGGAAGAGCATAATGGTGCAGTGCGGTACGGGTATATATGTCCTGAGAGCAGGCGGACACTTAGCACAAGGTGTGCTCACACCCAGAGGGCTCCCAGGCAATTGAGCACGAATGATTTTCACACTGAGAGGGCTCTGGGGCACTTCAGCAGCACGGGGGCTCACACCCACTGGGCCCCGGGGCAGTCCAGTAGCGCGTGGGCTTACAACCCATGGGCAGCTCAGCAGGGCAGGGGCTCGCACCCACAGGGCTCCCGGGCAGTTTAGCAGCACTCCCCTCTGGTTCATCACTGCCACCCTCTGGTTCACCACTGCCACCCTCTGGTTCACCCCTGCCACCCTCTGGTTCATTACTGCCACCCTCTGGTTCATCATTGCCACCCTCTGGTTTACCACTGCCACCCTCTGGTTTACCACTGCCACCCTCTGGTTCACCGCTGCCACCATCTGGTTCATCACAGCACCCTCTGGTTCACCACTGTCACCCTCTGGTTCATCACTGCCCCCCTCTGGTTCATCACTGCCACCCTCTGGTTCATCTCTGCCACCCTCTGGTTCACCCATGCCACCCTCTGGTTCATCATTGCCAACCTCAGGTTCATCACTGCCACCCTGTGGTTCACCACTGCCACCCTCTGATTCACCACTGCCACCCTCTGGTTCACCACTGCCACCCTCTGGTTCACACCTGCCACCCTCTGGTTCATCACTGCCACCCTCTGGTTCACCACTGCCACCCTGTGGTTCACCACTGCCACCCTCTGGTTCACCACTGCCACCCTCTGGTGTACCCCTGCCACCCTCTGGTTCACCACTGCCACCCTGTGGTTCACCACTGCCACCCTCTGGTTCACCCCTGCCACCATCTGGTTCACCACTGCCACCCTCTGGTTCATAACTGCCACCCTCTGGTTCACCACTGCCAACCTCTGGTTCATCACTGCCACCCTCTGGTTCACCACTGCCACCCTCTGGTTCATCACTGCCATCCTCTGGTTCACCACTGCCACCCTCTGGTTCATCACTGTCACCCTCTGGCTCATCACTGTCACCCTCTGGTTCATCACTGCCACCCTCTGGTTCACCACTGCCACCCTCAGGTTCATCACTGACACCCTCTGGTTCATCACTGCCACCCTCTGGTTCACCACTGCCACCCTCTGGTTCACTCCTGCCACCCTCTGGTTCATCACTGCCACCCTCTGGTTCATCACTGCCACCCTCTGGTTTACCACTGCCACCCTCTGGTTTACCACTGCCACCCTCTGGTTCACCCCTGTCACCATCTGGTTGTTCATCACAGCACCCTCTGGTTCACCACTGTCACCCTCTGGTTCATCACTGCCACCCTCTGGTTCATCACTGCCACCCTCTGGTTCATCTCTGCCACCCTCTGGTTCATCACTGCCACCCTCTGGTTCATCTCTGCCACCCTCTGGTTCACCCATGCCACCCTCTGGTTCATCATTGCCACCCTCTGGTTCATCACTGCCACCCTGTGGTTCACCACTGCCACCCTCTGATTCACCACTGCCACCCTCTGATTCACCACTGCCACCCTCTGGTTCACACCTGCCACCATCTGGTTCATCACTGCCACCCTCTGGTTCATCACTGCCACCCTCTGGTTCACCACTGCCACCCTCTGGTTCATCACTGCCATCCTCTGGTTCACCACTGCCACCCTCTGGTTCATCACTGCCACCCTCTGGTTCACCACTGCCACCCTCTGGTTCATCATTGTCACCCTCTGGTTCACCACTGCCACCCTCTGGTTCATCACTGCCACCCTCTGGTTCACCACTGCCACCCTCTGGTTCATCACTGCCACCCTCTGGTTCATCACAGCACCCTCTGGTTCACCACTGCCACCCTCTGGTTCACCACTGCCACCCTCTGGTTCACCACTGCCACCCTCTGGTTCACCACTGCCACCCTCTGGTTCATCCCTGCCACCCTCTGGATCACCACTGCCACCCTCTGGTTCATCACTGTCACCCTCTGGATCATTACTGCCACCCTCCGATTCATCACTGCCACCCTCTGGTTCATCACAGCACCCTCTGGTTCACCACTGCCACCCTCTGGTTCACCACTGCCACCCTCTGGTTCACCACTGCCACCCTCTGGTTCATCACAGCACCCTTTGGTTCACAACTGCACCTTCTGGTTCATCACAGCACCCTCTGGTTCACCACTGTAGATTATGGGGAGAAAGCACACCTGCCCAGCCTCAACCGGTGGCTGGTTAATGTGTTACTGAATTTGAGCGTCAAGTCCGGCACCTGCTTCCTTATCTGTAAGTGCTTCCTGTTGTGGTTTAATTTTTTGTGACAGCCTGGAGCATTGTGCCATACTTGTAACTATTCTCGGACCCTGCTTCGAGAGTCAGAGCAGGGTCAGAGAATAGTTGCAAGTAGGCAACAACTCTGGAGGCGCCGCTCAGGAAGCACTTACAGGATTACTTACAGCAGGTGCCCAAGTTGAAGTTAATTTCTTTGCAACCATTTTGTAAATGGTTACAAAAAAATTAGATTCAACTTGGGCACCTGCTGTAACCCTGTACGTGCTTCATGTACTTCAGTTTTTGAAAATCCGTCCCGAACGCGATTTCGCGGATTTTTCTGCAATTTCGCGAGATTCGCGGACAGCGAAATTGCATAAAATCCGCAAATTTCGTGAACGGAATGGATTTTACGCCCATGCTTAACGCTGTTACGTAGTGATGTAAGACGCTTGACAGACTTTTTGTTTCCATGACAACAGCTAAACAAGCTCCTTAACGCAAGTGGTTTCTTCCAGGTAATGTTCAAGCTCTTCACTCTACAATTCCTTGTTCATCGTTATATTTGGGAAGATTTCAAGTAAGCTGAGACATTTAATTGACAATGATTATATTCCACAACGGTTTTTTTCTTCGTTTTAAGGCTGTTTCTTCAAATCATATTCTGGTTTCTGCTACTCGTTTCTGGACATTCTATTTTTGACCTTTACTTGTTTATTGTTTTAGTGTTTTTGGATACTTTATTCTTTATTGGTGTTCTAAATGCCTACTCAGAACTTCACCATTCAATCTCCGCAAGCCTTTTGGCCCACAGGTTCTGAACCATGCATGAAATGGTTACAGTGGAAAGCTTATTTTTTAAACTTTATTGAAACTATAGACGAAGACGGGAAAATGAAGCCCGAAAGGAAGAAAAAAACTTTTTTTACATTCTGTGGGTGCTTGTGGTTTAAAAATTTATGATGAAATGACTAAAACTGTTGGGGGTGGAGATTCTAATGTTTTCACTGATATTTTGAAAGATTTTGATAATCATTTTTCTCCCAAAGTGTGTATAGGTATAACAAGATATACGTTTTTTCATAGGAAACAGCTTCCAGGTGAAACTATTGATGTTTATGTTGTTGAACTTAAAAAAATGGCTGAAGATTGCAAATTTGATCATCTTCAGGAGCAATTCATAAGAGATCAAGTCGTTATGCATGCTTCGGATCCAGCGATCCAAGATAGACTTTGGATCAACAGAGATGCTGATCTCAAAGATGTGTTAGCCATTGTCAGAAAAGCTGAATTGTCTGGTCGTAGTGCTAAAGTGATTAAGAATGAGGATAAAATAGTTTCAGAACAAATCGTTTCTAAAGTTCAAAGTAAATCTAACTTTAAACAAAAGTTACAACTGAAGAGTAAATCTCATGAGCTTAAAAAGAGTGAAGACTTACGATGTTTTCGCTGTGGTAGTGACTCACATTTGGCCAGTAACAAATTGCGTCCTGCTATTAAGGAAAAGTGTTCTAATTGCGGACTGATAGGACATTATTCCAGGGCCTGCAACAGGAAGAAGAACAAAAAAGTGAAAGTCATTTATGATTCTTCTTCAGGTGATGAAGAGTGCATTGTGAAAACAATTATGCACTGTTCAGTTGAGGATGAATGTGATCACAAACCTTTAGAAAAGGTATATATTTTTAACATTAATGACTCCTTTAATAAAGAGATTTAAAAAAAACAATTTGCAATATGTTAATAGGTGGAGTTCCGATTAATATTTATGCTGATTCTGGTTCTCCATATACCATAGTTAATGAGGAAGTGTGGAATTCAGAGTTTGTTCGATACTTAGGGAATACTCTTTACACACCTGACATTTCTCCTGAAGGATTCTCTGGAGAAAAAATTGACATGGTTGGTTTTAGACCTTTGAAGTTTAGATTCATAGGGAGGGAGTCTCGCGGCAAATATGTTGCTATACATGGACCTTCCGTCCTCGGGTGGCGAGATCAGGGTAATTTAGATATCATTTTGAATCCTAACAGCCCTGACCCTGTTCTTGTTGTCAATGATGGTGTTAAAATTGGAAATTGTATGTTGGCTAAATTCCCTAAAGTTTTTAGTGGTAAACTTGGTAGTTTTGAAGGATTTTCACATCGCATTGTTTTAAAAAGCAATGCTAATCCTAAAACATTTAAGGCTAGAAATATTCTTATTTTAATTCGTGGAAAAGTAGAAAAAGAGTTAGAGAGACTGGTTGCAGAGGATATAATTGAACCTATTGAATCCTCGGAATGGATTTCTCCAGTCGTAGTTGCTAGACGCTCTAATGGCAAGATTCGTCTGTGCATCGACCTTCACCATTTAAATAATAATATAGTTATTGATACATTTCCCTTACCAAAAATTTCTGAAATGCTGTCTTCAGTTAATGGTGCCACTATTTTTTCAACAGTCGATTTATCCTCGGCTTACCACCACATTTTACTTGATAAGGACAGTAAACAATTTACTGTATTCATCACACCCATGGGGTGTTTTCAATTTAAGAGGATGCCATTTGGTTTGGCTTCTGCCGCAGCCATCTTTCAACGCATTATGCATCAACTATTTGGTAAGCATCCCAAAGTGAGATTTTTTTCAGGATGATATTCTCATCTTTCGAAAAGATAAAACTGAACATAAATAACACTGTTTTAGAGGAAGTTTTAAATACACTTGAAAACAAAGATTTGACCATAGAACATTCTAAGTGTAAATTTGGTGTAAAATCTGTGACGTATCTTGGCCATGTGTTATGTTCTGATGGTATTTCAACTAAACCCAAGCTAGTGGATGCCATAAAAGAAGCTCCTCCTCCTTCCAATAAGGATGATGTTCGATCATTTTTGAGAATGTGGAGTTTTATGCGAAATTTATTAAGGGTTTTTCTAGCAAGGTTTTCAATATCAGACAACTTCTTAAAAGCAATGTGAAATTTGCATGGTCTGTAGTGTGTGAAAATGAATTTAACAGCATTAAGATGGACATCATTCATGCACCTGTTTTAAGTCCTTTTGACATGAATCTCAATTCTGTAATTACTGTGGATGCTAGCAACAAAGGTTTGGGTGGTGTACTCTCTCAAACAGTTGAAATTGGCAAGGAACGTATAGTTGCATTCGCCTCCAGGGCCCTCTCCACTCCTGAGAGTAAATTTTCTGTAATTGAGAGAGAAACTTTGGCAGTTGTTTGGGCTTTAGAACATTTTCATAGTTTTGTATGGGGCAAAGAATGTGTTCTTAGATCCGACCACAAACCTCTTACCAAACTCCTCTCTACTGAAGGGCTTTGCAACGCTACTGCCGGGATAGCGAGAATGTCCATGCGTCTGCAAGATTTCTTTGTTAAAATTGAATATGTTCCTGGAAAAAGCAATGTTTTAGCAGATTTTTTTGTCTCGCATGCCTTCTGATCTGCAAGAATGTGATGTGAATGAATGGGATTCTTTACAGGTTGCCCTTGTGCATGATGATAGCCCGTTTTGTGTAGATAAGAAGAAATGGAGTGATGAGTATTTGAAGGATTGTGTCTTAGCTTCTATTATTTCCTTCATTCGTCAAGGTTGGCCAGAAAAAAGTAAACTAACCTCTGATCTCAAACCCTTTTGGGAAGTAAGAAGTAAGTTGACCGTGTTGGATGGTACTGTTTTTCGTGGAGACAAGGCCATTCCCCCTACTTCTTTAAGAATTTCCATTTTAAATTTATGTCATATAGACCATTGTGGCATAGTCAAAACTAAACAAAATGTTAAGAAATGGTATTGGTGGCCAGGAGTTGATTTATCTGCAGAAAGAATTGTTCGTGATTGTGTTACTTGCTCCAATTCTGATAAAGTCCTTAACACTTTGAGACCTGATATGTGTGAACCGGTTATTCCTGAGGGTCCGTGGCATACAGTTGATATTGACATCATGGGACCCATAGGTAAGAATCATAAATATATAATATCTATTATTGATATCTTTTCAAGATGGCCAAGCATCACCATTGTAGATAAAGTTGATTCAGGTAATGTTCTGGAATTCATGGATAAGGTTTTCATTGAAGAAGGTCTTCCTTCTCAAATCATAAGTGATAATGGTGTGCAATTTATGTCCAAACTAGCGAAGTCTTACTTTGATAGGACTGGGATTACTCACAGAACAACCTCTTTATACAATACAAGCGGTAATGGTCTTTGTGAAAGATTCAATAAAGTGCTTAAAAATGCTATTCAAATTGCCGGTATGAAAGGAGAAGATTGGGAAACTCATGTTTACAAGGCTGTTTGGTCTTATAGAACTAATATTCATGATGCTTTGAAAATGTCACCTTTTGAGATTATGAGAGGCCGCACTGCAAGGACAAAATGTAATCCTGAATGGTTACATAAAAATCCTTCTTTAGATATCTGTATGAACCAAGTTAAAAACAATATTCTAGAGAAACATCTTCGTTATAAACAGAATTTTGATAGCAAATTTAGTGCTGGTTCTGTAGATATCAAAGCTGGCATGTGGGTTAAGGTTAAAAAACCTTGGAAAGTTAGGAAAGGTGAGTCGCAATTTTCTGAGCCTTTGTTGATTAAAAAGGTTTCGCGGAATGCTGTACTTTTAAGTGATGGTAAAGTATGGAATATTAGAATAATTGCTATTTACAGGGGTAAGAACGATTTAAAGAATGATTCAGTTATCTCGTCTTCTCTTTCTTCTTCTAAAGCATTTGATTTTCAACCTTTTCAAAAGGTTGGATCATGGTGGCGTTATTGTGTCAGAAAGTTTTATCTCTCAAAACGTGGAGAACTCTGATTTAGGCAACAATGGTCCTTCTTCTAACAATGTCAATTGTGGGGTTGAAGATGTTGATCTGTCAGCTCCTATTGGTGATATTGATTCTTCAGCTTCTACATCTAGTGACTGTATTTTGCCAAAATCTGATTTTGTAAATAAGAATGTTGTAGCTCTTGACGATATGGATTTGAACAGTAACGTAGATATGTGCAAGAAACTTAATTGTTCTAAACCTAAATGGTTAGATGATTTTGTATGTTAATCTTTTTGGTTTTTATTGTTCTCCTCAAGGGGGAAGACGTGTCATGTTTCTTTATGGCCACGTCATTTAGAATGTTTACCTTTAACCTCCTTCTACTGTTATGCTTTGACAGGATTCCTTTCCCTGGCTTCGGTCCTGACAGTTTCTGGGAAAGAAGTCCTGTGTAGGCTGCATCCTACCTTGCTCCTGTGCTTCCTATTTAATAAACCCTTACACTACTAATTTCATGTAGTGTTCTACTTTACAGATATCTTCCTACCTGACACCCCCTAACCCCCCCAGCAGAGGGTTTACACCTTACAGAACAAGCTCGATTTCGTCCACAGAGCTGGAAAGAAATCTCGCAGCAAGTTAAGACTCTCGTTTATGTACATAGCAGCAACATGCTGCCAGTTACACCAAAACCCTCCAGAGTCCACACAAAAGCCACACTGCACATGGCACTTCTTTCAATCTATTTATGTCACTAACATGATCAACAGTGATAGTGCCCAAGCACAAATAGACGAGAATTGATGAGCCCAGATTTTACAAACATCACACACTCACAACACAGTCATTCATTGGATCCGATGTTTTCACCAAAAAGCTGCTGTTGCTTAATTCGTTTTCCAAAACGAACTGAGACGTAAATTATTTTTAAAAAATGATGGTCATGATTTACTCACTAATAGGAAGATATTTTGTATTATGAAAGAAAGCCGGTGAAAGTAGCAGCAATCTACCGAGCACAACTATGTATGTAGCCACATGAACATTAAACCTTTTGAGAAAGTCGACAATTTGCTTTACTTCCTCTAGTACTGCTGTAGGGGAGACTTCAGATTGGAACGCGCATTCACTGTGTGGCTGATTTATGGCCCAGTGATAAACTCTATGGCCCTCTGACACTTGTCCCCCCTTCTCCCCTAGGAGATGAGTTAGCACTTCCTCCAACAGGGCTGAAAACTTTAATAATAAGTACTAAACTCGCTGCTGCTGGTACTGCTGAGGCAGAGTCCTGACTTTGATTTAACATTACAGAGTCACTGTCAGAGCATTATGCATGGTTACTGACGGTGATTATGTATTTATTTGCAAATGCGTCAAACACGTAACTTTTTTTACGCACCTACCTTCACTTGGTGCCTGGTCCACTCGCCGCTTTGGGGCTGCAGGGAACCATCTAACCTAAACCTGCCTCAAGGTATTGCCGACGCACACCAGCAGTGCATAACTTTGAATGCTGCAGCAGCTGCTCCTGACTGCCGTTGCCAGATAAGCACAGACAATGGAGCTGCAATGGTGTTCACACCGTCCTGCAATTAACAGGAGCGCGGGAAGCAGACACCTTGAGTCTGCACAGTGTGTCTAAACTAATTAAAGCCAATGTATACAATGCTTGACAACCCCCCCCCCGTGCGTTTTTCTTCTTTCTCTTTCCCCATGTGTTCTCCACCCAGTACCATGTAAATATGCTCTTTATTTTCAATAAAAATTACAGAAATAAAAAAAAAAGAAATACTGATGACAAACTGCGCAGACTCGATTTCTTTGCTTTTTGCCTGCCTGCAACCTCTACCCCACCCTTTCCCAACTCGTCACAGGGAGACCACCAGCACCCCTGTGACGAGTTGGGAAAGGGTAGGGGTGACCATCCTCGCCATTCCTTGACTGGCGTGAAGCCCCTGGTGCTATAGGGCATCAGCCTGAAGAGCCCAGGGCAAACTTTACCCACACGTCACCAGGGGGGGTTGAGGCTGGTCCTCGAGGCTATGTATTTGTCGAGCTGATGACCTCACAGGCCTCAGGGCGGTGAGCTCATCAGCCTGGCAAATACTATAGTCTCAGCAGGGCCCACCCAATGGCAGCATTAGTGAATGCACCGGATCAGCATGATCGATGCTTGCAGTGACACAAGACTAATCAGGGTCACAGCAACAAAAACAAGAGGTATGTGTACATTGCTTTAAAATAAAAAATGGAAAAGTGTACAAAATACCTTTATCTAATGGTTGACCGAGGGGGTGAAAGTAACGGGGGCGGAGCCCCGACACCCTAACGCAAAAACCGCCACTGATAATGAATACAAATGCGTGTGTGCAAAGCCGGGGCAAAAGCTTTTAACCAGTACTGGGAAGTTTGGGACTGATTCGCCTCATCCCTCCGTACACAGACAGAAGCAGAAACAGAACATCTGAACCGTGCTGTACACCACAGCTTATTGTCATGACGAATCAGGTGAGCATTGCGAAGGTTGAATGGAATACATCCACAGAATATAAATTATATTGTACTTAATAGACTGACATGACAAATTCCAGATTGTTTCCTCGGCCTGTGTACTGGTAAATGGGGGTTGTGAAAAGCATTCACGCTCCTAAAGGGGTCCTTGTCTCATGCGCTGATGGCTGCCCGCAAGGGGGGGTTGTAGAGCCCCCGCAATTCCCAGAAGGATGGTGAATGCAGTGATCAGCTTCCAGGAGAAGTGATGCAGGCGTGAGCAGTAAATGAGTAGGGCATGGGGAGAGCAGAAAAGACCGCTGGTGCTTTTACGCTCTCCTTAGATAAAGGCGCTAACCGGTTGGGTGAAGTTGGCGCTATTTAAAACAATGCATTAATAAATCGGTCATGTCGCTGCATGCACAGAAACCATCCATCCTCCTCCGTTCTCAGGTCTACATCTGTACCTCCAGCGAGGCCAGGCACTTCTGTCCTCATTCCTACCCCAGTGGTAAAGAGTGAGCAAGGGTACAGCTGTGAACAATCTGGTGCATAGGAGTACTGATGTGGCGCCAATCACCAGACCATGGAGACAGTTCTAGGACAGATCATGCCTACAGGCTTTCTCTGTATAGGGACAGAGATGCTTGAGTGACCTGCCTTTGCACATCAGGCCTGCTGCTTCTTTGGGGAACTATGCAGCTCGCCCCTTCCAAATATCCCTAACCATCATTGACTGTATATTTTCCCACTTCCCGTCAAGTCGCTATGAGGCTGCGTTTCCTGCCTCGTCTGTATTTGAAAGCATTGCCCTCAGTCCCTATTGCAAACATACTTACTTTTCTTACTAAGGCTAATGCGCCATTAGTAATCCCTCCCCCCTCAAAATGCAGGGAAAGGGCAAGAAAGTATCATGTAAGACGACAACTGATAGGGCCGCGGAGACCTCTGCAAAGTGCAATTCACATGGGCAGCCCTTCAAAGAGATAATTTAGTATAACACTTGAGGGAGCAAGAATTTGCACATAAAGCGACTTGCTTGTAATCATGAACCTCGAATAACCTTAATGAACTAAACAACCCGTTTGTCTTACTAATTTCCCCTTTATTCTGACATTGGGGTGTCCCAGTGAAGCTTGCCTATGTGTTTTCTAATAGTAATACGCTCGATACTAAGATGGCTGCTGCTACGCGGGAATTTCTTCTGCGCATGCGTCGGTCATACCCATGTGACGTGACGTACTCGCAGTTCTGGTGGGAAAACCTTTGCACTAGCGCAGTAGAACTAAGATGGCTGCTTTGTGTCCTCACATCGCTGAAGCTTGCATCGCTGCTTCCTTTATACTGTTTGTTTCGCATTAATCATTAAGGCTATAGTTATTATGAAATAATGGGAGTAATGTAGGGATTCAGGGTATACAGTGCATTCATTTATTCTGTGTTCTAAAATTGTTTCAATTTACTTTACATGTATCATAAATCCTTGGGCATGAGGGACGGGAATACTCCATTTTGAAAATCCCTTCTGCGCATGACAGTCTTCAGCAAAGGGATGAACTCAGTGTTCTTGAAACCAAGCCAGATGGAAACACCAGCCAAGATGTGCCTGGGAACCTTTCGTCTGACCCCACTAAGAATACGGCAAAAGACTACAATGTATAAATCAATAGACTGCCCATTGTTTCGCACATTGAAATCGTCATGTGAACCTGAAGTTCGATAGGCGTGCCCAGAAAATGTAAATTATGGGCTTGAGAAAGTCAAATCTTAGGTGATGTGATGACCTGTCCTTTCTTTTGTCCAATCGAAATTGGGGATTCTTACACTTGCAACATTTGGGGGGTGGTACACTGACCCGAAAACAGTATAACTAGCCTAGTTTAGATAGAGAATTGGTCCGACTTGTCCGAATAGCTGACCTGTCACTGACCCAACGCACTCAATAGCTGATCGAGAAACAGAGGTGCTGCGGAGCACTCTGTTAGACAGACTCACAGACCAATTCGGGGTTTTGGGAACCTTAAGTGCTGGCAAAGCACTTTGCTGGGGAATTCGATAACCCAATCGGGGTTCTGACTGATAGCTGCAGAGAGGGTGTAGCGCAGGCGTTGCAACTGAACTGCGGGTGCTGGTCTCAACTTTGGTGGTCCTGTCCTGATCCTAATCTGGTTTTCCTGTCCTGGGTTCCATTCTGCACCTGCTGGCCTACTGGCAATCTTTTCCTTGGGGTTATACCTGTCCTTAACTGACCCGTGGCCAGGGTTGGTCTCCACACCGTTCTAGGTAAATATATATCTGTTAGGGAAACACACTTACGTTCTTTTCTTGCCTTCTTTGAAACTGCTACGAGTCTTATGTTGCATATTGTTCCTTTTCTTTCCCTCCCTGTACTGACCAATAATAAAGTTCTACATTTTGGCGGTTATTCTAGCATGTTCCATTTTTCCCCATCCTTTAACCCCATGGCTGCTTAGCATATTCCCCTCCTGTGCTGGAAAATCGAAAATGCCCCTTTCCATGACGAGCTGGGCTCGTCATGAGCGTGCGAGGAGGCTACTTCATGACGAGCCCAGCTCGTCATGAGTGTGGAAGGGGTTAAGTAATGGTGACATACAGCTTCATTAACGTATTCCAATTTTTACCTTTCTCTCATAGCTGCATAATTACTTCCAAATCCTTAGTACCATATAGTTATTTTCCTTACCCACCTTTTAGAGGTACTAAAACTGTGACATTCTAGTATGTTCCTTATTTTCCCCGTCCTTTAGACACATCATACCAAGCCTAAATTCTGAAAAATCTTATTAGCATGTTCCCTTTTCTTACCTTCCCTTTAAACTTCTAAATGGTTGGCATAATCTATTTTTGGCATGGTTACACTATTTTCATGATTTTGGTCATTGATAGTTTACTCACTGTGAATTTTATGCTTTCTGACTTTGACGAGAACTAGATAAAGGTTTTCAAAACTTCCTGAGTCTGTGGTTATTATAAAGAGTGCAAATATTATAAATGTTATTGTATTTTTGTGCCTGCTTATCTTTTTCCGCTAGCTCCCTGATCCATTGTGATCATAGAAGCAATTGGAACAATTGACAGAACAGCATCCGGCTACTTCATCAACTTCGATGATTCATCTGAAGATCTGAGTGAATCTAAGAAACAGCCATCAACAAAAACTTTTAAAGATAAAGCTAAGGAACTTTTTCAACAGCTGAAAGAAACCTATCTGATTTCCCCATGGATTGAATTTTGGGTGGCCTTAGGTGCATTTATCCTCATACTTTGGCTCATCATGGTACTATGCTTGGGACATTTCATTGAAGGAAAATATGCTAAAATGGACACAGCAAGCCAGAAAATCAACTTGGTCCTTAAACCACACACATCTTCACACATCGAGAAAAGAGAACTTTCTTCAGTGAACTTCACAGCCAATCCTATACCAGGCGGTATAGCATGGGACAAAACTGATTATGAAATCTATGGTCCGGTTGAAATCCTGAAGTATCCACACCAATTCAAGATCTCATTGAGTGACTTTGTAAAACCAAGCACATTTGCTGATGATTGGGACTTTGAAAGTATTAATGATATGATGTCTGATCCTGTGATGTCTGCTAAATTTACAGAACATGATTATTTGCAGGGTTCGTCTAATTATGATCAAATGTTCTGCTACAACCACTATGGTAACCATTATCTACACAAATCTGCACAACCTAGAAATGTTTTAAATTATAACCAATGGGAACATTGTGCTACTCCTCCAAAAGGTAGCTCGAAAACGTTTTATGATAAATATTCATACTTTTCAGGGTTTAACACAAGTAATGCAGAAACATTTTATTTCAAATTGTCAAATAAGACAGGTATGAAGACCATGCTTACAAACACAAAATTGATATATTCAGATTCATTTTTTGAGCGAATGAATACATTTGGTTTTGATTTCTGGAACAATAATATTGAAGCAAAAACTGTTTGGGGTACAAGAGATTGGCAAGTACAAGGTATAGAATCATTGTTTAGAGCCTGTATGATCCCAGAACATATTATATTTTTGAATGACACTATTCAACAAACTACCTGTCTTGGCTTAGCCAAAATCAAAGATTTGAACAAACCGTCTATTCCAAAGCCAACAGTGAACGATAATAGCTCTATAGATGTTGAGATAGACGTAAACCATATACTAAACCAAAACAGAACACATCCTGAATGGAAACAATGGTTGATCTGGCCCACAGATACAAATAACTGTCAAGACAGATTCCTGAACAAAATACAGGGGTTCACATTGACCAGGCCAGACCCTAGATATTCCCAAAGACAACATCCAGGGATAGTAACCACCTACAGCGTGGGCAAGCTCTGCCTTCAATGGCTGCAAACGTCCACACTGGCAGAAATTAAGCAACACCTAACTTTACTTACAGAAGGTGCTGACTTGCGTGATTTCATTATGGGACCACGCAAACAGTGTCAAAAACGTTTCATAGCGGCCTCTATATATGCAGCTTATAACGAAGCCTGGCAAGAAACTCAAATTGAGACAGCAGAGAAAATACGGGAAATTGACCGTATTAATTTGGAAAAATCACTTTCTGTGGTGGACAATGGGTTAATGACTCTGTCCTCCAGAATATATTCTCTGGACAGCATTGTGTCTTCAGCAATCGATATAATATCGCAAGACTTACTGTTGTTACAACACGGTCAGTCCCAGTTGCGTTCTATTGTACAGCTTGGCTGGACGTTACAAAATCTGCGTTCAGGCTATGTGCCTTGGCGTTTAATCAACACAACGTCATTATTTTACATCTTTAACCTTACTGATAAACAAATCAGTTTGGCACAGAAGGGTGCTGACTATACAATTCTGAGCATTGAAAAACTTGAGAGATTACCATTGACAATGTCAGAACGACCTGTCATTGAATGGATAATACATGGAATAATAAATATTCCGATAACTACTTTCCAGTTTCAATACTGCCAAAAATATATACAGGCAGGCCAGTATGAAAGGTTGGGTAAAGGGTACATTAAGTCAACATGGAACTTGCCCTATACACACGAATGTGTCAGTAATAAAGGCCAGAAAGTGTTTCTTAGTGGCGATAATTGTGCAAGATCACTAAGCGGTACACTTCTGTGTCAGGGTATTAGCTTACATGGAGCCTGTGAAGGGACTTTAAATTACCTTTCATGTTACCAGCTAGGCACACCTGCAACACAAATAGAACCATTCTTTAGGAGACTCTCGAACGGGAGTTACATTCTAATAGTAGATCGCAGATGTTGTAGTTTTCTGCCCGGAAAACCTTATCTCATAACCGTGACTAGGAAGGTCATGTGCTGTGAACGGGTATTGTTCCCGAACGATTCCCCAGACAGGGAGGCAAGGTTATGGCCCGATTTGAAAATTGCTTCTATTCGAATTGATACTTTAAGCAGAATGAAGACAGTGCTCCTACAGACGCCGACCAGGCTAACGTCATCAAAAGAAACGTATGATCTCCAAGTTGCAAGGACAACGGCAGAGATTCATTCATTGTTATCAACTAATTCCCCCATACATTTCGCAGAAATACTGAGCGAAATCTTAAATATTTCTGATACCAGTGGTGTCTCAAGTGTATTTAAGACAGTGTTTTCAGGAATTTTGACACCATTCAAAGCCATCCTGGGTATTTTTCCAGACTTTGTCCATTCCATCTTTGGCGGACTTCCTCTCCTTTTGGGACTAGTGGCAGGCATCCTATTTTTGATCCTGTTATTTCGCTATGGCAAACCATGTCACAGACAAAACACCTGCGACAAGGGAAGAAACGATCCTAGCCATTGGCTACCGGGACCGCATAACTAGTGTCCTTGGACTAGCACGGCTACGGGACTTGAACATGACTTGGTTTCTTTCATTCAGACCAATGTGGCAACGTTGTGTTATGCCTGTATTAAGGTGCTTGCTATGCGGCGAAGAATGCGTGTTGGTCACCTGTTTGACACTACAATCGGATGTGCCATTGGACGCAGAAACCTTGTTGGGTCCGGTAACGGCTCATGCATTGTGCTGCCCCCAGCGGCTACCTATCCTGATGACGGCATTCGTGGAGACTTCACCACTACGATTGAGGGGTAGTGAAGTACGAGATGAAAGCAGCATCGATCAGGTACGACCTTCAGTCAGCTATGCTGATCAAAACATCAATGAAGGCAATCATGCTCATGAATGCATGGTAACAACTTTTTCAGACTTAGTGGAACTTTCGCAAGAAGCTGTTGACAGTTTTTTCAACAGTCTAAATGATATGATGTTTTCACCAGAGCAGAAGGAATGACTTTGAGCGAGCTAGCACACGGAGTTCCCTGCAGACTTGAATTTGGCCGTCAACTTTAAAAAGTAGAGCAATTAAATGGAACAATTTTTTTCCTCTCACCTCCCTCAATTCCAAAATATTTACAATTTTTTGGGACACTTATCTTCTGCTTAAAGTAGACATTATTCTTAGAGAACTGAATTTCTATTTTATGTAGTCAAGAGACATTAGCTACCCTCTAGCATTTTCATACAAAATTTTATGATTGTGATGAAATGGTCTCGCACTTTTCTTCTGTATTAAGAGCCATTTCATGTGTAGTTTTTGCATTTATTCATGCTGAGTTTGAAATATGCGTTATATGTTTAGCATTATTATACTGCTTATGCATACAGTACATGTGATTGTGTTTCGTATATTTCATAATTCCAAATTTTCAGAATGCATATGAATGTATTTTGGGGTGGTACGGTATACACAAACGCTACTAGTTTCACTATGCCTAGATTTGTAAATATGGACATAGTCTACGTGGAGTGGGTGTGATGTATTTCTATAGGTACTGTATCGATTCCCCTATTCCTGACCCTGGTTTGGTTAATAATTAACTAGCAGCCATCCAACGGTGCAAAAACCGTTATCTGATTAAGCCACACCACGGCACAGAAGCGCGTTATCTGATTAGGTCATAACGCATGCCATCTAATTAGACAAGCGATATTCCTCCAGCCCCTGATAAGGAATACGGAGTTCTCAAAACAAATCAAACCTACAGCGACCTGGGAAATTCCCGTAGCCATTGTTTTGATTTCACCGAGAACTTCAGTAAAAGAATGTGCGAACGAACCCGTTCGTATGACATCCTTATTGACGTATATATGTCCATCCTTACGTCAATCTCGGCACCTTTAAGGTATAAATATTACCAACATTGCCTTAAGCAAACACACGCGGTGGTGACGAGATTGGAGCAGCGAGACTTACCGAGGAGCCCAGCAGAGAGCGAAGCCCACAGGCGCTGCCCCGCCTTCCTGACGCGCTGAGAACGAGACGCTGCCTTTCTCCTGCCGAGAAATCCAGCTCCGGCGCTTCCAAGCAGCCCTCGCAGGCAGCTGGAATATCAAGACCTGGGATAAGAGATACCAGCCCTCTACCATTCTAGATCTCAGGTACAGAACTGAATAACCCCTTGCAGAGAAATCTTGAGTCAGTCCCTTGGCAAAACAAACTTAACTTAAACTGCTACTTATCTACTCCCGCCCACGTATTAGGCTTAGGTCAGGTACACTGGGGTAGGCGTAGTTAGAAGCACCAGTTGAGTACGATTAGTCAAATGTATATATCTATTTTATCCATTTTAAAGTATGACATGGCTCAGAAACCATATCAATGCTTTTTCAGTATTATTTTATAATTCTGTCTTTACTGTATGCACTTAACTTAACTATAAGTATTGCAATAATAGCGATTCATTTCTCTTGTACGAGAAAAGAGACTGATCAATAAATACCATCTTTTATTGAACACGCCCGTCTCTTCCTTTTCTCTACAATCTGGTGAAACTAAGAATGCACTGAACTGACTGAGTAAAATAAGTTGTGTTTTGTTTTCACACGACTCTAGAGATACACTCTTGATTAGGGGAGAGCAAAGTTGTCATGTTCTATGGTTGTCAGAAACTAAATCCCTTCTTGTCTATCCAGGGAGGTTAAAATCCTCCTTGCCTATTCGAGAAAGTTTCTAGTGAACTCTGAGCTAGCTGGCAAACACAAAACTTTAAGTCTAATATCGTCGGTAGAAGACCTAGTTAACCTCTGCCCTAGGTCTATACTATTGAAGATATTATTCCAATGCGCAGAGCCTATTGGGATGATAGGAACTACACTACATGGCGCCCAACGGTTTGGATAGGCGATAAAACTAACGCAAGACATTAGAGTAACTCAGTCGTGCTTTTTCACACAGAGCCCCTTTTTTCCCATAATACTCCAAAGACGTCTGGAGTGGGTGAAAGATCATATCCGCCAAACTTCGCAGGAGGAGACTCCTATGTATGGTTCTTGGTTTATTCAACGTTGAAGGATACACTGTTCCAAAATATTGTGCATCTAATCTTTGTTTCCATAGAAACCTGATCTGCAAACAAACAAAATAACCTTCCTAACAGTAAAATGTCAGACACTGAAGAAGGAAGAGAGACAGCTAGAATAGCAGCTGAACTCCTAGCAGCTGACAATAGTCTCCTACAACAAGACCCGGATGCAATACTCATCCCGGTCAACATAAGAAAATCTATAACTTTAAAACTTATAGAAAATGGGCTGACACCGAGAGGTGGTACAGTCATATTCGTAATTGAGGCACACGAATATCGGCAGACAGAGGTATTCTATTCATGGATAAATTTTCCAGCAGCAAACGCTGTAACAAAGGTCTTCCACTATTACAAAACAGAGGAACCTCCTGATGAGTACATTCCTTTTGAGGAGGTGGAAATACCACTCAAATTCCAAGAGCACCTGCTCTTGTTTAATGGCGCCCTAAAACATAGTAATCACATCACCAGGCTCGGTCCACTAGGTAGACCAGGAGCAACGTGGCCGGTCCTAGCCGGATACACACCACATCCAGACATTGAAGAAATGCCTGCACCAGAGCTTTTAGCACAACTAAAACAACTAATTAAAATACATAGACAATTAGTCCAATATGTAATGCGGACTTCAACAGTCCAACCAGCAATTAAAATTCCACAGCCGACCCCTACTCAGGGGAACACAAATAAAATTACACCACAGAACATACAGTCCTGTCTAGGTAAAGTACCCGCAAAACGGGAACAAATACCTTTCTGGCTAGCACAAAAAATCACTCAAATAGAGGATGTGTTCCCAGATACCACCTCTGTTGAGAAACACAGGATTCTGACTATCTGTCTTCCAATGGGAATCGCATCACACGTGGAGGACTGTGACACTTGGGGAACAGTCTTTGCTTCCATTTACACAAAAACACATGGTGTACCATCCATGTCAGTAATTCCAGATGTGCTAAAACAAATTCAAGATGAATATGGTCCAGAACCCGCTTTAACTCTCGGTATGAAATTACTGAAAGACTTCAAGCAGGTCTCGGCAATATTATTAGCCAACATAAAGGGAGAAGCAGCAAATGTGGCGATCCGCCAGAGGTTAAAAGAGACAAATATAGCAGACCAACCATCTGAAATTGCCAGAATCATAGAAAAATCCTATGAAGAACTAGGAAGAGATAGTTTGGGTGGAATACCAGTGAAACCCCAACTAGTTGAAAGTCCTGAAAAGGTATTTATCAAAAATAATCTGAACACTCAAAAAAAGAGCTGGGATGGAAATAAACAATCCAATCCTAAAGAAAAAAGATTCCAGTCCAGAGGAAGGTCTCCTCGGCGGAGAGAAAGATCTCCGGACCAAGGACGCAAGTCTCCCCAGAGGGAGCCCTCTGTGAAAAAATACAACCTTAGAAATAGGGATAATATAAAAAAACCTGATAGATATCAAGATATTGATACACGTCCCTCTCAATCTTTTCAGACTTCCTTGCAGAAATCGGAAAGAAAAGGACGATCAGAACACAGGGAAGAGCACGTCAAGTCCAAGGACAAGGAACCTGCTCATCTGAATAAAAAATTACAATTTCCAAAAAAGAAGGTAGCCAGTATTAAAGTAATCAACAATGCCGAGAATACTGAGGACACAGCTGAAAAACGGAGAATGGGCTCAGACAATGCTAGACAGCGCAGCAGAAGTGAGCATAGCTCGCAAAGTCCTTATGAATCATCTGGAGACAGTGGACACGAATGAATACATTCAAGTGGAAACTGCAGATACCAGAGTTAGCAAACCTCATAAAATATATGAAATAACATTGCGTATAGAGGGGGATGAGACTAGAAAAATAAGGGGTCTATTTTGGGATAATCTCTCCAAGGGCTATGACATCCTTCTAGCTGAACGAGACTGGCCACCCGAGTTTGTCAGGGAGTGCCCACATGGCGAAGAAATAATTATGCCTGCCTTCTCAAATCATATCCCAATTCATAAAAAATATACACTTGCAAGAAAGTGGGCAGTAGCTCAAGCTCCTGCTTTATATAAAAATCATGTGGGATGGGATGAGGACTCTCCTCCTCACACAATCCAGTTAAAATCACAACCTACTGCACAGAGGCAGTACCCGATTAAGCAAGAAGCTAAAAAACAGGTAAAAGAGATCCTAGATCAACTTGAATACCAGGGGGTGATTGAAACTTGCACCTCACAAATGAACAACCCTTTGTTTCCTGTCTCCAAACCAGACAATTCATATCGTCTTGTTTTGGACTACAGCCACCTGAACTCATGTAGCAAAACCTTTGCAGTACAAAACTCGCATAGTGCTGCACTAATGAATAACATAGTACGCAAAAAATACAAAACAACATTAGACATCTCTAATGGATTCTTTTGTCAGAATATAGCACCAGAAAGCAGATATTTGACCGCGTTCTCAATAAATGGCGCGCAAAAAAATTCTGTTGTTTGCCCCAGGGGTTCAAGAACAGCCCAGGGTTATTCTCAGCGAGAGTAACAGAATTACTACAAACATATGATGACGAGGCATTATCTTATGTCGACGACATCTATCTAACAGACGATGACTTGGATACTCACTTGAAGAGAGTGAACACCATAATACTTGGGTTCGCAGCAGAGGGTTACAAATTCAACTTTAAAAAATCAAGAATTGCCCATCTAACAGTCCTGTTTTTAGGATATGAACTATCAAGTGAAGGCAAAAGCCTGGCTGACAATTTCCTAGAGAAATGTGCTGTAATCCAAGCACCTAGAACACTAAAAAACCTACAATCAATTCTAGGCTTCCTAAATTTCGGAAGAACTTACATTATAAATTACGCAGAAAGGGTCAAACCCCTTTATGATCTAATAAAACCAGATTTTAAAAGAATCAATTGGACTCAAAAACACACAAAAATTTTGAGATCTTTACAAACAGACATGTTAATTAAAACAAAATTACAAACACGTGATAACACACGCAACCTTGTGATTCGAGTCATCCCAGGAAGATGCGGATTCACATACCCGACCTCTAATGAGGGAGAAAAGGTACCAATTGCATACAAATCACACTTGTACACAGAAGCTGAAAAAACGTTCAGCATAAAAGAAAACATTGTTCATGCGGTTCAAACGGCTGTAGCAAGAGAAAAAGACAAAGCTGACGGTAGACGTATTACAGTCAGAACAGCAGAATCAGCCTTTGAGGCATTAACAACCCCATGTAATTTACCGACTACAGCATTGAATCCAGAATGGATACAATGGGTAAATTCAATTGATACGGACAAGATAAAATACTATTTTGATCCAGAACTGAAAGAATTAAAATATCTAGACTATGAGAGACAATACCCTCTGCCAATCAACATTCTGCCCTTACAACAGTACGCCTGTGTAATTTATACAGACGGCCATGCTCAACCACCTGGGTGGGGAGAACAAGTGTACAACCCCACATGTGAAATTACAAAAGAAGTATGGCGTGGAGGAAAACTGAGACCTCTATTAATAAAAACACACTCAGTAGAAACTAATTCAGAACAACAGACTGAAATAATAGCATTGAAAATGGCGCTAGATAATGCCGATCGCGAATTCCCGACACTTATAGTGTCCGATTCGCATTACTGCGTCAAATCATACAATAACGATTTGCAGAAATGGATTCTGAATGGTTACAAAGATGACACAGGACCCACAATAAAGCAGAAAGCGCTTTGGGAACAAGTAGTTCTTTTAAAGAAAGAACTACCAAAAACTCACGTGATACATTCAGTGAGTCATCAGCGTGATGGCGTTCACGTTGCAGGGAATTCATTGGCTGAGACAGCCACAGCGGGAGCAACTAAATCGGCTTCCGTAGCTACAAAAAAGCGTACAGTAAAAAACATTGACGGTGAAACAGTGCTGGCGGTGAAAACGTCATCAAAGGGCGACTGCTCAGCGCTACCGATCAATTACCCACTCAACTATACATACATAATCGATGCAAACTCCGTTCCTTTTGCTCGAATCCCTGGAGTGGGGGATAGAGTAATTCCAAACACGGAAAGGAGAAGCTTGTTAATAGCGGACGCACACATGGGTGAGGGTCTTAGTCACCTCAAGCTTAATGATTCTCTGGAAGAATTACAATCAGTGTACTGGTGGCCAGGCATGAGCCTGCATCACCACATTTTTGTAAAAAACTGCCCAGACTGCAACAGAGATCGCAGCGGCGAGAGAAACGGTGTATTACCATGGCGTTTCACTCCAGACGGGCTAGACAATAGTCAATAAATCAAAAAAAAAAGCGTCAGATTAACATAAAAAGACTAACTTTCACTTATAATGTAGACCCCAGCGCTCGGCTGACGTCTGGACTGTTATAAAAAGATTTGCGAGTCTATAATGGCATATACGCTAGGAGCATGCTACGTTTTGACTAATAAGTTTCCCTTTAGCCCTGAAGCTTATGGGCAAGCATGGCCAAATGAGCATTGCATAGCGGGACTCTTCTCACTTCCTTCCTGAGGGATACGGGATGGTGTAAAGAAAAAACCAAGGCATAAAGCTATCTATAATGGAAAAGGTATTAGGTTCGGGAGCTGGGTAGGTCACACATCCAATAAGTGTCCAACGTAGTCTAAATAACCTGCCAAGAGATTCTCTGAGGGGATTCAGTCCGTACGAACTACTGTTCGGGACTAGAATGATGATCCAAGATCTTGACAGTCAGACTTCAGTGGTTAAAGATAAATGCTTTGACATCAAAGATCGTTTGGCTATTTTGCAGGACTTAAATGAAACAAGAAAAGACCTGAGCAACATAAAGTTGAAACAACAGCCAACAACCACTGAAGAGAAACCACCTGTCCCAGCAAGACCTGTCTGGATTCCAAAAATCGGGGATCTAGTCAGAGAGAAGATCGCGGTAAAGAAGGAATTTGGGCCTTCTTACAGGAAAGCAGTTCCTGACTTGTCTATCAACGGGACAAGATCAGCAGTACTACCGCCCCTTGCTGGTAAAAAGGAGAACAGAGTTGTATCCATCGACTTTGTAAAACCACAATCATGTGGCCGATAACAAACAGTAGGCCAAGTCTACTCCCAAGAAGTAGTAGAACACCGATGTTTGCTTCAAATCCAGAGGTTCAAACTAAGAGGCTAATCACATTCGAAACGCCCACAGAACATCAACAAGGAATATGCAACAAAGCAATGGAACTTGAACCTCTAAAAACCCAAATAAAAACATTTAGTCGAGACACACCAACCTACAATGAAGTAACATATGAGTATGCTGATAAAACAAAGGAAACTTCTAGAACAAAAAGTAATCCAGAAGCAATTGGAACAATTGACAGAACAGCATCCGGCTACTTCATCAACTTCGATGATTCATCTGAAGATCTGAGTGAATCTAAGAAACAGCCATCAACAAAAACTTTTAAAGATAAAGCTAAGGAACTTTTTCAACAGCTGAAAGAAACCTATCTGATTTCCCCATGGATTGAATTTTGGGTGGCCTTAGGTGCATTTATCCTCATACTTTGGCTCATCATGGTACTATGCTTGGGACATTTCATTGAAGGAAAATATGCTAAAATGGACACAGCAAGCCAGAAAATCAACTTGGTCCTTAAACCACACACATCTTCACACATCGAGAAAAGAGAACTTTCTTCAGTGAACTTCACAGCCAATCCTATACCAGGCGGTGTAGCATGGGACAAAACTGATTATGAAATCTATGGTCCGGTTGAAATCCTGAAGTATCCACACCAATTCAAGATCTCATTGAGTGACTTTGTAAAACCAAGCACATTTGCTGATGATTGGGACTTTGAAAGTATTAATGATATGATGTCTGATCTTGTGATGTCTGCTAAATTTACAGAACATGATTATTTGCAGGGTTCGTCTAATTATGATCAAATGTTCTGCTACAACCACTATGGTAACCATTATCTACACAAATCTGCACAACCTAGAAATGTTTTAAATTATAACCAATGGGAACATTGTGCTACTCCTCCAAAAGGTAGCTCGAAAACGTTTTATGATAAATATTCATACTTTTCAGGGTTTAACACAAGTAATGCAGAAACATTTTATTTCAAATTGTCAAATAAGACAGGTATGAAGACCATGCTTACAAACACAAAATTGATATATTCAGATTCATTTTTTGAGCGAATGAATACATTTGGTTTTGATTTCTGGAACAATAATATTGAAGCAAAAACTGTTTGGGGTACAAGAGATTGGCAAGTACAAGGTATAGAATCATTGTTTAGAGCCTGTATGATCCCAGAACAAATTATATTTTTGAATGACACTATTCAACAAACTACCTGTCTTGGCTTAGCCAAAATCAAAGATTTGAACAAACCGTCTATTCCAAAGCCAACAGTGAACGATAATAGCTCTATAGATGTTGAGATAGACGTAAACCATATACTAAACCAAAACAGAACACATCCTGAATGGAAACAATGGTTGATCTGGCCCACAGATACAAATAACTGTCAAGACAGATTCCTGAACAAAATACAGGGGTTCACATTGACCAGGCCAGACCCTAGATATTCCCAAAGACAACATCCAGGGATAGTAACCACCTACAGCGTGGGCAAGCTCTGCCTTCAATGGCTGCAAACGTCCACACTGGCAGAAATTAAGCAACACCTAACTTTACTTACAGAAGGTGCTGACTTGCGTGATTTCATTATGGGACCACGCAAACAGCGTCAAAAACGTTTCATAGCGGCCTCTATATATGCAGCTTATAACGAAGCCTGGAAAGAAACTCAAATTGAGACAGCAGAGAAAATACGGGAAATTGACCGTATTAATTTGGAAAAATCACTTTCTGTGGTGGACAATGGGTTAATGACTCTGTCCTCCAGAATATATTCTCTGGACAGCATTGTGTCTTCAGCAATCGATATAATATCGCAAGACTTACTGTTGTTACAACACGGTCAGTCCCAGTTGCGTTCTATTGTACAGCTTGGCTGGACGTTACAAAATCTGCGTTCAGGCTATGTGCCTTGGCGTTTAATCAACACAACGTCATTATTTTACATCTTTAACCTTACTGATAAACAAATCAGTTTGGCACAGAAGGGTGCTGACTATACAATTCTGAGCATTGAAAAACTTGAGAGATTACCATTGACAATGTCAGAACGACCTGTCATTGAATGGATAATACATGGAATAATAAATATTCCGATAACTACTTTCCAGTTTCAATACTGCCAAAAATATATACAGGCAGGCCAGTATGAAAGGTTGGGTAAAGGGTACATTAAGTCAACATGGAACTTGCCCTATACACACGAATGTGTCAGTAATAAAGGCCAGAAAGTGTTTCTTAGTGGCGATAATTGTGCAAGATCACTAAGCGGTACACTTCTGTATCAGGGTATTAGCTTACATGGAGCCTGTGAAGGGACTTTAAATAACCTTTCATGTTACCAGCTAGGCACACCTGCAACACAAATAGAACCATTCTTTAGGAGACTCTCGAACGGGAGTTACATTCTAATAGTAGATCGCAGATGTTGTAGTTTGCTGCCCGGAAAACCTTATCTCATAACCGTGACTAGGAAGGTCATGTGCTGTGAACGGGTATTGTTCCCGAACGATTCCCCAGACAGGGAGGCACGGTTATGGCCCGATTTGAAAATTGCTTCTATTCGAATTGATACTTTAAGCAGAATGAAGACAGTGCTCCTACAGACGCCGACCAGGCTAGCGTCATCAAAAGAAACGTATGATCTCCAAGTTGCAAGGACAACGGCAGAGATTCATTCATTGTTATCAACTAATTCCCCCATACATTTCGCAGAAATACTGAACGAAATCTTAAATATTTCTGATACCAGTGGTGTCTCAAGTGTATTTAAGACAGTGTTTTCAGGAATTTTGACACCACTCAAAGCCATCCTGGGTATTTTTCCAGACTTTGTCCATTCCATCTTTGGCGGACTTCCTCTCCTTTTGGGACTAGTGGCAGGCATCCTATTTTTGATCCTGTTATTTCGCTATGGCAAACCATGTCACAGACAAAACACCTGCGACAAGGGAAGAAACGATCCTAGCCATTGGCTACCGGGACCGCATAACTAGTGTCCTTGGACTAGCACGGCTACGGGACTTGAACATGACTTGGTTTCTTTCATTCAGACCAATGTGGCAACGTTGTGTTATGCCTGTATTAAGGTGCTTGCTATGCGGCGAAGAATGCGTGTTGGACACCTGTTTGACACTACAATCGGATGTGCCATTGGACGCAGAAACCTTGTTGGGTCCGGTAACGGCTCATGCATTGTGCTGCCCCCAGCGGCTACCTATCCTGATGACGGCATTCGTGGAGACTTCACCACTACGATTGAGGGGTAGTGAAGTATGAGATGAAAGCAGCATCGATCAGGTACGACCTTCAGTCAGCTATGCTGATCAAAACATCAATGAAGGCAATCATGCTCATGAATGCATGGTAACAACTTTTTCAGACTTAGTGGAACTTTCGCAAGAAGCTGTTGACAGTTTTTTCAACAGTCTAAATGATATGATGTTTTCACCAGAGCAGAAGGAATGACTTTGAGCGAGCTAGCACACGGAGTTCCCTGCAGACTTGAATTTGGCCTTCAACTTTAAAAAGTAGAGCAATGAAATGGAACAATTTTTTTCCTCTCACCTCCCTCAATTCCAAAATATTTACAATTTTTTGGGACACTTATCTTCTGCTTAAAGTAGACATTATTCTTAGAGAACTGAATTTCTATTTTATGTAGTCAAGAGACATTAGCTACCCTCTAGCATTTTCATACAAAATTTTATGATTGTGATGAAATGGTCTCGCACTTTTCTTCTGTATTAAGAGCCATTTCATGTGTAGTTTTCGCATTTATTCATGCTGAGTTTGAAATATGCGTTAAATGTTTAGCATTATTATACTGCTTATGCATGCAGTACATGTGATTGTGTTTCGTATATTTCATAATTCCAAATTTTCAGAATGCATATGAATGTATTTTGGGGTGGTACGGTATACACAAATGCTACTAGTTTCACTATGCCTAGATTAGTAAATATGGACATAGTCTACGTGGAGTGGGTGTGATGTATTTCTATAGGTACTGTATCGATTCCCCTATTCCTGACCCTGGTTTGGTTAATAATTAACTAGCAGCCATCCAACGGTGCAAAAACCGTTATCTGATTAAGCCACACCACGGCACAGAAGCGCGTTATCTGATTAGGTCATAACGCATGCCATCTAATTAGACAAGCGATATTCCTCCAGCCCCTGATAAGGAATACGGAGTTCTCAAAACAAATCAAACCTACAGCGACCTGGGAAATTCCCGTAGCCATTGTTTTGATTTCACCGAGAACTTCAGTAAAAGAATGTGCGAACGAACCCGTTCGTATGACATCCTTATTGACGTATATATGTCCATCCTTACGTCAATCTCGGCACCTTTAAGGTATAAATATTACCGACATTGCCTTAAGCAAACACACGCGGTGGTGACGAGATTGGAGCAGCGAGACTTGCCGAGGAGCCCAGCAGAGAGCGAAGCCCACAGGCGCTGCCCCGCCTTCCTGACGCGCTGAGAACGAGACGCTGCCTTTCTCCTGCCGAGAAATCCAGCTCCGGCGCTTCCAAGCAGCCCTCGCAGGCAGCTGGAATATCAAGACCTGGGATAAGAGATACCAGCCCTCCACCATTCTAGATCTCAGGTACAGAACTGAATAACCCCTTGCAGAGAATTGTTGAGTCAGTCCCTTGGCAAAACAAACTTAACTTAAACTGCTACTTATCTACTCCCGCCCACGTATTAGGCTTAGGTCAGGTACACTGGGGTAGGCGTAGTTAGAAGCACCAGTTGAGTACGATTAGTCAAATGTATATATGTATGTATCTATTTTATCCATTTTAAAGTATGATATGGCTCAGAAACCATATCAATGCTTTTTCAGTATTATTTTATAATTCTGTCTTTACTGTATGCACTTTACTTAACTATAAGTATTGCAATAATAGCGATCCATTTCTCTTGTACGAGAAAAGAGACTGATCAATAAATACCATCTTTTATTGAACACGCCCGTCTCTTCCTTTTCTCTACAATCTGGTGAAACTAAGAATGCACTGAACTGACTGAGTAAAATAAGTTGTCTTTTGTTTTCACACGACTCTAGAGATACACTCTTGATTAGGGGAGACCAAAGTTGTCATGTTCTATGCTTGTCAGAAACGAAATCCCTTCTTGTCTATCCAGGGAGGTTAAAATCCTCCTTGCCTATTCGAGAAGGTTTCTAGTGAACTCTGAGCTAGCTGGCAAACACAAAACTTTAAGTCTAATATCGTCGGTAGAAGACCTAGTTAACCTCTGCCCTAGGTCTATACTATTGAAGATATTATTCCAATGCGCAGAGCCTATTGGGATGATAGGAACTACACTACACAGCAAGGACCCGGCTCCACTGACTCTGATATTTTTTTGACCTGAGAGGACAGAGGAGCAGAGGCTGGGATGGGTGGAGGGACAGGGCCGGGATCGAGCTGCTGCGGTTACAGATCAGAGGGGAAACCGGTGATCCTGCTGTGTTATGGCAGGAGCCCCCCACACACTATATTTTCATTTCAGTCCCATGGAGGTGGCGGTCCCCTAAACTGCGGGGGCCCCCGCGGTCTTCCCGCATATAATTTTCTCAATGCCCCCTGAGTATAGCTACATTGAAGAATGTGAAGTTAAAGCAAACTGTGGCCAATGATAAGTATTATCGCTGTGATATTAATATTCTTCGATGTGTGGGTTTGTGTTGGCATGCATCTCCTGGGTGCATGTTGATACTGTTAAGCACTGTGTGGTGTAATAACAGGTGAAGTTAACCCAATGATGCATGGCGCAGCAGAGAATAATAAAAGCAGAGTATATATACCACACCATATCATAATGACATAATCCAGGATTAAATAAAATATCGCATTGCACCACATGAGAAAATGCAACATGGCATTACATAATACAACACAAGAACTTAAAGCATGGCATAATACAGCATAGTTTCTATAACAAATCTGTGACAGTAAATCAGAGCATTGCACAGCTGCATAATAACTCGCCATAAAAAGCACAAATGACAGGCCATATTGTTACATAATACAGCCCATGCAAATACATTAACCCAGCGTAATCAAGCATGACAGAATTGGAGGCAAAGGGTAGCATAATGTAATAGCATAGTGTAGCAATGAACAGCCTGAAGTACACAGCATAACAACGGAATGTAACACAGGCTGTATGCCATTTCATAACATCACGGAGTGGCAGAGCAGCGCCCTGCACCACCGTGTCTGACTTAGCACCGCAACCCAGGAAAGCATAGCACATCTGAATACACCCTCCTTCTTAACTGTGAGCAGCCACCCCAGTAATGGACAAAGAGCCGGCCATGCTGCTCTTGTTCCAGGAATTGAAGCATACATTCATGGTTCCAGTCCTACAGGTGTTTGTTCCAGTTTTAATCAGAGTTTGTATTTTTCTCAACAGTTTTGTGTTGAAGGTATTCGCAGACCAGTACCTGGGTGTTATGTCAACAGCAGGTGCGAGTAGTGGCATGCTGCCAGTCTCCGCCGGGAATGGTCATTCAGGGGGATCTGTTTGACAGCACCTGCTGAGAAGTGCTGGCACAGCCCCTTTAAAGTTGTGCGCCCCTTGAGAAGTTTGTGTTTGTGAGCTGTTCAAAAACCCTTACCTGCCGACCTATTCCTGTTGTTTAGAAAAGCTCAAAAACAGCTTTGTTGAGTAACTTTTCCGAGTAGCTGTAGCGCCTAGCTGTATTTAGCGCCCTATAAAGCTGTGACTTGACCTGAAAAGATTTGCGGCCCTACTGAGAAGTGAAGGCGCTGCCACCATAAAAGTGCTGTAGAAGTGCAGGCAGCGTCCAGTGAAAATAGTCATATTAGCCACTGTTCTGTCTGGTTGAAAACTAATCCTGCATTTTGTGAGACTTTTCAGCCCTTTGTGAATCATGTTCACAAATTTCAGGGCCTTGGTATTATGTTAGCAATAGTTTCCCTTATTAATCAAGCCCCGGGGAGGTGTAATTTTATATATATTCACTGAAAAAACCATAGGTTTCAGGCAGGTTACAGTTAGGAATTATCCTTTAAAAAACCTTAGAAATTCATTGAAAAAACCATAGGTTTCAGGGGTGTTATAGTTAGCTGGACATTTCACTCATACAAACCCATTGAAATTCCTCCGTTATAGTTAGTTGTACTAACTGTAACTCTCGCGCCCGCAAACCACTGGTGATGATGTCACATATTACATCATTCATGACATGGTCAGTGACATCACTGATAACATCTTAAATTACATCACTGATGACATCATCCAGTGAATGGGGTTTGGTTTGTTATTTAAATATGTATTATATATATAGCAATCTGCATTTAAGAATCAGTGGATATATACCTATCTTTAGGGAGGATTTAGTAGCAGTGTAATTGACTGTTTACTTGACTAATTTATAGTGTCTCAGTAAATATATTGGTTAGTGACTTAACTGTGAGAATATCTGTATTACTTTGTCAGTTGTTGTGTACATTGCTGCACCAGTTGGTTACTAGCTAAGTAAAAGTCTATATTAGTTATTGTTTAGTTAACTGATTATTTGTATGGGAGAGTGAATGTGTGTGTGGTTATGTGGGGGATCTGTGACTACCCAAAGATATGTGAATAGTTAATTCAGTATGTATATGAGGTTAAGACTATGTGTTATAATAGTTGTTTGGGTGAGTGAATATCTTTATGGGTGTGGTGATGAGCAAAAATATTTCTAAATGGTACATGTCCAACAAAGTTGAAAAAATAAAAGGCAGTGTATGTGACAGTCATTGTATATAAATAAGTATACATAAACACATTGATTGCATGAGTAACTGTATAGATAACTGTATACTTGTAATAGTAATTTCATAACACACTAAGAATGAGTTACTATCTATATGCATAAAGTGCTATTTGTATAAGTGTGTAGCTGAGTAAATGTAAATATGATACATTATTTTCAAAAGTGAGTAGGATGACTGTATAACTAAATAGGATGTATGCTGGTGTGTAATGTCAATTATAGGTGTATAAGTATATTTGATAGTGTTCTATTGATCATTGACAACATGTATGAATGAATCTATAGGTAATCGATTAGCTGTGTGTGTAGATCTAGAAATCACTGAGTAGGTTTTTAGATACTTGTATTGGTGTGTCAATATATTCAAATATGATACTCTGTATTTTTCAGTGAGTGATGAAAGGTTATACTTGTGTATGATGAGGTGTATCTGATTGTCACGTGGATGATGTCATCAGTGATGTCATCAGTGATGTCATTTGAGATGTCATCAGTGATGTCATCAGTGATGTCACTGACCATGTCATGAATGATGTAATATGTGACATCATCACCAGTGGATTGCGGTCGCGAGAGTTACAGTTAGTACAACTAACTATAACGGAGGAATTTCAATTGTTTTTTGTGAGTGAAATGTCCAGCTAATTATAACACCCCTGAAACCCATGTTTTTTTCAATGAATTTCTAAGGTTTTTTAAAGGATAATTCCTAACTATAACCTGCCTGAAACCTATGTTTTTTTCAGTGAATTTCAAAGGTATTTCAAATGATAATTCTTAACTATAACCTGCCTGAAACCTATGGTTTTATCAGTGAATTTCAAAGGTTTTTTAAAGGACAATTCCTAATTATAATGTTGACCACTTCCCCATATTTTCAACAAGAAACCAAATCTGCAATACTACCTAAAAAAACAGGAAATAGGTCCACTTGCCACTAACAAATTAGCATCAACATTTAACTAGTGTAAGGACATCGACTATGTACTGTGTGAATTACATCCAACTCACACCCATATTTAAAGAGCAATATGTGATAGAGGTACTAATTATACACTTCCAACACCAAACAAAATGACAATACCCAGCCCCACCACCACTACAACCACCCCTCCTAACCCCTCCCCCTCTACTACTTCACAGGCAGCGCAAAACAGGACAACAGACCTTCCCAAAATAATATATCCCCTCAATAGCACACTAGCTCAATGTTCAGAGATGTGGCAACCAACTATGTATAAGCGAAGGAACTCGCACATCAACAATAATTTACACAATGCCAAGGCTACCGGTGAAATGCTATACACAACTCACTATAGAAACTAAAAACTATTCCGTGTGTAGATATCCAATTGATACGTGTAGTGTACTGCTCAGTGGACGCAACCATAGCTCACAAACAATCTCCTGAAACTCAACCAAGAGAAAACGGAAGAGCTCCTCATCTCCAACAAAAACGACAACCCCCAAATTGAAGAATGGCTCAAAGCAATTGATGCCCTCAATGGCAACCTCGCCCTGGCGGAGTCAGTAAAATTCCTTGACATCACCCTAGATCCGAAACTGGACATGAAAAAACATATTTCACAATCTGGCAAAAGCGCCTTTCTCAACCTGAAACAAGTTTACAAAATCAAACCCTTCCTTCCCCCCAAGGACCTTCAACAAGCAACCCAAGCGCTGGTACTCTCTAGAATTGACTATGGGATTGCAACCCTAACCGGGACAGCAGCACTACACCTTGCCCCCCTGAAGACAACCTTCAAAGCAGCAGTGAGGATTGTCACCGGAACCAGGAAATTCGAACACATCACTCCCGCCACCAAAGAACTTAAATGGTACCCTATTGAGCTGCGAGCCAGCTTCAGAACAGCCTGCCTCACACACAAAGCCCTGCACACAGGCAAACCTGAATACTTAGCTGCCAAACTCAAAAGGGCCGGCCAGTCTAGAAGCCTCACGAGCTCCAACACCATGCTACTCATCCCACTGAAAACACGGAGGAAAAAAACCTCATCCAAATCATTCCCTGGAAACGCCCCAAAAATGTGGAACTCCATTCCCCCTCACATTAGGACGACCCCCTTGTTTCCAAAATTCAAGATCTTACTCAAAGCCCTCTTCCTCGAACGATCACAAAGGAACAGATAGCAGACGTCACTGCCCCGAAACAAGAAACCCTTCTGAACAGTGAATCCGCTCAGAGACTCGTTTGATGTGTTCTCCCCCCTCCCCCTTCCCTCCCCTTTCCCTCCCCCTTCCCTTCCATGTGTGTTCGTTATCCATCCCCTACCCTCCTGTTGATTAAAGTATCTGTACCGATCTCTGCTCTTAAATGTACATGTTGTGAAGCACTCTGATACCCTCGGGTCCAGCTAGCGCTATATAAAAAACTCTTAAAATAAATAAATAAATCTCAGAGTCTGGGGAATATCTCGGTCATGTAGCTGTGTTCCCCCCTCCCTTGAAGTAGAAGCGGAGTGGGCTGGTCCAATGTACGCAACATCAGCGTCAGACTATAAATAATTAGGCTACGCCTTGTGCGTGGTACACTTCGGCAAAGAGAAGAGACTCTGCCACAGCGAAGGTCCTCACCCTGCCGTGTGGCGGCCGCCATGACCACATGCCTCCTCGATACAAGCCCATTGCGAACTCAGCGCCACAGCACCGCTGACTTATGTTTGTATCGACTACTGCTTTCAATCTACACTGTGGACAGCAGGGTTCACAACTTGAATTCAGCTTTGGATCTACACTACGAGCATTATTGAAGTTATCCTTGATTTATGTAAGGCAGAGACATTTCCACTCTATGTCCTCAGACTTTGTTAAAATAAGTGACACAAATTCTTCGTCGATATCTGTGCTGACTACTGCCTTCGATCTACAGCACAGTCAGTAGAGTTTACAACTTGTTACCAGTTGTGGATAAGCACTACAGTCAACATTGAAATCAGTCTCGTTTTATTTAAGGCAGGGACAATTGTACTATGTCCTCAGATTTTGTTATAGTATGTGACAAAAAAGCATTCTTCGATATCTGTTTCAACTACTGCCTTCGATCTACACTGCGGATAGCAGGGTTCACAACTTGAATTCAGCTTTCCATGTACACTACGGACAGTATTGAAGTTAGACTTGATTTATGTAAGGCAGAGACAGTTTTGTTAAATGATGCACAAAAAATATTCTTCAATGTCTGTACTGAGTACTGCCTTCAAATGTACACTGCGATCAACAGAGTTCACTACTACATGCCAGAATCGCATCAGAACTACAGACGACAATAAATTAATTCTCGATTTATTTAAGGCAGAGACAATTGTACTGTGTCCTCAGATTTTGTTAACTGTGACAAAAAAGCATTCATCGATGTTAGTGTTGACTACTGCCTTCGATCTACACTGCAGACAACAGGGTTCACAACTTCAATTCAGCTTTCCATCTACACTACGGACAGCATTCAAGTTATCCTTGATTTATGTAAGGCAAAGACTATTTTGTTAAAGGATGCCACAAAAAACATTCCTCAATGACTATACTGAGTTCTGTTTTCAAAAGTACACTGCATTCAACAGAGTTTACCACTTGATACCAGTGGCAGATCAGCACTACAGACAACATAAAATTCAGTCTCAATTTATTTAAGGCAGAGACAATTGTACTGTGTCCTCAGATTTTGTTAAAGTATGTGACAAAAAAAGCATTCCTCGATGTCTGTGTCAACTACTGCCTTCAATTTAGACTGCGGACAGCAGGGTTCACAACTTGAATTCAGCTTTGGATCTACACTACGGACATTATTGAAGTTATCCTTGATTTATGTAAGGCAGAGACAATTCTACTCTATGTCCTCAGACTTTGTTAAAATAAGTAACAAAAATTATTCGTTGATATCTGTGCTGACTACTGCCTTCAATTTACAGTGCGGTCAGTAGAGTTTACAACTTGATACCAGTTGCGGATAAGCACTACAGACAACATTGAATTCCGTCTCTATTTATTTAAGGCAGGGACAATTGTACCATGTCCTCAGATTTTGTTAAAATATGTGACAAAAAAGCATTCTTCGATATCTGTGTCAACTACTGCCTTCGATCTACACTGCGGACAGCAGGGTTCACAACTTGAATTCAGCTTTCCATCTACACTACGGACAGCATTCAAGTTATCCTTGATTTATGTAAGGCAAAGACTATTTTGTTAAAGGATGCCACAAAAAACATTCCTCAATGACTATACTGAGCTCTGTTTTCAAAAGTACACTGCGTTCGACAGATTTTACCACTTGATACCAGTGGCGGATCAGCACTACAGACAACATAAAATTCAGTCTTGATTTATTTAAAGCAGAGACAATTGTACTGTGTCCTTAGATTTTGTTAAAGTATGTGACAAAAAAGCATTCCTCGATGTCTGTGTCAACTACTGCCTTCGATGTACACTGCGGACAGCAGGGTTCACAACTTGAAGTCAACTTTGCACGCATACCACAGACAGTAAGGAATTCAACCTTGATTTATTCAATCCAGAGACAATTGTACTGTATGTGTTCTGATTTTGTTAAAATAAGTGATAAAAATCATTTGTCGATATCTCTATTGACTACTGACTTACAGTGCGGACAGCAGGGTTCACATCTTGAATTCAGCTTTGAATCTATACTACAAACAGCATGAAATGTAGCCTTGTTTTATTTAAGGTAAAGTTAATTGTACTTTATGTCCTCAGATTTTGTTAAAAGATATGACAAAAAGAATTACTCATTGTCAGTGATGACTACTGCCTTCGATCTACATTGTGAGGGCTCACCATTCAGGTAGAATGACGATTGTACATGACGCATTCCAGTAGACAAGAGACATTACACCACTGCGACCCGCCCCGAACAACAAATCATCGCAGGGTACGCACACGCTGAATTCTTTCGGTACCACTAACTCACTGCATCACAAGTCATTTCCCCGTAGCCTTATTAAAACAGAATTCACTAGGCAAAAAACATTGCTCCCAGTACAGCCTCCTTGCATTACGCATTGTCGCAGTGTATGTACAAGCTCAGCGCAAGGATACTACTACTCATGCACCATAAATCATCAGAAAGAAGAGTGAACAGTTTTATGTCAGCAATGACACATATTATCACTTTTAAGTGGAATTCATGCAGAATCCAATCGACAAAAGACATTACTTCAATTACTGTGCCCCCTCCCCCCCCCAGACCACACATCATCGCAGGATACATACACGCTAAGCACCAAAGGTACTAGTAACTCAGTGCACCACAAATCATTATCACATGGCCTTACTATGGCAGCATTCACAACACAAAAAACATTACTATCAGTTCGGCCTGCCCAGACCAAGCATCATCGCAGGCTTCACAGAACCTTGTTGTTTCACATACCACTAACTCAGTGCAAACCAAACGAATTATAACACCTATCAAACCTACACAAAATCCCTTTAGTATGCTTCCTTCAAAAACTTCTTTTATATTACTTATAGATTTAGTTGAATAATAACATTTACGCTACATACATGTTCTATCTTTCACTTCAATCATGATTGCAGATAACGCAGTCCACCCTAAGATCTACTCTGCGGACAGCAAGGTTTACAACTTGAATTCAGCTTTGGATCTACACTACAGACAGTAGTGAATTTAGCCTGGATTTATTTAAGGCACAGACAAAAAATACTCTGTAGTGTTTTTATCTAGGAACCAGAATCAATATTTCTATTTTATGCCCTTGTCCGGTTATAATCAATAATATCCATACAACGGCATAGTAATCATATCCATATTCAGTCGTAGCACATGCTGTCACATTAAGCAAGGCTACTTCTCCAGCCCCCTAGAAAGCACACCGAGTTCTCTAAACAAAACCAAGCCTCCAGCAACCTGGGAAATCCCCCTTGCCTTTGTTTTGATTTCGTCCTAGAACTCCTGTAAAGCACTGTAAGAACGGCCAGTTCTTAGTGACATCTTTATTGACGTCTTATGTCCAACCTTACGTCAAACCCGGCACCTTTCAGGTATAAATATACCAACGTTGCCTTAAGCAAACACACGGTGGTGATTTTGGAGCAGCTATCTACTTGCCCGAGAGCCCAACTGATGCGAGAGCCCACGGACGCTGCCCCTCCCTTTTGACGTGCTGAGAAAGACGCTGTCTTTTCTCCTGCCGAGAAAATCCAGCTCCAGCGTTTCCAGCCTACCCTTGCGGGTTACTGGGATATCGAGTCCTGAGAGAGAGATACCAGACCTCCTACTTTCTATTACCCAGGTACGGAACTGACCAAACCCTTAAAGAGAATTCTTGAGTCAGATTCTTGGCAAAACAAACTTAACTTAAACTGCTTCTTACTTACTCCTTCCCACGTATTAGGCTTAGGTCAGGTACACCGGGGTAGGCGTATTTAGAAGCACCAGTTGAGTACGATTAGTCAATATATATATGTATGTATATATTTTATCTATTTTAAAGTATCATATGGCTAAGAAACCATATCCATGCTTTTACAGTATTATTTTATAATCCTCCTTTTACTGTACGCACTTTACTTTACTATGAGTATTGCTATTGTGGCAATTCATTTCTCTTGTATGAGGAAGAAGACTGCTCAATAAATTACACCTTTTATTGAAAACGCCCGTCTCTCTTTTCTCTGCATTCTGGTGAAACTAAGTACGCACATTTGACTGAGTGAAATAGCTGTCTTTTGTTTTCACACGACTCTAGAGATACACTCTTATTCAGGGAGAGCAAAGTTGTCATGTTTTATGGTTGTCAGAAGCTAATCCCTTCTTGTCTATCCAGGGAGGTTAACTCCTCCTCGTTTATTCGAGAAAGTTTCTAGTGACCTCTGAGCTAGCTGGCAAACCTTAAGTCTAATATAGTCAGTAGAGACCTAGTCGACCTCAGTCCTACGTCTACACTGCTGAATATATTATTCCAATGCGCCTATTGGGAATATAGGAACTACACTACATGGCGCCCAACATTTGGTAAGGCAATAAATCTAACGCAAGACGTTAGAGTAACTCAGTCGTGCTTTTTCACACAGACCCTTTTTCCCGTAAATACTCCAAAGACGTCTGGAGTGGGTAAAAGGTTCAAATCCGCCAGAACTTAGTAGGAAGAGATTTCTATGTATAGTTTTTGGTTTAGTCAACGTTGAAGGATACAGTGTTCCAAAATATTGTGCACCTAATCTTTGTTTCCTTGGAAACCTGCTCTGCAAACTTTCATTAAAACAATGTCAACTAACGGCGACAGCAACGAAACCGGTGAAACTGCAGTAGATGCAAATCAACGGGGTTTCGATGTTACAGGGTTTAATGAAAATGAACCGGGTGCAATTATCATCCCGGAAAACATAAGAAAAACTATAACTCTTAAACTTATAGAAAATGGACTAACATCGAGAGGTGGTACAGTCATATTCGTAATTGAGGCACATGAATATCGGCAGACAGAGGTATTCTATTCATGGATAAACTTTCCAGCAGCAAACACTGTCACACACGAATTCCACTATTACAAAATAGAGGAGCCTCCAGATGAGTACACCCCTTTCGAGGAGGTGGAAATCCCATTAAAATACCAAGAGCACCTGCTCTGGTTTAAAGGCGCCCTAAAACATAATAATCACATCACCAGGCTCGGTCCACTAGGTAGACCAGGAGCAACGTGGCCGGTTCTAGCCAGCTACACACCACATCCAGACATTGATAAAATGTCAAGCGAAGAACTCTTAGTTAAAATAAAAGAATTAACACAGGCATATAGAGAGTTAGTTCAATTGGCAACGGAGGATATAACTTTCCTCCAGAAATTGAAAGAAACAGATATAGCAGAACAACCATTTGAACTTGCCAGAATCATAGAAAAATCATATGAAGAACTAGGAAGAGATAGTTTGGGTGGGAAACCAGTAAAACCCCAACTAACTGAAAATCCTGAAAAGATATTTATTAAAAATAATCTAAACACTCCTAAAAAGAGCTGGGATGGAAATAAACAATCCACTCCCAAAGAAAAAAGATTCCAGTCCAGAGGAAGGTCTCCTCGGCGGAGAGAAAGATCTCCGGACCAAGGACACAAGTCTCCCCAGAGGGAGCCCTCTGAGAAAAGATACAACCTTAGAAATAGGGACAATTTAAAGAAACCTGATAGATACCCTCTCGATCTTTTCAGAATTCCTCGCAGAAATTGGAAAGAAGAGGACGGTCAGAACACAGGGAAGTGCATGTCAAGTCCAAAGACAAGGAACCTGCTCATCAAAGTAAAAAATTGCAATTTCCAAAAAAGAAGGTAGCCAGTATTAAAGTAATCAAACATGCCGAGGATACTGAGGACACAGCTGAAAAACGGAGAGTGGACCCAGACAATGCTAGACAGCCCAGCAGAAGTGACCATAGCTCGCAAGATCCTGATGAATCATCTGGAGACAGTGGACACGAATGAATAGATTCAGGTGGAAACTGCAGATACCAGAGTTAGCAAACCTCATAAAATATATGAGATAACATTACGTATAGAGGGAGATAAGACTAGGAAAGTAAGGGGTCTATTTTGGGATAACCTTTCCAAAGGCTATGATATCCTTTTAGCTGAAAAAGATTGGCCACCAGAGTTTGTCAGGGAGTGCCCTCATGGCGAAGAAATGATTATGCCTGCCTTCTCTAATCATATTCCAATTCATAAGAAATATACACTTGCAAGAAAGTGGGCAGTAGCCCAAGCTCCTGCATTATATAAAAACCATGTAGGATGGGATGAGGACTCTCCTCCTCACAAAATCTAGTTAAAATGTCAACCAACTGCACAAAGGCAGTACCCAATTAAGCAAGAAGCTAAAAAACAGGTCAGGGAGATCTTAGATCAACTTGAATACCAAGGGGTGATTGAAACATGCACCTCACAAATGAACAATCCTTTGTTTCCTGTCTCCAAGCCAGATGATTCATATCGTCTAGTTTTGGACTACAGACACCTTAACTCATGTTGCAAGACATTTGCAGTACAAAACTCACATAGTGCAGCACTAAAGAATAACATTGTGCGCAAAAAATACAAAACAACATTAGACATCTCTAATGGATTCTTTTGTCAAAACATAGCACCTGAAAGCAGGTATTTGAACGCTTTTCAATAATGGGTTTGCAAAACAATTACTGTCGACTCCCACAGGGGTTCAAGAATAGCCCAGGATTATTCTCAGCAAGGGTAACAGAGTTACTACAAATGTATGATGATGAGGCATATGTCGATGACATCTATCTAACAGATGACGACTTGGATACTCACTTGAAAAGAGTGAACACCATAATACTGGGGTTCGCAGCAGAGGTTTACAAATTCAACTTTAAAAAGTCACGAATTGCCCATCTAACTGTCCTATTTTTAGGATATGAATTATCAAGTGAAGGCAAAAGCCTAGCGGACAATTTCTTAGAAAAGTGTGCTGTATTCCAAGCACCAAAAACGCTGAAAAACTTACAATCAATTCTAGGTTTCCTGAATTTCGGAAGAACTTACATTCTAAATTATGCAGAGAGGGTTAAACCTCTCTATGAACTAATAAAACCTGATTTTAAACCAATCAATTGGACTCAAAAACACACAGAAATTTTGAGATCATTGCAAACAGACATGTTAGCTAAAACAAAATTGCAAACTCGCGATAACACACACAGCCTTGTAATCCGAGTCATCCCAGGAAGATGCGGATTCACGTACCTAACCTCTAATGAGGGAGAAACGGTACCAATAGCTTACAAATCACATTTGTACACACAAGCTGAAAAAACATTCAGTCTTGCGGAAAACATTGTAAATGCGGTTCAAACAGCTGTAGCAAAAGAAAGAGACCAAGCCCAAGGGAGACGGATTACTGTTTTAACAGCAGAATCAGCATTTGAGTCATTAACAAGCCCACCCAATTTAACTACCGTGGCATTAGATCCAAAATGGATACAATTGGAAAATTCTCTTGCTACAGAGAAAGTGAAATACTATTTTGACCCGAACATGAAAAAACTGAAAGACTTAACATATGACAAAGAATATTCTCTGCCAATCGAAATTCTGCCCATACAACTTTACGCCTGTGTAATATATACAGACGGATATGCTCAACCCTCAGTCTGGGGAAAGCAAGCTTATAACGCTACGTGCGAGGTTGTTAAATGCCAGTGGCGCGGAGGTAAATTGAGACCACTGGTAACAATGTCACAATCAGTAAAAGACAATTCAGGTCAACAAACTGAATTAATAGCTTTAAAAATGGCGCTCGATATTGCAGATCGCGAATTCCCGACACTAATAGTGTGCGATTCGCATTCCTGCGTCAAATCATACAATAATGACTTGCAGAAATGGGTTCAAAACGGTTACAAGGATGACACAGGGGCCACAATCAAGCAAAAATCACTTTGGGAACAAGTAGTTCTTTTACAGAAAGAACTACAAAAGACTCACGTGATACATACACTGAGTCATCAACGTGATGGCGTTCACGTTGCAGGGAATTCATTGGCTGAGACAGCCACAGCGGAAGCAACTAATCCGGCTTCCGTAGCCACAAAAAAACGTTCAGAAAAATACATAGACGGGGAAACCATGCTGGCGGTAAAAACGTCTTCAAAAGGCGACTGTGCAGCACTACCCATGAACTATCCAATCAATTATACATACATAATCGATGCAAACTCCGTTCCTTTTGCTCGAATCCCTGGAGTGGGGGATAGAGTAATTCCAAACACGAACAGGAGAATCTTTTTGATTCAAGAAGCACACATGGGTGAGGGTTTAAGACACCAGACGATCAAGGAATCTCTGAAAGAATTACAATCAGAATACTGGTGGCCGGGGATGAGCCTGCAAAATTACAAATTTGCAAAGGATTGTCCAAACTGCAATCGAGATCGCAGTAGTGAACCGGCCACAGTAGTGCCAGGACCCCTGTTAGAAAGCATAAGGCGATCTATACGCATAATCAAACAGGACAAAAGCGTCCCAATGTATATTATTTAAGACTAGATTCACTTAAAATGTGGCCCCAGCGCTCGGCTGATGCCAGAACTGTTATAAAAGATTTGTGAGTCTATATCGGCACATACGCAATTGGCATGCTACATTCTGACCAAGGTCCTGCTTTTAGCTCTCGAGCTTATGAGGAGGCCATGACCAGCATGGGCATTGCATTGCAGTACTCTTGTCACTTCCTTCCTGAGGGAAACGGGATTGTGGAAAGAAAAAACCGAGACATAAAGCAATCTATAACGGCAAGGGTATTAGGTTCGGGTGATGGGTGGGTCAAACATTTAACAAGTGTCCAACGTAGTCTTAACAATCTGCCAAGAAATTCTCTAAAAGGTTTCAGTCCGTACGAACTATTGTTCGGGACTAGAATGCATATTCAGGACCTTGATAGTCAGACTTCAGTGGTAGAAGAAAAATGCTTTGATATCGAAGATCGTTTGGCTATTTTACAGGACTTAAATGAAACAAGAAAAGACCTGAGCAACATAAAGTTAAAACAGCAGCCAACAGCCACTGAAGAGAAACCACCTGTCCCAGCAAGGCCTGTCTGGATTCCAAAGATTGGGGATCTGGTCAGAGAGAAAATCGCGGTGAAGAAGGAATTTGGGCCTTCTTACAGAAAAGCAGTACCTGTCTTAGCTGTCTACGGAACAAGATCAGTTGTACTACCGCCCCTTGCTGGTAAAAAGGAGAACCGAGTTGTATCCATCGACCTGGTAAAACCACAATCATGTGGCCAATAATAAGTAGTAGGCCAAGTGGACTCCCAAGAAATAGCAGAACACCAACAAACTGAGAGACTAATCACATTTGATAAACCTACAGTGAATCAAAAAGGACTATGCAACAAAGCCATGGAACTTATGCCTCTAAAACCCAAATTGCAACAGTTCGTCAAGAAACACCTACGACGATGTAGCCACAGACTATGCTAATGAAACAAAGAAAATTCCAAAAGCAAATGAAAATCCGGAAGCGATTCCAACAATTGACAGAACTGCATCTGGCTACTTCATCAATTTTGATGACTTTTCTGAGGATCCAAGCGAGCCTGAAGAACAGCCAACAACAAAAACTTTTAAAGACAAAGCAACAGAACTCTTTTATCAACTCAAAGAAACCTATCTGATTTCTCCATGGATTGAATTTTGGATTGTGTTAGGTGTACTTTTCCTCCTGCTTTGGCTCATCATGGTACTTTGTTTGGGAAAATTCATTGAGGGAAAATAGATTACAATGGACACAGCAAGTCAGAACATCAACTTGGTCCTAAAGTCACACAAGTCATCACACATCGAGAAAAGAGAACTATCATCAGTGAATGTCACAGCCAATCCAATACCCGGTGGGTAGCTTGGGACAAAACAGATTATGAAATTTATGGCCCGGTCGAGCTCTTGAAGTATCCACACCAGTTTAAGGTTTCATTAAGTGACTTTGTAAAACCGAGCACATTCTCTGATGATTGGGACTTTGAAAGTATTAATAATATGATGACAGATTTAGTAATGTCAGCAAAATTTACAGAACATGATTATTTACAGGGTTCATCTAATTATGAAGAAATGTATTGCTACAACCACTTTGCACACCACTATTTGCATAAATCTGCTCAACCTAGAAATGTTTTTAATTATAATCAATGGGAACATTGTGCAACTCCACCAAAAGGCAGTTCAAAAACATTTTACGAGAAATTCCCATACTTCTCAGGGTTTAACACAAGTGATGCAGAAACGTTTTATTTCAAACTGTTAAATAAGACAGGAATGAAAACAATGCTGACAAATACGAAATTAATCTATTCAGAAACATTTTATGAAAAAATGACTACATTTGGTTTTGATTTCTGGAAAAATAACATTGAAACGAAAACCATCTGGGGTACCAAAGATTGGCAGGTCCAAGGTATAGAATCATTATTTAGAGCCTGCATGATCCCAGAACAAATTATATTCTTGAATGACACAATTCAACAGACAACCTGTCTTGGCCTAGCCAAAATTAAAGACTTAAACAAACCGTCTATTCCGAAGCCAACACCTGACAGTAATAGCACTACAGATGTTGAGATAGACGTATACCATATTTTTAACCAAAACAGAACACATACTGATTGGGAAAAATGGTTGATCTGGCCCACAGACACAAATAACTGTCAAGATAGATTCCTGAACAAAATACAGGGGTTCAAATTGACCAGGCCAGACCCTAGATACTCCCAGAGACAACATCCAGGGATAGTTACAACATACAGTGTAGGGAAACTCTGCCTCGAATGGCTACAGAAATCCACACTGGCAGAAATTAAACAACACTTGACTTTACTTAGTGACTCTCCCGACCTGTTTGGAAGAGGTCGCTCCCCCCACGCTCCCAAGGCTTGGTGGCTTCGTGACAAGAGAGCGCCTGATAGCTGTCCCGCGGTATCGTAGCGCCTTCCAGCTGAATCCACAGCGCGACCTCTCCCCCGCATTACTGCCGCTGCCTGCATTGCTCGTTTTTGACATATCGTTTTGGAATTTGTGCATTGTGCGCTTTTAGCATCTCTGTATTGTGCTGTTAAGGCTGCGCATTGTTGTTAGAAGAGTACTAGAATTTTTTGCCCGATTGTGCCTCTGTTTACCCCCCAGGCTCGCCCAGTTTCGTTTTACCCTACTTGCAGCCATTTTGTTGTTTGTTGTGATTCCTAGGCCGTAGCTCCACCCCGCGCCCGCCTCCCAGCTGACCCTGCCTCGCCCCTCCCCCCCTACACCTACATATGACAGATGCCTCCGCGCGCAGCGGTCGCGCGCAGCGGTCGCGCGCAGCGGTCGCGCGCAGCGGTCGCGCCGAAGGTGCGTCAAAGGTAAGCCCGTCTACGCCCGTCCGCGCCTGGACCGCGCCCAGCGCCAGTCCCCCTGGCCCCCACAATCCGCACTCCTCCAGCATAACGTATGACGCCGCCACCCTCCTAGCCCTTAACCCCGGACGCACACCTCAATGCTACGAAGCTGCCCCGGGACGTACCCACGGTCCCTTCGCCTGCCACTCCTGCAAATTTCCCTGCATCAAGACCCATACCACATCCATTAACCCCAAACACAGCTCTGAGTCTAACCACCTGAAGTGCATCCTACTGAACACCCGCTCGGTCCACAGACACGCCACCGAACTCTGGGATCTACTCGACACTACATCACCGGACATCGCCTTCCTTACTGAAACATGGATGAACGCATCATCAACACCCAACATCGCCATAGCCATCCCGGGCAATTACAAGATCATCCGAAAAGACCGCACCGTCCAAACAGGAGGAGGCATCGCCATCGTCCATAAGAACACCATAAAAATCACGACCAGCTCCAACGATAACCTTTACAACCGCCGAACACCTCCACTTCCAGATCCACACCGACCCTAGGACCACACTCAGAGGCACCCTCCTCTACAGGCCTCCAGGAACCCGCAAAAAATTCAGTGAAGACATCACTGAATTCATCAGCCCACATGCCCTCGCCTCCGAGAACTACATTCTATTAGGAGACCTCAACTTCCACCTGGAAAAGAAAAACGACAGCAACACCACCACCCTTCTTCACAACCTGGCCAATCTTGGCCTCAAACAACTTGGTGACACCCCAACCCATGTAGCCGGACATACGCTCGACCCAATCTTCACCTCCAGCAAACACATCTCCTTCGATCGCACCACAGGTCTCCACTGGACGGACCACAGTTGTGTTCACTTCAGCTACAAAACTACCTCGACCCACAACCCCCCACAACCTATCCCCCGAAGAAAGTGGAACAAAATCACCACCGACCAGCTCCTCACATCGCTCAACCAAAACCCACCCACCTTCTCATCGGACCCCAACCAAGCTGCTATCAAATTCAAACAATGGCTCACCCACAGCGCTGACGAATTAGCACCCTTGAAAAACCATCACACCAAACAAGACAGCAAAAAGGCCCCCTGGTTCAACGATGACCTTAAGAAATCCAAAAAACTATGCCGTACTCTCGAGAAAACATGGAGAAAAAACCCAACCACCGACAACATGTCCACCTTCAAGGCAGCCACCCGCAAACACCACCAGCTGATTCGATCCACCAAGAAATTAGCATTCAAGAATCGACTCGACAACAACGCCCATAACAGCAAGGAACTATTCAACATCGTCAAAGAATTCAGCAACCCCACCGCAGCCTCAAACGACATCACTCCCTCCCAATACCTCTGCGATTCGTTATCCTCCTTCTTCTACAACAAAATTGCCGACATACACAACAGCTTCAAAAACAGTTCCAACGAACAATCCTCTCCACCCCCCTCAGAACCTAAACCGCCCTCTAACAACCTCAGCGCCTGGAACCCAATCACCACTGAGACACCATCCGCCTAATGAATTCCATCCACTCTGGCTCGCCAACCGACCCATGTCCCCACCACATCTTCCACAAAGCAGACTCCATCATCGCACCCCATCTCCGGGATGTCATCAACTGCTCCTTCATCTCTGCTTCCTTCCCAGAGAGCTGGAAACATGCCGAAGTCAGCGCCCTCCTAAAGAAACCCACAGCAGACTCCTCTGAACTTAAAAACTACCGCCCCATATCCCTCCTCCCATTCCCGGCCAAAGTCATTGAGAAAGCCGTCAATAACCAACTCGTCGCCTTCCTCGAATCCAACAACTCCCTCGATCCCTCACAGTCCGGCTTTCGAGCCAAACACAGCACCGAAACCGCCCTCATCGCAGCAACAGACGACATCCGATCACTACTGGACAATGGAGAAACAGTGGCCCTCATTCTACTCGACCTCTCCGCCGCCTTCGACACTGTCTGTCACAACACACTCATACAACGCCTCAGCAACATCGGCATAAAAGGAAAAGCCTTGGACTGGATCATCTCGTTCCTTGCTGGAAGAACTCAGAGAGTCCGACTTCCCCCATTCAAATCGGAGGCCACCGAAGTCATTTGCGGTGTACCACAAGGATCATCACTCAGTCCCACCCTCTTAAACGCTATAAAAAGAACACAATAGAACAACCCTGCCCCAAGATATTGTGGTCCATAGAAGAATCCCGTCTATATTGAAGGGGTGATTTATCTAGTAGCCAGCACTACACTAAACAAGAGGCAAATCATTTTCACAGAGGATATATTTGATTGAGATATATATATTGTTTATTATTTTTCTGTGATTTTTTTTGTGAATCAAGAGGTACAAAAATTATTACATTTTTTTGAATCCACATTAAATTTATAACATTGCAGACATATGATGAAGAGAAAGTTAAAAGGGAAAAGTTAATCCCACAACTATAACAAAACCTACCCAGTAACAAACCACACTACATTCATACTTACAGACTCATTCATTCCATCTTAATCTATCTGATATTTCTTCATTCAACTTTCATTCACTCATAGATTCTTGGTGCTAGCAACATGAAGATGTTAAGTTTGTTGCATAGATCAGAGTTTTGTTCCAGGAGTCAATGTGCCGTTTTCCTAGAAGCACAAGCCGATGCGCGTTTCGGTGAATGGCCCAAATGGCCACACCTTCGTCAGGGCTAGGGGTTGTTAACTGGGAAGGAAACAGGCATAAAATCTGAAAATAAAAACAATGTCTTAGATCTTCATTCAAAATTACACGTATAAGTCATTTACATATACATTTACAGCTGTATTCGAAATTTTAATAACAGTATGTATGAAAGAAGTTAAATTAGCTTGAATATGAGGCATATTAGGAAATGTACCCATTGGTTCACTTGGACAAGGTTATCATGTTGCCTTAGTAGACTTCACCGAACGGGAAGCCTTCTATTGGGAGTGTTATTAGATAGTCCAGCCCTGCACTATTATAAGAGACTAATTATATGGCAATAACGGTTGGTTAAAAACATAAGAAAACCAATAAGACAGTAATACTGTTATTAAAATTTCGAATACAGCTGTAAATGTATATGTAAATGACTTATACGTGTAATTTTGAATGAAGATCTAAGACATTGTTTTTATTTTCAGATTTTATGCCTGTTTCCTTCCCAGTTAACAACCCCTAGCCCTGACGAAGGTGTGGCCATTTGGGCCATTCACCGAAACGCGCGTCGGCTTGTGCTTCCAGGAAAACGGCACATTGACTCCTGGAACAAAACTCTGATCTATGCAACAAACTTAACATCTTCATGTTGCTAGCACCAAGAATCTATGAGTGAATGAAAGTTGAATGAAAAAATATCAGATAGATTAAGATGGAATGAATGAGTCTGTAAGTATGAATGTAGTGTGGTTTGTTACTGGGTAGGTTTTGTTATAGTTGTGGGATTAACTTTTCCCTTTTAACTTTCTCTTCATCATATGTCTGCAATGTTATAAATTTAATGTGGATTCAAAAAAATGTAATAATTTTTGTACCTCTTGATTCACAAAAAAAATCACAGAAAAATAATAAACAATATATATATCTCAATCAAATATATCCTCTGTGAAAATGATTTGCCTCTTGTTTAGTGTAGTGCTGGCTACTAGATAAATCACCCCTTCAATATAGACGGGATTCTTCTATGGACCACAATATCTTGGGGCAGGGTTGTTCTATTGTGTTCTTTTTATAGCGTTTCTTTCCCCCCACTGCCTGCCCTTATCATTAATACCCACCGGGAAACCCTCTTCTTTCATTCATTCACTCCCACCCTCTTCAACGTCTACATGAGTCCACTCGCTTCCATCGCGCGTCAACACAACCTTAACATCATCTCCTACGCGGACGACACCCAGCTGATCCTCTCCCTCACCAAAGACCCTACCACCGCCAAAACCAATCTTCACGAAGGCATGAAAGAAGTAGCAGTATGGATGAAAAACAGCCGCATTAAACTCAACTCAGACAAAACGGAAGTGCTCATCCTAGGTTCAACCCCCTCTGCCTGGGACGACTCATGGTGGCCTTCGGATCTGGGCTCAGCACCCATACCCACAGACCACGCACGTAACCTTGGCTTCATCCTAGACTCCTCACTCTCGATGACCAAACAAGTCAACGCCGTCTCTTCCTCCTGCTTCAACGTACTTCGTATGCTCAAAAAATCTTCCATTGGATCCCCGCCAAAACAAGAAAGACTGTCACCCACGCTCTGGTTACGAGTCGACTAGACTACGGAAACACCCTCTACGCCGGAATTACAGCCAAATTACAGAAAAAACTCCAACGCATCCAAAACGCATCAGCGAGACTCATTTTGGACATCCCTCGCCAAGATCACATTACCGGCCACCTGAAAGACCTCCACTGGCTTCCCGTCAACAAGAGAATAACATTCCGTCTCCTCACCCACGCTCACAAGGCCCTCTACAAACTAGGGCCCGAATGCCTCAACACTCGACTATCTTTCTACACACCCACCCTCCAGCTAAGATCCTCCAATCAAGGCCTCGCCGCAGTTCCGCGTATCCAAAGATCCACCATGGGAGGTAGATCCTTCTCCTACTTGGCGGCCAAGACCTGGAACTCACTCCCCACTCACCTCCGCCTTACACAGAACCACATCTCCTTCAGAAAAGAACTTAAAACCTGGCTATTCGAGAAATAATGTTTCCGTTCCCCCAAGCGCCTTGAGACCCTCTGGGTGAGTAGTGCACTATATAAATTCTTGAACTTGAACTTGAACTTGAACTTGAACTTAAAGAAGGTGCTGACTTGCGTGATTTCATAATGGGACCACGCAAACAGCGTCAAAAACGTTTCATAGCGGCCAGTATATACGCAGCTTACAACGAAGCTTGGAAAGAAACGCAAATTGAAACAGCAGAAAAAATACGGGAAATTGACCGTATTCATTTGGAAAAATCACTTTCTGTTGTGGACAATGGGTTAATGACTCTGTCTTCCAGAATATATTCACTAGACAGTATTGTATCATCTGCTATAGATATAATAGAGCAGGACTTACTAATGTAACAATACGGTCAGTCCCAATTACGTTCTATTGTACAGCTTGGCTGGACGTTACAGAATCTGCGTTCAGGCTACGTGCCCTGGCGTTTAATCAACACAACGTCATTATTCTCAATCTTTAACCTAACTGATACACAAATCAGCTTGGCACAAAAAGGAGCGGAATATACAATTCTGAGCATTGAAAAACTTGAGAGATTACCGTTAACAATGTCAGAACGACCTGTCATTGAATGGATAATACACGGAATCATAACTATTTCGATAACAACTTTCCAATTTAAATACTGTCAAGAGTATATACCTGCAGGCCAGTATGAAAGGTTGGGTAAAGGGTACATTAAGTCATCATGGAAATTACCTTACACACACACACATGTTATAGTGAGAAGGAACAGAATGTATTTCTTAGTGGTAATAATTGTAAACGATCACTAAGTGGTATACTTCTGTGTCAAGGGATTAATTTGCATGGGGCCTGTGAGGGGACTTCAAATAACCTTCCATGCCACCAGCATGGCACACCTGCAACACGAATAGAGCCATTCTTTAGACGGCTTTCTAACGGGAGCTACATTCTAATAGTGGACCACAGATGTTGTGGCATGATGCCAGGAAAAGCTTATCTAGTGAGCGTTAGTTCCATGGTCACTTGCTGTATGCAAGTATTGTATCCAAACAGCACTCCAGACAGGGAGGCGAAAATTTGGCCCTTTTTGAATATCTCTTCTATTCGAATTGATACTTTAAGCAGAATGAAGTCTGTTCTTTTACAGACGACTGTGCCCTTGACGTCATCGAAAGAAACGTATGATCTTCAAGTTGCAAGGACAACGGCAGAGATACATACCCTTTTATCAACAAATTGCCCCCTGCATTTCGCAGAAATGCTAAGCCAAATCCTAAATATGATTGATACCAGTGGTATCCCACATGTATTTAAGACAATTTTTTTCAGGACTGTTAACACCCTTCAAAACAGTTCTGGCCATTTTTCCTAATTTTGTCCATTCGGTCTTTGGCGGCCTACCACTCCTGTTGGGACTCATAGCAAGCATTTTATTTTTGATTCTCCTGCTTCGTTATGGCAAGCCAAATTGCAGACAAGACTCCAGCAACAATGGAAGAAACTATCCTAGCTATACGCTATTGGGACCGCATAACTAAAGTCCTTGGATTAGCCCGGCTAAGAGATCTGAATATGACCTGGTTTCTTTCATTCAGACCCATCTGGCAGAATTGTATCTTACCTGTGCTTCGATGCATGCTATGCGGAGAAGAATGCGTGTTGGACGTCTGTCTTACACTACAATCAGCAGTACCATTGGATACAGATACTTTGCTAAGTCCTGTAACGGCTCATGCATCGTGTTGTCCCCAGCGGTTACCCATCCTGATGACGGCATTCGTAGAAACTTCACCACTGCGATTAAAGTGTAGTGAAGTGCGAGATGAGAGCAGCATCACCCAGGTACGACCTTCTGTGAGCATTGCTGATCCAGACATCGATGATAGCAATCATTCTCACGACTGCACAGTTGCGGCATTTTCAACTTGGTCGAACTTTCACCTGAAGCGGTAAACTGCTTTTTTGAAAGTCTGTCTGAAATGATGTTCTCCCCTGAACAGAAAGAATAACTTTAAAGCAAACAAGCACACAGCGTTCCATGAACTCTGAATTCGGCCTTCAGCTTTGATAAACAAAAACTACTGAAAATATTTGGAACTATTTTTGCCCTGAAAGCAAAATTATTTTTTCTTCTCCTGCCTTCCAAAATATTTACATTTTTTTTGTGGCACTTGTACTCTGCTTAAAGTAGAACTATTCTTAGAGAGCAGAGCTTCTATTTTTAGGAACTCTAGAGACAATATATTACCTCAGCCTCTAGCATATTTACAAATAACTGTGTCTATATGTGATGGAATGGTCTCGCCCTTCTTTTCTGTATTAAGAGCCATTTCATGTGTAATTTTCGCATAATCATTCAGCTGATATATATATATGCATCCTTTTAAATGAATGATTCCACTGCTTGAAAAGCGTACAGTACCTATAATCATTTTCATGTATTTCGCATACACCATTTCAAATGCAAATAATGTATTTTGGGGTGGGTTGGTATACACATGCACCTTTAAAAATGTTTACTATTGCTTAGTTTTAGTAATGATGGACATTAATTCGTGGAGTGGGTGTAGTGTTTTTATCTAGGAACCAGAATCGATATTTCTATTTTATGCCCTTGTCCGGTTATAATCAATAATATCCATGCAACGGCATAGTAATCATATCCATATTCAGTCTTAGCACATGCTTTCACATTAAGCAAGGCTACTTCTCCGGCCCCCTAGAAAGCACACTGAGTTCTCTAAATAAAACCAAGCCTCCAGCAACCTGGGAAATCCCCCTTGCCTTTGTTTTGATTTCGTCCTAGAACTCCTGTAAAGCACTGTAAGAACGGCCAGTTCTTAGTGACATCTTTATTGACTTCTTATGTCCAACCTTACGTCAAACCCGGCACCTTTCTGGTATAAATATACCAACGTTGCCTTAAGCAAACACACGGTGGTGATTTTGGAGCAGCTATCTACTTGCCCGAGAGCCCAGCTGATGCGAGAGCCCACGGACACTGCCCCTCCCTTTTGACGCGCTGAGAAAGACGCTGTCTTTTCTCCTGCCGAGAAAATCCAGCTCCGGCATTTCCAGCCTACCCTTGCGGGTTACTGGGATATTGAGTCCTGAGAGAGAGATACCAGACCTCCTGCTTTCTATTACCCAGGTACGGAACTGACTAAACCCTTAAAGAGAATTCTTGAGTCAGATTCTTGGCAAAACAAACTTAACTTAAACTGCTACTTACTTACTCCTTCCCACGTATTAGGCTTAGGTCAGGTAGACTGGGGTAGGCGTATTTAGGAGCACCAGTTGAGTATGATTAGTCAATGTATATATGTATGTATATATTTTATCTATTTTAAAGTATCATATGGCTAAGAAACCATATCCATGATTTTACAGTATTATTTTATAATCCTCCTTTTACTGTACGCACTTTACTTTACTATGAGTATTGCTATTGTGGCAATTCATTTCTCTTGTATGAGGAAGAAGACTGCTCAATAAATTACACCTTTTATTGAAAACGCCTGTCTCTCTTTTCTCTGCATTCTGGTGAAACTAAGTACGCACATTTGACTGAGTGTTCAAAGTTCAAAAAGTACTTTATTCGGTTAAAAAGTCAATAACCATAAAAGCAACAGGAAAAACACAATTCATTTACAATTTTGAATAGTACAGCTGTTTGTAAAGGAAGAAGTTAATATAGTGCATAATATATACAGTGTTACAATTCATCTAAGTAGATTGATTTTCGATGTTTAAAAACCTGTTTAAAAAACTCAGATAGTGAAGCAACAGTAAAAACATTGTCCATTTTTTGCAATTCTTGAAACGCTGGGCGACATCTATGCAGGTTCATCTCCTTTAGGATAGGGACAATAAGTTTCCTGCGAAGCAGTGTATAAAATTCACAAAAGAATAAAACATGTATGTTGGATTGTACAGATATTTCATCACAAGGACATACAGGCAATTCATTGGACCACGAGTTCATTTCAGGGAAAGTGAATAATCTAAAAACGATATTAAATCTAAAACGTGTTAAAATAAATCTATCATAATTAGGCATGTGTAGGGTTAAGTATGGCTGTAGTTTATCTCTGGTTAAGATTAGCTGGTGTGAGGAGACAGACTTTTTCTTAATTTCTTCAAGCAGTCTTTTTTCTCCCAGACAGTCCATACACAGTTTTTTCAGTATTTTTCTAGGGATGTGTACCATAGTAGACGAATCTTCGTAGTATTGTAAACGGTCAATTTCCTTCAGGAATGTTCTAATGTAATTTAACCATTCAAGTCCATTTACTTTTCCAAGTTTTAGCACATCCTGTAATATGGCACGATTTAGTACACATTCGTTCACAATCCAAACTCTGTGCCACAGGAGAATGGGTTGTATTCTAATTATATCTGAAATATACGGCAACCCCAGCTCAGCGTGGCAGATAAAAGTCGCTGTACTTTCTGGTATTGATAGGATATGCCGTAAAAATTTATTTTCAACTGTTTGGAGTGCTTTTATGTTTGAATAACCCCAGAGCCCTGCTCCATACAATGCCACCGATACACACGTTGCATTATGAATAGTTCAAATCTCCCTGATCGTTTTTTTTCCCCAATTTTCTTATGAAACTCTTCAATGCCATAATTGTCTTAGAAAACAGGAGCGTTCTTGCCTTCACCGCACTTGACCAAGAGCCGGTCTCGTGGAACAAGATTCCAAGATAAGGGAAGGTGGATGTTCTTTCTAGAGGGGCGTTATTTATAAACATCGTTTTCATTTGCTTTTTAATGCGTGTGCCACAATTCATTGAAAAGGTCTTGCTACAATTTATTTTTAAGTCGAGGCTGAGCATAAACTGGTTAAAAGATGTTATCAGTTTTTGCAGGGCCATAGGGGTACGGGCCATTAAGACAGCGTCGTCTGCATACAAGAGTGCAGGGATAAATCTTTTTCTGATCTTGGGCATATCCCCACACTCTTGCAACAGACAACTTTCCAGGCCATTTATATAGATAAGGAATAAAAAGGGGGCCAGAACGCACCCCTGGCGTACACCGCCCCCTATTCCGAAAGGCCTACTACATTCCCCCCCTTTTCCATAACGTACAACAGCAGTGGCTCCTGAATATAACTCCCTTAGAAATTGAAGTATTGACTTTTCATGCCCAGTCTTAACATCAGGTCCCATAATTTAGAGTGAGACACCCAATCGAAAGCCGATGTAAGATCAACAAATGTAAAATACAGACGTTCCCTTTTTATCATAATATATTTCTTCTGGATCATAAATAAATTTAGGCCCTGCTCCGTTGTTCCTATACCCTTTTGGAATCCAAATTGTAGGTCGCTTATTGCCCCAAACTCCTCTGCCCAGTTTTGTAACTTAGCTAAAATAACTCTTCCGAGGATCTTTATTGATGAGTCAAGGAGGGATATTGGCCTATAGCAGGTACAATCTTGTCTATCACCCCTTTTGTAAATGTCTGAGTGAAATAGCTGTCTTTTGTTTTCACACAACTCTAGAGATACACTCTTATTCAGGGAGAGCAAAGTTGTCATGTTTTATGGTTGTCAGAAGCTTATCCCTTCTTGTCTATCCAGGGAGGTTAAACTCCTCCTCGTTTATTCGAGAAAGTTTCTAGTGACCTCTGAGCTAGCTGGCAAACCTTAAGTCTAATATAGTCAGTAGAGACCTAGTCGACCTCAGTCCTACGTCTACACTGCTAAATATATTATTCCAATGCGCAGAGCCTATTGGGAATATAGGAACTACACTACAACTCCTGTGGCACTGCTAGTATGCGCAAGCATCTTTAATACCTACATCCTGTGAACTCATTTTTACAAAAAATGTAGAACACAGCGCCAAAATGTACCTCCACCACCGGCAATACCAAGTACCTCTGGGGTATCACCTTCAACAACGTAACCAGTCATACATCCCCATTTTGAGAAAGTTAGAATGCACTGCATGAAATGCAATTGTTTAATTTGTTATGGGGAACATTCAGTAGACCTAGTTTGCAGAGCAATTGATAATCTTTGATGGTAGTTTTTTTTTTATCTCAAAGTTCATGCAGACCAGTATGCAACACTCAATATTTTGAGTACAGACCGCTAGAACGACTCATTATCGCAGGGTGAGCACACGCTGAGCACCAGACGTACCACTAACTCAGTGCACCATAAATAATCGCCATGTGGCCTTATTAAGACAAAATTCAGTTGCCAAAAGACATTTTTACCAGTGCGTTCTGCTTGAGCCACGCATCATCGCGGGCTATAGACAAACCGCCCCTACCTCAGAGTACCAAAAGTCATAAACCCTTTACAATAGAATCTTCTGTGTATTATTTCACATATAGATCTCCTACCTTTGTACAGCAGAATTTATAAACCGTTTATGATTGAATATCTAAGTATGATATCATGATTACTATTCTACTTGTTACCAAAAAAAACGTATTAAAATGGAGTTGAGCACACGTGCCCGTACCCACTTCAACTTTTTATCTGTGTCAGTGTACTTATTATGTTTGTAAAATGCTACTCCTGGACCCTACCACATTATATTGTGCTGTAAACAGCGTATGCAACCATCTTACCTCGGCCTATAACAAAAACTTTGATTATATAACTTTCTCTTGATCATTCTACAAATACGAACATACAAAGTGGATCATTACAATACTGCAAAGAAACTGTATAGTCAATTTATAAATGTGTTCAATTTCTTGATTTTTTTATAGCATATTTATATAGCGCGAAGTCAACCCAAAACTATATCAACACTTTACATGACCACCGTATTTCCAGTACATTTTCAGGCACGCGTAGATTATGTCATTTCTCTTCAATAACAGAATGTGGATGCGACTCAGAGGCTCGAACACTGATTTCCAGCACCAACTTCAACAGTATACCCGAATACCTACATACGTATATATATTAGCTGCACCTCATGTGCCAAAAACTGCATCCTAAAGCTTTCATAGCCCTGTATTACTACAGCTACAGCACTCCACTGAATGTACAACAAACATTCATATACGCAGAAATGCGCCATGTCCACCATCTTTTATGTATGCAATTACGAATGAAAATAGAGTCAGTGATACCCCGTACCTTCCATGTTGGCCACGTTGTAGGACTTTACAGATATAATGACATATTTGCTTTTAAGACCGGGTGACGTCAGCACTACAAGACGGACAACCGAATCACTTGATTTCTCATATAGCTCACAAGGGAACCACGCCCATAGCTCCGGAATCATGGTTCAGAGCATCGCGCAGCACTGGCATACGTCAATCCAGCCCACTCCGCTTACGCTTCCAGGAACAAACAAAAACGCAACATTGCCCAGATTTCCATTGCAGTGATTTCTTAGTTCCAGGTTTAGTTGTCAGAATGGCACACACACACACACACTCCCTTATGCCTGGTATACACCCATACCACACCCATCCACCACAAGCATCACTACACACGTGACCCTACCAATAAAAAAGACGGGGCACACGTGCTCTATGCCATTTTAGAGTTGCTCCCATCCCAAGTGCTGAGATTGCCTGTCCTAGTGGTTTGGATGCCTCATGTAGGCCCAAACCACCGAGTAGGGGGGCCCACCACTACGTGCATGCCCTCTTTGGTCACTGAGTTAGTGGTACCGCAAGGACTGAGCGGGTGAGGAACATGCGAGGATGATGGGAGTACAAGTATGTCGTTAGCCATAGCGATATCAAGACTCAGAACCATATGTGATACTTCTTGGTGGAAGAGCGGGACTGCATGATGTACAACATAAAGGTGAGCAATGAGGCCTGGGTGCGCAGTGGAGGGAGTAGATGGGGTGCAGCAGACTGGATACAAAAAAGTAATGCAGCAATTTAGGCGTACACAGTCCTATATACCGTATCTTACTGCATTCGTATTTTTTGTTCCAATAGCAGGAAAGCTTTTATGATCGGTCAAATGTCCATTGCTTGTGATGATCGAAAACAGGTGTATCACTGTGCACCACTTGCTTTCACAACCGGATAAAAACATTACTACTATAGTATTTTTTCAAAAATCAAAGCCTATTAAACAAGTTGGAACGGTACAAATAGTTGTTTTTTAAATGCGGGAGGGAAGGTGTGTGAAAGGGCGATGTAATTCTACTACACATTAAGATAGTAACAATTACCAATCATAACATCTTTCTTTTACTATCTTTTAGATGTAGAACTTCAGGGTGCATTATGTCCCGGCACGTGGTGAAAGACACACCAGTGACAGAAAGGTGAGCTGCGAATATTCTTTTCAGTCACTCTTTCACTTCCTCACTCGTTTGATAAAGAAATTATGCACAATATTAATTTATTTTTTATCTTACAGGTTGTGTTTCACAAATTGGCGCCCCCCCCAACACCTCCAAAGCTCAACGTTCGAGGATTTTGCGATGATGCATGGCCATTGTAACAACCTCTGAGAAGGCTGCTTTGACACATGGTGCACCCTCTTTGAATCACGCCAATGGCACAAGGTGAGCAAAGAAGCTTGTTTCCAAAGCAACAACAAGTCACCTGTGGGCGGAGAGAGTAAGTAGTGTGCAGCAGCTTCACTGCATATGAATGTACAGAATAGATAGGTTGCAATAGTCTGAGGGGCAGATTTACAAGCCCCTTGCGCCACTTTTGCATCACTTTTAACATGGGGAAAGTGATGTAAAAGTGGCGCAAGGAGCTTGTAAATCTGCCCCTGAGTGCGCAAGAAAAGGCACTCACCTCCGTACTCTGGGAGTCGATGGGGTGCAACAGTCTGGGTACGCAGTAATGAAAACTCACCGCTATGCAGTGGGAGTGCATGGGGTATAGTATTGTGTGAGAAAAAGAGCGCACAGACACCTCCTTGCAGTGGGAGTTGATGAAATACAGTATCCTGAATGTACAAACACATAAAGCAAAAATATTCTTGTGCAGTTGTATATACTCTGCTATTAATAACTCTATACTATCTTTCAGAACACTAAACTAGAGGGTGCACTATGAACCAGCACGTGCTTGGACACACAACGGAGGCTAAAAGGGGAGCTACGAAGATTTTCTCCAGTATTAACTGCTCCATCTATAACTTTCTCTCTCTCACAGTTTTAATGTTGTGTTGTCTCTCTTTCTCTCTCTCACTCTCTCTTACTTTGTTTCTCTTTCTCTTTTAAAGTTATGGACGCTGCTGTCCACTCTGCCGATAAAAAAAATAAAGGCTGAATTTAATACAGTCTACAGTGTACAACCAAAGCTGAGTTGAAGTTGTGAACTCTGTTCGCCACAGTGTTTACACAAGGTAAGCAGAGCGGCCTAGATACACAATGCCTCCTATCAAATGCGTTCCAAATAAAGAATATTGTCCTGCATATTTATGTGATCTCTCACCTAATTCTGTCTCATCTCTAAATCATTTTAAAGACCTGTTGGTCCATACTGTAAATCTGATGCAGTAGGCACTTCCGTACAGACAGCTCTTGAACGCGGGCCTATAACAGAGGTGGAATGTATCAGGCACACTACAGACGTGCAAATTAACTAATACTGCCATGTGTTACCTTAAATTGTGATCCTTGACCTCATTCAGTCACATCGATCTAATTTTAAATACTTATTTTCATTTTTATTTTGCAGGTTACCTACCCTCCTTGCATTGGAGTCCATCGAACATTTTGTTTTTTATATTGTTATGTTAAAGTTATGTTTCTAGTTATTTATTATATTGTTATTTTAAAGTTACGTTTCTAGTTATTTATTGTTGTTTTAATAAAAGTTCATTAAAAAAGTATATACATCTAATTTTTCTGACAACATTTCACTATTATTTAGAGTAATATTCAGATGCTTACAAAACATTAAATAATTAAAATACTAACAATGTTTATAAATAGAAGTATAATACCGAGGCTAACTCTTTACCAGAGTTTATACCTCGGATTAACGGTACCTATGGAAAAAATGAAAAACTCCAGTACAGTAACTGTTTCGATTAGCAACATTGTGTGGTGAACTTGTAACCTGTGTGCTCACTTAAGTGTTCCATGAACTGTTACTATGGCAAGAGGCAGTAAGGAATTTGGGGGTAGGGTTGAAAGGTACTGGCTGTACAGAAACCATCATATTTACCCAGGATCCTCTACATGACAGAGAGGAAAGCAAACTAAGACAGAACACTGTGTAGCAGATTTACAAGCCCTTTGCACCACTTTCGCGTCACTTTTCCCATGTTAAAAGTGATGAAATAGTGACGTAAGGTACTTGTAAATCTGCCACATCGCATATTAAACATGCTTAAGTCTACTTCAGAACAGATGTTAGAATCCGACATAAACCGCAATTAGCGAGAGTTGTCCTATCGGTGCTCAAATCCAGGGACGCCTTGTAAATACAACACTATTGTCATACCTCCCTCTTCCTTTTTATATTCTCACAGAAACACCTACCTTCCCACTGACAACACCTACATTGTAACTCATTGGAGATACGAGGCGAGCCCTTAGCAAACCAGCTGTTAACATGCATTACTGCATCTTAGCATCACCTAGTAAATAGGGCGATATCATTTTCACTGCATTTTTGGCTTTTTTACTTGAATTGCGGGAAAATGGCACTTGTTAATATACCCTCAAGTTTGCTATGACACTACGGGAACCCCGACTCCCACCCTGCCATACCAAACAGCAGTGCCCCGGGGGTAGACACCCCAAGACACAGCAGGAGCCGCTCCTGGGGGGTGGTGTTCCCCAAGGCTTTTGACTGCTCCAGAATGCAGACCACGTGGCCCCCCTCCCAAAATATAAAAAACACAGGAAGGTGGTAATCCCCGGGGCTTAGGTGGACCTTTGAGCTCCCTCTCCCATTTATTTTGTAGCAACGAGGAATGGTGGTCTCCAGGCTACAGGGCCCCTCTGGACCCCCATCAAATGTAAAATTTTAGACCCCGGGATTTGGCCCTCCCAGGTAGCTAATGCTTAAACAAGTACAGGAGCCCCCGCTTCATTTTTATTTTTATTACGGCGGATCCATGCACCCAACGCACATTTCTCAGTTTCCCCCCCCCCAAAAAAAAATTGGGGGGGAAACCTAGAGGTCCTTGTGGGATCCCATAAGCAGGTCTAGAGGATAAAAATATTTCTTACATGCCCTCTTTATACCTTTTAAACAATTGTCCCACTGTTTTCAAGATCCTCGTTTTTAATGAGGCACAAAATGGCTACCAACAATTCCTGGTTTCGAATTTTAACAACCACTTGACAGCCAATTAGCATTCAGTGCGTCATCGGGATGGTGCGCTTAGAGTGTGCGCAAGATGCGCGGATCCACCGAGGTCATAGATATATATGTATTTTTAACTGTAATTTTCTCAGGAACTACTGAATGGATTTACACCATTTAAGCAAAAGGCATTAGTCTGTAGCAAGGACTACCACTTTGCCAAATTTGGTGTAATTCCGTTCAGCCGTTCGGGCTGTAGCAGTGATGAACGGTTCCTAAGGAAAATTGCATGGGGAAATCATGTTTTGGGACCCCCTTTTTTCTCGGCCCCTGATTCAAATGCAATATTTTAGACACTAGGATTTCTCCTTCCTACGTAGCTAATTTTTAAACAAACACAGGAGCCCACGCTTCGTTTGTATTTTTTTTATGGCCGATCCATGCCCCTACCACACATTTCTCAGTTTAAAAGAAAAAAAAAACTTTTTGGTGACCCCTTTAGCAGGTCAAAATATTTCTTACCTGCCCCCTTTATACGTTTTAAACACTTGTTCCACTAATCTCTAGATCCTCGCTTCTACCGAGGCACAAAATGGCTCTCAACACTTTCTGGTTTTGAATGTTGACAACCACTTGACAGCCAATCAGCATTCTGCGCGTGATCGGGACGATGCGCTTATAATCCGCGCATCCATCGAGGCCATAGATATATATATATATGTACTTTTAATTGTAATTTTCTGAGGAACTACTGAACAGATTTACACCATGTAAGCAAAAGACACGAGTCTGAACCAAGCACAACAACTTCGCCAAATTTGGTGTAATTCCGTTCAGCTGTTCGGGCTGTAGCCGTAATGAACGGTACCTATGGAAAATTGCATGGGGAAAACACGTTTTGGGACCCCCTTTTTTCTCAGCCCCCACTTCACGAATCACCCCAAGACTTTCAAGATAGGAGCGGACCGGAGTGCCCCACCAGTTTTGAAAATTTAGCGAAGATTCGTCAACCGGCGCCAAAGTTATTCCAAATAGAATGTTGCGGATTTCCTATGGAAAATAGGTCTTAACTATAACTACCTACTGGCGACCGCCAGTAGGTAATATGTGTGTATTTATGTGCATATATATATTTATATATGAACAAGCCCATTACGTGGGCGAAACGTTTCATCTTGCTATAGAACAGCGTGAAATAATAAAGAAGAAAAGAAGCACTCAACTGTGTCCGTGTCCCAATTCAGCCGACGGCTGTGGGAGTTTGGAGTGGAATATATTTATATATATATATATATATATATATATATATATATATATATATATATATATATATATGTATATATATCCAAAAATACAGGTCACCCCACTTCGAAGAGCCACCAGACAGGTAGGTTTCAATTTTCGTTTTTATTGCAGGTTACAGCGCAGAGTGGAAAGAGCAAAAGTCCTGTTTAAAATGAAAAGCCTGACGTGTTTCATGCTCGTTGGAGCACTTCCTCAGAGGCTTGTTTGACACTGCGCCGAGCATAGGATTCCTTTTTAATCACTTGCACCTGCCCTGATAAGCGTTAGCACTCCCAGTGCTTGACGGTGCATGTAGTTCAATAAATCACGCTGCAGTGCGCTGCTCTCACAGTGTCTCAATGTTCAAAAATAAAACCACAGTGGGCCAGGAAAAAATGAAATCTTCATTCCTGCGCCGCTCATGTCCACCTGCAACACGACCTTCCTGTGATGTTCGCGCTGCTCACCATTAGCTGCAGCATGAACCACCCTGTGGGCATGGGGCTCTTCCCGACCGGGACCGGCCGGTTAAACATCCAAAAATACAGGTCACCCCACTTCGAAGAGCCACCAGACAGGTAGGTTTCAATTTTCGTTTTTATTGCAAGTTACAGCGCAGAGTGGAAAGAGCAAAAGTCCTGTTTAAAATGAAAAGCCTGACGCGTTTCATGCTCGTTGGAGCACTTCCTCAGAGGCTTGTTTGACACTGCGCCGAGCATAGGATTCCTTTTTAATCACTTGCACCTGCCCTGATAAGCGTTAGCACTCCCAGTGCTTGACGGTGCATGTAGTTCAATAAATCACGCTGCAGTGCGCTGCTCTCACAGTGTCTCAATGTTCAAAAATAAAACCACAGTGGGCCAGGAAAAAATGCAATCTTCATTCCTGCGCCGCTCATGTCCACCTGCAACACGAAGTGGGGTGACCTGTATTTTTGGATATATATATATATATATATATATATATATATATATATATATATATATATATATATATATATATATATATATATATATATATATATATATATATATATATATATATATATATGTATATATGTATATATATATTCACTGAAAAAACCATAGGTTATAGACCATATATAGTTAGGAATTAGCATTTACAAAACCTTATTTTACTCACACAAAACCATTGAAATTCCATATATAGTTAGTTGCACTAACTATATATCGTGCACCCGCAATCCACTGCTGATGATGTCACATATTACATCATTCATGACATGGTCAGTGACATCACTGATGACATCACTGATGACATCTCAAATGACATCACTGATGACATCACTGACGACATCTCAAATGACATCACTGATAACATCTCAAATGACATCACTGATGACATCACTGATGACATCTCAAATGACATCACTGATGACATCACTGATGACATCATCCAGTGACTGTGTGTTTCTGTAAAGTTAAAATGTGTCTTACATATTGAAGAATGAGTGGAAGTATAAGTGTCTGGACAAAGGATTTAGTAGGTGCATGACTGAATGTATGAGTGAGTGATTAAATGTGTCTCACTGAGTGACGGGGTTAGTGACTAAACTATCTTAATTTGAGCATCATTATGTCTGTTGTTCTGTAAACTGCTGCATGTGTTGATCAGTAGCTATATGATTAACTATATGGGTTACTGATTGATTGTCCAAGTATTTGTATGGGAGACTGAGTGTGTGTGTGGCTGGCTGGCTGGGAGGTGTGTGACTCTGTGCAGATCAATGTGTACTTGTATCAATGATTCTATAAGAAGGTAAGCATGTGTTAGTATATGTTTGAAAATGTAAGGTGCTCTATGTTTAACTGTATAGACAAGAAAATGGAAGTGTCATTGATTCTTTAACAGGACTGACTACGTGTGTGAGTAACTCCATGGATGAGTGGCAGACTGTGAGTGTCTGTATAGGTGTATGAGTGCATATGATAGTGTTGTAAAGATGAGTGATTGTATGTATGAATGATTGTATGGGTGAATGAGTGAATGTGTGTGTAGACATAGGAATCAGTGAGTGCGTATGTAGTAAGTAGTATTGGTGTGTCAATGGTTTCAAAAATTATACTCTGTATTTAACACTGGGTGAAACAGAGGTTATATTAAAATGTGAGGAGATGCATTGTATTGTCACATGAATGATATCATCAGTGATGTGGTCATTGATGTCAAATCAGATGTCATCAGTGATGTCATCAGTGATGTCATTTGAGATGTCATCAGTGATGTCATCAGTGATGTAACTGACCATGTCATGAATGATGTAATATGTGACATCATCAGCAGTGGATTGCGGGTGCGCGATATATAGTTAGTGCAACTAACTATATATGGAATTTCAATGGTTTTGTGTGAGTAAAATAAGGTTTTGTAAATGCTAATTCCTAACTATATATGGTCTATAACCTATGGTTTTTTCAGTGAATTTTCAAGGTTTTGTAAATGCTAATTCCTTACTATATATGGTCTATAACCTATGGTTTTTTCAGTGAATTTCATTGGTTTTTTAACAGCTAATATCTGTAGCTGTAAAATGTATTCTTCTTTAAATCCAAAAATATATTTTATATGTTTATGAATAATTTTTTTTTTAAATATTTTTTTTTCTTCGTTCCCGCTTCGCGAATCGGGAAGCTTCCCGTTAGCTGACCTTGATGCCGCGAAATAGACCGCGAGCCGGTAAACGTTTCTTTACCGCAACTGCCGCGTTAGAAAACAACATCGTGACGCCTCCCGTCCGCATGACGTTTCACGTTGTCGCGTGATACGTCATATGACGTGCTACGTTAGCGAACTGGTACGCGAAGCGAGTCGCAAAGCGCAGGTTTCTGGAAGCAAACCGGGAGGCCCTGCAAAGCGCTTAACGTAAACACAGCAGGTCATGTGACTTGGTAATAACACTTTTCATTGGTTCATTTCACTTTTGGTTTCCTAATGATGTAAGACTAGGTCATATAATCTAAAATGAACACTTTTCATTGGTTGAGAACTCTTGTTTTTCCCAAATGATGAAAATCCCTCCTTCTTTCCTCACTCTGACTTTCATCATTGTGAGAGAAAGACCCTTTGTGATCACTGAGCAATGGCTTCTTTAGTAGCTTCAGCTGGTGCTTCCCCACCACCTCCACCACATCCAAGGAAGAGTGGACCACCTGCTCAAGTTATAATTCAACAAGAAGAGGAAGAAGAGGAACAGGACGACGAGCACGAAGAGAGGCAGTTTTTGCCTGAGGAGCCCAGGACGTCTCACCGGAAAGAAAACTTCATTTGGCAATTTTTTAAAATTCCCAAAGGTCAGAAAAAAGTAAATGCAAGATACGTAACTTGCCTTATATGTCAAGATAGACTGTCCAGAGGGACCGAGAAAAAATACAGTTTCGGAAACTACACAATGCATCGCCATATGACTAGGTGGCATCCTAACAACTACAGTGCTGCACAGTTTCGGAACGACCTAGATAATCTCCCTATTATGGCCAGAAGATCTGTTGTACCGGAAGTAACGGGACCAGAGGGCAGGGAGATAGTGCCAAATATACAAATGAGATTTGGTGAAGTAAAACACGTCTGCGTACATTGCGATGGATTCATTTGCTACGGAGAAAGAAGCATCACTCTGATCAACAGAGCTATTGACTATCATATGCAAGTTTGTACGAAACGCCCAAAATAATAAATACTTTTTTTTTGTTTTGTTGCTCCTGTTGAGCCCTTTACAATGAATCGTTTTCATTGCCCCCTCCAAGAAAAACCCAAAAAAATATAAAACTGTTCAGAAAAATTCAAAAAAAGTAAAAAAATGTTCAGAAAAACAATAAAAAAAATATAAAACAACAAAAACAATAAAAAAAAAAGTTATTTTCAGAACTACCTCCCCGTTATTAAAAAATTGGTACAATATTTGGAACTGTGCCAACCTCTATTTCTCTTAGTTCGCTTCCCAGTTCGCTCGCCGGTACGCGAACCGGAAGCGAACCAAAAACAGTAAGTATAAGGGAAGGAAACAGACACTTATGTTAAAAGAAAGACAGCTATAGGGGAGTAAACTAGAGATACTATTACCCGTAATCCACTGCTGATGATGTCACATATTACATCATTCATGACATGCTCAGTGACATCATCAGCAGAGGATTGCGGGTTTTTTGGCAACGTGCCTTATCCACGGTTTAATAACGCTGCCTTTTGCTTTATATAAGTTTTCAAATTGTATGAAATATATACCAATAGGTCGTTATGAACCTTTAGGTAGTGCTTTTCTTCATGAGGTCTGGTCGCTTCCATACACATACAGATGTTTCAAAGATGATCAAGAAGTTTATCTGAATGGAGAGGAATGCACTGAGACGCCAGATCATTCACTAATGTGTAGGCACATACAGTTACACGGTTCATGCAACAAACACCGACCAAATATGGCTTGCGTGTTGCAAGGCACGCCAGTTCCTGCTATCATCCCCACGTTCAAGTTGTTGGAAAATGTTAGTTATTTGATGCTCAATAATGAAGATTGTTCTGGGTTAATTAAAAGTATTCCTTTTATCGTAACAGTAAGTGAACGGGTTATTTGCTGCAGAAATGTTCTATTTCCTCCCACACATGAACATAGGGAGTTTTCAATCTCGCCACAAATACCAACCTTGGGAGCAGATTTCAACGGCATGGCAAGAATAAGAGCTCTTTTGTCTCAGAGAGAGGTGGCCTTGAGTTCGGCCCGTGAAACTTTCGTGCTTCACATAGCGAACACCCGTACAGAGGTGCACACCCTTTTAAATACTGATTCGCCTTTGCATTTCAGCGACATGGTTCGGACTTTCTTTAACGCATCCTCCACAAAGGCCCTGGCGCACTTTTTTAAAGTTGTTACCAGTGGTCTCGTGACTTCATTTTTAGAAAATCTTTGGAGTCATCCCTGCTTTCTTTCATTCTATTTTTTCCACTCTGCTTCGTGGATTGCCATTTTTACTTGCATTACCAGCGGACGCTCTTGTGCTTTTTTACATTTTTAAATATGGATGTCCCTCCTATGCAACCTCCCGCCCTGCAGCTGCTGACACTGTTCCGCAATCGCATGCTAGAATATTATGGCACAATGCCGTTGGCGATATTAAGCACGGCATATGGATTATCTTTTCGATTCTCCTACTTCACCTGTGTCCAGCCTGTATTTCACTGCCTGACCTGTGATTTCGATTGGGCCATTGATTTGTGTCTCTGCGGACCGGTTTCTCCTGACGTCGACTTTAATCAGCTGATGACTCCTATCATTACTCACGAGTTGGTTTGTCCTGGCGAAAGGATTATGGCTGTGGCATTGATGCATGGACTAATTGGTCCCTGGAATTTACTGGCGGCAACACAGTCTTTCTTGGAACAGAGCTTTCTTGAAAACCCACCGAGCTGTCCTCTGATGGTGATAGAGGATCCGGTGCTGGGAGAGCACGTATGTTCTTTTCCGCTTTTAAGTTGGATGGCTGAACTGTTTTCGGATGAAGACGGTGACTTCCTATTGGAGGCTGTTGCAGCTTATTTTGCATACACAGTTATGTCATAGACCTTTTTCATTTTTGATATGCTGAGTACTAGCATTTCATTGACAATTCATTGAATTATTTGTCAATTTTTTATTATTTAGCTTGCCTATTGGCTTAAGACTCGATAAAGTACTTGGCTGTTTTATTTTTCTTTAGCATTAAATTTTCCTAGTTTTTTATATTTTACCTTGCGGACCGTCCACATATAAAGTTGCAATCTGCTCTCATGAGATGGCACTTCTATTATCTTATTCAGTTCGTTTCCGGATCATGGGGAGGTGTCATCTAGGTCCTGGATATCTTTACACCGTGTTAAGTTAGCATGGGCTCATTACCAGGTTAAACGCCATTTTTCCTTTTTTGCAACTTCTGCACACGACACTTAGTTGTTGCTTTAGCTTTCAACCTAATAGTTCATCGTGATTTACATGAGAATAATATGTTATTGCTCTACTATCTGCTTTACTTGTTAAACTATATCTGTACAGCGAGTGCTGAAGTTTCAAGAACAACACGATACAGAATTGTTATGAGGTCTGATCTCCACGACTTCATACTCATAACATAAGTGCAGCTTCTGCCAATTCTGGGCATGAGGCGGGTTTTATATTGCTTTGCCGAACACACATACACAACACTTGATGCGGTTCACATGAAGAGAGAGCTGGTGTATGCTGATGTGATTCCTTCAAATCTAAGACACTAAAGTATGGGCACGCCCTAAACCAACACAAAGAGACCTTCTTAGCAAATAATATAATATGTGTATTAGGGAGGGTGAGATATAAGCAGCCGCGGGCCGTGGAGGGAGTTACGATGGGGCAGGGAGGCGGGGAGGGGGAGGGGCAGGGTGGAGCCCTCTCCACCCTGCCCCTCCCCCTCCCCGCCTCCCTGCCCCACCGTAACTCCCTCCACGGCCCGTGGCTGCTTATAAGTGTTGATAACTCTTATTCATTTACAGCATGTTAACATACTGTCACCATTCGCTTTTTATGTACTAGTAACTATGCTGGTAATTTTGCTACTGATAATATGTGTACTTGTATTATCTAAGATACTACGCCTGAGAAGACGGCATTAGTAAATAAACATTTCAAATACACATGTGTTCTTCTTAACTCCATGTTCTGGTTTCTAAGAAATATATAACGACCGACTGTTCATGAGTTCCACTTATCCTGAGGTACTATAAGTTCATATTCTGGATTGTCTAAACATTGAGAGTTTGTTATATCCAATGTGACACTGTACCTAGCTTGCTAAGGGGTTTTTGATTACTAAGGTGAGTTTTGGGACACCCTAATTCGCCGAGGTTCCAATCCTCTGTCCACAGTTCTGTGTGAGAACAGAAACCCTGCGACAGGGGCACCCCCGACCCTTGCTGGAGCTTCATCACACTTGCGATACAACTCCAGCAATGCGCCACCTTTACGGCACAGATACATCACGCATCTGTGCTGTTTTTGCCCCATGATGCGCCGCATTGTAAATGCAGCACACCATGGGTGTCGGAACAGCAGCGCAGGATGACTGGCACATCCCTGGTGATGCGCCAGTCATCATAAATCTATCCCTATGCTTCTTATCTTGTTAGAGATGAACCGCCATATGTATCATCAAAGTTTTTTGCATTTCCTAAATAGCGAACTTTAAGGAATAAATAGCGATTCTTTACCATTCCTAGTTTGCGATTAGCTATTTGCTAATTACAAATTACCCATTCATTTCCTTCATTTCCATAGGGCGGTTGGACTCACTTTTAGCTCGAACGGCTGAATGGATTTCCACGAAACTTGGCAAAATTGTAGGGACTGGTAGCCCGATGTGCCTTTGCTATGTCTCAAGATTTATGCTCCAGTGGTTTTTACGAAAATTAACTTTGAAAAATATATATTGGGCTACATTGGCCTATATATATGTTGGAGCCCAAATGTAGCCCAATGTAGCCCAATGAAGCCCAATGAAGCCCAATGTAGCCCAATGTAGCCCAAAGATGGCAGCCAGAGACAAAAAAAACAAATGTAGCCCAAATATCAGCCAGATGTAGCCCAACTATAGCCCAGTGACAGAATGACCAATCAGCTTCGCAAACCTCCGTTACGCGAAGCGGAGCGCTGTTACAGATATATATCTTTTTTTGAACGTTAATTTCTCAAAATCCACTAGAGCACATATATTGAGACCTAGCAAAGGCACATCGGGCTACCAGTCCCTAATATTTTACCAAGTTTCGTGCAAATCCATTCAGCCGTTCGATTATTATTATTATTTTTTTTTTTTGCCCCGCGGGGCCCTTTTAAAACCTCCACATCAAACCTAGGGGGTCAGCGAGGATCTACTATTCCCCCTTATGGTCATTTGCCCCTTCGCTTTGGCCTCCTCTTGTCTCTCGATCCTACCGAGAGACAAGATGGCGGCCGCTACGGACTGTTTGGAATGTTGACAGACGCCGGAGAACCAATCAGCTTCGCTTCACAAAGCTCCGTTGCGCGAAAAGTACGCGTCCTGGAGCGCTGCCCGGTCCGCTGTTACAGATATATATCTTTTTTTAAACGTTAATTTCTCAAAATCCACTGTAGCACATATATTGAGACCTACAAAAGGCACATCGGGCTACCAGTCCCTACAATTTTGCCAAGTTTCGTGCAAATCTATTCAGCCGTTCGGGCTAAAAGTGAGGCCAACCGCCCTATGGAAAACTCAATGTTAAAAACATGTTTTGGGACCCCCCTTTTTTCTCGGCCCCCCCTTGACGAACCCCCCCCAAATTTTCAAGGGCTGCTCAGAAACAAAATGTGCCATTTTCCTGAAAATTTCAGCCAATTCCGTCCACAATCTCCAAAGTTATTAGACATAGAATTTTCAAAAATCCCATAGAGAAAAAATCCTAACTATATATACCTACTGGCGACCGCCAGTAGGTAATATGTATATATATATATATATATATATATATATATATATATATATATATATATATATATATATATATATTCACTGAAAAAACCATAGGTTTCATGAGTGTTATAGTTAGCTGGACATTTCACTTGCACAAAAACATTGAAATTCCTCTGTTATGGTTAGTTGTGCTAACTATAACTCGTGCGCCCGCAATGCACTGCTGATGATATCATATATTACAACATTTATGACATGGTCAGTGACATCACTGATGGCATCACTGATGACATCTCAAATGACATCACTAATGACATCATCCAGTGAATGTGGTTTTGTTTGAAATTTAAATATATATTATATATATATCAATCTGTATTGAAGATTGAGTGGATATATAACTGTCTGGATGGAGGATTTAGTAGCTGTCTGACTGTTTGTTTAAGTGAGTAATTAAATGTGTCTCACTAAATATATGGGTTAGTAACCAAACTTTGTGAATGTGTGTATCACTGTCTCTGTTTTTGTATAACCTGCTGCATCAATTGGTCACTAACAACATTCCCGACCGCCATCTTGAGTGGGGGCTCAGGGGCTTAGAGACGCTCCCAAGCCGCCTTCTTGGGTAGCGCTCTAGTGTCTTCGAGGGCTCCTTGCCATACACTATTTAAAGAACCAGAATGGTCGGAGGCAAGCCAGAGGCAAGCCCGTCTGCGCCCGTCCGCGCCAGGACGGGCCAAGGGCCAGTACCCCTCGACAGTCCCAAATTTACTCCATGGACACCCTCCGGGCTCTAAGAACCGGTAACGAAGGGCTAGATATGACAACATTAGCCAAGCTCCGGAAAGAAGCCCTGTTGCAGGGAGAGAGCGAATCCAGACGACCTAAGACCGTGCCACATTCCCATAAGACCCAGGGGCTAAAAATAGCAATGTTGAACACACGCTCCTTGCAAAAGCACCATTTGGAAGTATTTTCACTCCTGATGGATGGCGACATTGACATTCTTGCCCTCATGGAGACCTGGCTAGGGGCTTCATCTACCCCCGATATACTGGCGGCATTGGCACTTGAATATGATGCTTTGTGGTACAATCGCCCCAAGGAGCGTGGGGGGGTTGCCATCCTTTTTTTTAAAAATCTCATGGTGACACAGGTCGTCGCCGAAAATTGTGATAGCGCAGAGATTCTGGGTATAAAAATCTCACTAAAATCTTCCTGTATCATGTTGGTTGTAGTGTATCGTCCACCAAAGAGCTCCCCAGACTTCAATGAAGCCTTTTTGGAGTTCTTAACGGACCTGGGCTCCAGATACAAATCCCTCAAGGTGGTAGGGGATTTTAACTATCATTGGGATAAGCAACCCAGAGACCCTATAGAGGCGGAGTTTGATAGCAATCTCTCCTCGCTGAACTTAAGGCAATTAGTAATGGGGCCTATGCATGTGAAGGGCCATAGGCTGGATCTAATTTGGTCCTCCATATCTCAGATAGAAATAACCGAGGTTAGTCCTTGCATAAGGTCAGACCACTCGTGGACCAAGTGCTGGGTCCCAGCGGACCTATCACCAGTAACATCTACTCCGCGGGGTAGAAAGGTCCGACCATGGAAGATGGTGGAAGCAGCCTCTCTAATCTCTATGCTACTTTCCACATCACTGTCTGAGAGGAATGTAACCTAGACTCCGATACTACAGCCCTGATGGCCTGGATCCGCGCTGCTCTGGACAAGCTGGCTCCTGAGCAGTGGGAGAAGACCAGAGCCAAAGGAAAGGGAGCACTGTGGTTTGACGCCTTGCTCAGGGAAAGAAACAAGCTCTTCGCAAGGCGGAGAGAAGGTGGAGACTCAGTTACAATTTAGCTGAGTCGGAAGCCTATAAAGTACTTCTGTCAAAATACAAGGCGAACATCCTGGCGAGGAAGGCAGCCTTCTTTGAGGACAGAATTAGAGGTGCTGTGAACAAGAAAAGGGAGACATTTGCGTTCCTCAGGGAGCTAACGCAGCTGGAGGGGAAAAATCCAGCAACTGACCAACCGGACTGCGAAACCTTCCAGAGGTTCTTTCTCCAGAAAGTGCAGGACATTATTAGGGACATCAAGGAGACCCCAGCTGATCCTCTTCTGCCATCTCGCTCGGCCCGCCTGGAGCTGACAGGGATGCTGAGCAGTATCCCATGCTTAGACGAGGAGAGCTTGGCTGAGATCGCCGGCCAAATAAAGCCAGGATCCAGTACAGATCCATGCCCTCCGATAATATTTCAAATGGCCTTGCCCTGCAATCAAAGTCAGCTGGTGAGCCTATTAAATGAATCATTAGAGGCGGGCCATCTTCCATCGAATCTGAAGGAAGCTAGGGTCATTCCACTCCTGAAGAAAGCAGGAGCAGACACTAAGGCTTTAAAGAACTACAGGCCTATCTCCCAATTACCATTTCTGGGGAAGAACCTGGAAAAACATGTTCTGAACACACTGGCCGGTTACCTGGAGGAACACAGTCTACTCCACACAAGGCAGGCGGGCTTTCGGCCACAACATAGTACAGAACTGGTGATGGCCACAGTAGCTGACGAGCTGAGAGTCAGGGCAGACAATAAACAACCTTGTGCCCTGATTCTATTGGACTTGTCAGCTGCGTTTGATACGGTCAGCCATACCATCTTGCTGGACCGTATCGCGAAGCTGGGAATAATAGGGCAAGCATTCAAGTGGCTTGAATCTTTTCTTACGGGTCGGACCCAGAGAGTGCAGTTGGGAGAGCAGCTATCGGAGGTAAGTGCAGTGGCCTGGCGTGTACCCCAGGGGCCCGCTCTATCCCCCCTGCTATTTAACATCTATATCCAACCTCTTGTGGGGGAGTTAATGCATAGGAACTTCCAAATCTTTAACTATGCTGATGATACCCAGCTTTTGGTTCAGCTGGAGGACACTAGGGAAGCACAGGAATCGGTAAGGAATCTGCTCAGATTCACTGTAAACTGGATGACCAACAACCTCCTGAAAGTGAACGCCGATAAAACGGAGGTGTTGGTCGTCACCAATCAAGTAAACCCCTGGGGTGAGTTGTTTTGGCCGCCAGAATTAGGGACTACACCTATTCCTGGAAGGGTGGTCAAAAGCCTGGGGTTGAAGATTGATGCAGACCTTACTATGGCTCCCCAAGTCTTGGCAGTGGTGGGGTCTTGCACGAGGGTGCTTAGGCAACTCCGGAAGTTAGTACCCATTTTATCGGCCCCCACATTGCAATCCATAGTGTCCGCTACGGTCATCTCGAGATTGGACTACGGCAATGCATTGTATCTTGGCCTCCCGCAGAAGCTTTTAAGGAAACTGCAGGTGGTACAGAACCACGCAGCCAGGCTGATTTACTCCCTTCCGAGGAATTCGCATGCTACCCCCTTACTTCGAAAGCTGCATTGGCTGCCCGTCAAACTCAGAGTGCAGTTTAAATGTCTTTGTATGGCCCATAAAGCCATTTTTGGCAGAGCCCCGGAATACATCAAAGAGCGCTTGAGGAAGTACACCCCAGGTAGAGCCTTGCGCTCGGGCAAAGCCTCCAACTTGACTCAACCCAGATTTAAGCTAAAATCCAAAGGGGGCAGGGCTTTGTCCGTACTTCTCCCGTAAATCAGGGAACGATTTACCAGCTAGCCTGAAGGAAGACTCGCAACTACTGTCTTTTAGGAAGAACTTGAAGACCTACCTGTTCAAAAAGATAAGGTATTCTAGCTGCCATTTTGGAAAAGTTGTGAAGGATCCGCGTATGGTGAGCAACGAGTGCGTGTTTTTTTCAGTTTCATCATATACTTACAATGTTACGTGGTGTGCCCAACCGGTATGCGACCGGTCCATATCTCCAGCTCCCACGCATTCCTGACACGTGCGTATTACGGTACGTGACGCTATGCTTGTCACAGCAGAAACAGGCTAACTAACCGGGAAGGAGAGATGTCTGATGCTAAGTAACCTTTTCCCCTTTTTGTGGCAAAACCTGTGAGATATATATGTATAAACAGTCCACAGATTTTACCACAGCAGGGGAAAGGGAAAAAGGGATAAACAAAACAATAAAGTTGCAGCAGCTAGAACACTGGCGTGCACCCTGGAGCTGTAGCCTTCACTCCTACAATCGCCTCGTGTTTCCTGCAGATAAGACACAACATAACATAACATAAGTGTGTACCCTAACCCTCCCTAATGCATATATATATATATTTATAATGCAATTCAAACGTGAGTCACACTTACATATGTTTGCTGCCACATTCAATCCAATAGAAAAAAGGCACAAAAGATAAAAATAAAGTAAAGAAAATAAAGAGTAGATACTTGCTTCTCTGAGTACTGGAGAACTAGAATTCAAGTGTGGCCAAACCCTCCTGGTTAAATCACAAAAAAGACAGGAAACCTGTCATATGAGACACACTATTCACTGGTCCAAAATGGAGCCTTGCTTATTTCCTAGAAATACCTCTCAATGCAATTATAAATACATTTTGACAACAATCATACATACATACTTTCAAAACAATATACAATCAACAAAATGCTTTTCCAAATTGTAAGAAGATGTTGTGATGCATAAACCATGATCCACACTAAAACTTCATTGTGTTCTTTTAATTCGTGTTGTTCCTTAAAGATTCACAGTGGTTCAATAGATCTTGCAATTCAATTCACATCATATTCCGTGCATGAATCTTGGGTTTAAACAATACCCAATGCATTTCGGTTTGAAAAACCTTCATCAGGGGAATTACTGCAGATAACAAAAACAAAAAACATTCCTCTGTAATTCCAACTAAAGTGCTTAATGAAAATGTAAAATCCAAAAGGGATAGACACAGCCATTACCAGCATGCATCTAGTCAAAATGGTTTATCAGGCTCATGATAAATGTAAGTTAAACCTGCTACCACCAGTGCACCCAAGTGTCTGTAAAGTGCACTCGTTGCCAGAAAACAGTGTGGAAAAATATGTGAAGGATGTCACCTAAGTGAATAACAAATCTACGGCATACCTGATAGTAAAAAACGAAACCTCACTATACGGATGTGTGAGAAACCTGATGCGCCCAAAGTGATCGAAACTATATGAACACAAAAAAAATGAAACCTCCATAAATCGACACACCTCTATAGTCATTGCCAGCTTTTATTTTCCTCTGCACTTCGAACCGAACATACCTCTAGGCATCCAAATGATTTCCTGATGTCTAGTTCCGCCCCTCCAGTGTCGAAAAAACCTTGGTAACGCTGTATCTTAATATCCTGTCTGTAATGTGGAGAAATGATAATGAACTAAATGGCCTGCACATACATTCCTGCTCATGTAAGTGATAAACGTCTGCCTGCTAAACTCAAACAATACCTGTTTATGGTGTAAACCACTTCTCCTCGGCGTTCCAAATCACAGCGTCTTCCCCGACTACCGCAAATTTGAAAACACGCCCATCCCTGACGTCAGCTAAAGTCCAACCAATCATCATGATACTCCCATCTTTATTCTCCTCTTTATTATTACCAAAATCGAAAACGGACTATACTCCTCAAAAATGTGCTACGAAAATACATCCAAAATGGCTCCCTTCATCCAAACATGCCAAGCTTTATTCACACTGTTGAAAGTCCGATTTGCAAAAGATACTATATACCACCAGTATATAATCAAAGCGCATTGTTATTTCAAAAAATCTTTGCGAAGCGGATTCAAACGGCCGCAATTAAAAAACAACCTAGTATGTGTAACGCCTCCCCCCTAACATCGGTGCTTGTCACCTGTGAGATCCGTCTTCTGAAATTTACCGAGGAGAACGTTTCTCTTTTCTCGATTCCTTGATTTGTATTCCTGTACCCGCTGGATTCATTATCGCCAGAACTTTATCTTCTTCGCGTTCGCGCTGGTGCGCGACCGCGTCTTTGGCAGCTTTCATGTGTACTCGGAGGTCGAGTACTGCAGTCCCGTCAGTGCGTTAGGTATCAGCCGGTGAAGTTGCCATGAGCAATTGCATGCCACTTTCCTGATCGCGCTGGAGCGCAACCTAACGGTACTGTGTGCTGCGAGGAATTTTTGCATTTCAAAACGTGAGCGCGCAGGAGCGCGATAGTAAGCCTGAAATCCTGCTTTGTTCAAATTATTGAGCCGTTGAGAGGCTCGGAGGTCTTGTTTCTATTGCAGGGCGTTTATGGATCTTTTCTTTTTTTTTTGTTGAGTTCATTGTGGAAGTTTACCTGCTCATAGACACACTTATCATTACTGGGTTTTCTTGGAGACATCTTCAGTGGTCTGCAAACCGGAACTGCAACATTGCCAGAACTTCTTTCAGGAGATGAGTACATTTACTCTTGGTTTATAATTGTGTTACCAGGAGGGTTTGACTGTACTAAATTACCCAAAAAATGCGACAACCCGCACTCCCCAATGTGTCTCAGCTTTATCCCTTAGTCAAATTGTCCGCTAAATTATATATTGGTGCTGTCTCAAATCCTGGTTGACCCCTCCCAGGTCCTAAATAATTCACAAAAAAGACAGGAAACCCGTCATATGAGAAGCACTATTCACTGGTCCAAAATGGAGCCTTGCTTATTTCCTAGAAATACTTCTCAATGCAATTATAAATACATTTTGACAACAATCATACATACATACTTTCAAAACAATACACAATCAACAAAACGCTTTTCCAAATTGTAAGATGATGTTGTGATGCATAAACCATGATCCACACTAAAACTTCATTGTGTTCTTTTAATTCTTGTTGTTCCTTAAAGATTCTCTGTGGTTCAATAAATCTTGCAATTCAATTCACATCATATTCCGTGCATGAATCTCGGGTTTAAACAATACCCAATGCATTTCGGTTTGAAAAACCTTCATCAGGGGAATTACTGCAGATAACAAAAACAAAAAACGTTCCTCTGTAATTCCAAATAAAGTGCTTAATAAAAATGTAAAATGCAAAAGGGATAGACACAGCCATTACCAGCATGCATCTAGTCAAAATAGTTTATCAGGCTCATGATAAATGTAAGTTAAACCTGCTACCACCAGTGCACCCAAGTGTCTGTAAAGTGCACTCGTTGCCAGAAAACAGTGTGGAAAAATATGTGAAGGATGTCACCTAAGTGAATAATAAATCTACCACATACCTGATAGTAAAAAACTAAACCTCACTATACGGATATGTGAGAAACCTGATGCGCCCAAAATGATCGAAACTGTATGAACACAAAAAAAATTAAACCTCCGTAAATCGACACACCTCTATAGTCATTGCAGGCTTTTATTTCCCTCTGCACTTCGAACCGAACATACCTAAATGCGTCCAAATGATTTCCTGATGTCTAGTCCTGACACTCCAGTGTCGAAAAAACCTTGGTAACGCTGTATCTTAATATCCTGTCTGTAATGTGGAGAAATGATAATGAACTAAATGGCCTGCACATACATTCCTGCTCATGTAAGTAATAAACGTCTGCCCGCTAAACTCAAACAATACCTGTTTACGGTGTAAACCATTTCTCCTCGGCGTTCCAAATCACAGCGTCTTCCCCGACTACTCCAAATTTGAAAACACGCCCATCTCTGACGTCAGCTAAAGTCCAACCAATCATCATGATACTCCCATCTTTATTCTCCTCTTTATTATTACCAAAATCGAAAACGGACTATACTCCTCCAAAATGTGCTACGAAAATACATCCAAAATGGCTCCCTCCATCCAAACATGCCAAGATTTATTCACACTGTTGAAAGTCCGATTTGCAAAAGATACTATATACCACCAGTATATATAATCGAAAAGCTTTGTTATTTCAAAAAATCCTCGCGAAACGGATACAAACGGCCGCAATTAAAAAACGACCTAGTATGTGTAACAAAAGAACATGTCACTAAAAATTAACCCTCATTGAATCCATGTGAAATGTGTCCACTAAGTATAAAAAATTATGAAAATAATTTAAAAATGCTTAAAAAATGCATGCCAATGTGAGGAAACTCCCAAATAGGGAAAAATTATATTGTCAAGCAACAATAAATTTTTCATGAGCTTGCTAAACGATCACTATGAGACTGTATTGTACATACAACCTATATGAAATAATATTGTAGCCGCATTACAATGAATTCATAGAAAACCCATCATTTCAATTTTGTCATTCAGTCCATCGGGTACCAAAGTTTTCAAAAAGCGTATCCAGTAAGTCTCTCTTTGTGCTAAAAAGCGACTGGCATCCACATGTTGGGATTCAAGCACCCTCTTCAGGACTGTAAATCTCAACTGGGGAATTGTGTGGTTCTTGTCTTTCCAATGCATAGCCAAACGTGATTTGATATTAGCAGTGTGTACCATACTTTTATGCTCTGTCATTCGTATTTTGACTTTACTCGATGTACGTCCTGTGTACACTAGCCCGCACGGGCATTTGATTGCATGTATTACCATGTTTGAATTACAATCAGACGTATGTCGCAACAATAGTTCTTTTCCTGTATGGGGATGAGCAAATTTATTACCAACCATCACATTGCCACAGTGTCCACAATTCTGACATTTCATCATACCTTTGTGTCCTCGAGCATCTATGATAGCTTTCTCCTGTTTAAGGATCTCCTTCATATTTTTAGATCTAGAAAACGCAAATAGTGGTTTGTCTACAAATACATGTGTAAAATCTGGTTCTTGGTCTATATTTCCCATCTCTTCAAAATGCTTTTCTTGATGGATGTAGCTGTTGTAGAATATTTTAACACAAAGACCTCTCTCCTCGAGTGAGATCTAATGGTCTTCTCCAACAGTTTACTTCGAGGTATGGAACAGGCTTTGAGTTTAGCTTTCTCTAAAACTGCTTCAGGGTAACCCCTCTGCGCATAATCCTGACTCATCATCATTATTTCAGACTGTCCTTGCGTTTCATCAGAACAGTTTATGCGTGCTCTAATGAACTGAGACAACGGAAGGTGATTTTTGAGAGATTGTGCATAAAAACTGTCGTAATGTAGTGCATTGTTCCTATCAGTTGTTTTTTTTGTGTAATCTGGTTGTTAATTTGTTCCCTTTCTTCTCTATACAGATGTCCAAGTAGTTGATCTGTTCTGTACTCATTGTATAAGTGAACTTAATTGTGGCATGACAATTATTCAATGCTCTTAGAGCGTTCTGTAACCCCTCTTTCGGCCCTTTCCACTGTATCAGAATGTCATCTATATACCTCATATATAACTGAAGACCCTGTGTCCAGTTGGCATTGCTAAGAATGTGTGTCTCCTCAAATCTGGCCATGAACATGTTGGCGTAAGTTGGCGCCCCCGTAAAACCCATAGAGGTCCCTGTCTTTTGGAGGTAAAAACTGTCCTTCCAACGAAAGTATCCATGACATAAGCAAAAGTGCAACAACTCTAACAAAAATATGTTGTGGCCCTCATCGTAATTAGGTCTCAAAGGCATCCGTTCTGCTGCTTCCAGCCCCTCATCATGAGGGATGGACGTGTACAAAGCTGACACATCTAGTGTGCATAGCCATATCTCATCTGTTCGGTTCGAAGTGCAGAGGGAAATAAAAGCTGGCAATGACTATAGAGGTGTGTCGATTTACGGAGGTTTCATTTTTTTTGTGTTCATACAGTTTCGATCATTTTGGGCGCATCAGGTTTCTCACACATCCGTATAGTGAGGTTTCGTTTTTTACTATCAGGTATGCGGTAGATTTGTTATTCACTTAGGTGACATCCTTCACATATTTTTCCACACTGTTTTCTGGCAACGAGTGCACTTTACAGACACTTGGGTGCACTGGTGATAGCAGGTTTAACTTACATTTATCATGAGCCTGATAAACCATTTTGACTAGATGCATGCTGGTAATGGCTGTGTCTATCCCTTTTGCATTTTACATTTTCATTAAGCACTTTAGTTGGAATTTCAGAGGAATGTTTTTTGTTTTTGTTATCTGCAGTAATTCCCCTGATGAAGGTTTTTCAAACCGAAATGCATTGGGTATTGTTTAAACCCGAGATTCATGCACGGAATATGATGTGAATTGAATTGCAAGATTTATTGAACTACAGTGAATCTTTAAGGAACAACAAGAATTAAAAGAACACAATGAAGTTTTAGTGTGGCCAGGATACTTTTTTAGTAATAGAGCGCGTTATAAAAGGTTTTATAACATAACATAACATAACATCATGGTTTATGCATCACAACATCTTCTTATAATTTGGAAAAGCATTTTGTTGATTGTATATTGTTTTGAAAGTATGTATGTATGATTGTTGTCAAAATGTATTTATAATTGCATTGAGAAGTATTTCTAGGAAATAAGCAGGGCTCCATTTTGGACCAGTGAATAGTGCTTCTCATATGATGGGTTTCCTGTCTTTTTTGTGATTTATTTAGGACCTGGGAGGGGTCAACCAGGATTTGAGACAGCACCAATATATAATTTAGCGGACATTTTGACTAAGGGATAAAGCTGAGACACATTGGGGAGTGCGGGTTGTCGCATTTTTTTGGTAATTTAGTACAGTCAAACCCTCCTGGTAACACAATTATAAACCAAGAGTAAATGTACTTATCTCCTGAAAGAAGTTCTGGCAATGTTGCAGTTCCGGTTTGCAGACCACTGAAGATGTCTCCAAGAAAACCCAGTAATGATAAGTGTGTCTATGAGCAGGTAAACTTCCACAATGAACTCAACAAAAAAAAAAGAAAAGATCCATAAACGCCCTGCAATAGAAACAAGACCTCCGAGCCTCTCAACGGCTCAATAATTTGAACAAAGCAGGATTTCAGGCTTACTATCGCGCTCCTGCGTGCTCACCTTTTGAAATGCAAAAATTCCTCGCAGCACACAGTGCCGTTAGGTTGCGCTCCAGCGCGATCAGGAAAGTGGCATACAATTGCTCATGGCAACTTCACCGGCTGATACCTAACGCACTGACGGGACTGCAGTACTCTACCTCCGAGTACACATGAAAGCTGCCAAAGACGCGGTCGCACACCAGCGCGAACGCGAAGAAGATAAAGTTCTGGCAATAATGAATCTATCGGGGTACAGGAAAACAAATCCAGGAATCGAGAAAAGAGAAACGTTCTCCTCGGTAAATTTCAGAAGACGGATCTCACAGGTGACAAGCACCGATGTTAGGGGGGAGGTGTTTAGACAGGCAAGAAAGAGAGGTAGAACAGGAAGCGCATCAGAGTATCTGGGAGTTGTAGTCCCACCTTATTTCCTCATACACACATCACTAAAGCCTAGCCGTGACAGCGCGGTGGCGGGCCCTACTTGACATCATATACATGCTGGGGCGCGGTGAGTGCGCGGTGGGTGCGCGACTCCCGCGAAATTTTTTATGTTCTAAAATGATATGTACATGTCTTTAATGTACATATTAGGGCAAAAGATTATCTAAGATATTCATAAAAATAATATATTTCTACTTGTAATAAACTTATATAATTTTTAAATATATTTTCGCGAAGTCGCGTCGGGTGCCTGCTTCGTGAGCGCTAGGTGCGCGGATCCCATGTGACCTAAAAAAAAAAAGATTTAATTGGTTGATATTGAAGGACGCCACCCATTTTAATTATTCTGTTTGGAGCAGTTGATGAGAGACATCTCTTCTTCTTCCAGAGCTCGTTTTGGAATTTTTGGGGTGTTTTTAAAAAATTGCACTGGAGAAATGGCATCTGGTTCGCAAGCTCCTCATCATTCTTCAGATGAAGATATCTTGGAGGAAGATCCACTCAAGCAGAATTTTGCTGGAGAAAAAAAGGTCAATGCAAGAAAAGTCACATGCTTGCTGTGTGACAGGGTCCTGTCACGAGGCAGTGACAAGAAATACTCATGTGGAACAGCGAGTATGTATAAACATCTGCGGACCATTCACCCAAATAATCTGGCACGAGAAGAAATGAGGTGTGCAGCAAAAAATCCACCACCAGGCATTGCTAGCACCTCCGGAGCGTCCACTTCAGCACCACCAGTAGACATTCGCCAAGGATTTGCTTTTCTGCAGCAGCACTGCACTAAGTGCAAAACCATCATCTGTTATGGTGAACAGTCAGTAGACGCTATTTGTGCAGCTCAACGGTACCACAAATGCAATTTTTTTTTATTTTTTAGTTTTTGGAATGATGTTGAATTCCAAAAGCCAACTGTTTACTAAGATCCTTTTTTGTTACATTTTTAAAAAAAAACACCCAAAAAAGTACAACATTGATAGAAAACTACATAAAAATAGAAAACAAAAAACAAAAGAAAAAAAAAGTTAAGAACTACATTATCGGGTTTAAAAAAAGAACTATAATTGCACGGTAATGTTTGAAACTTTGGTTGAATGTATGTGTAGAGCATGATTGACTGAAAGAATGCATTAGTACTCTATGGTGAAATTATAGGGGCAGATCTATGAGGAAGTGCTGCAGCGTGACACTGCAAGTCCTTTAGCTGCACCGCGTTGCGGCACTTCTGAAGCACAGGGATGTGACATATTTACATGACTATGTCGCAATTCTGTGCTCCCTCTGCACTAGCACACAAACTGCAGCCATGCAGTGACAAAGGCACCCTTGCACCATGGTGCAAGGATATCTGTGTCATGGGGAGATTGTTTTTGTGCAGGAAGGGACAACTTCCTGCACAAAAACAATCACTAAAGGCATTTTCCTCCTTCAATGTGTGCTGTGGAATGCAGCATGCATTGAAAGAGGAACAAAAGAGGAGAAATGAAAACATTTCTCCTTGTTGTGCCTCGCTATACCCAGTCTAGGGTGGCGCACCATTCACATGTATCTACAGATTTACACTTTCTCGTAAATCTTGAGATGTGTTATTTCATGGGTGTTGTGTGGTAACAGACACAGCAACACCCATGGAACGCCCCTTCAACGCTAAGTGATGCGTTTGAATGGGTCGTATTTTCAAGGAGAGGAAAAGCCACGCAGGGTGGCTATTTCTCTCCTTGTAAATATGGAGGAGTCCCCAGCGCCATCACTGCGTTACAAAAAGTGATGTACTGGTGGTGCAGGGGGCTTGTAAATCTGCACCATAAGTGCTTAGGTATTGGCAGAGTGATACAATAAGAACATGGTGCTGGATGGGTGATTGACGAGCTGCATGAGACTGACAGGAGGTATCCTAGGCTGCATGAGTACTACTTCAGTATTTAGTGGAGTGTACCAATAGTATGTATCTACTTAGAGGTTTGTAGGGATTGTGCACAGAATATTGTACGTGTACTTGTGTTGGTGCCTAGGTCATTCTATAAGAACATCACTAGCAACTAGAATGATGACAGTGCTGCAAACAGAGTGCTCAGTTAATTTATAAGTGCTTAGGTATTGTCTCAATGCCTGAGTCATTCTGCAACTGCATAGACAGTAACTGGGTTCCTATAGAGGGCTAGTAGTTGACAGCAAGATACATGTATAAACACTTATGTTTCAGCAGAGAGATTAGATAAGCACATGCTTCTGTAAGGATGATTGTAGGAGTGGACACAGACTCACAGTGTGAATCCAGACAAGCATGACTATTACCTGGACTTTTGCAGGACTGACTCAGTATTCTGCAAGGGGTTAAGGTACCGCATAGATTGTGCACATTTCACTGTACCACTGCTTGTCTCAATGCCTGAGTCATTCTGCAAGTGCATAGACAGTGACTGGGTTCCTAGAGTGCTAGTGGTTGACAGCAGGATACGTTTATAAGCGCTTATGTTTCAGCAGAGTGATTAGATAAGCACATGCTTCTGTAAGGATGATTGTAGGAGTGGACACAGACTCACAGTGTGAATCCAGACAAGCATGACTATTACCTGGACTTTTGCAAGACTGACTCAGTAGTCTGCAAGGCGTTAAGGGACTGCTTACATTGTGCACATTTGACTGTACCACTGCTTGTCTCAATGCCTGACTCATTCTGCAAGTGCATAGATAGTGACTGAGTTTCTAGAGTGCTAGTAGTTGACAGCAGGATAAGTTTATACGCGCCTATCTTTCAGCAGAGTTCTTAGATAAGAACATGCTTCTGTCAGGATGATTGTAGGAGTGGACACAGACTCACAGTGTGATTCCAGACAAGCATGACTATTACCTGGACTTTTGCGGGACTGACTCAGTAGTCTGCAAGGGGTTAAGGGACCGCATAGATTGTGCACATTTCACTGTACCACTGCTTGTCTCAATGCCTGAGTCATTCTGCAAGTGCATAGACAGTGACTGGGTTCCTAGAGTGCTAGTAGTTGACAGCACAAAAAGTTTTTAAGCGCTTATGTTTCAGCAAAGTGATTAGATAAGAACATGCTTCTGTCGAGATGATTGTAGGAGTGGACACAGACTCACAGTGTGATTCCAGACAAGTATGACTATTACCTGGACTTTTGCAGGACCAACTCAGTAGTCTGCAAGGGGATAAGGGACCACATACATTGTGCACATTTCACTGTACCACTGCTTGTCTCAATGCCTGAGTCATTCTGCAAGTGAATAGAAAGTGACTGGGTTCCTAGAGTGCTAGTAGTTGACAGCAGGATATATTTATAAGCACTTATGTTTCAGCAGAGTTATTAGATAAGGACATGCTTCTGTCAGAATGATTGTAGGAGTGAACAGAGCTGCTTTAGAGCCATAGAACAGGTCAGCAGAGCTTCTTTAGAGCCAGAGAACTACTACTCACACTCTACTACTCTCTACTACTTACTCTCTACTACTCTACATCTCACTCTCTACTACTCTCTCTCTACTGCTCACTCTCTACTACTCACTCTCTACTACTTTCTCCTGCTCACTCTCTACTACTCTCTCTCTCTACTCTCTACTACTCACTCTACTACTCACTCTCTACTACTCACTCTCTACTACTTTCTACTACTCTCTACTACTCACTCTACCACTCACTCGCTACTACTCTCTCTCTGCTACTCACTCTACTACTCTACTACTCACTCTCTATTACTCTCTACTACTCACTCTCTACTACTCTCTACTACACACTCTACTACTCACTCTCCACTACTCTCTACTACTCACACTCTACTACTCTCTTCTACTCACTCTCTACTACTCACTTTACTGCTCTCTACTACTCACTCTCTGCTACTCTCTCTACTACTCTCTACTACTCTCTACTACTCACTCTCTACTCTCTATTACTCACTCTCTACTCACTATTACTCACTCTCTACTCTCTACCTCTCTCTACGTCTCTCTCTACTACTCTCTACCGCTCTACCTCTACACCTCTACCTCTACACCTCTAGCCTAGCTACCACTCTCTACCTTTCTCTACACGCACACATATGCATATATATATATATATATATATATGCATATATATGCATTTATATATATGTATGTGTATATTACCTACTGGTGGTCACCAATAGGTAATTATAGTTAGGACCTAGTTTCCATAGGAAATCCGCAACATTCTATTTGGATTAACTTTGGAGCCAGTTGACGAATCTTCGTGAAATTCTGCAAGAAGATGGGGCGCTTCTCTCCGCTCCTTCCCTGAAATTTTTGGGGTGATTCGTCAAGCGGGGGCCGGGAAAAAAGGGGGGTCCCAAAACGTGTTTTCCCTATGCAATTTTCCATAGGGACCCTTAGACACGGCTACAGCCCGAACTGCTGAACGGAATTACACCAAATTTGGCAAAAAGGTAGAGTTTGGTTCACAGAGTACGCTTTTTGTTAAATGGTGTAAATCCGTTCAGTAGTTCCTGAGAAAATCAAATGTAAAATCATAGATATATCTATAGACCAAGTACGGTACGCGTATTGTACACGTACCCTCCGGAGCACAAGCTTTATGCTAAATGGCTGTCACCACTCCAAACCAGGAAGTGTTGGTAGCCATCTTGTGCCTCGGTAGAACCGAGGCACAAGAAAACTGAAAAAAAAACGCGAAAAACAAGAAAAGGGGGGAGGGTAGAAACAACCCTGACACCCTAGGCCTACTCAGGGGGTCCCACAAGGACCCCCAAGGCCCCCATTTTTTTTTTAAATCAGCCAAACTACGAATTCCAATTTACTCACCTGTTATCACGAGAGACATCAGTGCTGCATCTTTGAGCCCAGTATGGACCCTGAAAAGTAAATCTAAGCGTACTTACCAGTAACTTGTATTTCCTTCCATAAGAATCTATTGTGTGGTTTTCACCAGAAAAGTTTCTAAGTGTCTATTTTTGAAACGTACAAATATTCCTCTAAAATCAGCCAAACTACGAATTTCGATGTACTCCCCTGTTATCAGGAAAGACCTCAGTGCTGCATCTTTTCGCCCACTACTGTTCCTGAAAAGTAATTCTAACCGTACTTACAGTAACTTGAATTTCCTTCCATAGGCTAACATTAACTGGTTTAACTTGGAAATTCTTCTGTGTGGAGTCTTGGAACTTTAAAATATTCCTCTAAAATCTGCAGAACTACGAATTCCGATTTACTCACCTGTTATCAGGAGAGACGTCAGTGCTGCATCTTTCAGCCCAGTACTGATCCTGAAAAGTAATTTTAACCGTACTTACCAGTAACTTGAATTTCCTTCCATAGGATATCGTTGCCTGCTATATAAAATATATATAAATTTAAAAATATATAAAATAAAGAAAAAAACAAATATTAAAATTTCAATATTTTTTAAAACTTTTTTTTCAATTCATATTAAAAATATGTAATGTAATTTAAAAAATAAAATATCTAAAAATAAATACTTTAACACCATCAGTGCTGCAGCAATTCCCCCTCTGTGCTGAGGATTATTGAAGACCATTGTTCATGACGAGCTCAGCTCGTCATGAGCACACGAGCAGTGTACTGCATGACGAGCTGAGCTCGTCATGAGCATGGAAGGGGTTAAAACAATGTAGTAAATCAGTATAAAAAAATATAACAATTAATACATTTAAAAATTATCATTTACAAAACCTTTGAAATTCACTGAAAAAAACATAGGTTTCAGCCACGTGATAGTTAGGAATTAGCATTTAAAAAAACCTTAGAAATTCACTGAGAAAAACATAGTTTTCAGCCAGTTATAGTTAGGAATTAGCATTTAAAAAACCTTAGAACTTCACTGAAAAAACCATAGGTTTCACACATGGTATAGTTAGCTGGACATTTCACTCATACAAAACCATTGAAATTCCCCCGTTATAGTTAGTTCAGCTAACTATAATTTGCATACCCGCAATGCACTGCTGATGACGTCACATATTACATCACTTATGACATGGTCAGTGACATCACTCATGACATCAATGATGACATCTAAAATGACATCACTGATGACATCATCCTTGTGAAAGAGTGCCAGACCTCCTCTCACCGTAAAATAATCTTTGATACACACATTCAACAATAGAAACAAAAATTTTCAAAAAAATGGAGATACCTTTTTTTAAATATTTTTTTTATTATTCCACAGTATATTAACAACCAACATTAAATATATCCGTTTATGTCACTTCATGCATGCATATGTTCGGCAAATAAACCCCATATTCCAGAATCAATTTTGCGTTTCTTCAGCCCTTTAACTGAATATAAACTCGAGAATAAATAAGCTATACATCTTAGTCCACCAACGTGCAAAGGATGGAGCTTCAGGTTGAAGCCATTCTGTCGCAATACACAACCTTTCTACCATCATCGCAATAAAAATTAAATATTGATGTTTATATAGGGGGGCACCCTTCACAAATTGCGGCCCCGAACCCAAAAGCATAATTGTGGAAGTTATTACAATCGTCATTCCAATAATTCTACTTAAAAGCTGTTCTATGTTTACAATGAAATTCCCCAAATGACTACAACTGAAGAAAATATGTAACATATTGGCATTATCCCCCCCACATCAGAAACTTTTTCCATCTTGTCCTGTTTTCCATTTGGACATACGTGCCGGGGTATAATACAAATTGAAAAACGTTTTATAACATTGCACCCGCAAATTGGCAGACAATAATTATTCCTTTGACATTAAAACAGCATCTTTCAAAGATAAATTTTCAACCCCCAAAACTTCAGACCATTTATCAGCATCTTTTCTATGTGACAACAGTAGCTGGTATACTTCCTCAATGTTTGCCTGTCGTTGAGTAGCTTTTACAACTGAATTGAGAGACAATGTAATTCTTTTCCACTACATAAAATCACAAATTTGCAGGTATTTAAACATTTTTAACTTCGGTACATTATACAATCAGGACAAATCTGCAAAAGTTATTAACAATCCATCTGGACCTACAAAGTCTCTGAATTGAACGATACCCGGAGCCGCCACCCAACAACAACAGTATCCCAAAAAATGGAACGTAAGAGTTTGATAGCATTAGTAAGGGTATACCAAGGTAATTTCTCCATTTGACATAACTTTCAATTTTTTTTCCAAACATTGAACGCGGCTATTAACACGTTGAACCTGGTCCGTTTAAAATAACTTCCATCTATTTCTTTAAATAAACTTTGTTGTGACTCTGGTCCTAACAGCATTTAAAAAATTGAGGGGGCCTCCGCATCATTGCCTATATCTTCACCGGTCAAAAGTGTCCGCATTCTTAGCAAAAAGCATGTATAAAAATAAAAATAAAAATCAGGAATGGCTAGTCCCCCCCGCTCAATTGGTAGAGTCAAAAATTGCATAGCCCTTCTCGGTTTACCAGGTGCCCACAAGAATTTAGAACAAATAGATTGTAAATGTTGTAATTGACGTGTAGTAAATTCTAATGGAACCGCTCTAAACAAATATATTACCTTAGCTAATACATTCATCTTTATAACGTTGCTTCTTCCAATTAATGTAAGATAAAGTCGTGACCACTTGTCTAGTGAATTCTGAATAATATTTACTAGCGTAACCCAGTTGACTTCTACTATTTCCTGCATAGATGATCGAATTTTAATACCCAGGTATGTCACTTCCTTTTCAAGTCGAACATCATCCATAATAACCATTTCTGAGATCAACATTTGTGTTTTTGCTACATTTAGTTTATATCCTGATGCGTGACCAAAAATTGTAGCCAACCGTTCTATCTCTTGCAGTGCCAAATGGGGATCCGAGGCAGCTATTGCGACATCATCTGCATATGCAAATACCAAATATGGGGTAATATGTACAAGAAAAGGTTTAATCAAATCACTGTTACCCAGTTGTTCAATGAATGGATTGATGTACAATGCGAACAGCAATGGTGAGCAAGGGAACCCATGTCTAGTGCCCCTAGTGATATTCACTATCTCAGATGATAATCCCATAGCAGTAATTTTAGTGACCGGTGAAGTGTACAAAACCTGAAGGGCTGTGAGAAAGTGTTGACCAAAGCCCAATTGCCGCATTAATTCCCACAGGTATGCCCACTCCACACGGTCAAACGCCTTTTCTGCGTCTAATAGGATTAAACCCAAATCACGTTTCTCAACTTGTGCGACATCAAACAATGTCACTACTTTATTAATATATGAAGTTGTATTACATCCTGTAATAAACCCATGTTGGGACTGCGAGACCAGAGAACTAATAACTCTAGACATAAGAGTGGCCAATATCTTGGAATACATTTTACTATGGCAATTCACTAGCGATATTGGCCGATATGAACCAACCAGTTCTGGGTCTTTACCCTTTTTATTGAACACTACAATGGTGACTTCTGCTCAAGATTTCGGAGCGCATCACTCCTGTGCAGCCCTAAATGTATTCAGCATATCAGTTTTAAATAAATTAAAGAAAAGCTTATAAATCTCTGTGGGCAATCTATCAGGCCCGGCAGCCTTTCCCATGGCCAAACCTTTAACAGCATTTTCTACCCCTTCCATTGAGATAGGCTCTTCCAACAGTGCCATATCACTAGAATCTAAATGTTTCAAAGCCCCATCAATTATATTAATAAAGTAACTGTGATCTTGTCCTTGTTGAGTATATAAATCTGAATAAAATTGATGCAGAATCAATAGAATCCCTTTAGGTTCCTGGCAAAGTGCCCCATCCTTATCTTTCAGAGCCTCGAACCGCCCCATAGCTTCCTTCCTACGTAACCGCCATGCCAAACAATGGCCCACAGCTTCCCCATATTCATACATTTGTTTTTTATTTGCCAGGTATTTACGAGCATTTTCGATATTCCAGATCCCTTGTATTTTAGCCCTAACCTGTTCAGTGGCTTCTTCTAGCTCTACGATGTTAGTTGCCCCTGATCTAACCCCCTGAATTAACTTACTCTCAGCGTCCTTAAGCTTTACATACAAGTCTTGTATTTCTGCCTTTTTCTTCCGATTTTGTCGGAATGCAAAGCTTAGCACTTCCCCCCTAAAGCATGACTTAAATGAGTCCCAGACTATAGCGCAATGGACCGAGTTTCTATTATTAGTGAAGAACTCACTAATCCACTTGGACATATGCTCTTTAAAGTTCTCATTAAGACAAAGTTTTCTATCAAATGAAAATGTCCTCATGGGTGAATACTGAGTGGTAAGATTTAGTGTCAATATAATCGGAGAATGATCAGAAGTGATCCTTGGTAAAATCTGAATTGCGGCATCTCTCCTTAAAGAAAAAGATTTTTTAAAAATCCAGGCGTGCAATTTTTTTGTGAGGATAAGAATAATAAGGGAACCCCGGGTCTATAGAATTTAAGTTACTCCATACAGCAATCAAACCATGATCATTTACAAGATCGTACAAGGCTTTAAACACCTGTGGTTTACGTCCATGATATCCCCGTGGTCCTTTCTGCAAATCTGAGTATGCTAAATTAATGTTCATATTCCCACATAAAATTAACGGTGCCCCCCATAGTGCTAGTTCGATATTTAACTCTTCAAAAATGGAAGCAGCATCCACATTAGATCCATATATAACACAAATTGTATATTTAGCCCTCCCAAAACTACATTCTGCAATGAGCCATCTTCCACATTTATTCGCTAAACACTGTCCCGTAGTAACCCTATTATCCTTAACTAAAATTGCCACTCCTCTAATCATGGATGATTGTTGTGAAGCCACTGCTAGTGAGTATCCCAAGGTTTCTAGAACTGCTCTTTGGGCCCAGGTTATGTGCGTCTCTTGGAGACAAACCACATCAGGCAGAGTATTACGTAATTCTGCTGTGACACAATTTCTTTTACTCCAACTGTTTAACCCAGAGACATTCCAAGTACATATTTTTACCCCCATAGCTGCCATAATGATTGATTAATTGTGTTCCTTTCAATGCCTTCTTGTACTGCAAATTAAGACTATAGACTTCCCAATATTTTTGTGTTCGCTGAAAGTTCTCTTTATTCATTTCTCAAAAAACTATGGAATTTTCACCCTTTTTTCCCACCCTTGTGACCTACCCCCTTCACCCGCCCTCTCACCCCAAAAGATCCCTCCCCCCAACCCCCTGAAACAAGGCTTTAGGACTTATTGTCCTACAGACGCAGTCAAGCATATACCCCCTTGCCTACCCCCACGACTATGCAAGTATTCATACTCATGTGTATATTGCCACATTACAAAAAGAAACCAAAAAAGAAAAGAAAAAAACTCATATATGCCAATATACATATTCCTCTGTATTAGACAATGTGAAACTATGTTACAACTACAGATTCAGCTTAAGCCCTCAACTAGAAAGATTTCAGAAACTGTTTAGCAGAGCCCTCATTAGTAAAAAAATGTGTGCGATCTTTATAAACTACTTTCAATTTTGCTGGATTCAACAGATAAGACTGAGCTCCTGAGGCCTGAAATTGAGAAATTAATCCACGTAGCTGCCACCGTAGTTCAACTGTATATCTGCAAATATCAGGTTGTACAAAAAATTCAAAATCGCCACCAGATCTTTTTTTATAAGGGCGAGCTAACTGAAAAACCTCTTCACATGCCAAAAAAGTATTACATTAAATGAGGAAGGCTGTAGGTTTTTCATTTGATGACTCGGCATTAGGAGAAATGCGTCTAGTAAAGGGAAAACAATGCGCCCTTTCAATCTCACGGTCCCAATCCCATTTAGAAAGTTCAGGGAAAGCCATTTTAAATAGTTCCACAATATAACGAAAGGGGAATCCTGTCCTTCTTTCCCCTCTGGAATCTGAAGGATGCGTAAATAATTCCGCCGTGCAGGGTTTTTGATGTCCGCCATTTTCCAAACTGTATCATCCCTGACTGCTTGAAGGGAGGCAGGTACAATTTTTTCCTGAACTAAATCGTCCTCCAAAGTAGATGTTCGGGTTTAAGCCTCATTAAATCGAGAGATAAAGTCCGCATGAGACTTTGACATTCTCCGAACTGAATTCTGTAACTTCCTGCAGATATTTTGCATTCTCTGACTCTCTTCCCTCGTTTCAGTGCGGTGAGACATTATAGATTAATAGATTAGTGAAAGGGAGATATCTTCTTCGGCTATCTGATGTGATTGTATGTGAGCTGAACTTTCTGCACTCCCCCCCCATCCACCAATGTCAAATCTAACCTCTTGCGGACTGTGTGTGACTTTCCTTCACTTTGTTCTCCCGATTTCTCCAGCAATAAACTATTATGGTCACTGCCTTCATTAACGCTCACTTGTGGCACAGATTGACGCACAAGATCTTCACAAGACAACATTGACTGTTCGGATAGAGAGTAATAATCCCCCGACTCAGCATCATGAATTTGGAGCTGACCATAAGCTACGCCAATTGCACTAGCCTCTGCACCCTCTGCATTAGTCATGAATATTATATCCCCATTCTGTTCACCCGTCACCTGATCACCACTATGGTCTGAGGCATTTATGTCATTATCGTGCATATTTACCCCATTTTCGACAGCCTCTATTAAAGTCCCTGGGGCTTTCTGATTAAATACCTCAATCTGTACCTCATTCTGTGCCTCATCCTGTGCCATTGCCTCAGCTTCCTTGTTCATACTTGTGCTGGGAGAAGCAGGCGTATTCCCTTGACTAAGCACAGCAGGGACAGCGTTTATAGATAGAGAGGGTGGAGGGGGGGGCTGTTGTATCCCACGTCGCTTTTCTTTATTAACTGGAAATATCACCAGTATTTTCTTTGCTTCTGGAGTCGCCTTCCCCTTAAAAGCACAATCTGAAACCTTTCTACTTTCTGCAGCTGCTGATACATTCAAAGCGCTGCCTGCTCTCACCTCTGAGCCGGTGACCACAGCTCCACTGTTCCCTTCCATAGTCGGCGCAGCTCCTGTGGCTCCCATGTCTTGAGGGGCGCCCTGCGTGTTGTCTTGTGCTCGAGGTATACCGCGTCCTCCCTTACGGGGCATGATTCTCCTTTCTCCTCCCTCCTTCCAAGCACCGTCAACAGTCTCTCTCCCACAAGCAAGCAGGAGACTCCCAGCTCGCTTCGCTTCACTTCGATCTGACCACGTACTCCTCGACGCATCTTCGGCACCTAGCCGGTTCAGGTCCGCCCACAAACAGCCGCTCTGCCACACCAAAGAGACGAGATTGCCGTGGAATCTGTAGCCTCCACAAAAGACCACCGCGTTCTGCCATGAAGCCACAAAAGCAGCTTCACAGAGCTTCACAGAGACTTTACTGACACAAGCTAGGAGCGCTATTCTGTATCGCTGAGTCTAATCCTGCGACATTGCATCCACAAGGTTCACAGAGTCGAGAGTTGGGAGCGGCAAGAACCCTTGCCTTACACGTCGGCTACGGCTGGCACCATCTTGCCTATGGAGATACCAATACCAGTTACAATAACCTATTCAGTAATTCCAACATCTACATACACATCCACTCATTCACCAACAGTGCTATATAGTCACTCATACATGTACTCACTCATCATATGTACTTATACACCTATACATCCTGTTACACACCGATACTCTTCCATACAGAAACGTACACATACTTACTCAATCACTTATAGAAACACATACTTATTTATACAGGAACTCTTCCAATCTCTCACTCTCACATATACTCACTTATATACATCAATACTCATATATACTAGTTTAAAACATATGTAGTTAATCATAAAGATACTATTGAGACAGTCATTCACTCACTAACACACCCATACACACACTCATCCACCCATACAGTCCTGCACACATGCTGTCTTCAAAACACATACAAACAGTGAGTCAGTCATTCCTGCCTCTATGCGCTAAGTAATACCCCCACCAAACCATACCGACACTCATACTGATACTCAAAAAAACAACTAATAACCCATATAGACACTCATGTAGCTACTCACCAACCCATGCAGCCCCTTATACACAAAGTGAGACACTGATACAGATATTTACATATTTAAACATTACTCGCTAATACATGTATTCACTCAGATACACTTAATAAGTTGGTTATACAATCAATTTTACAAAAAAAATCCATTTAGACACTTATTTACCCATTTATTCTTCAATCGACCTTTAGATATACATATATAAAAAATATTTATTTTTCAGAAAGACACACATTCACTGGATGATGTCATCAGTGATGTCATCAGTGATGTCATTTGAGATGTCATCAGTGATGTCATGAGTGATGTCAAGGACCATGTCATGAGTGATGTAATATGTGACGTCATCAGCAGTGCATTGCGGGCGCGCAAGTTATAGTTAGCTGAACTAACTATAATGGGGGAATTTCAATGGTTTTATTTGAGTGAAATGTTGAGCTAACTATAACATGTGTGAAACCTATGGTTTTTTCAGTGAATTTCTAAGGTTTTTTAAATGCTAATTCCTAACTATAACATGGCTGAAACCTATGGTTTTTTCAGTGCATGTTATGTGCATGAACGTTTGAAAAACACTAATAAAAGCAAAGCCAAAAAGTCACCTAATTACAAACAGAATTGCTTTAACTTAAACGAGGGCGAGACCTATTGCATTTTCAATGCTTGTTTACTTTGGTTCCATCAAGAGGGCATTCAGATGTCTCACACATTTGCCATGAATTCTGAATGTTAGCACTCTAGTTGCACATTAGATCACTGTAGCAAAGCTACTGCTCACTAGGGAAGTCTGCTGCTGGTATTCAAAGTGCATGTTTCGGTCTGCATGTTAGAATTTTTTAATGAAATAGAACAGGATTTGAGAAGTCAAAATGTGCCCTAATTTTTCTTTCTGCAGCACTAATCATAATTTCTGTGGCAAAATGAAGCCCCTCATTTTGTTCCTTTGCAAATTAAATGTTTTAAGTGTTACCACTTTATTCCAATCAAGATGGCTTCAGGTGTTCCATACTTTTATCATAAGTAAGACTGTTAGCGCTCTAGTTGTTCTTTAGAACACTCTGGGATGTTCTGTCATTGGACTATACTTGGGCTACATCTGGGTGACATTTGTGCTACATTTGGGCTCTTTTGTCTCTGGCAGCCATCTTGGGAGACTTATTTGTTATGAAGTTTCCTCATTTCCTCATTTACTACAGTCTCCTCAGTAGGAAATACTTTCAGTTTTCTACTTTGGTTCCATCAAGAAGGCATTCAGATGTGTCACACATTTGCCATAAATTCTGAACGTTTGCACTCTAGTTGCTCATTAGATCACTGTAGTAAAGCTACTGCTCACCAGGGAAGTCTGCTACTGATATTGAAAGTACATGTTTCAGTCAGCATGTCAGAATTGTTTTCAATGAAATAGAATGAAATAATGAAATAGAAGAGGATTTGAGAAGTCACTAAGAATCAGAATCAGAATCAGAACGAAGCTTTATTTCGATTGTGGTTCAACAATCATAAAAAGCGCAAGTAATAAAGAAATTAACAGAGGTAAAAACATTGATGATTGGCAATATTAAAATAAATGACAACCCTCTCCAGTCTTTTACTTTCCAGAAAGGAAAGTACCACCTTTCTAAGACTTTTCCTAGAGATCAGGGCAATAGTACTGAGATTAGTTAAGTATTCCAGGTGACCTATGTCTTTTGTAAAATCCTGGATATATTTAAGCCATGGTATCGTTAACGCACCCTCCAGCCTCAAACTGTCCTGTAGCAGGTCCCTGTTAATTTTGGTCTCCTCCCTTGACAGATCCTCTGCCAGAGGAGAATTGGTTCCATTTTAATGAGGTCTGATATGGGTGGGGGGAGAACCAACTCAGCATGGCAGACATAGGTTGAGGTACTGGAGGAAGCTGACAAAATATATTTAATAAAAAAATTCTCCACTAGTTGTGTTGAGTTTGTATTTACAAAACCCCAGATCCGGGCCCCATAAATCACGTTTGCAACACATTTGGCTTTGTACATTTTTAAACGTTCCAAAGGCGGTTTACGTCAGAGTTTTTTCGCAAAGCTAAAGCAGCTGTTGATCTAATTAGAGCCAGCTTTTTTGCTACCACGGCTTGGGCCGAGGTGTCATTATGACTAAACAGGACTCCTAGGTAAGAAAAACCATTAGTTGATGCCAATGGTTTACCCTCCACCAGAATGTCCCTGCATTTCTTAATTCCATGACCGCATCTCATTACAAAGGTTTTAGAGGTGTTAATCCTAAGATCCAGCTCCTTCATGAAATTAAAGAAGTTGTTTAGGGTCCTTTGTAGGCCAGTCTGGGTGCGGGACATGATTACAGCATCATCCGCATAGAGTAATGCTGGAATGGGACGGTTACCTACTTGGGAGAAATTACTAACATCTTTGAGGAGGGCCTGACCTAACCCACTGATATAAAGATTTTGCGATACCCACAATGAAAAAAGGCAGGACCATACAACCCCGCAAGGTCAAAAAACTGGTCCGAGACACAAAAGAAGCTAATATTGAACTATTGGTTGAAAGATGTGAGAAAGTCTTGAAGCCACCAAACAACCGACTGAATGTCAGCGAGTTAACGGAGCACTACTTAACCTCAATAGGAAATATCGTCAATGACACCATGCCACAGACACTGAAAAGAGTATCAGAGAAACCTAAAAATCCCTGGTTCAGTGAGTCACTGAATGAGGACAGGCGCAAACTGAGAATGGTCGAAAGGAAATGGAGGCAACATCCCTCCTCTCCTGAGCTGATAGCCCTCAGGAATACCAGAAGCCAATATAACAAGAAGATAATTAAATCCAAAAAAGATTTTATAAAAGCTGAACTTGACAATACCTCAAACAGACCTCGGAAACTCTTTGAGATTTTAAAACAACAGTCGAATAAACTAGCTAAAACAGTTCACGAGAATCCAAAAACTCCCTTAAGTTGTGAGGAATTCTCTACATTTTTCACGGAGAAAACCAAATTGCTTGAAGTGGAGCTCTCAACTGCCGCGATTAACATCTCGACCCTTACCTCACCTACAAAAGAGGCCAATGAGTCAATAGAGAGTCCCCAAACTAAAAATAAGGCAAATTGGGACACATTTGAATGTTATGACCAAGAAAAGATCGCCAAAACGCTAAAGGAAATCAGACCGAATAACCACTATCAAGACCCTCTACCGGCAAAATGCGTAAGAGAAATTAGCCACACCCTAGTTCCGATCTGGACTGAGATAATAAATGCCTCACTTGCACAAGGGACCCTGCCCGACTGCCTAAAAACTGGTCAGGTTGTGCCCATCATCAAAAAACCGACAGCGGATGCAACTGACCCGAACAACTATCGACCAGTGACCAACATACCTTTACTGGCCAAACTTATTGAGAAATGCGTACAAGGCCAACTGAGTCAATACATCGCTAAGTTCTCATTACTAGATGATTGCCAATCTGGATTCAGAGCTGGGCATAGTACTGAAACTGCAATCCTGCATATCGTGGACGACGCCCTACAAGCCCTAGACAGAAATCAAGCATGCCTACTGATTCTCCTAGACCTGTCATCTGCATTTGACACGGTAAATCATGAAATGCTGACGACCAGGCTACAAGAAAGGATGGGCTTGTCGGGAAATGTGCTGAAATGGTTTAAATCTTTCCTGCAGAATAGGACTCAACGTTTCCTGGTCAATCAAGCAACCTCTTCCCCTTGTCCTACTGCCGTCGGGGTCCCACAAGGTTCAACGTTATCCCCAGATCTATTCAACTTGTATGTTGAACCCCTCACGGAGACCCTTCGGGAATCACAGATACCCTATCACATGTATGCAGATGACACGCAAATATACATAAAGATCGCCTCCCTTGCTGACATTGACCTACTGAACAAGACACTAAAGAGAGCTCTACAGTGGTTAACCACGAACCATTTGAAACTAAATGCCCATAAAACTGAATTCCTGTTAATTTCACCGACGAAGAACCGTCCCGAGGTAAAGGAATTGACGAAACTGGTGACCGTGCTGAACTGCACCCCGACCCTAGTTAATTCAGCAAAATCACTTGGAATTACCTTAGATGAGAACCTGGACATGAAAGACCACATAAACTCAATGGCCAAGAGTGCCCGTTTCCATCTGAACTATTTAAGAAAACTGAAACCGTACATCTCAAAGGCGGACCTAAAACTGGCTGTACAATCCCTAGTTATTTCGAGGATTGAATATAGGTGTGGTAGTACAGAGGCGGATTTAATACATATCTTTTCACTCTGTCCACAATTAGACAGTATAAAACAGGATATCGAGAAATTTTTGCAAAATGCACTATCAATTACAATAGAATTGAATTCAGCAGTAATGCTATTAGGAGTTAACCCTGAGGGTCATGTGAACAATGAAAATTTAGTATTTGTTGTAATGGCTATTCTTAGACTCTTAGTGGCTTCGGCATGGTTGGATCCTAATCCCCCTACATACCATCAATGGCTGGGCAAGGTATTATCTATACAAAAGTTAGAATCTGCTGTGTATGCCAGGAGGGGGAAAAAGGGTAAGAAACTTGGTTTACAAATATGGGAGCCCCTCATTCGATGGAAACAAGGTCCCGATCATTGAATTGTGGATTGTTGGGGGGGGGGGGAAACTGAGTGTGTATTGTATAGAAACTTTAAGTATCTAGTGTATATATGATTTATTTTGGACAAATTGGGCATGAATTGGTACCATATTGTTTCCGTTGTTTTTCGTATATGCTCCTATTGTAATTATGAACCTGTGCTGTTTTACATGGAATGCTACTGTGTCCTGCCCATGATTTAAGGGAAAAAGGGGGGAAAATTCTTCAATAAAAATATTTTTAAAAAAAAATAAATACGGTTGCACCACGTTAGCGGGTCTACCGAAAACATCCACAGCACCACTAAAAGCCTGTCTCAATGCAGCGGCAAGACTGATCACGGGATCGAGGAAATTCGATCACATATCTCCTCACCTGAAAACACTAAACTGGCTACCCTATGAGGCCAGAATCCAAATGAAGATGGCTTGTATTACCCACAGAGCAGTTCACTACAACACGCCGAGATACCTGGCCAAGAAAATTAAGCTATCGGGAGGCAACAGACCAACTAGAAGCGCCAAAGAACTGCTACTGAGGCCAGCCTTTTTCCGTAAGAAAAAGACCTGCGACCGAGCGTTCTCAGGAGCCGCCCCTAGAGTCTGGAACTCAATACCTCCGAACATCAGGAAGATTCAAAATTCGATAACATTCAAACGTGAACTGAAGAACCACATGATGAGCAAATACCTTTCATAGAGTAGCGTACTGATTATTGATGAGAACATCTACGCCAAAGAGAGACGGCCTCGACTAGAACATCCTGAAGACCAATTATCTGTCAACCGACTGATTTCATGTTTAAACCTTGGCCACACACTTTACTACTACCTCAAATCTATGTGATCCGATATCGGTAACTCACAGACAATACTATATACTCTCTACCTCACTGTGTTTTATTGCCTAGGATCCCGGATACATGGCAACACTTTTTACTCCTTAATGCTAATGCTATTTACACATGTTATTTGCACTGTTATACTATATAACCATACCTCACTCACCTCCTAACACTAACTGGATAGGCTGAAGAACTCTTACTTATAATCTCCCTTACAGCTTATCGTCTTATACTTCATATATATCTGTTGTTACAATTGCCTCCATAATGTCTGTAATTTATCTTACATGTGAAGCGCTCTGATACCCACGGGTCTTGTCCGCGCTATACAAAACTCTATAAATAAATAAATAAAATAAATAAATAAAGATTAAAAAGAAAGGGGGCTAGGACACAGCCTTGCCTAACTGCCCTTCCAATGGGGAAGAGAGCAGTGCGTTCACCTCCTATACCAAATCGCACACGTGATTTAGCTCCATTATAAAGGCTGCGAATAAAATGAATGATGTTCTTATCAACCCCATGTGATTCCAGAATCTCCCATAGTTTTGAGTGCCTCACGCAGTCAAAAGCCGTCATAAGGTCAATTAAAGCCAGGTACAGAATTCCCTATTTTTGCCCTAAGATACTTTCCCATCAGGATCGCCAGGTTTAGACTCTGCTCCACAGTCCCTAGTCCTTCACGGAAACCATATTGAATGTGTGATGAAATTACATTTTCCTCTGCCCAGAGCTGGAGACGTTCTAGGACGATACGCCCTGCAACCGTGGCTATGGAATCCAATAGGGAAATGGGCTTGTAGCAGATCGGGTCCTGGCGATCACCTTTCCTAAAAATGGGAACTATGGTGGATTCCACCCAAGTTGATGGGCAAGTGGCCCTATAGCTAGCGTTAATTATTTGTGTGATGACAGGGGCCCATAAGGTGACGTTGGACTTATACAAGTCCACCGGTATCCCATCAGGACCAGAAGCTTTCCCACCTGCACTTAGCGAGAATGTCCTGTTTACTTCGCTAACACAAAAATATAGGTCAAGGGGTTGACAAGGAGGGCATACGCTATCAATATCATGATTATTGATGGGACATGGGCCATTATATAAAGAAAGTGTTCAATCCAATGACCCTCCGTGATTGCTACTTCGACAGAGGGGCCCCCTACTGTGGTCAGAAAAGGTGTTTTAACAACCTTCCAGAAGGCAGCGATATCTTTCTTTTCTACAGTCGAGGTAAGCAGCTCCCAGGGTTCTTTCCTGAGAGTGTCCTTCCTCTCTGAAAGTGCTAATTTGTAATTCCTTCTGGCTTCTTTGATTTTTGTGCTATCCCTGGGGATGTTATGAAGGTCATGTTTCAGGTGTGAGTGTGCACAAGTGCACCATGAGTCAAACCATCGTTGGGGGATTTGCTTTTTACCACCCTGTTTTAAACATTACATCCCTAACTGCGGCTGCTACCGCTTGGAAACAGTAGTGAATACTTTCAGGGGAAGCCAATTCATTCAAACAGGTATCAAAGGCAGATCTACACATTGTTATCAACAATTTATTGACTCTCACAGGGTCCATCATGTTCCACCAAAGGGTATACCCATTAACTTTATCAAGCTTTAAATTTGCTAAGGCCTCATCTACCACCTGATGACCACTTCTCGGACTATTCTCTGGTAGTTTGACCATAATACATAAAGGGTAATGGTCACTCACTGGATTGGCATCTACTAAAAAGGAGAGCACTCTAGAGGTACACATATTTGGCAGAAAATATAATCTATTGTTGATCTAAGACCCCGCCCATTAAAGGTCTGTGGCATCCGAATAGGTTAGGTGCATTGGTCATTGGCAAAACCTAGGTCTAAGTTAAGCACCAATTCGTTAAAAGATTCCCCTGTGTTAGTGTGACAAAAGTGGGTACCCTTTGTGCCCTCTTCCTCATTAAAGCCACATATCCTATCATCCTCATAGGAGCACGGGGGACAATCAAAATCACCACATATAATGAGCATATTTTCAGTGACATTTGCATTACACGTGATTTTTAATTCATTATACAGTGTACCTACCACCCTGGGGACGCTATCAGGTCGGATGTTGTTATATAAATTAACCAGAGTCATAGAATAAGATGCAGTTAATAACAATGTTAATATTCGATAATAAGGGGACTCAAGCTTAAATTCAGTTTTAACTAAATTTAGCTGATTAGAAACATATATACAGAGCCCCCTTTTAGCTCTGCCATGCATACCCCCTATCGCTTGAGTATTGAATGTTCTGTAACCATTCATATGAATAGAGTCCTTCAGTCATGTTTCTTGAAAACAGATGATTTCATGTTTTGTGATGGATTCTGACCATAAGGGGTTGCTAATTTTAGCTTGTAAGCCTGCAATGTTCCACGATACAAGACTACAGCCAATCTTTTTACTAGTAACTGGGATACTGGCTACCCCAGTGACTGTAAGAGTATCGGCTTCACATTTTCTCTGCTGCATAGATTCTAGGCATATATTAGGCAATGCTTGTGAGAAGGTCTGGGCCCCTCGTGGCTGGTCTAATCTGGCTATATTATGGTCCCCGGAAATGTGCCCTAAGCCCGTACCTGGGGTTTCAACCACATTACATTCCGTGGGGGATTTGAGAGTTGACTTCTCTAATAATATACGTGGTCTGTTCTCATCTGTTCTCCTCCGTGCCCTAACTATCCACTGACTTTTTTGTCCCTCATTAGGACAACTTCCTTTCTTCTCTATTCGTTGTCAATCAATATCGTCCATCGTGTTAAAAATATCGTAACAATTACTAATTGGGACTGTGACATAGGCTGGCCTCTGTCGGTATACTCAGTCTCTCTAGAAAAATGCCATGGGTGGATGATTGGGCAGCTGTATGATGGCGGGTAAAAATACCCCAAGGGTAATATGACTGTCTCATCTGGTCTAGCTGGTGCTTTGCCTGCTCTATCCAGTATTATGCGGGCAAAGTCTGGGGTCCTGAAGGATAACACAATGCAGTCCCCTTTTAGTGACTTCCTAGACTGGCCCACTCAGCCAATTCTGCTTGCCATTTTATATTCTGAATATAGGAGGTTGGTGTTAATCCCAGTACTTCCACTAAGAAAGTGAAGTGATTTGTTCAGCAGGGTTGACCAGTGCTCGGCACTACCAACCGGCAACATCGGGACATTAGCCAGTACCACTGTATAAGGTGTTACGTCAGGGGGTAAACGTAGGTTAGTAACTGTGCTCCGGGCAACCTCACAAGCAGGGGACTTTCTCCTAACCATGTTTGAGGGTAAGCCTCTCCCCATTTCAGAGGAATTATCCCTAACTATAGTGCTGCCTAGTGGCTCTTGTAAAGGTATGGCTTGACTCTGTGACACACCATCTGTAAGCTGGGTAGGGAGAACTCTTCCCTTTCCTGAGTTACCCGGGCCAGGGCCTACCATGGACATATTATCGGGGTCTGCGCACCTTAGTTGGTTTTCAAATAAAGCAGCTGTACTCCCCCCGTGGTTCTCAGTTGGCAATTGTGGGGGAGTTGATATAAGTTTTTCCAGGTTAGCTAACCTCACTTCAATGTGGTTAAGTTTTAACATCACAGGGCCCAGGAGAGAAGATAAGATCGATTCCAATTTACATGAGAAATCTCCTGGCGTTGGATTAATATAGGTTTCCACGTTAGCTCCCTCGACCTGCGCTAGTACTGGTATATTGTTATGGGCGAGCTCACTATTAGGTTGATAGAGATTCCGGCCTGCTGGTTTTGGCATAGATTTCAGAGTAGATTGCACTGATTTGTGACTACACTGTCCTTTCCTTTTCTTTGATGGTGGCGCAAGGGAGTAACCCTGTGCAGACTTGGCCTTAGAACTCTGACCCCTTGTTGTAACTGGGGACCTATGTACTATGTCACTAATTAGTGGCGCTGCCACAGCCACTAACACTGGGGTCATAGCATCCGAACCAGGTACAGGGAGTGAGACTTCTTGAATTTACACTGTATTAAGAAAGGGTAAAATAGTGGGAAGGGCATCTCGTGTGAGTGTACTCTGGGGGTCCAGGAATAGCATCCTTTCAGTTAATTCAATCTCATGAATTAAAACAGATTCAGCCCTTGAGAGGAAATCATCCAGAGTCCCGACAACATCCTGCCCTGGAGTAAACTTCTTATTCATGTTGAAGATTGCGTTGTTAAATCCAAAGAGCAGCAATTTTCCTAAGTCAATACAGGATTACAACAGTACCTTTTTGGGGTAATTCCACTGCAAAATCTCTCCAATGCCCTTGGTCAATGGTGTGGCCCTGCCTGGCCTCCTTCGACCTTTGCCCGGGCGCCGCCCACACGCGTTCTGCGCTGCGGGAGGGGTGCTCGAAATGTAAATGCCACCTGCGCCTCGGTGACGTCATCAGCAAGCGTCTACCAGTGCCTGCTGGGGCTTGTGGTTTGTAGTCCTCGACGTGGCGTGGGCTGAAGGCTGGTGAAGCGCTGCGCCGTTCCCCTCACGGCTGGAGTAGCAGCGGAGCCAAGGTCAAAACAAGGCAAAGCCGTTCCCCTCACGGCTGGAGTAGCAGCGGAGCCGAGGTCAATACAGGGCAAAGCCGTTCCCCTCACGGCTGGTAAAGCAGGTTTGTAAGAAGCGTCCCGCGCTGCGGGAGGGATGCTCAAAATTTAAATGCCACCTGTGCTGCGGTGACGCAATCAGCAAGTGTCTCCCAGTGCCTGCTGGGGCTTGTGGTTTGTAGTCCTCGACGTGGCATGGGCTGAAAGCTGGTGAAGCGCTGCACCGCTCCCCTCGCGGCTGGAGTAGCAGCGGAGCCAAGGTCAATACAGGGCAAAGTGGTTTCCCTCACGGCTGGAGTAGCAGCGGAACCAAGGTCAATACAGGGCAAAGCCGTTCCCCTCACGGCTGGCAAGGCAGGTTCGTAAGAAGCGTCACTCAAATGTGCCCAAATTTTTCTTTCGGCAGCGCTAATAATACTTTCTATGGCAAAATGAGCCCCCTCATTTTGTTCCTTTTTAAATTAAATGTTTCAAGAGTTAGCACTTTATTCCAATCAAGATGGCTTCAGGTGTGCTATACTTTTGACATAAGTAAGGCTGTTAGCACTCTAGTTGTTCTTTAGAACACTGTGGTGTAGTGTAGCTCCTATTTTCCCAATAGGCTCTGCGCATTGGAATAGTACCTACAGCAGTAAAGGCCTAGGCCAGACGTTAACTAGGTCTACTACTGTCGATACTAGACTTAATTTTTGGGTTTGCCAGCTAAGCTCAGAGTTCGCTAGAAACTTTCTCGAATGTTCAAGGAAGGATTAACTTCCCTGATTAGACAAGAAGGGATTTAGTTTCTGACAACCATAGAACATGACAACTTTGCTCTCCCCTAATCAAGAGTCAATCTCGAGAGTCGTGTGAGCACAAGGCAATTATTTTACTCAGTCAGTACGTGCATTCTTAGTCTCATCAGAATGTAGAGAAAAGGAAGAGACGGGCGTGTTCAATAAAAAGGTGTTATTTATTGATCAGTCTCTTTTCTCGTACAAGAGAAATGGATCGATATTATTGCAATACTTATAGTTAAGTAAAGTGCATACATTAGAAGCAATAGTATAAAATAATACTGTAAAAACATTGATATGGTTTCTGAGCCATATGATGTTTAAAATGATTAAAATATATTTACATACACATATACATTTGACTAAACGTACTCAACTGGTGTTTCTAAATACGCCTACCCCGTGTACCTGACCTAAGTCTAATGCGTGGGCGGGAATAGAAAGTTACAGTTTAAGTTAAGTTTGTTTTTGCCAAGTGAATAACTAAAGAATTCTCTGTGAGGGGTTATTCAGTTCTGTACCTGGAATTTAGGATGGATGAGGAATGGTATCTCTTTCTCTGCTCTCGATATTCCAGGCTGCCTGCGAGGGCTGCCCAGAAGCGCCGGTGCTGGGTCTCTCGGCTTGAGATAGCAGCGCGTCTCTCAGCGCGTCAGGAAGGCGGGGCTGCTGCCAGCGGGGTCTGCTTCTGCTCTCGGCTTCGGCAAGTATGGCTGCTCCGTCTTGTCACCACGCGTGTGTTTGCATAGGGCAAGGTCGGCAATATTTATACCTTAAAGGTGCCGAGATTGACGTAAGGATGGACATAGATACGTCAATAAAGATGTCATACGACTTGCTCGTTAGCACATTCTTTACTAAAGTTCTCTGTGAAATCAAAACAATGGCCGCACGGATTTTCCAGGTTGTCATAGGTTTGATTTGTTATGAGAACGTCGTATGCCTTATCAGGGGCTGGAGGAATGTCGCTTGTCTAATTAGATCTCAAGCGTTATGACCTAATCAGATAACACGTTCCTGTGCCGTAGTGTGACTGCGTCAGATAACGGTATCTGCATCATGGGGGTTTTCTTGCCTCATGGGCTGACTGTTAGTTAACTTGATAGTTAGTTTAACCAGAATAGGGTCAGGAATAGGGGGATCGATTCAGAACCTATAGAAATACACGACACCCACTCCACGCTAACTATGGTCATATCTACTAATCTATGCATAGTATAACATAGTACAACATACTATAGAGTATAGTGTATACCTTACCACCCCAAAATACATAAATGCATTTCGAAATTTTCAAATATACTGAAAAATTGCAGTCATATATATTGTATGCACTTAAGCTATGAATTAAATGCAAAAGTAAACACGCATTTTTATGCATTATTGCTTATTGGTATATGAGAAATACACATGAAATGGCTCTTAATATGGCTATACAGAAAGGAAGTCCGAGACCATTTCATCACATAATAAAATACTTGTGAACATACCAGCGGGCAGCTAAAGTCTATAAAGTATATAAAAAATAGAAATTTTAATTCTCTAGGAATAGTTTCTTACTTTAAGCAGAAGATCAGTGTCCCGGGAAAAAAATATATAGAAAAATATTTTAGGGGCTTGCTGAAAAAATTGCTGTCCGTGAACTGGATGGTAATTGTTCATGTGACTTTATTTTTAAAGTTGAAGGCCGAATTCAGGGAACGCCGTGTGCGAGTTTACTCAAAAGTCTCTATTTCTGTTCCGGAGAGAACATCATATCATTCAGGCTTTCGAAAAAACTGTCAACAGCTTCATGGGAAAGTTCCACTAAGTCGGAAATAGGTGTAACCATGCATTCATGCGCATGATTGTCTGCATTGACATTCTGATTCGCATTGCTGACAGAAGGTCGTACCTGTTCGATGCTGCTTTCATCTTGAACTTCACTACTCTTCAATCGCAGTGGTGAAGATTCCAGGAATGCCGTCATCAGGATTGGCAGCCTTTGAGGGCAGCACAAAGCGTGAACCTTGGTAGGAACCAACAGTGTATCTGCATCCACCGGCGCATCCGATTGTAGCGTCAGACAGGTGTCTAACACGCATTCTTCTCCGCATAGCAGACACCTTAGTACAGGTAAAACACATCTTTGCCACATTGGTCGAAATGATAGAAACCAAGTCATGTTCAGGTCTCTAAGCCGGGAGAGTCCCAGGATTTTTGATATCCGGTCCCGGTATCCAATGGCTAGGATCGTATCTTCCATTGTCGCGAGAGTTTGATCTGTGACATGGGTTGCCATAACGAAAAATAAGGACTAGGAATAGGATTCCTGCAATTAGTCCTAGGATCAGGGGAAGTCCGCCAAAAATCGAATGGACGAAATCTGGAAAAATACCCAGTATGGCTTTGAATGGTGTTAATGCCATCGAAAATACTGTCTTAAATACCTTTGAGACCCCAGTGGTATCAGAAATATTTAAGATTTCGCTTAGGATTTCCGCGAAATGTACGGGGGAATTAGTTGATAATAATGTATGTATCTCTGCAGTCGTCCTTGCGACTTGTAGATCATACGTTTCTTTTGATGACGTGAGCCTTGTAGGCGTCTGAAGAAGCACTGTTTCATTCTGCTTAAAGTGTCTATTCGAATAGAAGTAATTTTCAAACTGGGCCATGCCCTTGCCTCCCTGTCTGGAAAGGAGCTGGGGAACAAAGAACGTCCACAGCACTTGACCTTCGCCGTTGTAGTGACTAGATAAGGAGTCCCGGGCATAAGACTGCAACATCTGCGGTCTACAATAAGAATGTAACTCCCATTATAGAGTCTTTGAAAGAATGGTTCTATTTCAGTTGCAGGTGCGCCTTGCTGGTGACATGAAAGGTTGTATGAATTCCCTTCACAGGCTCCATGCAAACTAATTCCGTTACACAGAAGCGTGCCGCTTAGTGACATAGCACAATTGTTGCCACTAAGAAACACTTTCTGTCCTTTATTACTGACACATGCATGTGAATAGGGCAGGTTCCAAGTTGTTTTAAGGTACCCCTTTCCCAATTTCTCGTACATGCCAGCCTGTATATATTTTTGGCAGTATTGAAACCTGAAGGTTGAGATTGGAGTATTTATGATTCCGTGGATTATCCATTCACTGACAGGTCGTTCTGACATTGTCATTGGTAATCTTTCTAGTTTTTCAATGCTCAAGATTGTATAATCAGCACCCTTTTGCGCCATACCGATTTGTCTATCAGTAAGGTTAAAGATTTGGAATAGTGACGTTGTGTTGATTAAACGCCAAGGCACATAGCCTGAACGCAGATTTTGTAACGTCCAGCCAAGCTGTACAATGGAACGCAATTGTGACTGACCATGTTGTAATAACAGTAAGTCTTGCGATAATATATCGATTGCTGACGACACAATGCTGTCCAATGAAAAAATTCTGGAGGACAGAGTCATTAACCCATTGTCCACTACAGAAAGTGATTTTTCCAAATTGATACGGTCAATTTCCCGTATTCTTTCTGCTGTCTCAATTTGAGTAACCTTCCAGGCCTCATTGTATGCTGCATATACAGAGGCTGCTATGAAACGCTTTTGACGCTGTTTGCGTGGTCCCAGTATGAAATCACGCAAGTCAGCACCATCAGTAAGTAAAGTTAGGTGTTGCTTAATTTCAGGCAGTGTGGAAGTTTGTAGCCATTGAAGGCATAATTTGCCCACACTGTAGGTTGTTATTATCCCTGGGTGATGTCTTTGGGGATATCTAGGGTCTGGCCTGGTCATTTTGAAACCCTGTGTTTTATTCAGGAATCTATCTTGACAGTGATTTGTATCTGTGGGCCAGATCAACCATTGTTTCCAATCAGGATGTGTTCTGTTTTGGTTAAGTATATGGTTTATGTCTATTTCTTCATCTGTATCAGAGCTATTGCTAAACATTGTTGGCTTTGGAATAGACGGGTTATTTAAATCTTTGATTTTGGCTAAGCCAAGACAGGTGGTTTGTTGAACAGTGTCATTTAAAAATATCATTTGTTCTGGGATCATGCAGGCTCTAAACAAAGCTTCTAAACCCTGTACTTGCCATTCTTTTGTACCCCAAACACTTTTCAAATCAACATTTTTGTCCCAATAATCAAATCCAAAGGTATTCATTTTTTCAAAGAATGAATCTGAATATATCAATTTTGTGTTGGTTATCATAATTTTCATCCCTGTCTTGTTTGACAATTTAAAATAAAATGTTTCAGCATTACTTGTGTTAAAACCTGAAAAATATGAATATTTGTCATACACGGTTCTAGAGCTCCATTTTGGAGGTGTAGCACAATGTTCCCATTGATTATAATTTAAAACATTTCTAGGTTGTGCAGATTTATGCAAAAAATGGTTACCATAATGGTTATAGCAATACATACTATCATAATTTGTAGAACCTTGCAAATAATCATGTTTTGTAAATTTAGCAGACATTACTAAGTCAGACATCATATTGTTGATACTTTCGAAGTCCCAATCATCAGCAAATGAGTTTGGTTTTGCAAAGTCACTCAAAGAGATCTTGATTTGGTGTGGGTATTTCAGGATCTCGACCGGACCATAAATTTCATAGTCAGTGTTGTCCCAGGCTACCCCACCAGGTATAGGATTGGCTGTGAAGTTGGCTGAAGAAAGTTCTGGAGAAAGTTCTCTTTTCTCGACGTGTGAAGATGTGTGTGGTTTGAGGACCAAGTTGATGTTCTGACTTGCTGTGTCCATTTTAGCATATTTTCCCTCAATGAAGCGTCCCAAAGTAAATACCATGATGAGCCAAAGTATGAGGATAAATGCACCAAAACCCACCCAAAATTCAATCCATGGAGAAACCAGATATGTTTCTTTCAGTTGTTTCAAAAGTTCCTTCGCTTTGTCTTTAAAGGATTTTGATGATGGCTGTGTCTTTGATTCACTGAAACCTTCAGAGGAATCATCAAAGTTGATGAAGTAACCAGATGCAGTTCTGTCAATTGTTCCAATTGCTTCAGGATTTTTGTTCCTTGCATTTTCACTTGGTACTTCAGTATAGATTGGTGTGTCTCTGCTAAATGTCTTTATTTGGGTTTTCAGAGGTCTTAGTTCTATTGCATTGTTGCATAGTCCTTGTTGTTCTTCTGTAGGCGTTTCGAATGTGATGAGCCTCTTTGTTAGGACCTCTGTACTGGTAGCAAACCTTGGTGTTCTGCTACTTATTGGGAGTCCACTTGGCCTACTGTTTGTTATCGGCCACATGTTGTGGTTTTACCAGGTCGATGGATACAACTCGGTTCTCCTTTTTACCAGCAAGTGGCGGTAGTACAACTGATCTTGTCCCGTTGACAGACAAGACAGGAACTGCTTTTCTGTAAGAAGGCCCAAATTCCTTCTTTACCGCGATCTTCTCCCTGACTAGATCCCCGACTTTTGGAATCCAGACAGGTCTTGCTGGGACAGGTGGTGATTCTTCAGTGGTTGTTGGCTGTTGTTTCAACTGTATGTTGCTCAGGTCTTTTCTTGTTTTGTTTAAGTCCTGCAAAATAGCCAAACGGTCTTTGACATCAAAGGTTTTTTCTATTACCACTGAAGTCTGACTATCAAGGTCAGAGATCAACATCCTAGTTCCGAATAATAATTCGTACGGACTGAATCCCTTCAGAGAATTTCTTGGCAAGTTATTTAGACTACGTTGGACACTTATTAGATGTTTGACCCACCCAGCTCCCGAACCTAATACCTTTGCCGTTATAGATTGCTTTATGTCACGGTTTTTTCTTTCAACAATTCCGTTCCCCTCAGGGTGAAATGGACAAGAGTACCGCAATTGCACGCCCATGCTGACCATGGCCTCCTTATAAGCCAGAGAGCTAAAAGCAGGACCATTGTCCGAATGCAGAATGCCAATTGCGTATGTGCCGATAAAGACACGCAAATCTTTTATAACAGTTCTGGCGTCAGACGTTCGCTGGGGCCACATCCATATGAATCTCGTGCATGAGTCCACTGCGACCAAGATATATTTATAGTTACCATCCCTTTGTAAGGGACCGCAGTGGTCTAGATAAACACAGGCTAATGGTTTATCCGAGATTAGAAGGGGCGTCTGTGCTGGACGTCTCACAGTTGATACTTTCATTTTTTGACATATTTCACATGCTAGAACATAGTTCCTTGTTTGTCTTCTCATTTGTGGCCACCAGTATCTCTGTTTTAATAATGATACTGTGGCTGAGACGCCAGCATGGGTAGAAGCAAGCCCTTCGTGTGCCGCTATTATTAGTCCTAATCTATGTTCCATGTTTGGAATTGCCCTATCCCCCACTCCAGGGATTTGAGCAAAAGGAACATTGTTTTCATCAGTTATGTATGAGTATTTTACTGGAAAGCCTTTAGGGAGTGGTTCTATCGAATCCTTTTCTGAAGCGCTGACAGCTTGTAATATTTCGCTGTCTATTTTTGTTTTTGACCGGGTGACGGCCGCTACGGAAGCCGTTTGCACAGCTGCCTTCGCGGCCTCATCAGCCAATGAATTCCCTGCAACGTGAACGCCATCACGTTGATGACTCAGTGTATGTATCACGTGAGTCTTTGGTAGTTCTTTTTGTAAAAGAGCTACCTGTTCCCATAGCATTTTATGCTTGATTGTGCCACCTTTCGCATCCTTGAAACCGTTTTGAAGCCAGATCTGCAAGTATTCATTGTAAGATTGAGCGCAATAATACGAATCGCACACTATGAGCGTGGGGAATTCTCGATCGGTATTTTCAAGCGCCATCTTGAATGCTAGTAGTTCAGCTCGCTGAGCTGTGCAATCTCCTAGAGATTGTGTTTTAGTGAGGGTTGGTTTAAATTTCCCTTCGTGCCAACGACCTTTAACAATCGCGCACGCAGCACTGTAAGCTTGTTTACCCCCTACTGCGGGCTGTGCTGATCCGTCTGTATATATTATACAGCCGTATTGGTCTAGAGGCAGAATTTCGGTCGGCGGAGGACATTCAAATTCATATTGTAGAAATTCTTGTGTTTTTAAGTAAGGATCAAATTCGTACACCACGTCTGTTGCAGCAAGAGAGTTCGCCCATTGTATCCATCTGGGATGGAGTGCTTTAGCATTTGGAATGCTTGCCTTTGTTACTGCCTCTAAGGCTGGTATTGGTGTCACGATTATTATTCGTTTTCCTTGTGCCAGGGCTCATTCTTTTGCTATAGCTGTCTGTGTTGCTGTAAGAATTTTTTCCGTTGGGCTAAATTTCATTTCAGCCTTAGTGTACAAGTGTGATTTAAATGCAATTGGTACCTTTTCTCCCTCATTAGAGGTTAGGTATGTGAATCCGCATCTCCCTGGGATGACTCGGATCACAAGGTTGCGTGTATTATCACGTGTTTCTAATTTTGTTTTAATTAGCATGTCTGTTTGTAAGGATCTCAAAATTTCTGTGTGTGTTTGAGTCCAACTGGATCTTTTAAAGTCTGGTTTAATTAGATCATAAAGGGGTTTGACCCTTTCTGCGTAATTTGCAATGTATGTTCTTCCGAAATTTAGGAAGCCTAGAATTGACTGTAGGTTTTTTAGTGTTTTAGGAGCTTGGATTACGGCACATTTCTCTAGGAAATTGTCTGCCAGGCTTTTACCTTCACTTGATAGCTCATATCCTGAGAATAGGACTGTCAGATGGGCAATTCTGGACTTTTTAAAGTTGAATTTGTAACCCTCTGCAGCGAAACCAAGTATTATGGTGTTCACTCTTTTCAAGTGAGTCTCCAAGTCATCATCTGTTAAGTAAATGTCATCGACATAAGATAATGCTTCATCATCATATAGTTGTAGTAATTCTGTTACTCTCGCTGAGAATACCCCTGGGCTGTTCTTGTACCCCTGGGCTAACCGACAGAATTGTTTTTGAGTGCCATTTACTGAGAATGCAGTTAAATATCTGCTCTCTGGTGCTATGTTTTGACAAAAGAATCCATTGGAGATGTCCAAGGTTGTTTTGTATTTTTTGCGCACTATGTTATTCATTAGTGCAGCACTGTATGAGTTTTGCACTGCAAAGGTTTTGCAACATGTGTTAAGGTGTCGGTAATCCAAAACTAGACGATATGAATTGTCTGGTTTGGAGACCGGAAACAAAGGATTGTTCATTTGTGAGGTGCAAGTTTCAATCACCCCCTGGTATTCTAGCTGATCTAGTATTTCATTTACTTGTTTTTTAGCTTCTTGCTTAATTGGGTACTGCCTTTGTGCAGTTGGTTGTGATTTTAACTGGATTTTGTGAGGAGGAGAATCCTCATCCCATCCTACATGATTTTTATATAAAGCAGGTGCTAAGACCACTGCCCACTTTCTAGCAAGTGTGTATTTTTTATGAATCGGGATTTGATTCGAGAAGGCAGGCATAATTACTTCTTCGCCATGAGGGCACTCCCTGACAAACTCTGGTGGCCAGTCTTTTTCAGCTAGAAGGATGTCATAGCCTTTGGAGAGGTTATCCCAAAATAGTCCCCTAATTTTCCTAGTCTTATCTCCCTCTATACGTAATGTTATCTCGTATATCTTGTGGGGCTTGCTAACCCTGGTGTCTGCAGTTTCCACTTGAAGGTATTCATTCGTGTCCACTGTCTCCAGATGATTCATAAGGACTTTGCGAGCTATGCTCACCTCTGCTGCGCTGTCTAGCATTGTCTGAGCCCACTCTCCGTTTTTCAGTTGTGTCCTCAGTATTCTCGGCATTGTTAACTACCTTGATACTGGCTACCTTCTTTTTTGGAAATTGTAATTTCTTTTTCAGTTGAGCAGGTTCCTTGTCTTTGGACTTGGCGTGCTCTTCTGATCGTCCTCTTCTTTCCGATTTCTGCGAGGAAGTCTGAAAAGATTGAGAGGGACGTGTATCAATGTCTTGATATCTATCAGGTTTTTTAATATTATCCCTATTTCTAAGGTTATATCTATTCCCAGAGGGGTCACTCTGTGGTGACCTCTGTCTTTGGTTTGGAGATTTCTCTCTTCGCCTAGGAGACCTTCCTCTGGACTGGAATTTCTTTTCTTTAGGATTGGATTGTTTGTTTCCATCCCAGTTCTTTTTTGGTGAATTATTATTATTAAAAAATATTTTTTCTGGACTTGTAGTCAGTTGCGGTTTTACTGGTATTCCACCTAGACTATCTCTGCCTAGTTCTTCATAGGATTTTTCTATGATTCTGGCAATTTCAGCTGGTTGGTCTGCTATATCTGTCTCTTTTAACCTCTGGCGGATCGCCACGTTTGCTGCTTCACCTTTTATGTTGGCTAATAATATAGCCGAGACCTGCTTGAAGTCTTTTAGTAATTTCATACCAAGAGTTAAAGCAGGTTCTGGACCGTATTCATCTTGAATTTGTTTTAGCACATCTGCTATTACCGAAATGGATGGAACACCGTGCGTTTTTGTGTAGATGGAAGCAAAGACTGTACCCCAAGTGTCACAGTCCTCAATGTGTGGTGCGATTCCCATTGGGAGACATATAGTCAGAATCCTGTGTTTTTCCAGCGGGGTGGTGTCAGGAAACACCGCCTCTATTTGGGTGATTTTCTGTGCCAACCAGAATGGTATTTGTTCCCGTTTAGCTGGAACTTTACCTAGGCAGGATTGGATGTTCTGTGGTGTAATTTTATTTGTGTTCCCCTGGTGAGGGGTCAGCTGTGGAAGTTTAATCGCTGGCTGAATTGTTGAAGTCCGCATTACATACTGAACTAATTGTCTATGAATTTTTAGTAGTTGTTTTAGCTGTATTAACAGCTCTGGTGCAGGCATCTCGTCGATGTCTGGATGTGGTGTGTATCCGGCTAAGACCGGCCACGTTGCTCCTGGTCTTCCTAAAGGACCGAGCCTTGTAATGTGATTGTTATGTTTTAGGGCGCCATCAAATAAGAGCAAATGCTCTTGGAATTTGAGTGGTACTTCCACCTCCTCGAAAGGAGTGTACTCATTAGGAGGTTCCTCTATTTTGTAATAGTGGAAGTACTTTGTTACAGCATTTGCTGCTGGAAAATGTATCCATGAATAGTATACCTCTGTCTGCCGATATTCGTGTGCCTCAATTACGAATATGACTGTGCCACCTCTAGGTGTCAGTCCATTTTCTATAAGTTTTAAGGTTATAGATCTCCTTTTGATGACCGGAATGAGTATTATATCCGCGTCTGCTGCTTGCATGGTAGCATCAGCATCTGCGAGTTCAGTTGCTAATCTAACTGCCTCTCTTTCATCATCACTCTCTGCCATTTTACAGACAGGATGGTATTATGTCTATTTGCAGATCAGGTTTCTTTATGGAAACAGAGATTAGATGCACAATATTATGGAACTGTTTTTATCCTTCAACGTTGACTAGACCAAGAACCATACATAGGAGTTCCCTCCTGCGAGGTTTTGGAGGATATAACCTTTCACCCACTCCAGACGTCTTTGGAGTATTTGGGAAAAGGGGTCTGAGTGAGAAAGCACGACTGAGTTACTCTAAATGTCTTACGTTAGTTTTATCGCCCTTTCCAAACGCGTTGGGCGCCATGTAGTGTAGCTCCTATTTTCCCAATAGGCTCTGCGCATTGGAATAGTACCTACAGCAGTAAAGGCCTAGGCCAGACGTTAACTAGGTCTACTACTGTCGATACTAGACTTAATTTTTGGGTTTGCCAGCTAAGCTCAGAGTTCGCTAGAAACTTTCTCGAATGTTCAAGGAAGGATTAACTTCCCTGATTAGACAAGAAGGGATTTAGTTTCTGACAACCATAGAACATGACAACTTTGCTCTCCCCTAATCAAGAGTCAATCTCGAGAGTCGTGTGAGCACAAGGCAATTATTTTACTCAGTCAGTACGTGCATTCTTAGTCTCATCAGAATGTAGAGAAAAGGAAGAGACGGGCGTGTTCAATAAAAAGGTGTTATTTATTGATCAGTCTCTTTTCTCGTACAAGAGAAATGGATCGATATTATTGCAATACTTATAGTTAAGTAAAGTGCATACATTAGAAGCAATAGTATAAAATAATACTGTAAAAACATTGATATGGTTTCTGAGCCATATGATGTTTAAAATGATTAAAATATATTTACATACACATATACATTTGACTAAACGTACTCAACTGGTGTTTCTAAATACGCCTACCCCGTGTACCTGACCTAAGTCTAATGCGTGGGCAGGAATAGAAAGTTACAGTTTAAGTTAAGTTTGTTTTTGCCAAGTGAATAACTAAAGAATTCTCTGTGAGGGGTTATTCAGTTCTGTACCTGGAATTTAGGATGGATGAGGAATGGTATCTCTTTCTCTGCTCTCGATATTCCAGGCTGCCTGCGAGGGCTGCCCAGAAGCGCCGGTGCTGGGTCTCTCGGCTTGAGATAGCAGCGCGTCTCTCAGCGCGTCAGGAAGGCGGGGCTGCTGCCAGCGGGGTCTGCTTCTGCTCTCGGCTTCGGCAAGTATGGCTGCTCCGTCTTGTCACCACGCGTGTGTTTGCATAGGGCAAGGTCGGCAATATTTATACCTTAAAGGTGCCGAGATTGACGTAAGGATGGACATAGATACGTCAATAAAGATGTCATACGACTTGCTCGTTAGCACATTCTTTACTAAAGTTCTCTGTGAAATCAAAATAATGGCCGCACGGATTTTCCAGGTTGTCATAGGTTTGATTTGTTATGAGAACGTCGTATGCCTTATCAGGGGCTGGAGGAATGTCGCTTGTCTAATTAGATCTCAAGCGTTATGACCTAATCAGATAACACGTTCCTGTGCCGTAGTGTGACTGCGTCAGATAACGGTATCTGCATCATGGGGGTTTTCTTGCCTCATGGGCTGACTGTTAGTTAACTTGATAGTTAGTTTAACCAGAATAGGGTCAGGAATAGGGGGATCGATTCAGAACCTATAGAAATACACGACAGTGGGAAGCTGCAGTAGAACACAAAGGAATCAACTGACAGTCTCTGCCCTTGTTGGATGTACATGTTTTACTGAGAATGTCAGACTTCCTTCTCACATGACTGAGAAAGATAATTTGAATTTACAGAAAATATGCCCTCAGTTTAGCTTATAGATCACCTTCCAAACCTCTGTGGAAAAAGCATGAGAAAATAGTTTTCTCTCAAACATGAGTCATGCGATTCCAGAAGAAGGCTTCTTCACATTGTAAAATCACCTTAGAACACACCACAATTCCTAAAATGAGTATGGTACCATCAACAAATGATTTATAAAGTCTTAAAACCTTCTATTAACTGCAATGCATTTTAATGAGGTGCTATCATGTATATTGGTCCCAAAATGGCTGCCAACACTTCGTGGATGAAGTGCTGACAGCCAATCAGATGTCACGATGAGATATGTGGTTAGACTACGCCCATATATAGATGTATTTTTTTCCTTTAATATCTAAAAAACTACTGAACAGATCTACAAAATTTAACAAAAAGGCATGAGTCTAAACCAAGGGCTACCTCTTTGTCAAATTTGGTGTAATTCCGTTGAGCAGATCAGGCTGTAGCTGCGATTAAAGGTTCCTATGGAAAATTGCATGGGGAAAACATGTTTTGGGACCCCCTTTTTTCTCAGCCCCCGCATGACGAATCACCCCGAGATTTTCAGGATAGAAGCGGGCTGGAGCGGACCACCAGTTTTGACATTTTCGCGAAGATTAATCAACTGGAGCCAAAGTTATTCCAAATAGAATGTTGCGGATTTCCTATGGAAAATAGGTCCTAACTACAACTACTTACTGGCGAACGCCAGTAGGTTATATAATATATATATATATATATATATATATATATTTTTTTTTTTTTTTTCTTCTCACAAAAGTTTTACGCCGCACTCAGGAATTGTAAATATCGTATTTATTCAGCAAACTCCACAATCAGTCTGTCACACCGACTCGTTTCGGGCACACGCCCTTTTTCATATATATATTACCTACTGGCGATAGCCAGTAGGTATAGATAGTTAGGACCTAGCTACCATAGGAAATCCGCAACATTCTATTGGGAATAACTTTGGCGCCGGTTGAGGAATTTGCGTGTAATTTGCCAAAAGTTTGGCCAGCTCCGCTTCGCTCCTTCCCTGAAAGTTTCGGGGAGATTCGTGAAGTGGGGGCTGAGAAAAAAGGGGGGTACCAAAACGTGTTTTCCCCATGTTAATTTCCATAGGACGTTCTGACAAGGCTACAGCCCGAACCGCTGAACGGAATTACACCAAACTTGGCAAAATTGTAGGGACTGGTACGCAGAAGTGCCTTTGCTATATTTGGTGAAAATTGCTCCAGTGGTTTTTATGAAAATTAACTTCAAAAACACATAAATATCTGGGCGGAGCCTAAGCACACATCTCATCGTGAGATCTGATTGGCTGTCAGGACTTCATCCAAGAAGTGTTGGCAGCCATCTTGGGACCAATATACATGATAGCACCTCATTAAAAAGCATTGTAGTTAATAGAGGGTTTTAGGACTTTAGTTACATTATAAATCATTTGTTGATGGTACCATACTCATTTTAGGAATTGTGGTGTGTTCTAAGGTGATTTTACCATGTGAAAAAGCCTTCTGCTGGGATATCATGAATCATGTTTGAAAGAAAACTATTATCTCATGCTTTTCCCACAGTGGTTTGGAAGGGGATCTATAAGCTAAACTGAAAGCATATTTTCTGTAAATTCACATTATCTTTCTCAGTCATGTGAGAATGAAGTCTGACATTCTCAGTAAAACATGTACATCCAACAAGGACAGAGACTGTCAGTTGACTCCTTTGTGTTCTACTGCAGCCTCCTAGAGTGTTCTAAAGAACAACTAGAGCGCTAACAGTCCTACTTATTACAAAGGTATGACACACCTGAAGCCATCTTGATTGGAATAAAGTGGTAACTCTTAAACCATTTAATTTAAAAAGGAACAAAATGAGGGGGTATATTTTGCCATAGAAAGTATGATTAGTGCTGCAGAAAGAAAAATTAGGGCACATTTTGAGTGACTTCCCAAATCCTCTTCTATTTCATTAAAAAAATCTGACATGCAGTCTCCCAAGATGGCCACCAGAGACAAAAGAGCCCAAATGTAGCCCAACTATCACCCAAATGTAGCCCAAGTATAGCCCAATGACAGAATGTCCCAGAGTGTTCTAAAGAACAACTAGAGCGCTAACAGTCTTACTTATGACAAAAGTATGGCACACCAGAAGCCATCTTGATTGGAATGAAGTGGTAAGTCTGAAAACATTTAATTTAAAAAGGAACAAAATGAGGGGGTTCATTTTGCCATAAAAAGTATGATTAGCAGCAGACTTCCCTGGTGAGCAGTAGCTTTACTACAGTGATCTAATGAGCAACTAGAGTGCTAACATTCAGAATTTATGGCAAAAGTGTGAGACATCTGAATGCCTTCTTGATGGAACCAAAGTAAACAAGCATTGAAAATGCAATAGATCTCGCCCTCGTTTAAGTTAAAGCCATTCTGTTTGTAATGAGGTGGCTTTTTAGCTTTGCTTTTATTAGTGTTTTTAATACTTTCATGTAAATACCATGCATATGTATGCATATATGTATATGTATGCATGCATTTATATGTGTATTTATATAGATATGCTGTTTATATATGTATGTATATATATATTCACTGAAAAAACCACAGGTTATAGACCATATATAGTTAGGAATTAGCATTTAGAAAACCTTATTTTACTCACACAAAACCATTGAAATTCCATATATAGTTAGTTGCACTAACTATATATCGTGCACCCGCAATCCACTGCTGATGATGTCACATATTACATCATTCATGACATGGTCAGTGACATCACTGATGACATCACTGATGACATCTCAAATGACATCACTGATGACATCACTGATAACAACATCCAGTGATTTTTTGTTTCTATAAAGTTTAAATATGTCTTACATATTGAAGAATGAGTGGATGTGTAAGTGTCTGGACGAAGGATTTAGTAGGTGCATGACTGACTGTATGAGTGAGTGATTAAATGTGTCTCACTGACTGCATGGGTTAGTGACTAAACTGTCTTAATTTGTGCATCATTATGTCTGTTGTTCTGTAAACTGCTGCATGTGTTGATCAGTAGCTATATGAGTAACTATATGGGTTATTGATTGATTGCCCAAGTATTTGTATGGGAGACTGAGTGTGTGTGTGGCTAGCTGGGAGGTGTGTGACTCTGTGCAGATCAATCTGTACTTGTATCAATGATTGTATAAGAAGGTAAGTATGTGTTAGTATATGTTTGAAAATGTAAGGTGCTCTATGTTTAACTGTATAGACAAGAAAATGGAAGTGTCATTGATTCTTTACAGGACTGACTAGGTGTGTGAGTAACTCCATGGATGAGTGGCAGACTGTGAGTGTCTGTATAGGTGTATGAGTGCATATGATAGTGTTGTAAAGATGAGTGATTGTATGTATGAATGATTGTATGGGTGAATGAGTGAAGGTGTGTGTAGACGTAGCAATCAGTGAGTGCGTATGTAGTAACTAGTATTGGTGTGTCAATGGTTTCAAAAATTATACTCTCTTTTTAACACTGGGTGAAACAGAGGTTATATTAAAATGTGAGGAGATGCATTGTATTGTCACATGAATGATATCATCAGTGATGTGGTCATTGATGTCAAATGAGATGTCATCAGTGATGTCATCAGTGATGTCACTGACCATGTCATGAATGATGTAATATGTGACATCATCAGCAGTGGATTGCGGGTGCACGATATATAGTTAGTGCAACTAACTATATATGGAATTTCAATGGTTTTGTGTGAGTAAAATAAGGTTTTCTAAATGCTAATTCCTAACTATATATGGTCTATAACCTGTGGTTTTTTCAGTGAATTTTCAAGGTTTTGTAAATGCTAATTCCTAACTATATATGGTCTATAACCTATGGTTTTTTCTGTGAATTTCATTGGTTTTTTAACAGCTAATATCTGTAGCTGTAAAATGTATTCTTCTTTAAATCCAAAAATATATTTTATATGTTTATGAATAATTTTTTTTTTTAATATTTTTTTTTCTTCGTTCCCGCTTCGCGAATCGGGAAGCTTCCCGTTAGCTGACCTTGATGCCGCGAAATAGACCGCGAGCCGGTAAACGTTTCTTTACCGCAAGTGCCGCGTTAGAAAACAACATCGTGACGCCTCCCGTCCGCATGACGTTTCACGTTGTCGCGTGATACGTCATATGACGTGCTACGTTAGCGAACTGGTACGCGAAGCGAGTCGCAAAGCGCAGGTTTCTGGAAGCAAACCGGGAGGCCCTGCAAAGCGCTTAACGTAAACACAGCAAGTCATGTGACTTGGTAATAACACTTTTCATTGGTTCATTTCACTTTTGGTTTCCTAATGATGTAAGACTAGGTCATATAATCTAAAATGAACACTTTTGATTGGTTGAGAACTCTTGTTTTTCCCAAATGATGAAAATCCCTCCTTCTTTCCTCACTCTGACTTTCATCATTGTGAGAGAAAGACCCTTTGTGATCACTGAGCAATGGCTTCTTTAGTAGCTTCAGCTGGTGCTTCCCCACCACCTCCACCACATCCAAGGAAGAGTGGACCACCTGCTCAAGTTATAATTCAACAAGAAGAAGAAGAAGAGGAACAGGACGACGAGCACGAAGAGAGGCAGTTTTTGCCTGAGCAGCCCAGGACGTCTCACCGGAAAGAAAACTTCATTTGGCAATTTTTTAAAATTCCCAAAGGTCAGAAAAAAGTAAATGCAAGATACGTAACTTGCCTTATATGTCAAGATAGACTGTCCAGAGGAACCGAGAAAAAATACAGTTTCGGAAACTACACAATGCATCGCCATATGACTAGGTGGCATCCTAACAACTACAGTGCTGCACAGTTTCGGAACGACCTAGATAATCTCCCTATTATGGCCAGAAGATCTGTTGTACCGGAAGTAACGGGACCAGAGGGCAGGGAGATGGTGCCAAATATACAAATGAAATTTGGTGAAGTAAAACACACCTGCGTATTTTGCGATGGATTCATTTCCTACGGAGAAAAAAGCATCACTCTGATCAACAGAGCTATTGACTATCATATGCAAGTTTGTACGAAACGCCCAAAATAATAAATACTTCTTTTTTTGTTTTGTTGCTCCTGTTGAGCCCTTTACAATGAATCGTTTTCATTGCCCCCTCCAAGAAAAACCCAAAAAAATATAAAACTTCAGAAAAATTCAAAAAAAGTAAAAAAATGTTCCGAAAAATAATAAAAAAAATATAAAACAACAAAAACAATAAAAAAAAAGTTCTTTTCAGAACTACCTCCCCGTTATTAAAAAATTGGTACAATATTTGGAACTGTGCCAACCTCTATTTCTCTTAGTTCGCTTCCCAGTTCGCTCGCCGGTACGCGAACTAGAAGCGAACCAAAAACAGTAAGTATAAGGGAAGGAAACAGACACTTATGTTAAAAGAAAGACAGCTATAGGGGAGTAAACTAGAGATACTATTACCCGTAATCCACTGCTGATGATGTCACATATTACATCATTCATGACATGCTCAGTGACATCATCAGCAGAGGATTGCGGGTTTTTTGGCAACGTGCCTTATCCACGGTTTAATAACGCTGCCTTTTGCTTTATATAAGTTTTCAAATTGTATGAAATATATACCAATAGGTCGTTATGAACCTTTAGGTAGTGCTTTTCTTCATGAGGTCTGGTCACTTCCATACACATACAGATGTTTCAAAGATGATCAAGAAGTTTATCTGAATGGAGAGGAATGCACTGAGACGCCAGATCATTCACTAATGTGTAGGCACATACAGTTACACGGTTCATGCAACAAACACCGACCAAATATGGCTTGCGTGTTGCAAGGCACGCCAGTTCCTGCTATCATCCCCACGTTCAAGTTGTTGGAAAATGGTAGTTATTTGATGCTCAATAATGAAGATTGTTCTGAGTTAATTGAAAAGGGTCTGCACCTCTGTACGGGTGTTCGCTATGTGAAGCACGAAAGTTTCACGGGCCAAACTCAAGGCCACCTCTCTCTGAGACAAAAGAGCTCTTATTCTTGCCATGCCGTTGAAATCTGTCCCAAGGTTGGTATTTGTGGCCAGATTGAAAACTCCCTATGTTCATGTGTGGGAGGAAATAGAACATTTCTGCAGCAAATAACCCGTTCACTTACTGTTACGATAAAAGGAATACTTTTAATTCAGATTTGCCTTTCAATTTCAGCAAGATGGTTCCGACTATCTTTAACGCATCCTCCACAAAGACCCTGGCGCACTTTTTTAAAGTTGTTACCAGTGGTCTCGTGACTTCATTTGAGAAAATCTTTGGAGTCATCCCTGCTTCCTTTCATTCTATTTTCTCCACTCCGGTTCGTGGATTGGCATTTTTACTTGCATTACCAGCGGACGCTCTTGTGCTTTTTTACATTTTTAAATATGGATGTCCCTCCTATGCAACCTCCCACCCTGCAGCTGCTGACACTGTTCCGCAATCGCATGCTAGAATATTATGGCACAATGCCGTTGGCGATATTAAGCACGGCATATGGATTATCTTTTCGATTCTCCTACTTCACCTGTGTCTAGCCTGTATTTCACTGCCTGACCTGTGATTTCGATTGGGCCATTGATTTGTGTCTCTGCGGACCGGTTTCTCCTGACGTCGACTTTAATCAGCTGATGACTCCTATCATTACTCACGAGTTGGTTTGTCCTGGCGAAAGGATTATGGCTGTGGCATTGATGCATGGACTACTTGGTCCCTGGAATTTACTGGCGGCAGCACAGTCTTTCTTGGAACAGAGCTTTCTTGAAAACCCACCGAGCTGTCCTCTGATGGTGATAGAGGATCCGGTGCTGGGAGAGCACGTATGTTCTTTTCCGCTTTTAAATTGGATGGCTGAACTGTTTTCGGATGAAGACGGTGACTTCCTATTGGAGGCTGTTGCAGCTTATTTTGCATACACAGTTATGTCATAGACCTTTTTCATGTTTGATATGCTGAGTACTAGCATTTCATTGACAATTCATTGACTTATTTGTCAAGTTTTTATTATTTACCTTGCCTATTGGCTTAAGACTCGATAAAGTACTTGGCTGTTTTATTTTTCTTTAGCATTAAATTTTCCTAGTTTTTAATGCTTTACCTTGCGGACCGTCCACATATAAACTTGCAATCTGCTCTCATGAGATGGCACTTCTATTATCTTATTCAGTTCGTTTCCGGATCATGGGGAGGTGTCATCTAGGTCCTGGATATCTTTACACCGTGTTAAGTTAGCATGGGCTCATTACCGGTTTAAACGCCATTTTTCCTTTTTTGCAACTTCTGCACACGACACTTAGTTGTTGCTTTAGCTTTCCACCTAGTAGTTCATCGTGGTTTACATGAGAATAATATGTTATTGCTCTACTATCTGCTTTGCTTGTTAAACTATATCTGTACAGCGAGTGCTAAAGTTTCAAGAACAACACGATACAGAATTGTTATGAGGTCTGATCTCCACGACTTCATACTCATAACATAAGTGCAACTTCTGCCAATTCTGGGCATGAGGCGGGTTTTATATTGCTTTGCCGAACACACATACACAACGGTTGATGCGGTTCACATGAAGAGAGAGCTGGTGTATGCTGATGTGATTCCTTCAAATCTAAGACACTAAAGTATGGGCACGCCCTAAACCAACACAAAGAGACCTTCTTAGCAAATAATATAATATGTGTATTAGGGAGGGTGAGATATAAGCAGCCGCGGGCCGTGGAGGGAGTTACGGTGAGGCAGGGAGGCGGGGAGGGGGAGAAGCAGGGTGGAGCCCTCTCTACCTTGCCCCTCCCCCTCCCCGCCTCCCTGCCCCACCGTAACTCCCTCCACGGCCCGCGGCTGCTTATAAGTGTTGCTAACTCTTATTCATTTACAGCATGTTAACATACTGTCACCGTTCGCTTTTTATGTACTAGTAACTATGCTGGTAATTTTGCTACTGATAATATGTGTACTTCTATTATCTAAGATACTACGCCTGAGAAGACGGCATTAGTAAATAAACATTTCAAATACACATGTGTTCTTCTTAACTCCATGTTCTGGTTTCTAAGAAATATATAACGACCGACTGTTCATGAGTTCCACGTATCCTGAGGTACTATAAGTTCATATTCTGGATTGTCTAAACATTGAGAGTTTGTTATATCCAATGTGACACTGTACCTAGCTTGCTAAGGAGTTTTTGATTACTAACGTGAGTTTTGGGACACCCTAATTCGCCGAGGTTCCAATCCTCTGTCCACAGTTCTGTGTGAGAACAGAAACCCTGCGACAGGGGCACCCCCGACCCTTGCTGGAGCTTCATCACACTTGCGATACAACTCCAGCAATGCGCCACCTTTACGGCACAGATACATCACGCATCTGTGCTGTTTTTGCCCCATGATGCGCCGCATTGTAAATGCAGCACACCATAGGTGACGGAACAGCGGCACAGAATGACTAACACATCCCTGGTGATGCGCCAGTCATCATAAATGTATCCCTATGCTTCTTATCTTGTTAGAGATGAACCGCCATATGTATCATCAAAGTTTTTTGCATTTCCTAAATAGCGAACTTTAAGGAATAAATAGCGATTCTTTACCATTCCTAGTTTGCGATTAGCTATTTGCTAATTACAAATTACCCATTCATTTCCTTCATTTCCATAGGGCGGTTGGACTCACTTTTAGCTCGAACGGCTGAATGGATTTACACGAAACTTGGCAAAATTGTAGGGACTGGTAGCCCGATGTGCCTTTGCTATGTCTCAAGATATATGCTCCAGTGGTTTTTACGAAAATTAACTTTGAAAAATATATATTGGGCTACATTGGCCTATATATATGTTGGAGCCCAAATGTAGCCCAATGTAGCCCAATGAAGCCCAATGTAGCCCAATGTAGCCCAAAGATGGCCGCCAGACACACAAAAAAACAAATGTAGCCCAAATATCAGCCAGATGTAGCCCAACTATAGCCCAGTGACAGAATGACCAATCAGCTTCGCAAACCTCCGTTACGCGAAGCGGAGCGCTGTTACAGATATATATCTTTTTTTGAACGTTAATTTCTCAAAATCCACTGGAGCACATATATTGAGACCTAGCAAAGGCACATCGGGCTACCAGTCCCTAATATTTTGCCAAGTTTCGTGCAAATCCATTCAGCCGTTCGATTATTATTATTATTATTTTTTTTTGCCCCGCGGGGCCCTTTTAAAACCTCCACATCAAACCTAGGGGGTCAGCGAGGATCTACTATGCCCCCTTATAGTTATTTCCCCCTTTGTTTTGACCTCCTCTTGTCTCTCGATCCTACCGAGAGAAAGATGGCGGCCGCTACGGACTTTTTGGAATGTTGACAGACGCCGGAGAACCAATCAGCTTCGCTTCACAAAGCTCCGTTGCGCGTAAAGTACGCGAACCGGAGCGCTGCCTGGTCCGCTGTTACAGATATATATATTTTTTTAAACGTTAATTTCTCAAAATCCACTGGAGCACATATATTGAGACCTACAAAAGGCACATCGGGCTACCAGTCCCTACAATTTTGCCAAGTTTCGTGCAAATCCATTCAGCCGTTCGGGCTAAAAGTGAGGCCAACCGCCCTATGGAAAACTCAATGTTAAAAACACGTTTTGGGACCCCCCTTTTTTCTCGGCCCCCCCTTGACGAACCCCCCCCAAATTTTCAAGGGCTGCTCAGAAACAAAATGTGCCATTTTCCTGAAAATTTCAGCCAATTCCGTCCACAAACGCCAAAGTTATTAGACATAGAATTTTCAAAAAACCCATAGAGAAAAAATCCTAACTATATATACCTACTGGCGACCGCCAGTAGGTAATATATACACATACATAAATGCATATGCATATATATATGTGTATATGTGTGCGTGTGGAGAGAGGTAGAGAGGTAGAGGTGTAGAGGTAGAGAGGTAGAGGTAGAGAGGTAGAGGTAGAGAAGTAGAGACTAGTAGAGAAAGAAGTAGAGAGAGGTAGAGAGGTAGAGAGAAGAGAGTGAGTAATAGAGTAGAGAGTGAGTAGTAGAGAGTAGTAGAGAGCAGTAGAGAGAGTAGCAGAGAGTGAGTAGTAGAGAGTAGTAGAGTAAATAGTAGAGTGAGTAGTAGAGAGTAGTAGAGAGTGAGTAGTAGAGAGTGAGTAGTAGAGAGTAGTAGAGAGTAAGTAGTAGAGTGAATAGTAGAGAGCAGTAGAGAGTGAGTAGTAGAGAGTAGTAAAGAGTGAGTAGTAGAGAGTAGTATAGAGTGAGTAGCAGAGAGAGAGAATAGTAGAGAGTAGTAGAGAGTGAGTAGTAGAGTGAGTAGTAGAGAGTAGGAGAGAGAGAGTAGTAGAGAGTGAGTAGTAGAGCGTAGTAGAGAGTGAGTAGTAGAGAGTGAGTAGTAGAGAGAGAGTAGTAGAGAGTGAGTAGTAGAGAGTGAGTAGTAGAGAGTGAGTAGTAGAGAGTAGTAGATAGTGAGTAGTAAAGAGTGAGTAGTAGAGATACAGTAGTAGAGAGTGAGTAGTAGAGAGTAGAGAGTAGTAGAGAGTGAGTAGTAGAGAGTAGTAGATAGTGAGTAGCAGGGAGTAAGTAGTAGAGAGAGAGTAGTAGAGTAGTAGAGAATGAGTAGTAGAGAGTGAGTATTAGAGAGTAGTGGAGTAGTAGAGAGTAAGTAGTAGAGAGTAGTGGAGAATATTCCAAAGTTTGGCACAGCACCACTTGCACAATAAGTCCAATCAAATTATATCACTTAGAGTCTTTATTGAAGCGCTGAATCTTGGTGTATATTCAAATGCTTTTAATTTCCTTAAGTTTATGTACCACAGCCAGCTGACGCGTTTCGTTCTGTACAACAGAACTTCTTCAGGGCGTTCTTATTTCCTTCAAGTTATGTCGGTATCCTGTTGTCATATAACTAGATATTTCTTCCAAATGTTAGACAAGACGTAATTACATTCTTATTCAAAGTGACTAGGTATCAATTTTACCCACACAATTCGGGCAGATTTGAGTAATTTATAGCATCCTCAAAGTCAGTCTTTCAAAAATTCCAAAGTATAGGACATGATAATCCAAATCCAAATGTTTCTCAAGAAAAGTCATTTTCAATCGTTCGGAATTTTGGCGTTTGGGCAGATATGACCCAGGGACCCCCAGTATGCAAGGGGAATTAGTCCCCCCTCTGCAAACGCGCCAGGGGGCTGCGTTGCAGAGAGATGTAACAAGGGGCATAGCCTCATTACACCTCTGCAATGCAGCCCCCTGGCGCATACTGGAGGTTCAAGGTGGGCTAGTTGGCCCCCAGGGCCCCCAGTATGCAAGGGGAATTAGTTCCCCCTCTTCAAACATGCACGGGGGCTGCGTTGCAGAGAGGTGTAAAAAGGGGTGTGGCTTCATTACACCTCTCTGCAATGCAGTCCTCTGGCGCATACTGGAGATTCCTGGTGGGCTTTCAGGTCTTATATAGTTAGGAATTAGCATTAAAAAAACCTTTGAAATTCACTGGAAAAAACATAGGTTTCAGGCCTTATATAGTTAGGAATTAGCATTTAAAAAACCTTGCAAATTCACTGAAAAAACCATAGGTTTCAGGCCTTATATAGTTAGGAATTAGCATTAAAAAAACCTTTGGGGACCACCACATCCCCAGGGCTTCTTATAAATAATGAGGGGGGCCTCACGGGTCCCCCCAAGCCCCGGGGATCACCACCTCCCTGGAGCTTCTTTAAATAATGAGGGGGTGGCCTCGTGGGTCCCCCCAAGCCCCGGGGACCACCACCTCCCTGGGTCTTTGAAACCAAAGGGAGGAGGGCTACATGGCCCCCTCCTCGAGACATCGATGGCCCTAGGGACCGCCCCCCCAGGGCGGCTCCTGTAATGCCCCAGGACACTGCTGTTTGCTATGTCAGGGCGGGAGCCGTGCGGCTCCCGCCCTGTCATAGCAAATTCTGGACCATCACAGTTGAAGAAGACTTAATCCCCAACATATATTGCACCAGGGGGCGTGTTTGCACAGTGGTGCAGGGAGAGGGCGGGGCCTGACATAACAAGTGTGCTAACACGCCCCCTGGCATGTTGTAAATTGGGGGATTAAGTCCTCTTCAATCCTGAGGGTCCCCGGGGGCCAACTAGCTCACCAGGTGCCTCCAATAAGTGTGACAGAGCTGCGTTGCACTGCTGGTGGGGCGATGAGGTACTCTTGTGTCCTGAGGACCTCAGGACACAAGTGGACTTCATCCTCTGAGCATCAGTGCACCAGAAGCTGTGTTTGCAGCGTGGTGTTAAATGGGGCGTGGCCTCAGCACACCTCTCAGCAACGCAGCTCTGTGGCGCTTACTGGATGTACCTGGTGGGCTACTTGGCCACCAGGGACCTTTAGGATTCAAGGGGGCTTAATATGGATGTTATAGCTAGAAATTAGCATTTAAATACCATTGAAATTCACTGAAAAAACCATAGGTTTCAGGCACATTTTAGTTAGAAATTAGCATTTGAAAAACAATTGAAATTCACTAAAAAACATAGGTTTCAGGGACGTTATAGTTAGAAATTAGCATTTAAAAATAAATTGAAATTCACTGAAAAAATCATAGGTTTTAGGCACGTTATAGTTAGCAATTAGCATTTAAAAAATCTTACAAATTCACTCAAAAAAACAATAGGTTTGAGGGACATTATAGAAATAGTAGATATTTTAACATGCTAACAGTAATGATTTATAAGCAGTGCACTGATAAACACCATCCGAAGAGTATGGGTGCACTCCATGCCACATAATGCAATTCCTGCCTGTTTGCAAATGATACATAAGCCATAGGACTTATTGCATGTACTTGGATTGGTTTCAACAATGTATAAATAACAAAAACCAATAAAGAAAGTTGGAAAAACAAGTAATAAAGAAAAATGTGTATGAAGGTGTGTGCCTTATATTATCCTGAAAGTAGAGCATAACTGAAAAATAAAAGTGATAAGTATAACTGTATAATTTATAATGTTTGTTATGTTTAAGTAGGGTTTGTATTGTTACTCTAACGTTTTGTTTTGTTATGAAATATATATCCACAGCTGCACACGCACACATACACTTACGCACACACATATAGTGAGTGGGTGTTTAAGTACTGGTATGGGTCTGTGAATAAGTTTGTAAAAGGTTGTGTGGGAGTGGGTGTATGAAAGCTTCTATGAGAGTGTGAGTGGGTGCATTAGTGATTTTATACATGATGTCATCAGTGATGGCTTTTGAGATGATGTAAGTGATGTCATGATGGATGTCACTGACTATGTCATGAGCGATGTAATATGTGAGGTCATAAGCAGTGGATTGCGGGGGTGCAAGTTATCGTTAGCCCAGCTGAGCCTTACTATAACGTCCTTGTAACCTTTGGTTTATTCAGTGAATATATACATTCACTGAAAGAAACAAAGGTTACAGGAATGTTATAGCCAGGCTCGGATTTTCCATGCACAAAGCCATAGAAATTTGACAGCGATAGTTATCTGAGCTAACTATAACTTAGGCCCCCGCAATGCACTGCATGTGACCTCACATTTTACATCACTCATTACATGGCTGAGTATCATCAATGATGACATCCCTACTGACATCTCAAATGACATCACTGATGATATCATCCACAGAACCACTCACACACCCATGCAACTACTCACGCACCTACATACTCATCCACAAAGCCACTCACACACCCATTCATTCTGAAATACAGTCACTTACTTACCCATACACTCACTGACACATTCACTCACTCACAAATACAGCCGCTCATACACCCACTCACTCATCAATACAGCTATTCAAACACTCAGACACTCACCCAAACCGCCTCTCAACTGAGGCACTTACACTCCCACACAATCAATTGCATACCCATTCAAACATCCATACAAGCACTCACATGCCTATTCAGTAACCCGTGCAGCCATTCAACAGCACTCTCTAATACATCACAAACTCCTTCATAAAACTCATGGTAAGATACTTCAGTCTTAGCAGAGTTTATCTGTGGCCTACAATGAATTAATGTAACCAAATATATCATTTACAATAATATATAATTGACAACAAATTTAACCACTGGATTAACCACTAACTTTGGTTTACAGAATAGGGTGTTTCTCACTTAAAACACTTCAATGCTTCATCATGGGTGGTAAGCACTCTATAAATGAATTATAATGCAATACTAATGGGGATAGATGATATGGGGGTACTTCGAAAATTAAAGGAGACATACTCTGTACACAGTTCTGTGAAGTTCACTGCATCACCCTTGGAGGGAAAAAAGGTTGAGTCAGTCAGTCTTGATGGGTTTCAAGCCCGCAGCTGTCTTGTCAGCTCCTTATCGCACAGGGTTTGATAACAGCATGGGAATGCCTTCCAGTTTAAAGCAGAAAGTATGCAGCTGTTTAAAGAAGCAATCTGCAGAAAGA